>NC_090447.1:974395697-975020697 GCF_031143425.1 Pleurodeles waltl
CGCAGGGCTGGCTTTAACGCAGGTGGCCCCCGGTGTAGCAATGTATTTTGGCACCCACGTGCCAAAATATCTTCCTCCTCTGATTCCCTCACTATCATACAGCAAAAGTGCTCCATATCTCCATAGTCCCCCTCTCACATACATTTCCGAAGAAGGGTGGCTTTGCTAATCCACTCAACTATCCACAAAAATACAGATCTGTTTTTTGCAGCAGGCATATTAACCCACTGAACAACTTTAAGGCAAGTCAGAACTGCCAGTAGACAAAACTCCAATCTCTCTCTCTCTCTCTCTCAAGCACGAACATTAGTCACAAGAGTTACCTTGACATTTTTATTGCTGCCTGAAAGCTGGGCTCACAAGGAACTTTGCAGCAGGTGCTTTTAAATTGTAAGTTATTGCTAAACATAGCGTCCCCCCCCACCCCAGAGGTCAGTGTCCCACCTCCAGCCGACCCTGGCTATGCACCATGTTATACATGTGTGTGCCAACCACTTTAAACATGAAGCTTGTCACCCGTCTTAAGCGTGCTGTAAGTAAAGGTCTTCAAAAACAATAGGGTCTCTGACTAGTGGTGAATGTTATGGTGACAGGTTCAGCTTATGTGAGGGAGGCTGAAAAATGATGCTGGTGGTGGCCGACAGATCTTGACTGGGGATCTTAAAGCAACCAGTTGCTGCTCATTCCGCTCATAAGGAGCGGGGCGGGTGAGGTGCGCGGGGGTAAGAGAAGCAGGTTTAAAAATGAATTTAAAAATAAAATAAAATAAAAACTTACCTTGCTCCTTGCCGCTCCACTGCTCTCCTCCGTCTCGTTGCAGGCACAGGCTCCCAGCCTGCCCTGTGGCCAGTCCTGACTCTGCTCAAAGCAGCGTCAGGACTGGCTCGGAGTGCCTAGCCAGGGCATTCCCAGGCAGACTGAGAGCCTGTGCAGGCTCTCTCCAGCCCAGCAACACAGTGCTGGGCTGGAGAGAGCCTAGTGCGCATGTGTGTTTGGGCGGCCCGAGACAGCCGGCCAAACATACATGCGCACTGAGGGAAGTGCACAGTGCACTCCCCTCAGCTCGTCACCCCCATGGCCTCACCCCTTTCACAACAAAGGGATAATAAACATAATTTATTATTCCTTCATTGTGAAAGCTTTTGCAGCTTCTGCTGCTGGCGGGTGGGTGACGCTCCTCGCCCCTAACGGAGGACTCCCCCCTGAGAGCAACCCTCGCAAAAATGCTCAAACCACTCTGCTTCCTTCGTCTCCTTGCACAATCTCTCTGTTTCAATCCGTCCATTCTATCCCTCTTCTCCCTCTTTGATTGTTTTCTCTCTACTCTCCCCCCTCACTCTCTTTCTCTCTCTCTATTGAAGTCGCCACATGCCTACTGCATTTAACCTGGGGGATCTGGGGAAAGTGACAGTGGCACCAGAAGCGATCCTGAGCTTTCAAAACCAGTATCCAAGGGCTTCTGCCCATTAGGAAAATGCCCGGTCTAATAAAAGGCCTGTCCAGCCCTGGCGGCTTACGACTTTGTGCTTCGGCTCCAGGAAGATGGCATCATTTCCCTTACTTCCATTAGGAACCTTCAGAACCTTGCTATACAAATTCGAAAAATGTAGATATGAGATGAGGAAATCATAGGCTTTTTTTAACATGCTATCTCTCAGAGACAGTAATTTCCTTAATATTTTTCACCATGCCTCATTGCATTTTATATTTTGTTTTTCTTACCTTTTTCCAAACAGTTACGCCACAGCACCACACGTGCAAGGCATTTAACACGGTCTGCCTTTAAAAAGGCAGAGTTTCCCTGAATAATATGAAAATAGCAGAATTCCTTTGGAGAAGGTTTTGGGCCTTTCCCTTTTCTTGTGCGCGAGAAGGTGAGGATGCGGCCTGCGGCCTAATTACGCCCTCCTAGTTTTCCCCGAGAAGTTTTAAATCAGTTTACGAGGCTTTCAGCGCAGCTCGTGTCATTTATCCATCAGCGCTCAGTCCATTTAATTCGGGCATCTCAGCTGCAGCGACCGCAGCCCCCGTTGTGAGTGATCGGACTGCTTGAGTGCTCCCAGCTTCACCTGTCACATCACATTTGCATAAAAGCGGACGGATAACCAAATTTGAGCTCACAAATGAAAATGCGGCGCGCTGAACCTGCCACAGTTGTTGTTCAGCTAATTGTGAAAAATGTGATTTGCGAGCTCATCCCTGTTTATCATGTGGACCCCTTCTCAAATTTGCCTTGCTTGATGGTTTTGTACGTGTAGCTTTTAAACTCTGCGCACTTGCGGGCCACCCCCGGGATTACTTAGCTCTCAGACCAGCTCTTAATGTTGGCTCATCTTCTTCACTAAATTAGGCCACCGTGGCAAACAAACACATAATTAAAAACCCGGGAAAGACAACTGCAGTTGCACTTCTCGAATTGATTTTGCTATTTTGCCATGGACCGTGACTTTATATGTCACTATTGATAATTTTAGCTTCACAGTGTAGAGTATTTGTGTGCGTCTCTATTTTATTTTAGGTTTTTGACGCAGCTCCAACCTACTCTTTAGAGAGAAACCTTTTTCTTGAATCAGGAGCATATCACACATGAAGTAAGGTACATAGGGGCAGATGTATCAAAGGGTTTTACCCATTCTGTGTCTATGGGAAAATGCTTTAGTACATATGGCCCATAGATCGGTCAGTAGCGTGTGTGTGCCTGTATGTACATGTGCGCACATCTGTGGTTAAAACCAGATTACCGAAACCAGGTTGTGGTGACCACATTTGATTGGGGGCGGTACTAGGCCCCACTCTCTACAGTTCATTTGCACATTACACGTTTAGAAGAATTGTTTTGTTTACATTACATATGATTACAATATTAGGTGCATGAAGATGGTGAGTCCAGAATCGCACACCATCCCAAGTCGTCAAGCATGAATTAGAACTAAAAGCTAAGGGGTAAAGAACAGTGCCTATTTTTTTTTTTTTTTTAATTTTAGGTTTTTGAATAAATGTTAGATGAAACTTAGCACACAGCTCATGGTCATCTGAACAACACTTTTTATGCAAAAATTATACCTGCGCAATGCAACTGACGATATACATTCGACAACAAAAACAAATAAAATAATCAAATAATCATTTCATGTAATTTCAAATTCTTCTAACCTTCTTTAGTTGCATAAGTAGTTACAAAAATAGTAGATGCTGAACTGATTTTAAACTGACTCAGCTACACCACTCCCACGAGCTCCTAATAAAGAGTTCCATTGAATCGAAACATGAGGAAATGTATTACCGCATGAATAATTACAATGGCATAAAGATAAGACTTGTGGGTAGCATTAAGGAGACAGTTCCATAAAGAGAGTGCATCTTGTGGCGCATCCCTGCGCTTCGTGGATGCCTGTGACTGCACAAGTATGATAACACTTAGCATCTGGTGAGATCTACTGGATCGACAGATTGTCATTGACGTTAAGAAAAAAGTGGAAAAGAGCATCCCTGGTGCAGGGGCGGCTCCTTCACTATGGGGAAGGAGCTTTGCACCCCTAGCCAAGAGCCAGGAGATCAAAAATGAAACAATAGTTCCACTATCGTTTCATTAGGGTCGAGCGCCGAATCGCTCTGGCTCCTGTTGTAACCTCTCTGTGGGCTTTTAACCACTCCCATGTCATGTCCATCATTTTCGTTGGTTTGTGGGCTTGCCTTTTAAAATTTGCTTGATTTCATTTGGGAAAGGCATGCCTAGGTCATGCCTTTACTGGTATTTAGCCCTCCTCAACAGCACCAGTATATTACTGAAAACATACAGGCTCCATGTTTGCCACATGGCTTCTGGACTACTTTTGATTTTTATTTCCAACTCAGTGCGATCTTGCTGGGCAGTAGTCGAGCGATTTGCGTGACATCGACCCTGTTACATAGATAATTGCATAACTGTTTGACTGCGAGTGAACGTCTGTTCATGCTTATGGCGTGGCGCTTTAAATCGGATTGCTTATGTAAAACTGCATAACTTTTCATTTTCAATTTATGTGGCAAGAAAAGTCCGGTTAGGACTTTACAATGCTAATAGCTCTAAGTCCAACAAATGTGAGACCCATTGCATTGCAAATGCTTGTTTTTCATCTGCTGGCTCAGCTAACAGTGCAGGGAGGGGCAGGTCTGGGTCACGGGAGGTGGGAGGGAGGAGGAGGGGAGAATGCACTAAGTGCGCATGTGTGTTTCTCTGGCCATCTCAGGCCGGCCAAACACACAAGCGCACTTAGGTTTCTCCAACCCAGCTGAATAAACAGCTATGCTGGAGAAACAGCACAGACCCCAGGCTTGTGTCTAAGCGGCAGTGACTGCCGCTCAGACCAATCCTGACGCTGCTTACATACTATGTTTAGCATGTAAGCCGCACAAGGATTGCTGGGGAACCTGTGCTGGTATCCCAGTGAATGCTGGGACACCACATGGAGGTAAGAGGAGCACGAGACCACAGGAGCCGGAGATGGAGATGGCAGTAAGGTAAGTTTAAAAAATATATATTTTCCTCCCTGCGTCTCTGTCCCCCGCCCCTTCCCTTGAGATTTGCAGCGGTGGCCACTGCTCAGCACCCTCTGCCCGTGTTAGACCCATCATGCCCATGCTACAGCATGAGCTCCAGGCACAAGTGCCTGTAACAGGGGTTTGCCTGATGGGGCGGCACATTAAATCATGCAGTGGCAATGTGGAAATAGAAATGCCCAAGGAGCGACTTACAGAACCCCACAGAGTACACAGAAAAAGCCAGGTATACTATGAACTGATTGCTCTGGGAAGATCATTGCAGTGTTAACTACCAATACTCTGCTTTTTCTGTTTGGTCTTCACCACTGAATTGTTCAGAGAGCCTTCATCTGCCTGCCAGCAGAGACTGAAACCCTGAAATGCTTATGGACATAGTAGACACATAATTCTGTTAGGGACATTCAGTCAGCAGGGAGCTGAAAATTAGTATAATCAGTAACATCACAGGAAGTAACATCACAGAAAGTATCACAACAGGAAGCTGTCACATATGCCCTAAAGATACAGAAACATATTAATATTCCAACAAGAGAAATGCAAAGGCCTAAACATTTCGGAACTGGATAAATTTTAGCTACTTTTTACTGAATTGTTACACTTAATCCTAATTATCATAAATTGACTTTGTGTGGCACTTGATATATGTGTACATTGCACCGAATTAGTGCCTAAGTACCTTGGTGTAAAACTATAGTGCCAACATAAATATACAGAGTTAGATTACTGACCCCCCCTGTAGATCTGAATAGAAAATATGATTGCAATTCAGAGTATTTTGTAATAGGTAAGGAATGTCTGCTCTAGACTGACAGCACTAACTGCAGAAGAATTTCCGATGGCCAACAGACTAGAAATAATAAAGGTGTAACATGATGTATTGTTACCTGACAAAAGTAAGCTGCAAGAAAACCGTTGGGGATGAAATCCTACCCAAGCAGAAAACACCACTCTTGTCAGGGTAAAACACAAGCAAACCCCAAATTAACATCTCTGAAACCTCTGGTAGCTTAGCACAAAGAAGTCACTCTTAACTTAGACGCAATGTTTATGTAGCAATTCAGACACTAATAAATTGAAAACACAACACATGAAAAATGATACACCAATTTAGAAAAAAATATAGTAAAATGTAATGCAACCCAAAACAACAAAAATCCAATCAGTAGAATTGGAGATATGCAATTTTAAAGATTTCAATGAAAACAGTGCTTAGAAGCTCAAAGAGCTGACTGTGGTTATGTGGTTGTGCTGACTGGGCCAAAGTGGCAAGTTCAGGCTGACCATGATCGAGCACAGGCCTGATTCAGGGACCAAGTCTGGCCCACTCAATAAAGTACAGTAAATCTGCATTGCAGAGCAGTGTGAGATCCCCCGTTGTGGGTGCGTCATGCAGGTTGCGGGCTGCGATGAGAGGTCTTGCAGTGAGATGTGTCGCACAGTGGTGGTTCTGATGAAGCTTTCGACACGGCCTGCTATGTGAGATCCTGTGTCGTCATCGATGATGATGTCGACAAACATTTGTGTTGCAAAGTCCTGCGTTGAGGATGCATCGCACAGCAGTGGTTCTGAGGAGCTGTGATGTGAGACCAGCATGGAAGAAGTATCTTCCAGAAGGGGTTCCAAATAGCTGTGGGGTCCCGTGTAGGAGATTAGCCATGCAGCAGTAGTTCCGAAGCGGGCCACAAGGAGATGCATCTGCCCAAAAGACCACACCTGGGCTGGCAGAGCACCTTCTGGCCCACTTCCAAGGGTCCAGGACTGGGGTGGCATCACTTGGGGAATACAACCCACAGCATGCAGAGTTCAGCTTCAAGGTTCAAAGTGGTTGGAGGAAATTCTCTCTCTAAGACTCTGATTGGGAAGCCAGCTAACTACCCCTAGGAGTCACTCAGTGGTTCTGGGTTAAGATGCAGGGCCAGTCCTTTTCACTCAGGCAGCAGGATAGCACAGTATTAGGGCAGCAGAGTAGCGGTCCTTCTTGCAGTAGTGCAGCACAGCATTCCTTCTTGTGAGTCTTCCATAGGTTCAGATGCATACTAAACAGTTGGTTGGGAGGGTCCATTATGTATCCTTGGTCCCAGCTTTGAAGTAAGATTACTTACTAGAAGGTTCCACCCTCAGAGGTGTTTGGAATTTGATGCCTCCCTGCCCTAACTCCAGCTTGCCTGTGGGCACAATAGACTGGTGTGAAACCCTTTTTGAGTGTGCTGAGACAGAGCCTTTGTGGTGTGTACGTGTGGTAGGTGACAGCTCCTCCCCCTCATCAAGTCAGAAATAACCCATCCTGCCAGCACCCAATTTCTCCTTTACCTCTCTCTGTCTGGGAGCAAAAGAGAAACACCAACTTCCAGCTACACCTGGTCTTGTGACCCAAGGTACAGGTTGCAGACACCAAATGGGTGGGACAAGAAATAAACAACTTTCTAAAAATTGCATTTTCAGAATTGTGACTCAAAATGCAACTTTACAATTGAAGAGGATTATAAATTACAATTCTTTAGAGCCCAAACATGACATTTATACCTATTACCAAACCAAGGTTATCACTTAATAAATATATTAAGGTAACCCAATGCTATCTCTTGGGAGAGGTAGGCCTCCCCTCAGTGAAAAACACATTTAGGAGTTTTTCACTACCAAGGCATGTAAAACGTAAAAGAACATGTCCAACTTTTAAAATACACTGTACTCTGCCGAATGAGCTGCTTATGGCCTACCTTAAGGGTGACAGGCCCACTATTAGAATTTAATTTTTAGGCAATGAATACATGTTGTACCACATTACTAGGGACGTGTAAGTAAATTAAGTGTTCCAATCAGGGATAGGGCAATTTTACCACATCTTAATGAGTAAGCATAAGCATTTTAGCACTGCTTAGCAGTGGCAAAGTGCACAGCGTCCTAACACCAACAAAAATGAATTCCAGCAAACCAGAGGGGAGTAGACAAAAGGTTTGGGGGAAGGCCATCCTAACAATGACAGGTCTAGCAGATGTTTTCTCTGAAGAATGTCCTGAGCCTACTGTGTAAGGCCACATTTTTTGTGTGCTCCTAACCTGCAGAGCTTTGAAATTTTTCCATGCAGGTAAGAGCAGCTCATCCAACACTTGTTTTGGTCTTTGTATTCTGGTACTTATATCAGTGCTTCTTCAATTACAACTGTAGGGCTACATGGCCATTATCTACTCACACCTGATGTGGGTCAACTTGATATGTAATGCTACTTAAATGTGTTGTTAGACTTTTGCATTTTTACAGAAATACAGGACGACCATCTAATAGGCCTGGCCATGTCACAAAATTTCAATAAGTGCCAATGCACGACCCACCTTGAAACTTAGCTGGAGATATATGTATATGCTACGCTAGTAAGGTCTGTAAAGCTCTTGCACTCCAGGTCCCTCATTTGCGGGGAACATATTTGTCCATCACTTCCATGATTGTTCCATTGGGAAAGAATATTGTTTTGGCTGTGATGTTTATCTTGAAGTGCCCTCAAAGCCTCATTCCAAGACTGCCCCCAAGATTCCCTGTGGATGGTAGACCTGTCCGGAACTGGGCCAGTAATCCAGCACTGAACTCCTTCTGTGTGACGCATGAGTATTTGCTTTGGGCAGTTGGTCTCCAGTCTGCATTAAGTAATATAAGCACCCATTGGTAATCCCTTTAAAATCTTTCTCACTGTCACACACCTCATTTGGATTGCATCATAAAAGATCTCTATTGCACCTAAATGTATATTTCTATAGTTTTGTTCTACAGCCTTTGGACAGAGCTCAACTACTAACACTGCTGCTGTCATGGTCTGGATTGCCTTTCCTCGAAATCCTAAAATATCTGTAGAGTCATAAGGTGGCTCAAGCTTTAAGTTTATGCTGCTCGAATAGTTTGAACACTCACATTTACAGCTACCCTCCAAATAAAGCCCTGGTTAACTCTGGGAACCAATAAAATAAGTAATGCTACAAAAAGTGATTTGCCCTGTTAGTTCACTCAATAAGATATCTACGATGAGGAAGCATCTATGTAAGGCAAAGCAATACAAAGTCAATGAGTGGTGAATTGTTGTGAACCACAATGACAGGTCTGGTAGGAATAAACTCTTTACAGATGTGTCCGTCCCAGACTGTGGTAGGAGACCCAGTTTTAAATCCAAGCCTAATTTGGAAGAATCAGCTGATCCAAGATGGCTGCCTGCAGCAGGTACAAAGTGGCACCAAGAGTGGCAGGCCCCTAATCAACTGGTTCTATCAAGCAGTTTCTGTAAAGTCCTGCTTGATTGATTGGCATTCCAATGATAGAAACATGGATGCTAGCACCCCACCTGCATGGAACACCCCAGTCTGTCCATCCAAGCAAAAATATAATTTGAATTGTCTCTTTCTTCATTTCAAATGTTCATCTCCAAATACATCAGTGGGATGCTTCAGGTTTACTTTCAAGATCTTTTTGCTCCTATTTTACTCTGCCTCGTTAGAAGTTTGAATGTTCATTTGTCTTTCATCACTTTCTTTTATTGTATTATTGACTGAGGGGGGGCGGGTAAACACTGTAAGATGTTGGCTGTTCCCCGCTCAAGTTTGGTATTGCTCTAAAACATACAAAGATTTAGTCGGGGAAAGAAGTGTTTGATGTCTACAACATATATGTCGCAGTCATAGAAACTACTACTGTCTTTCACTCTTTCAGCGCTTGAAATAGGGGTACAAATAAAAAAAAGGGATTGGCCTGTTGGAGTCCTACAAAAAAGACATTGCAGGGTAAATCTTTTGAATATACATTGTGCCCATTCGTGCAAAACTTCACTCTAATGACACTTGCATCTAAGAAGTGCATCATGCACCAGATTGTGAAATGTCGGGTCAGTTTAGGCCAGTCACGGCTGATAGGCAAAAACTAAAAACGTCTGTCGAGGTAATATAAGGGAAGGTAGTTGGCCAGGTGGGATGTGGCTGGTTGATGACAGACTGCATGACACCACAGGCTGTGGTCTTCTGGTGCTGCTGTGCATTGGTGCGTCGAATCAAACACAACCACTGCAATTCTTTCCTGGGGGTCTGATCCAAATGATCAGAAGTTACGTAACAGAACAACGTGGGTACAATGGAAAGTGCGAATATAATTGAGACTCAATTTAAAGTTTGCAACTGCCCATGAAAAGTAACGCTGTATTTGCCAACTTGTGTTTAAAAGTTTGACACCATTTCTCCTCCCATGCTGTCAACTGTGGGGGAGGATGTAGGGGTCCACCACCAGTTCTCATTATGACAATGTGGTGCCTGGAGGCCACTGCACGTACCTTTCCCCGCAGGCCATTCCACCTCTTTCTTATGTCCTTCCTTGTGTGTGGATAGGTTCCCACGCAGTTCACCTTGTCCGCAATCCTCTGCCATAGCTCCACTTTGCTGGCAATGGATATCTGCTGGATCTGTGCACCGAACAGCTGTGGCTCTACCCTGACGATTTCTTCTACCATCACCCGCAACTCCTCATCAGTGAAATGGGGATTCTTTTGTGGGGACATGCCTATTGTGTAGTGTGTGTGTTGTGCAGAGGGTGTTAGGTGTTGAGGTATGGTTGGTGGTGTGTGATGCGTGATGGGTGTACAGGTGGTTGTGGTGTGTGTATGCAGTTCTATCAATGTATGTGCTGGCAAAGTGTGGCAGAATTGTGGAATTTGCAAAGAATTGTATGTTGTGTGGGGGGTTGTTTTATAGAGCTGTTGGTGGGTGTGTAAGGTGTGTGTAAATGTGTCAGGTGTGGGTTTTCCAGTCTGGCCAATGTTGGCTACTGTTGGTGTGGAGTTGCCAAATCAGCAGCGGCGGTCCGCACCACTAATGGGTGACCGCCGTTGAGCGTCTGCTGTTGTTATTTGTGGTTCATAATTTAGAGGCCGGTATGTTGCAGGCATAGCGGGGAGGGTGGTGGGACCGACTGTTTTTCGCCTCCGCTGGGTCTGGCGGGGCTGTTGTTTCAGCTGCTTTCTGTCGGTTTTGTGTTTGTGTGTCATAACTTAGCGGACAGATTGCCGCCTCCATGGGGGTCTGTTGGCAGCCGTCACCACTTCGTCTTCGGTAAAGACCACCAATGTCATAATGAGGGCCTAAATGTATGTCTATGCACCAGAAAACAAGACAATAATTATATTCACCATACTGAATGAAATCCATTGTGAAAGCTCTACATAGGATCAATAATTGACACAATGAATTACTTTGTCTCTATCTTGGTTAACATCATCAGTGGATGTATCATTGACACTATTCGAATCCATAATATCTATAAATACCGGAGAGCTCACAAAGCTTGAGTTGAATGAATCAGCTCCGGCAGATTGCACTACATAAGCAAGGCATACATAAATGTTCAAATCAATACTGAGTAAGAAAATATCAGATTTGATGGATTCCATTCCATGGGGGGGGGGTGTTGGGAAGAAAGGCCAGGCTAAGACGGATTATAGCTAGGCTCCAGGATGTCAGAGTGACTATACTGTGAAATATCATAATTAACTTTGAAGGGAATTACTGGTTCTAGAGCCACAACTTTGGTCACTTCTTCCTTTCCACCGCAGAAGCCTGGAAGGATGCTACTCACATTTCTGCCGTTATATAAATGTACATGTACCCATGTAATGGATTAAGGATCCACTCACCTGGCCTAATTGCCTGTGTGGTTGGCATTGCTTTGTGGTGCTCTGGACCGTACAATATCCATTTTGACAGAAGTGGATTTAATGCACTTTAAAACACTGTCCCATACTGTCGCAGGTATTAAAGAATCAGTGTCACAGACTTCAGCCTCTGGCTAGTAATTTCACTGGTCTTTCATACCAGACTAGATGACAAGCCAATAATTTGTGGAGTTGTCAGATTCTGCGGACAATGCGAATGTTCGTGTTAAGCAGTCAATGGTCAAGGTCAGATCATACGTCTTTGGTGGACTTTGTACTTGTTCAAGGTTAAGGGAAAAAGGAAGACACGAGAATGATTTCTAATGCCTGCTCCCTTCAAAGTCTAGACTCCAAATTGGCTTCTATATCTGAATGAATATTGGGGGTCGGGGCAGGCTAAGTCCCTCCCCCCAAAGTCTGATAAGGTAATTGAGGGGTAGAGTGATACAAAGTCTCCTATTAGCTCTGGCCCTTTAAATAGTGCTAAACGTGTATTGCCTGGACCTGAAAACCTGGGCTATGAAAGAGAAACAACCCTGAATAGGGCCGTAGTTCGACATAAGCTACCTTTGCTATATGTGCCATGAGGGAAATAGGCCACACTTAAGGAGGTACAAGTCCGAAGACCGGTTTAAGTACTTCAGTTGTCAGAATTCCAACCACAGACGCAGTTACTATTTATTCGAATGAGTTACCAGTTAGTCTGCTTAAATCCTTCAAGATTTATCAGGAGGAAATCACGCAACTCCAGTTGGACTTGGAACAGAATAACCATAACGAAGAGGTGAGAGAGAGGCAGAAATTAATTAGCTTACTTATATGCAACACATGCTTTATTGCAAAGACACTAAGGAGCACATTTACTATTACTTCACACAACGCTGTGCAGCAAGGGAAGTTGCTGTGCTGCTTTGTGTGAAAGGGAGCCTGCAAAATGTTCCATATTTACAAAGATATGGAGCATTTCTGCTCTTTACTCGCACTGGTGCATTGTGTGCTGCCTATCGTCACTGCAGGCACCCTTGCACCATAACGAGCAGGTTTGTTTTTGTGCAGAAAGGAATACCTCTCTGCACAAAAATCAATCGAAATAAGCATTTTCCACTTTTTATGCGGATTGCAGAATGCATCACCTATGGAAAGAGGAAATAATGAGGAGAAGAAAATGATTTTTCTCCTCGTTACACCATTATCTGAGAGGTGTACAGATTTGATGCAATCCCAGGTTTACAAACTTTTGTAAATCTGAAATTGCAGCATATCCATAGGTGGATGCACAGGAACGCCCAGGATCCACGCATGGAATGCCTCCCAGCTTGAAATTTAACATAGTGCAGTGGAAGCAGCTGTGTTGCCTTACATTTCTTTACAAAGACATGCAAGGTGGTGCAAATCACCACTTGCATGGCTGTGTAAATCTGAATTAAGGAAACGTGATGCCTTGCATTGCCTTGCGTGACGAGCTGAAAAACTCACTTCTTAAATCTGGCCCTCAGATTTCAGATAGCCTAGAATCTGCCAGTTTAGATATGCAAGCACTTGCCCCAAAATGTCATATACATCCACTGAACTGAAAATCATTCAGTTAGAAAATATAAGGAACTAATAGAATATTCCTTAAAAAGTCTTATAACGCATTCCAGTTGGAATAATATACATCTCATTAGGTTATCAGAAGACCATTTTTTATTAACAACTTGTAGGAAAGTACCATCTTGCCTGGCATGTTACCCCCATTTTTCACTGTATATATGTTGTTTTAGTTGTATGTGTCACTGGGACCCTGTTCACCAGGGCCCCAGTGCTCATATGTGTGCCTGAATGTTTTACCTGTGTAGTGACTAACTGTCTCACTGAGGCTCTGCTAATCAGAACCTCAGTGGTTATGCTCTCTCATTTCTTTCCAAATTGTCACTAACAGGCTAGTGACTATTTTTACCAATTTACATTGGCTTACTGGAACACCCTTATAATTCCCTAGTATATGGTACTGAGGTACCCAGGGTATTGGGGTTCCAGGAGATCCCTATGGGCTGCAGCATTTCTTTTGCCACCCATAGGGAGCTCTGACAATTCTTACACAGGCCTGCCACTGCAGCCTGAGTGAAATAACGTCCACGTTATTTCACAGCCATTTTACACTGCACTTAAGTAACTTATAAGTCACCTATATGTCTAACCTTTACCTGGTAAAGGTTAGCTGCAAAGTTACTTAGTGTGAGGGCACCCTGGCACTAGCCAAGGTGCCCCCACATTGTTCAGGGCCAATTCCCCGTACTTTGTGAGTGCGGGGACACCATTACACGCGTGCACTACATATAGGTCACTACCTATATGTAGCTTCACAATGGTAACTCCGAATATGGCCATGTAACATGTCTATGATCATGGAATTGCCCCCTCTATACCATCCTGGCATAGTTGGCACAATCCCATGATCCCAGTGGTCTGTAGCACAGACCCTGGTACTGCCAAACTGCCCTTCCTGGGGTTTCACTGCAGCTGCTGCTGCTGCCAACCCCTCAGACAGGCATCTGCCCTCCTGGGGTCCAGCCAGGCCTGGCCCAGGATGGCAGAACAAAGGACTTCCTCTGAGAGAGGGTGTTACACCCTCTCCCTTTGGAAAATGGTGTGAAGGCAGGGGAGGAGTAGCCTCCCCCAGCCTCTGGAAATGCTTTCTTGTGCACAGATGTGCCCAATTCTGCATAAGCCAGTCTACACCGGTTCAGGGGACCCCTTAGCCCTGCTCTGGCACGAAACTGGACAAAGGAAAGGGGAGTGACCACTCCCCTGACCTGCACCTCCCCTGGGAGGTGTCCAGAGCTCCTCCAGTGTGCTCCAGACCTCTGCCATCTTGGAAACAGAGGTGCTGCTGGCACACTGGACTGCTCTGAGTGGCCAGTGCCAGCAGGTGACGTCAGAGACTCCTTCTGATAGGCTCCTTCAGGTGTTAGTAGCCTATCCTCTCTCCTAGGTAGCCAAACCCTCTTTTCTGGCTATTTAGGGTCTCTGTCTCTGGGGAAACTTTAGATAGCGAATGCAAGAGCTCATCCGAGTTCCTCTGCATCTCTCTCTTCACCTTCTGCCAAGGAATCGACTGCTGACCGCGCTGGAAGCCTGCAAACCTGCAACATAGTAGCAAAGACGACTACTGCAACTCTGTAACGCTGATCCTGCCGCCTTCTCGACTGTTTTCCTGGTGGTACATGCTGTGGGGGTAGTCTGCCTCCTCTCTGCACTAGAAGCTCCGAAGAAATCTCCCGTGGGTCGCTGGAATCTTCCCCCTGCAACCGCAGGCACCAAAAAGCTGCATTACCGGTCCCTTGGGTCTCCTTTCAGCACAACGAGCGAGGTCCCTCGAATTCAGCAACTCTGTCCAAGTGACCCCCACAGTCCAGTGACTCTTCAGTCCAAGTTTGGTGGAGGTAAGTCCTTGCCTCACCTCGCTAGACTGCATTGCTGGGAACCGCGACTTTTGCAGCTACTCCGGCCCCTGTGCACTTCCGGTGGAAATCCTTTGTGCACAGCCAAGCCTGGGTCCACGGCACTCTAACCTGCATTGCACGACTTTCTAAGTTGGTCTCCGGCGATGTGGGACTCCTTTGTGTAACTTCGGGTGAGCACTGTTTCATGCATCCTTGTAGTGCCTGTTTCTGGCATTTCTCCGGGTGCTACCTGCTGCTGAGAGGGCTTCTTGTCTTGCTCGACGTCCCCTCTCTCTCCTGGTCCAATTTGCGACCTCCTGGTCCTTCCTGGGCCACAGCAGTGTCCAAAAATGGTAACCGCACGATTTGCAGCTAGCAAGGCTTGTTGGCGTTCTTTCGGCGGGAAAACACTTTTGCACGACTCTACAAGGCAAGAGGGATCCGTCCTCCAAAGGGGAAGTCTCTAGCCCTTTGCATTCCTGCAGAAACCACAGCTTCTTCTGTCCAGTAGAAGCTTCTTTGCACCCGCATCTGGCATTTCCTGGGCATCTGCCCATCTCCGACTTGCTTGTGACTTTTGGACTTGGTCCGCTTGTTCCACAGGTACCCTAGATTGGAAATCCAGCGTTGTTGCATTGTTGGTTTGTGTCTTTCCTGCATTATTCCTCTAACACGACTTCTTTGTCCTTAGAGGAACTTTAGTGCACTTTGCACTCACTTTTCAGGGTCTTGGGGAGGGTTATTTTTCTAACTCTCACTATTTTCTAATAGTCCTAGCGACCCTCTACAAGGTCACATAGGTTTGGGGTCCATTCGTGGTTCGCATTCCACTTTTGGAGTATATGGTTTGTGTTGCCCCTATCCCTATGTTTCCCCATTGCATCCTATTGTAACTATACATTGTTTGCATTGTTTTCTAAGACTATACTGCATATTTTTGGTATTGTGTACATATATCTTGTGTATATTTCCTATCCTCTCACTGAGGGTACACTCTAAGATACTTTGGCATATTGTCACAAAAATAAAGTACCTTTATTTTTAGTATAACTGTGTATTGTGTTTTCTTATGATATTGTGCATATGACACTAAGTGGTACTGTAGTAGCTTCACACGTCTCCTAGTTCAGCCTAAACTGCTCTGCTAAGCTACCATTATCTATCAGCCTAAGCTGCTAGACACCATATACACTAATAAAGGGATAACTGGGCCTGGTGCAAGGTGCAAGTACCCCTTGGTACTCACTACAAGCCAGTCCAGCCTCCTACATTGGTTGTGCAGTGGTGGGATAAGTGCTTTGAGACTACTTACCACTCTTGTCATTGTACTTTTCATAAGAGAAAAATATACAAAACAAGGTCAGTGTGTGTACACAGTGCTAAAACGTTTTGCATTTCCTCTTTTCACTCTTTTCAAAAGTGCTGAAAAGTACTTCTAAACTTTCAAAAAGTTCTTAAAAGTTTAAAAAGTTTTTTTCTGTCTTTCCAAAAAGTTCTGAAAACTTTTTTTCTTTTTCTATCACTTTAACTCTCTCTAAAAATGTCTGGCACAGGCGAAAATGTTGATCTGTCCAAACTTGCATATGATCACCTTAGCTGGAAAGGAGCAAGGAGTCTCTGCATAGAGAGAGGTTTGAGTGTAGGGAAGAATCCTTCCTTGGAACTGTTACTTAACATGCTTAGAGAACAGGATAAGGCTAGAAGTGCCCCATCTGTAGAAAAAGTAGCTAATGGTTCCCAATCTGATCCAGGGACTCCCCCAGGAAAAGATTCAGGAAAGAAACTTCCTAGCCTGCCCATTTCTAGACAGTCTAGCATAGTTGGTAATGATGGAGAGCCACACCATACAAATAGTGTTGTCTCACATCATAGCAAAAGCATTTATTCTCACCATACTGGTAGTGATGTTTCTGTTAGCCAAGCTGTTAGGGTGGCTTCTGTAAGGGACAGGTCTCCTTCTGTTCATTCCCATCATACCTCTGTATCTAGGAATTTCCCTCCCACCAACCCTGATGACAGAATGTTAGAGAGGGAACTCAATAAGTTGAGGGTGGAACAAACCAGACTGAAGCTTAAAAAGCAACAGCTGGATTTGGATAGACAGTCTTTTGAACTAGAGAAGGAAAGACAGAAGTTGGGTTTAGAAACCCATGGTGGCAGCAGCAGTATTCCCCATAGTCATCCTGCAAAAGAGCATGATTCCAGGAATCTGCACAAGATAGTTCCCCCTTATAAGGAGGGGGATGACATTAACAAGTGGTTTGCTGCACTTGAGAGGGCCTGTGTTGTACAGGATGTCCCTCAAAGGCAGTGGGCTGCTATCCTATGGCTATCATTTAGCGGAAAAGGTAGGGATAGGCTCCTTACTGTGAAAGAAAATGATGCTAATAATTTCCAAGTTCTTAAGAATGCACTCCTAGATGGTTATGGCTGAACCACTGAACAATACAGGATAAAGTTCAGAGAGACCAAAAAGGAGTCTTCACAAAACTGGGTTGATTTCATTGACCATTCAGTGAAGGCCTTGGGGGGGTGGTTACATGGCAGTAAAGTTACTGATTATGACAGCCTGTATAACTTAATCCTGAGAGAGCATATTCTTAATAATTGTGTGTCTGATTTGTTGCACCAGTACTTGGTGGACTCTGATCTGACCTCTCCCCAAGAATTGGGAAAGAAGGCAGACAAATGGGTCAGAACAAGGGTGAACAGAAAAGTTCATACGGGGGTGACAAAGATGGCAACAAAAAGAAGGATGGTAAGTCTTCTGACAAGGGTGGGGACAAATCTAAAAATGAGTCTTCATCAGGCCCACAAAAACACTCTGGTGGGGGTGGTGGGCCCAAATCCTCTTTTAATCAGAACAAGGAAAAGAAACCATGGTGCTATTTATGTAAAATAAAAGGCCATTGGACAACAGATCCCAGTTGTCCAAAGAAAAGCACCAATTCTCCTACCACTACAACCCCTACTGCTACCCCTAGTGTCCCTACTAATAGCAGTGGTGGTGGGAGCAAACCTACTAATAGCCAATCCAAGGGAGTAGCTGGGCTCACTATTGGTAACTTAGTTGGGGTTGGCCTTGTTAGGGAGGCCACAGAGGCTGTGTTAGTCTCTGAGGGGGCTATTGATTTAGCCACCTTAGTTGCTTGTCCCCTTAATATGGATAAGTACAAGCAGCTACCCCTAATAAATGGTGTTGAGGTTCAGGCCTACAGGGACACTGGTGCCAGTGTGACTATGGTCATAGAGAAACTGGTCCACCCTGAACAACACCTACTTGGTCACCAGTACCAAGTAACCGATGCTCACAACAACACACTTAGCCACCCCATGGCTGTTGTTAATCTCAACTGGGGGGGGTTACTGGTCCAAAGAAAGTTGTGGTAGCCACAGATTTACCTGTAGACTGTCTACTAGGAAATGATTTGGAGACATCAGCTTGGTCGTCAGATGTGGAGTTGGAGGCCCATGCAGCAATGCTGGGCATCCCAGGGCATATTTTTGCTTTGACAAGGGCTCAGGCCAAAAAGCAAAAAGGACAGGGAAGCTTGGATCCTGGAACAATGCACCAAGTGCTCCCTAAAGCTAGGGCTAGTAGAAGCAAACCACTTCCTACTATCCCTCCCTCTACAGTGGATTCTACTTCTGAGGAAGAAGAATTCCCTCCCTGTGCAGAACCTACACCAGAGGAGCTTGAAGCAGACACTGCTGAGCTTTTGGGTGAAGGGGGGCCAGCCAGAGAGGAGCTGAGTGTGGCACAGCAAACCTGTCCCACATTAGAGGGTCTCAGACAGCAAGCTGTCAAACAGGCTAATGGGGATGTCAGTGACTCTCACAGAGTTTACTGGGAGGACAACCTCTTGTACACTGAGCATAGGGATCCAAAACCTGGAGCTGCCAGGAGATTAGTGATTCCTCAGGAGTACAGAAAGTTCCTCCTAACTCTAGCCCACGACATTCCCCTAGCTGGGCATCTAGGACAAATGAAAACTTGGGACAGGCTTGTCCCCTTGTTTCATTGGCCTAGGATGTCTGAGGACACAAAAGAATTTTGTAAGTCCTGTGAAACCTGTCAAGCCAGTGGCAAGACAGGTGGCACCCCAAAGGCGCCCCTTATCCCACTGCCTGTGGTTGGGGTTCCCTTTGAAAGGGTAGGGGTTGAAATAGTTGGCCCCCTTGACCCTCCTACTGCTTCAGGCAATAGATTTATCTTGGTGGTAGTGGACCATGCCACAAGATATCCTGAAGCTATTCCTTTAAGGACCACTACAGCTCCTGCAGTGGCAAAGGCCCTCCTGGGAATATTTTCCAGGGTGGGCTTCCCAAAGGAAGTTGTATCAGACAGGGGAAGCAATTTCATGTCTGCATACTTAAAGGCCATGTGGAAGGAGTGTGGTGTAACTTATAAGTTCACAACACCCTATCATCCACAAACAAATGGACTGGTGGAGAGATTTAACAAAACTCTCAAAGGCATGATTATGGGTCTCCCTGAAAAACTCCGCAGGAGATGGGATATCCTTCTACCATGCCTCCTTTTTGCCTACAGGGAGGTACCCCAAAAAGGAGTGGGCTTCAGCCCCTTTGAACTTCTTTTTGGACACCCTGTTAGGGGTCCACTCACACTTGTAAAGGAGGGTTGAGAACAACCTTTAAAAGCTCCTAAGCAGGATATTGTGGATTATGTACTTGGCCTCAGATCAAGGATGGCTGAGTATATGAAAAAGGCCAGTAAGAACCTTCAGGCCAGCCAAGAGCTCCAGAAGCAATGGCATGATCAGAAGGCTGTTTTGGTGCAGTACCAACCAGGACAGAAAGTGTGGGTCTTGGAGCCTGTGGCCCCAAGAGCACTCCAAGATAAATGGAGTGGACCCCACACAATTGTTGAGAAAAAGGGTGAAGTCACTTATTTAGTTGACATAGGCACTGCCAGGAGTCTCCTCAGGGTGCTCCATGTCAACCGCCTGAAACCCTACTATGACAGGGCTGATCTCACCCTGCTCATGGCAACAGATGAGGGACAGGAAGAAGACAGTGATCCTCTACCTGATATCTTATCTTCCACAGAACAAGATGCTCTGGTGGAAGGTGTAGTTTTGGCTGATTGTCTTACTGCTGAGCAGAAAGACAATTGCATAAACCTTCTAGATCAATTCTCTGAACTCTTCTCTACTGTGCCAGGTACCACTTCTTGGTGTGAGCACACTATAGATACTGGAGACAGCTTGCCCGTCAAAAGTAAGATCTATAGGCAGCCTGACCATGTCAGGGACTGCATAAAGCAAGAGGTCCAGAAAATGTTAGAACTAGGAGTGGTTGAGCACTCTGACAGTCCATGGGCTTCTCCTGTGGTACTTGTACCAAAACCCCATTCCAAAGATGGAAAGAAGGAAATGCGGTTTTGTGTAGACTATAGAGGTCTCAACTTGGTAACCAAAACTGATGCTCACCCTATACCCAGGGCAGATGAGCTCATAGATACACTGGCATCTGCCAAGTATCTAAGCACTTTTGATTTGACTGCAGGGTATTGGCAGATCAAATTGTCAGAAGATGCTAAACCTAAGACTGCATTTTCAACCATTGGAGGACATTACCAGTTTACTGTAATGCCTTTTGGTTTGAAAAATGCACCTGCCACTTTTCAGAGGTTGGTGAACACAGTCCTGCAAGGGCTGGAAGCTTTCAGTGCAGCATATTTGGACGATATAGCTGTCTTTAGCTCCAGCTGGGATGATCACCTGGTCCACCTATGGAAAGTTTTGGAGGCCCTGCAAAAGGGAGGCCTCACTATCAAGGCTTCAAAGTGCCAGATAGAGCAGGGTAAGGTGGTTTATCTGGGACACCTTGTTGGTGGGGAACAGATTGCACCACTACAGGGGAAAATCCAAACAATTATTGATTGGGTTCCCCCTACTACACAGACTCAGGTGAGAGCCTTCCTAGGCCTCACTGGGTATTATAGGAGGTTCATTAAGAACTATGGCTCCATTGCAGCCCCTCTTAATGACCTCACATCCAAGAAAATGCCTGAAAAGGTATTATGGACAGCAAACTGTCAGAAAGCTTTTGAGGAGCTGAAGCAGGCCATGTGCTCTGCACCTGTCCTGAAAATCCCTTGTTACTCTAAAAAATTCTATGTCCAAACTGATGCATCTGAATTAGGAGTAGGGGCAGTCCTATCACAACTTAATTCTGAGGGCCAGGATCAACCTGTTGCTTTTATTAGTAGGAGGTTGACCCCTAGAGAAAAGCGTTGGTCTGCCATTGAGAGGGAGGCCTTTGCTGTGGTCTGGGCACTGAAGAAGTTGAGGCCATAACTGTTTGGCACTCACTTCATTGTTCAGACAGACCACAAACCTCTACTTTGGCTAAAACAAATGAAAGGTGAAAATCCTAAATTGTTGAGGTGGTCCATATCCCTACAGGGAATGGACTGTACAGTGGAACATAGACCTGGGAGTAGCCACTCCAATGCAGATGGACTCTACAGATATTTCCACTTAGACAATGAAGACTCATCAGGTCATGGCTAGTCTTATTGTCCTTCGTTCGGGGGGGGGGGGTTGTGTAGGAAAGTACCATCTTGCCTGGCATGTTACCCCCATTTTTCACTGTATATATGTTGTTTTAGTTGTATGTGTCACTGGGACCCTGTTCACCAGGGCCCCAGTGCTCATATGTGTGCCTGAATGTGTTACCTGTGTAGTGACTAACTGTCTCACTGAGGCTCTGCTAATCAGAACCTCAGTGGTTATGCTCTCTCATTTCTTTCCAAATTGTCACTAACAGGCTAGTGACTATTTTTACCAATTTATATTGGCTTACTGGAACACCCTTATAATTCCCTAGTATATGGTACTGAGGTACCCAGGGTATTGGGGTTCCAGGAGATCCCTATGGGCTGCAGCATTTCTTTTGCCACCCATAGGGAGCTCTGACAATTCTTACACAGGCCTGCCACTGCAGCCTGAGTGAAATAACGTCCACGTTATTTCACAGCCATTTTAGACTGCACTTAAGTAACTTATAAGTCACCTATATGTCTAACCTTTACCTGGTAAAGGTTAGCTGCAAAGTTACTTAGTGTGAGGGCACCCTGGCACTAGCCAAGGTGCCCCCACATTGTTCAGGGCCAATTCCCCGGACTTTGTGAGTGCGGGGACACCATTACACGCGTGCACTACATATAGGTCACTACCTATATGTAGCTTCACAATGGTAACTCTGAATATGGCCATGTAACATGTCTATGATCATGGAATTGCCCCCTCTATACCATCCTGGCATAGTTGGCACAATCCCATGATCCCAGTGGTCTGTAGCACAGACCCTGGTACTGCCAAACTGCCCTTCCTGGGGTTTCACTGCAGCTGCTGCTGCTGCCAACCCCTCAGACAGGCATCTGCCCTCCTGGGGTCCAGCCAGGCCTGGCCCAGGATGGTAGAACAAAGGACTTCCTCTGAGAGAGGGTGTTACACCCTCTCCCTTTGGAAAATGGTGTGAAGGCAGGGGAGGAGTAGCCTCCCCCAGCCTCTGGAAATGCTTTCTTGGGCACAGATGTGCCCAATTCTGCATAAGCCAGTCTACACCGGTTCAGGGGACCCCTTAGCCCTGCTCTGGCGTGAAACTGGACAAAGGAAAGGGGAGTGACCACTCCCCTGACCTGCATCTCCCCTGGGAGGTGTCCAGAGCTCCTCCAGTGTGCTCCAGACCGCTGCCATCTTGGAAACAGAGGTGCTGCTGGGACACTGGACTGCTCTGAGTGGCCAGTGCCACCAGGTGACGTCAGAGACTCCTTCTGATAGGCTCCTTCAGGTGTTAGTAGCCTATCCTCTCTCCTAGGTAGCCAAACCCTCTTTTCTGGCTATTTAGGGTCTCTGTCTCTGGGGAAACTTTAGATAACGAATGCAAGAGCTCATCCGAGTTCCTCTGCATCTCTCTCTTCACCTTCTGCCAAGGTATCGACTGCTGACCGCGCTGGAAGCCTGCAAACCTGCAACATAGTAGCAAAGACGACTACTGCAACTCTGTAACGCTGATCCTGCCGCCTTCTCGACTGTTTTCCTGGTGGTGCATGCTGTGGGGGTAGTCTGCCTCCTCTCTGCACTAGAAGCTCCGAAGAAATCTCCCGTGGGTCGACGGAATCTTCCCCCTGCAACCGCAGGCACCAAAAAGCTGCATTACCGGTCCCTTGGGTCTCCTCTCAGCACGACGAGCGAGGTCCCTCGAATCCAGCAACTCTGTCCAAGTGACCCCCACAGTCCAGTGACTCTTCAGTCCAAGTTTGGTGGAGGTAAGTCCTTGCCTCACCTCGCTAGACTGCATTGCTGGGAACCTCGACTTTTGCAGCTACTCCGACCCCTGTGCACTTCCGGCAGAAATCCTTTGTGCACAGCCAAGCCTGGGTCCACGGCACTCTAACCTGCATTGCACGACTTTCTAAGTTGGTCTCCGGCGACGTGGGACTCCTTTGTGTAACTTCGGGTGAGTACCGTTTCACGCTCTGGGTGCTACCTGCTGGTGAGAGGGCTCCTTGTCTTGCTCGACGTCCCCTCTCTCTCCTGGTCCAATTTGCGACCTCCTGGTCCTTCCTGGGCCACAGCAGCGTCCAAAAACGCTAACCGCATGATTTGCAACTAGCAAGGCTTGTTGGCATTCTTTCGGCGGGAAAACACTTCTGCACGACTCTACAAGGCGAGAGGGATCCGTCCTCCAAAGGGGAAGTCTCTAGCCCTTTGCGTTCCTGCAGAAACCGCAGCTTCTTCTGTCCAGTAGAAGCTTCTTTGCACCCGCAGCTGGCATTTCCTGGGCATCTGCCCATCTCCGACTTGCTTGTGACTTTTGGACTTGGTCCCCTTGTTCCACAGGTACCCCAGATTGGAAATCCAGCGTTGTTGCATTGTTGGTTTGTGTCTTTCCTGCATTATTCCTCTAACACGACTTCTTTGTCCTTAGGGGAACTTTAGTGCACTTTGCACTCACTTTTCAGGGTCTTGTGGAGGGTTATTTTTCTAACTCTTACTATTTTCTAATAGTCCTAGCGACCCTCTACAAGGTCACATAGGTTTGGGGTCCATTCGTGGTTCGCATTCCACTTTTGGAGTATATGGTTTGTGTTGCCCCTATCCCTATGTTTCCCCATTGCATCCTATTGTAACTATACATTGTTTGCACTGTTTTCTAAGACTATACTGCATATTTTTGGTATTGTGTACATATATCTTGTGTATATTTCCTATCCTCTCACTGAGGGTACACTCTAAGATACTTTGGCATATTGTCATAAAAATAAAGTACCTTTATTTTTAGTATAACTGTGTATTGTGTTTTCTTATGATATTGTGCATATGACACTAAGTGGTACTGTAGTAGCTTCACACGTCTCCTAGTTCAGCCTAAGCTGCTCTGCTAAGCTACCATTATCTATCAGCCTAAGCTGCTAGACACCATATACACTAATAAGGGATTACTGGGCCTGGTGCAAGGTGCAAGTACCCCTTGGTACTCACTACAAGCCAGTCCAGCCTCCTACACAACTTAAAAACTTAAATTATTGAACTTTTGATGAAAAGTATCTTTGACTTACATTTTCTGGATTTAAATTCCAAAACTCAACACATGCATAACAAGCCATGATATTATGTGCCCTACCCCCCACAAAAAAACCTCATAACTACTTGTGAACCTTGGACTACTGTAGATAAAATTCTTCAAGACACCCAGAAAGATTTCACTAAAAAAACGGGATACATGTTTGCCTAGATTTAACACGCTGCTTAGACCAATGCAGATGGAGTGACATCAGTATATATATATCTCAAGCTAGTAGCAGTTGGTGCCTTTTTTTCAACACCTTTTAAAAAGAAACTGATTGAAGGCTCTCCTAACTTCTTTTTTTGCAGGAACAGAGGTTGAAAAGACCCTCGTATTATAATCTTTTTGAGGGATTATGAATGGTATAATATTCCCCCACTCATGAGATAGTCTAGCTTTTGCTTGCTTCTTTCTTGTGTGCGTTGTCTCAATGATATCGCAGCCCATCCCTAAAGTCCTATATTGTGCACATATACGAGAGGGATTGTTGAGGGAGGGTAAGCAAGGTGAACTGTGGTGCGGGCATGTTCTTTGTCAGGAAAGAGGGTGGGAGAAAGTGAAAAAAGTAGTCCTCACATCTTACTACTCATTTTAGAAATCATTCATATAAAGTGACCCCAGGGACCCACATAGAAGGGAATTTCAACAAAAGTCTTAAAATCATGTCCAGCAGCATTAACCTACTTCTTCATAAAGTAGAAGAAATACTATTCTTTAGTTATTAAAGGAGTCAAAGGATGATTTAATTTATCCCTTCAAGCAAACCATCTCTCCAGAACACATATTATTTGAGCTAATAGCAACTTAAAGACAGGGAAGTGGGGAATGGCTATAATGATCAGGGACTCATCTGGAGGAGGAACAACTAGACCTCAAGCAGAAAACGGGAATCCAGGATTGATACTTTTATTTGATCAGGCAAATATACCCAGACTATCTAGAAGTTTTGAAGAAGATGTTCAGGACTATTCCATCTGAATGACACAAGTCACTGAGTGCATCCCGCCAACATAGTGGCCCTGGGGGTGTGTGAGTCAGCATCTGTGAAACACAAGCCTCAGAGTTTGTTTGTGGGGTCCTTCCTTGACCTGGCTGAGCCACATGACCACTTACATCTGGAGGCTTAACCTTCTTCAGGGAACTGAGTGGGATCAACACTGGTTGCAGAAGAGAGGAAACACTTGCTGTAGCTGTGGAATGGGACCTTGGATCTAGATGCTCAAGTAGTTTGAGCCAGGTGGTGGCAATGCACTGTTTGCAGCCTATAGAGGTCCAGGACCTGGATGTGAGGAACAGGAGGAGCAGCAGTGCCCCCAGCTGTACTTTCAACCTAGACTGCAAGGTGATAAGCAGGGGTACGGGTCCAGGGAAATTAATATCCCTCCTATTGTGGATGGAAGGAAGGGTTGACAGGCCACGAGGGGTAGCTGAGTGACCCTGGTTAGTGCCCCAGCAAGTAGAAGCTCTCCTCCCTCGCTCGATTGGCAGAGCCTCCCTCCGATGCAGTGTGGTTAAGGGGACACCAATTTCCTTTATTGCTCCTGGTCCTGACACTCCAGGGAACGCTTCCCAGTTGGGGGTGGGGGGTTAGGATATTCCATTCCTATGACTTGGGATGAGAGTGAGACCTATCTGTCAGGTAAGCCCCAGGGAGGAAGAAACTACTTATTGGCCCTGGGATAGCTGGTTTGAGTCTAAACCTGGCATCAAGCTGGTCCCTCAAAGACAGCAGTGGAAGACTACCTGGTGGAATGACACCTGTGGAGGAACTGCACACAGATATCCTGGGAAGGCAGAGAACAGAAGACTCAACTCCAAATTAAATTGTAGAAGTATGTTTTTCTGCGAAGTGCTATTGTGCTAGGAACTCCAGAACTGGCCCCACAGGTACAGTTGATTTGTGATTAGGGATCAGGCCCCATGCACAGCAACATTCTTGCAGCAGTGAAGGACTCTGAAGTGGCTCTCATACAAAAAATAATCACTGTGGGTGCTGATCTCAATTCGAAGGGCTGACTTTCAAAAAATATCAGACAGAGTGGTAAGGTATGGAAAGTGGCCTAAAATACTCAGACAAAATTACAATTCTTGTGGCTAAACTTCAGTCCACTCCATTGCAATTTTCACAAAAGGTGGAGGATAGGGAGTGATGCTGAAGGTGTAAAATTAATGCATAATAGGTGTCCCAGTGTGAAGGGAGGGTCAGAGCATGGAACCTCTTGTTGAAGGATTGAACCAAAATGAGTTGAAATACAAGAAGCTGTCATATTTCTTCTCTGTAAAGCAAGTGAACTTCCCAAACCTGGTACTACTTGAAGAACAAATATTGCACTACCTTCAACTTTAGGGATAGGTATGCTGTCCTTCATGCAGAGGGCTTGAGGATCCTTTTCTTTTCAGGGTTCATGCAGGTGACACAGCAGTGCTGAACCTTTGAGTGAGTCAAGCATGAACTTTGAAGATGGGTGATCAAATACCTCATGTTGTTTGCAGCATGGTTTAGGATGATTTTGGAGAGTAAAACCTAGGCCCGTATTTATACTCCGTTTGCGCCGAATTTGCGTCGTTTTTTTCGACGCAAATTCGGCGCAAAACTAACGCGATATTTATACTTTGGCGTTAGACGCGTCTAGCGCCAAAGTATTGGCAAATAGCGTCATTTTTTTGCGTGAACGCCTTCCTTGCGTTAATGAGATGCAAGGAAGGCGTTCCCGTCTAAAAAAATGACGGCGACGCAAATGCGTCGTATTTATACTCCCGGGCGAAAATCACGCCCGGGAGTTGGCGGGTCAAAAAACCCTGCATTTGCGCCACTATTTAACGCCTGGGTCAGGGTAGGCGTTAAGGGGCCTGTGGGCTCAAAATGAGCCCACAGGTGCCCTCCCCTGCCCCCAGGGACCCCCCCTGCCACCCCTGCCCACCCCAGGAGGACACCCAAGGATGGAGGGACCCACCCCAGGGACATTCAGGTAAGTTCAGGTAAGTATAATTTTTTATATTTTTTTATTTTTTTTGGGTGGCATAGGGGGGCCTTATTTGTGCCCCCCTACATGCCACTATGCCCAATGACCATGCCCAGGGGACACAAGTCCCCTGGGCATGGCCATTGGGCAAGGGGGCATGACTCCTGTCTTTACTAAGACAGGAGTCATGAAATGGCGTCTGGGCGTCGTAAAAAAATGGCGCAAATCGGGTTGAGGCGATTCTTTTGCCTCAACCTGACTTGCCCCATTTTAAGACGCCCTAACGTCATTTTTGCCCAACGCCGGCGCTGCCTGGTCTACGTGGTTTTTTTCCACGCACACCAGGCAGCGCCGGTCTGCTTGCGCCGGCTAACGCCATTCCATAAATACGGCGCCCGCATGGCGCTTCAGAATGGCGTTAGACGGCGCTAAATTTTTTGACGCTAAACTGCGTTAGCGCAGTTTAGCGTCAAAAAGTATAAATATGGGCCCTAGTATTTCACATTGCCCAATGATGTCTGGGAAAGGCGGCACATTGAGGATTGAAGGAGGGGGCAGTCGGAGATACAGGCCAGATGAGGGATGATTTGACTTAGAAGGAGACAGGACCACACCCCCTAAATTGGAACTGAGACTTACAACCTTGAGTTTGAGGTACAGGGACTGCAATGGAGAGAGGCTCGGAGACAGTTTCCTGAAGAGTACATCAATTGAGTAAAAAAAAATATGCTATTGTCCCTACCCTACGCCATGGTGCGCCGTATTTTAAATACAGTGCAAACATGGTGGCAGTACACTTTCCCTAAATCTGCCAAACATGTTCAACTACGTCACAATTTGATTTAAATTCGCTGCAAATTGTTTACATGTAATAAATGATTGTATTAATTTCACACCAACAATCAAAAAACACTAATGTAATTTCTAGGCCGATACCCCCTGGCCAGTAAAAAAGCAATGCGACAGATCACAGGCATCACAAAGCTGTAGCTATTATGAGGCTATTTTAAGTATGGATTTGTCACTTTTGGGGCATATTCCCTATTCAGCCGCATGATTTACACATTTCTTCAGATCGTTTTTTTTATTTTAGCTCAAAAGGGTCAAAAACGCTGAAGCACGAGGCTCGCATGTTGCGGCACGCATGTTGCAAAACGGTGGCAGGCGCTTTTCTAAAGCCAGCTGCTCACCTTTCAGCAGTTGATATCCGTAAGAGGGATGAGGGAAAAATAAGGTGAAACTTATGTTCGATAGTATTACTGTCTTAAATTGATTCAGATGTTAACAGAACAATTAAACAGCTTCTTATTTACACGATACATACTATTTAAAGAGTTTCTGCCTTTTCTCTCCAACGGAAATACCCTAGTGTTTGACACTCTCTTCGGGCCTCTTCCGCTAAAGCGCATAATGCGAGTTTTACGGCATTCACTCAGAACATGGCCATGAGAACGAGCACTGAAAACGCCAATAAATAAAATGTTGATCAATTTATTGTGTGCTTTATTTATCGGTGTGCCTTAATTATTTTCCATTTATCGCGCCTTCAATAGTAATTAAAGCAGTCCTAAACCCCGAACAGAGCAGAAAATATATTACTATAGGAATAATAGCAGATGGCTGAGTATAATGCCTTAATTGAAACGCCTGATTAAAGGGAATGCGTTTTTTTAATTTAGAATGCAACTCATGCGAAAAACTGCTTATTCGCAGTGGGGCTTGTCATCATGACTAGGGTTCAGTCAGGGGAAATGCTATTTTATTTGCTGACTTCCATTTACTCTCTATTGGTACTTACAGTGCTTGTGGTAAAATCTGGGAAATCAAAGTAAAAAACGTCCCACCAAACCATAAAACAGTCCCCAAAACAGCCAATAAGCCTCATACAAACACTGTCTGACCCGCCCTTCTGGCACTGCAAGATTGCCATATAGGGCAGTCTGACATTTTTTTCTTGCACTAAAAGCAAATGATGATATATTATATATGATATATGATATATGTATATATTATAGCCCATTAAAGGCTTAAAAATATAATAAAATGCTAACATACGGTTTGACCTAGCATCTCTGGCATGGTATTCCCTAGACTTTTTTGCCTTCCTTACCCTGTTTTTGTTGGAATTACAATCTGTGCACTTCAACCCAGCTATCTAGCAGTAAAGTGCTTGTGCTCTCTGTACATCTGGCTATTCGCTCCCAGGTATGTATAGGGAGTTCTGACATATTCACAGTATGATGAGTGACTTCGGTTGACCGGCAGTTTCATATGAGACAGGGTTTGAGTTCCTTTTCAACTATTTCATCTAGGTATGGAAACCAACCTGTGTCTCTGAGAGCTCTCTTTGTAGCAACAATACCACAAAGTCCTTCATGACCCACTTCTATCACTTTCTGTTGTGGACATCCTGGAATCAGGCAATATTACTCCTTCATGAGCTATAGACAATTCATCTTTAACATTCTTTTGATATCCACCATCATTACTGAGAGGTCGAACGTGTTTGTTCCATGACTGATGTGTAATTATGTCTTTTAACATTAGCAGGCCACCATCATAACTCGTAGCAGTGATAATTTGGGCTAACAATATAGCAGCTGTTTTACTTGACTTGACAATGAAATTGATGTGGACCTCAGCCATTTTGAATGGAGTACCATGACCGTGAATAGACACTCTTGAAAAGTAGTCAGCAGGATTTTGATCTTTTTGTGGTGAATGCATAATTGTATAATCATACTCTTGCAGTCATAGTCTCCATTGTTCAACACGAGGAGGCATCTTGGCTTTTGGATAGCCGAAGATGTTCATCAAAGCTTAAGGATCAGTCACCTGCATAAAATGCTTTCCATACAGGAATCCACGGAATTGTTCACAAGCCCAAACTACAATCAAACTTTCCTTTTCAGGCTGTGAGTAAACATGTTCTGCTTGAGACGAACTTCGACTAGCATAGGCTATAATATGTCATCTTGTATCTGGGTGTCCACAATGCTGTGCAAGTATAGCGCCTAATCCAACGGGGCTAGTGTCAACCACAATCCCGGAGTGAAGCTTTGGATTGAAATACACTATTTCTGTAGCATTTTCAATGGCGTGTTTAATTCTCTTAAAACGCTTTTCACCTTCTTGTGACCATTTAAAGGAAACATTTTTTGTTGTTAACTTTCGTAATGGAGCACCGACAATGGCAAAGTCCTTTATGCATCATGAACAGTAGCTGACGGTTCCAAGAAAAGAAGATACCATTGAGTCATCTTGTGGGGTTCAACGTTTGTTAAGGCTTCAACTTTTGCAGGATCAGTGGTATTACCACTATCAGAAAAGATATGGCCAAACAATTTCAATTGTATCTTATTGAACTTGTCTATGTTCTAAGTCAAACCTGCATCACTCTACCCTCTGTGTAGCTCCAAAAACAGTATTACATTGCTATAGTTAAATGCATTTACAAAAGGACTTATGATGCATCATATGATGTCTTGGAAAAGTTCTGCAGCCGATGACACACCAAAACTAAGTCTATTGTATCTAAACAAACCAACATGTGAAGCAAAGGTTGTAATATAGCTGCAGGTTTCTTCTAATTCTAACTGATGATAACCTTTTTTCAACTCAAGTCGAGAGAAGATTTTGTCACCATTTGATTGTGTGATCATGTCAGCAATGTGCGGCCTTGGATGTCACTGTCTTTTAATCACTTTGTTCACCTGGTGCATGTCAACGCAAATGCACAAAACTCCTTGACAGTCCTTTTTATGCCCTACTAGTATGGGAGAAACCTATGGCGTTGGACCAGTGGAACGTTCAATAATGTCATGCTTAAGTAATGATTCAAGTTCTTTTTCAAGAGCTTCTTGTAAATGAAAAGTAACTCATCTATGTCTCTGAGCAACAGGACGGACATCCTCATTAATATGTAGTTTTACTTTCATAGTCTATAACTTTTTTAAGACATGAAACAATGAAGGGAATTGACTTATAATCTTGTGATGAGCATTCATGTTGTAATACACAGAAATCAGTCTAATGTCAGCAGCTGTGTTGAAAATAAGCAAGCAGGCACTTGCTGCTGTACCTTGAAGCACGTGGATAGGTGCTTGTACCCTTGTTTTCTTCTGTTTCACTGTCACCATACACAAACCTGTACTTTTCATGGGTGCCGATGCAGCCCAAGTGTACACTTTGGGCTTTGATGGCATAAGCCACAGTAATGGAGACAGATCTATGTACTTTTCTTCAGGCATTATATTTATTGACGCACCACTATTGATAATGAAAGGTATAGAACATCCATTTATCTTCAATGTAATCTTTGGACAGTGTTTATATGATTTCATTACTTTGACATGCCAACTTTTCTTTGACTGACCTTTCTCCTTACAGTCAACCAGTCTTACATGTGCATGTTTTTCTGAGGTAAGCATTGACATGGAAGAATCACTGTTAGAAATGGGGTTTCTGGTTGGCTAGGGTATGCACCTCAGCCAGGCAGAACCTACCCACTCTAGTCAGGGCAAGGGAGTTACACGTCCAAGATAACCCCTGCTCACTCCCTTGGTAGCTTGGCACAAGCAGTCAGGCCTATCCCAGAGGCAACGTGTAAAGCGTTTGCACAACACACTCAACACATGTGACGCAAAATGCACACCACAAAGTAAACACAACACTGAGCTATGTAAAAATAATCTGTATTGCACAAAACATAATTAGACCAACGTTATACGTAAGTAATACCCTGCTACCTTAGCAGTTGTCAGAATGTTACACAAGTTACTAATACTCTGCAAGAATACGCAGTTGTCACATTAGAACATGTAAGTACTCAGGATTCTGCAACATAAGCAGTAGTCAGGAATTACAATAAGAGTTACATGCACTTGTCATGAACAATTCCTAAATATCCATAAAAGGAACACTAGAGAATATCTTACAAGTCATATAAATACATATCAGCTAGGCATGCCCATAAAAGGAACATTAGCAAATATATGTAGTGGTAGAAAAAGAGGTAGGCAATCTAAAAACTTCCAAAAGTCTATATTTGGCTCCTGGAGCCCAGATTCCCTAGAAAGTACCTGATTTCTGTCGTAGAGGCACTCCCCGTGCCTAGAAGATGGACAACGGGGCCCCCGGCACTCCTATGCGCAAAACGGGGGCCTCTGAGGTGTCTTGGGATAGAGGGGCAGTCTGCACCTCCTCTACAACGAAAAGAACAGGCCCCTCTGGGGACCCGTGATCCTTGTGGTGCCCCCCTGGCCTCTAGTGGCCATCTCCGAAGGGGGGGTCCAACGCACCAAAGATGCCGCTAGTAGGGGCAATCGCGCCCCTAGTGTAGTGACCGGGGGAAAGGGAATTCCCTTTTCTCCCCGCGTCCTGCTTCGAAGGGGGGGGCAGCCGCCCTTGTCTGCGGTGTGGCTGCCCCGAAGGAAGTAACGGGAGCAGGGGCCTCCGTTGAGGCTCCTCACCTGCTTCCGACGGCTGCCGTACCCGGTCCGGTGCGCGAGCCGCTCTGCTGCCTTTCCTCGTCCGTGAGGGAGGCAGCGTGGAGATGGTTAATGCTGTGTGCCCCGGGGGCACTCTAAAAAGCGCGTGCGTCACCCGGGGACACAATAGGAGTGGGCTGGCTTCTTTCTTCTGTTCGGAAAGTGCCCCGGGGGCACTGCAAACAGCACGATCCTCGCGCTCGGCACAGAGGCTGCGCCCAGGTCGCGGCCGTAATTTCCCCATCAACAAAGGAGCGCTTTTGAAATCGCGAGGGCTATTTTATAAGCCCGGGCTGCAGCGGTGAATCTTGCAGACAAGAAGGTGCCTGGAAGGGCAGCTAGGCATCAAGCGGGGCGCTCTCTCAGCGCTCAGAATTATGCTGAAGGGAGTGTTGCAGGGGTCAGGGGCCACAGCACCCTGCCCCTGGAAACAGCAAGGCAAGAAGAAGCACAGGGCTGGTGGGTCCAGCTACAGGCCAGCACAAGGGGTGCAGACGGTGGCAGTTCCTCCTAGTGACCAGGCAGGTCACAGGTCAGCACAGCAGCAGCAGTCCAAGGTGGTTTCCTGGTGAGTCCATTCATCAGCGTTCTGTGTCCAGTTTCAAGTTCCAAGAATGTTCAAATTGTGGGGAAAATTCCCCTGTACTTATACTGGGTTTACAGTGTGTCTTACAATGGCAGGGAGAGGAGGTTCCATCCAGTTACAACTGGTTCTGGGAGTGCCCCCTCTTTCCTTTCAGCACAGGCTCTAAACATCAGTGGGCGGGTTAACAACCCTATTGTGTGAGGCCAGGGCACAGTCTTTACAAATGCAGGTGTGCCCCGCCTCTCCCTTCTCTCAGCCCAGGAAGGCTTTACAATATGTAAATGCACCTCTGTGACACCTCCACCCTCCCTGTGTTCAGGCTGTCTGAGAAGTATGCACAAAGCCCCAACTGTCAGTCTGTCCAGACGTGGATTGGAGGCAAGCTGCAAAACACCAAAGTCATAAGCACAGATAAATATGCACTTTCTAGAAGTGGCATTTCTGTGATAGTAATAAAAAATACACTTACACCAGTAAGCAGCATTTCTCACCACTATCACAACCATACCAAATATGCCTACGCTACCCCTCATAAATCAGACAATACCCCTTACACATTAGGCAGGGCATTTCCAATGTAATCCTACGAGGAGGCAGCACTCACAGCAGTGAGACAGCAAGTTAGGCTGTTTGTCACTACCAGGACAGGCAACGCAACATGGCACATGTCCTTCCTTCTACATACATGGCACCCTGCCCAAAGGGGTAGCGAGGGCGTACCTTAGGGGTGATTTACATGTAGTAAAAGGGGAGTTCTGGGCCTGGCAAGTCAATTTAGATGCCAGGTCCCTGTGGCAGGAAACTGTGTACACAGGCCCTGCGCTAGCAGGCCTTAGATAGGTTTGACAGGCTACTTCAGTGGGTGGCGCAAGCAGCGCTGCAGGCCCACTAGTAGCATTTAATTTACAGCCCTGGGTATAGGGATACCACTTTACAAGGGACTTATAGGTAAATTAAATATGCCAATTAGGTATAATCCAATCATACCAATTTTGTAAGGGAGAGCACATGCACTTTAGCACTGGTTAGCAGTGAAAAAGTGCTCAGAGTCAAAACGTCAGCCAACAAAGGTCAGAAAAATAAGGAGGCAAAAAGCAAAAAGTCTGGGGAATGACCATGTAAAAGGTCCAGGTCCAACATGACCCCCTACCAGCCCAAAGCCAGGGGAGAGCAATCAATACCTCGATGGACTTCCCTGCTTAGGGTGATAGAACCAGGACCCTGGCCCGCAGCTGCAGGGACATGATCCAGTTCTACGCCAATCTTAACCCAGTTGAATTCCTCTGTCTATGCTCCCAAGAAAATCTAAGCTAACCCATGGAGGCGTCCTAGTTGTCTGTGGCCAGAGCCAGGTCCCAGGCCAACCCGGGGCCTCTGGTCTCTTAAACCTCTCAGAGTGGGGGGCGGGAGCCCCAGGCGCATAGCATCCTGTTTCCACTCTCCTTCCCACCAGTTCAGGAGCTATCCCCTGCCACTGGTCTTCTAGCCTAGGGACTGGTCCCATAGCCTGATTAGGGTCCAGGGGAGAGTCTCTCCTCCTGCCCCTCCTTCTAGGGTTCCGCCTCCTCCTCCGAGGAGTTGTACCCCCAGAATCCAGAACCGACAGGGCGCTGGTTACAGTCGGCCTGGTCAGCTCACCCACCAGTTCAGAGGAGCCCCCCTGTAACTGGTTTCCCAACCCAGGGTCCTTCCCCTCTGGCTGAGCCGGGGTCAGGAAAGAGCCTTTCCTCCTCCTGCCCCTCCTTCTAGAGTTCTGCAACCTCCCATCAGGCGTGATACCCCCAGAAGTAATGCTAGAGAGACTGGGGACAGCCTTTTCCACCTCCAGGCCAAGGGAGCTACCCTGGACCTGGTTCTCCAACCTAGGGATGGTACCCTTGGGCTGGTCATGAGTTAGGGGAGCGTCCTCCCTCAAACTTTCCCTTATAGGAACTGAATCCCTGGGGACTGCATCACTAGGGATGCTGGTTACAGCAGTCTCTACTCCCAGATCTAGGGGGTTGCCCATGATCTGGTCTTCCAGCCTAGGGACGATACCCTTTTGCTGGACAGGAGTCAGGGGAGTGCACTCCCTCAAACTCCTCCTTACAGGAACTGAATCCCTAGGGCATGCATCTTCCAACCTAGGGGCGTTAGCCTTTTGCTGGACAGGAGTCAGGGGAGTTCCCTCCTGCGAATCCCCTCTTGTAGGAACTGAATCCCTAGGAAATGCATCAGTAGAGATGCTGGTTACTGCAGTCTCTATTCCCAGATCTAGGGGGTTGCCCATGATCTGGTCTTCCAACCTAGGGATCCTTGGGCTGGACAGGGGTCAAGGGAGTGCCCTCCCTCAAACCCTCAAAAGGAAGCATCCACACCCCCCTCTGCAGGGTGGTGCTGCTGATCTCCAGAGTTGGAACAACCCTGTTCCAAGGTGTCCCCCCTTGTCCTTCAGACTCTAGGGAATCCCTTTTAGAGGATCGGCCTTTGGTAACGACTACCCTCCCGCCTTGGGGCCCCTCTCGGGTACCTTCCAAGACCTGGGGAGGAGGACAGGTCGCTGTGGATCCTGCCCCCCGCTCAGAACGTTGTCGGGGTCTGTGAAATTCCAGCCTTGGGGCCCCTTCTGGGTGCCTTACAAGACATGCGTAAGAAGACAGGTCCCTCTGGATCCTGCACTCTCCCCACTCAGAATTTGGCCTGGATTACCCAGAACCTCCCCCACCCCTTCCAGGGGTGGACCTAAGACGGCCCTTGATGGCTGACCAGTTCCTCTAGCACTAAGCCAGAGGTCAGCCTCCTTTGCAAGCTCCCTGGGGTCAGAAAACTCACAGTAAGACAGGTGTTGGCGTAGCTCTGAAAAACAGCAACAAAACATGTGTTCTCTTAGAATGAGACTAAACAGCCCTTCATAAGTGGTTGCTCTGCTACCCTTCACCCATCCTTTTAGTGCTTTGCAACAAGTCCCCATGAAATCCTCCCAAGACTGGTGAGACCGCTTCTTGCTGCCTCTGAACCTCAACCTGCAGTCTTCAGGGGTGAGACCATACTTTTCTATCAGGGCCTTTCGGATGTGGGGATACCCCTGCCTGTCACTCCCTTCTGGGGCCAGTAGGACATCCCTTTCCACTGTTAACGTGTCCCTTTCTGACTAATTTACTCACTTTGGGAATCGTTTTAGGCCAATTAATCTTTTGACCCTGATTGAAGACACCTTAGGACGAGATAACTAATCAACATGTCAATCAATATGTCAATAACGTCATCAATATTTACCGTAATAAGACAATTCAGATTAGTCAAAGACGTTAATAAAACTCAGAAACCACCATGACCTTGCAGTCATGAATAACCACACCAGTTTAGTACTATTATATGAAGTTTATTCCCTATTGATTACAATTCTACTAGTACGTTTATTAGTCTCAAAACCAAGAAACACATTAGCATAGTCACAATATGGCAACTCTGATAAGTTTTCATCAAAGCAAGAATCACGAATATTAGAATATAGAACGACGTCAACATAGGTTATTCTTAGCAGAGTATCATTATCATGTTATTCAACAATGCACAGATTCAGTCATTTGTCTATTTGCGTCTGTTTAGTGAACTCCTCATCTAACCTCGAATTAGCATTGGCATGTTGGGCTTCATGCAAAACAATTTTGTAACACCAATTTGGAAAAACCATCTAACTATGGTCTTTGTCAAGAGAAGCAGTTGGTACCTAGAAAGGAAAAGCAAACAGACAATCACAATTTCATTGTCATCTGGTTACCCTCCGTATTGAGTCAGCATACAGGTTTTGTCTTCGTCCTCAGGACATCAGTTGATTCGCCATCAGCCAGGAATTCAGCAAGTCAGGTAAAGAGGCACTTCCCTCATAGGGAGGTAAAGTGTAAATGGGCAATATAAGGCAAAGAGGGTTTGAAGAACCAAACAGCAAAGTCTCTATGCAGAGTGACAAAGTGTCTGGGTCATAGTAAATCGAAATAGCATCTCCCCCCTCTATCTACTTGTCTCCTATTCTCTAAATCACTTCCTTGTGCCAAGGGTTTTTATCCCTTTTCTGTTGAACAGCCCCCTTATTCTTCATTGGTTGAGGGGTTGCACCCCACTATCTCCATCAAATAGGTTTTCAATTAGCTCATCAAATTTGTCACCCCATAACTGTTCTCACGTAGTTTATTGGTCCTTATGATTGACGTCTTCATCGGGTAGAATGTCCGGTATGATTTCATACTCTTGTGATCCTTTGCACATCTTCAGTCAGTGGCTCCATTGTCTGTACCGGTTCAGGCGACCTTGTACCTGCAAGTAGTCTACACTGTTGCATTCAGCAAGAATGTTTCACTAAGCAAGTCGGATTTCATGAGAACGGATCTACTACAGTTACATTCATCTTCTAGCTCTGGAAAAACAAGAGTTCATGTCCTTCAGCAAGTCAGCACACTGTATGTTAGAAAAACACATTTAATATGAAACCGGGCAGCTAGACCTCGACTCATGCTAACTAAGGCCTAATGATTTATTAGCAGAACTTTAACATATAACCTTTTAATATTAATGCAAAATCATATTTTAATATAACATTTCATCATTATTAGTCAGTTCCATTAGTCATTGTATATATTGGCGGCCACTCCCCATGGGCACATTTCAAGCGCACGTTTAGTAAAAATATTAATACATTTTCTATGCAGCATTATTACACATTAGTTCATAAACATTTCATGTTAATTTCTAAGTATAGAAGCTACGCTCTCCCACCACCTTGAGAATATAGCTCTCTAGGACAGTTCCCCAATCTTTCTCAGGAATCCTGCGCGCAACTAGAGCTTCCTCATACTCCCTAAGCCACTGACGTATGTCATCCCCCTCCTTGAACCCAGGTACCAAATCTGTGGGTGGGTAAGGATTGTGCGTAACACTACAAATGCTGCCACCACTGGACTCCACCTGCAGTACTGGTGAGTCCAGATTTGTAAGACTGCGCTCTAGAGCGAGCCTTTCTCTGGCAAAGGCCCTTTCAGCCTCTGCCATCCTCTCTTGGACTAAGGCTTTTTCAACCTCAGCCTGTCTCTCTTCTACAGCCAGCCTGGCTAGCTGTAGCCTCAGGTCCCTCTCTTCCCGCCTTTCTCTGAGCTCCTCAGGTCACAGGGAATGGGAGGTGGCACCGCTGCTAGGCAAGGACCCAGTAAGGGACTCCCTCTCCAGGGGGTCCTCTCTCTCTACTGGCGTCCCTGTCCATTCATCTTCTCCCTCTGTGTCTAACTTTCGGGGTCACTGTCCCCCTGGGGTGTGGACTGGGGACCCTCCTCTTCAGAGTCCTCACTACTCTTGTGGGTCTCTCTAGGGTCTCCCTCAGAACCATCCCTCTCTTGGGCCTCTTTTTGTGCTATGTAGTCTGCCTCTTCAAAATTAAACAAGGCTCTTCTGAGGATCCCTATATGGGCTTCAGCATCTATAAAAGGTATACCTCTTTCCCTGCAGAATCCCCTTAACTCTTCTATAGTGTAAAACAACATATAATCCATGTCAAAGGTGGACTCCATTTTGTTAAGAGCACAACACTAGTGTAAACACAAGAGTCCAAAGTGCGAGTATACAACAAGGAGTAAAAATAAAAATGACTAGCTTGAGAGAACAGGAGAATAATTTAAAAAATGATAATTAAAACATGTAATGGTCTAAGTGCAATTTGCGGTGCAAAAATGAGTCACAAGGTACTGTGCAAGCGCAAGTCCTATCCTCAGCGCTGACAACCAATGTTAGAAATGGGGTTTCTGGTTGGCTAGGGTATGCACCTCAGCCAGGCAGAACCTACCCACTCTAGTCAGGGCAAGGGAGTTACACGTCCAAGATAACCCTTGCTCGCCCCCTTGGTAGCTTGGCACGAGCAGTCAGTCCTATCCCAGAGGCAATGTGTAAAGCGTTTGCATAACACACACAACACATGTGATGCAAAATGTACACCACAAAGTAAACACAGCACTGAGCTATGTAAAAATAATCTGTATTGCACAAAACATAATTAGACCAACATTACACGTAAGTAATACCCTGCTACCGTAGCAGTTGTCAGAATGTTACACAAGTTATTAATACTCTGCAAGAATACGCAGTTGTCACATTAGAACACATAAGTACTCAGGATTCTGCAACATAAGCAGTAGTCACGAATTACAATAAGAGTTATATGCACTTGTCATGAACAATTCCTAAATATCCATAAAAGGAACACTAGAGAATATCTCACCAGCCATATAAATAAATATCAGCTAGGCATGCCCATAATAGGAACATTAGCACATATATGTAGTGGTAGAAAAAGAGGTAGGCAATCTAAAAACTTCCAAAAGTCTATATTAGGCTCCTGGAGCCCAGATTCCCTAGAAAGTAGCTGATTTCTGTGGTAGAGGCACTCCCCGTGCCTAGAAGATTGACAACGGGGCCCCCGGCGCTCCTATGCGTAAAACGGGGACCCGTGATCCTTGTGGGGCCCCCCTGGCCTCTAATGGCCCTCTCCGAAGGGGGGGGTCCAACGCATCAAAGATGCCGGTAGTAGGGGCGATCGCGCCCCTAGTGCAGTGACCGGGGGAAAGGGAATTCCCTTTTCTCCCCGCGTCCTGCTTAGAAGGGTGGGCAGCCGCCCTTGTCCGTGGTGCAGCTGCCCCGAAGGAGGTAACAGGAGCAGGGGCCTCCGTTGAGGCTCCTCACCTGCTTCCGATGGCGGCCGCACCCGGTCCGGTGCGCTAGCCGCTCTGCTGCCTTTCCTCGTCCGCGAGGGAGGCAGCATAGAGATGGTTAATGCTGTGTGCCCCGGGGGCGCTCTAAAAAGCGCACGTCACCCGGGGACACTATAGGAGTGGGCTGGCTCCTTTCTTCTGTTCGGAAAGTGCCCCGGGGGCACTACAAACAGCGCGATCCTCGCGCTCGGCACAGAGGCGGCACCCGGGTCGCGGCAGTGATTTCCCCAGCAACCAAGGAGCGCTTTTGAAAGCGCGAGGGCTATTTTATAAGCCCGGGCTGCGGCGGTGAATCCTACAGAGAAGAAGGTGCCTGGAAGTGCACCTGGGCATCAAGAGGGGCACTCTCTCAGCACTCAGAATTATGCTGAAGGGAGTGTTGCAGGGGTGAGGGGCCACAGCACCCTGCCCCTGGGAACAGCAAGGCAAGAAGAATCACAGGGCTGGTGGGCCCAGCTACAGGCCAGCACAAGGGGTGCAGATGGTGGCAGTTCCTCCTCGTGACCAGGCAGGTCACAGGTCAGCACAGCATCAGCAGTCCAAGGTGGTTTCCTGGTGAGTCCATTCATCGTTCTGTGTCCAGTTTCAAGTTCCAAGAATGTTCAAATTGTGGGGAAAATTCTCCTGTACTTACACTGGGTTTACAGTGTGTCTTACAATGGCAGGGAGAGGAGGTTCCAGCCAGTTACAACTGGTTCTGGGAGTGCCCCCTCTTTCCTTTCAGCACAGGCTCCAAACATCAGTGGGGGGTTAACGACCCTATTGTGTGAGGCCAGGGCACAGTCTTTACAAATGCAGGTGTGCCCCGCCTCTCCCTTCTCTCAGCCCAGGAAGGCTTTACAATGTGTAGGTGCACCTCTGTGACACCTCCACCCTCCCTGTGTTCAGGCTGTCTGAGAAGTATGCACAAAGCCCCAACTGTCAGTCTGTCCAGACGTGGATTGGAGGCAAGCTGCAAAACACCAAAGTCATAAGCACAGATAAATGCGCACTTTCTAGAAGTGGCATTTCTGTGATAGTAATAAAAAATACACCTACACCTACACCAGTAAGCAGCATTTCTCACCACTATCACAACCATACCAAACATTCCTACGCTACCCCTCATAAATCAGACAATACCCCTTACACATAAGGCAGGGCATTTCCTATGCAATCTTATGAGGAGGCAGCACTCACAGCAGTGAGACACCAAGTTAGGCTGTTTGTCACTACCAGGACACGCCACGCAACATGGCACATGTCCTTCCTTCTACATACATGGCACCCTGCCCAAAGGGGTAGTTAGGGCGTACCTTAGGGGTGATTTACATGTAGTAAAAGGGGAGTTCTGGGCCTGGCAAGTAAATTTAGATGCCAGGTCCCTGTGGCAGGAAACTGTGCACACAGGCCCTGCGCTAGCAGGCCTTAGATAGGTTTGACAGGCTACTTCAGTGGGTGGCGCAAGCAGCGCTTCAGGCCCACTAGTAGCATTTAATTTACAGCCCTGGGTATAGGGATACCACTTTACAAGGGACTTATAGGTAAATTAAATATGCCAATTAGGTATAATCCAATCATACCAATTTTGTAAGGGAGAGCACATGCACTTTAGCACTGGTTAGCAGTGAAAAAGTGCTCAGAGTCAAAACGTCAGTCAACAAAGGTCAGAAAAATAAGGAGGGAAAAAGCAAAAAGTCTGGGGAATGACCCTGTAAAAGGGCCAGGTCCAACAATCACTTTCTTCACTTTCACTTATTATTGAGGCTGAAGTATTGTTTGACCATAATTTAGATGATGATCAACTTCATTTAGTATCTATTTTGCCTCAATTGATGTTGCCACTTGGCCTTGTGGACGTGCGTTGGGAATGTTATGGTGGCCACTTTGTCTTCGCGATGTGATGCATTTACATTTTCCTTCGCTCTTGACATCGTCACAAAATGATTCTCTTCACTATAGCCTTTGCATATCTGACCAATGGCATGACATTTTCCTTTGTGTGGAAACACAAACTTACACCTGAAGCATAACTTCTTTTTGTGTGTAGACATCACTTTGTGTCCTTCAGTCTTTTGTTTTGAATTACTTTTCACACTCATGACTGATTTGTTCTGGGCACCTGCAGTCTCCATGTCAGCAGCATGCCTCTCAGCCTGTTCCTCAGCCCTGGCAGCCATCAACCCTTATTCCAAACTAAGAGTTTTTCTCAGCATTCGTCATCTGAATGAATCAGATAAACATCCATACACTCTAAGCATCATGGCTTCTCCAACATTAAATTAATTGAACTTACAGTGTTTGACAAGTGTGTTGAGCCTTTCCACAAATTCATCAATGGGTTCACCAACTGTGTGGCATTTGTAGGAGGCTGGCTCTCTATACAGTATATAAAAATTATGTTCACTGTGCAAAGAGTCCAAGCAACCCCACCTTGGTTTACAGAAGTACAAACTAGACAACCTAATGCTCTTATTTTTATGGTAGCTTGGTCGAGCAGTTAGGCCAGTCTTGGAGAAGTGCTAAGCATTTATTGTACTCACAGTATCAATAAATGTGGACACACACTCAAAGGAATAACTTGAGACCAATTTACAAAAATACTTCAGATTTTTATAAATTTTTTGAGATAAAGATCATCAAAACCGGGTAAGTACTTTTTAGGTTATGATTTTTCAAAATGTGGGTAACGTCTTACTTCTGTGCGTAATTATGTACCATAGGAATAATAGGTGAAAACTTTTAAAATGGATAGAAAATCAGGCAATTCATTTACCAATGTCTTTTTTTGTTTTTAGGTCGAGATCATCAAGATATCTTGTCTACCAGCTGGAGCAATTCGGGCAGCTTCTGGTTTCAGTGGGAGCAACTGCAGAAAAGTCCTTGGATCTGGTGCAGAACCACTATGGGGACCACTTGGAAAAGCACTGCACAGGCAGACTACACAGTAAGTCCGGTGGGTCCCCTTGGACTGTAGAGGTTGCAAGGGGTGGGAGACCCTTACAGCACAGTTGGTTCTTCAGTGCAGGGCCCAGGGAGGCTGGATGCAGAGCAGATAGGTGAGCCAAGAGCTGTGTGAAAAGGTGTTCTTGGAAGCAGTAGGCAGGGCATTTTGAGGGTGGATTGCAGGTCAGCAGGAGTCCGGAGTGGACTTTTCTTCTGGGTGTCTGATATTGGGGGTTCAGTACTCCAGGCTGTTGCATGGTTCAGGCACTGGAGGATGCAGTGCCACCAAACCTGGCACACTTGCAGGATGTGTCCGCTGGGTCCATTGAGTGGAAGTTAGTCTTGCTACTATGTCAAGTTATTTGGTCAACAGCCAGTCAGTGAACTGGACTTCACTGGTTTCTGCTTCTTGGTTGCAGTGAGTGATGCCTTCACTGTGAAGGGAGGCTCTTGGCAATTTTCAGAAGGATGGAGGTCCTCTGGGGTTTTGTAGAGTCTGTCCAATGTCCATTCAACCCCTCAGCGGTGAATGTTGAGTCCTGGGTGCAGCAGGCAGTGTTTGGTGTCTTTTTCTTAGGGCAGGAGGATTGCAGTTCTTGAGCCTTGGGTCTTCTTTGTTGTTGGCCATCTTGTGTCCTTGGAATCTCATCTGCAGGTCTAGGGGTGTCCACTAAATACTGCATTTAGTGGGCATTTAGGGGAGTCCCTAGTAGTGACCAATGGATTATCTACCTTAGGGTGGCAACACCCACTATGTGACCACGGCCTGTAGGCAGAGGTCACTTCCTTATCCCTGATTGGCTATTTTCTTACCATGCAGGACGGAGGAAAATGAAATGGAGGGGTCCCCTCTATTGTGACACCCTTAGGGGCGGTGCATGTTGGGGGTGGCAACTCCTCCTGTCCTTTGTGCAGTTTACCGCCATTGCTCCTGCCAAAAGTCAGGGTCTGCAATGACAGCAGCCACCTGCTACTAGCAGCAGCACTGAAGGTCGAGTTTCAAGGGCGGCAAGCCCTTTCAAGCTTGCTGGCAGGGCAGTGCACATTCCTGCGAAAAGAGGTGTAACACCTCTGCCCAGGATGGGCTTTATTTTCTGAACCCATAGAGCACAGGCTGTAACCCCAGGGTTCCAGAATTGTGTCTGGTGGTGGAAGGCTGGTTGTGACTGGCCAGCAACCATGCCAGGGTTAGATAGCTTTTGTAGGAGTCACCTCTAAGGTGGGCCCTGGGTACATTTTGCAATAAGTCCAATTCTGATACCAGTTTGGATTTATTATTCTGAGTTGTTTGGTACCAAACAACCCAGGTTTCAGAGTGGCCATTATGTAATTGTGAAACTCATACTGACCAATGTCCAGCACATGCATTTAAAATAGCGGCTCTGTTCACTTACTATGCCCCAGGTTTGGCAAGGATACAGTAGGAGCATATTGCTCATGCATCTATGCCTACACATGCATTATGGTGCACACTGCCTTAGAGATGGAAGGCCTGCCAAAGGGGTGGCTTACCTATATTGCATGCAGTGTGTAGTGTGCCATCCCAGTTTTGCATTTTAGGACTGCACCAGGACACTCAGCCTGCAGTGGCAGTGCTGGGTGCACTTGGATGCATGGTCCCTGAGTGTGGCACAATCTGTGCTGCTGCCTTCAGGGGTCTACCCTTAGTACCCCATATCCTGAGTACCTAAGTACTTTTTACTAAGGACTTATATTGGCAGCTAAAGGTGTTGCCAAATGTATCAATATTTTTGCACTTTTAGGGAAAGAGCACTGGCACTGGGGACCTGGTTAGTAGGATCTTAGTGCACTCCAGTCCACGTTGCATCCAGAAGCCAAGCAAAATGTGTGTGGGGGGTACTGCAACACAGTGCCAGTTTCTCACAACATTCTTGACTGAAAACATACCATTCATAGTTGATGTTCGGTACTGGATTAAAGTTGAGATTCAACACATTATTAATCTGATGGTATGTGAGTCAGTCCTTGACATTTTCTTTATGACCTCTTTCACACTATCACCAAAAAGATTTTTTAGATATTTCATAATCTTCCTGTTATCAGTCTCTTCAAGTTCCTCTATGAAATCTTCAAATGTCTCTATCCATGCAGTCCATCTATTGCCAATATTATGCTTTTTGGCAGTGTCAAATGGTGGTGGTAGCCTAAGAAAGAGTGCAGCATTGTAAACCGGCTGGAACTTAATGATGTTGAGAGTAGCACTTTCTTTGGCCTCTCTGCCTGGAAATCAGGATCAGTTTCATTCATGCCCCGGCCTTGGCCCTGTGATGGGCCAGCCTCGGGGTCATCCTTCATGGCTCCATTGGTAGAACAGCCTTCTGCAAAGTTTATGGCTGCTGTAAATATGGACTGCTTCTTTACAACACCCTGGACACTTCTCTTGGGCCCACCATCGACTGGGATATGATGACTCTGTCTATTGGGCTTGGTAAATTATCTACTTTATTCTTTTTATACTTCAGTTCCTATTGTCTTACACCTGGTCGATCTCTGCCTTTTAGCGCTATTTGGTACCTGATAACTGTCTTTACCTGCGCTTTGTAAACCTAGTTGAATCTGCCTTCAGCGATCACACTTCATATATTTTATAACTTTATTTTGCATGGCTGCGTGGTACCCTTTTGTAGGATCTTGGTCATAGTTTCTTGACCAACAATGTGTAGACTTTTCCATGAAGCTCTCTTTCCATTCACACGCTTCACTCCGGCTGGAGTTGTGCTTTTACTACACATATGCCAACTGGTGACTCGGCCCTTCAACAAAAACACATCTGTCACACACGATCAGTTTGGTTGGACCAAGGCAAACTCTTCAAGACAGTACTTTCTTATTTGGGTTACTCATCCCCTATCACACCACAAGTTGTATCATCTTCCCCAGCCTGGTACCGACTGAACAACTAGACCATACACAAAGCTGTAAATCACGCCTCTTTATTCCTCTATGTGCACCTGTGAACACCAACATTCTAAATCAAGCTTTAATGCTTTCTATTCTAGGGATCACGTCGCACCCTGATACGGAGTCCTCGGGGAGCCCGATTATGTTCTAAATCATGCAAGACACTACACTCTCTACCGTATTCATTGCAACATTTGTATACACCTAATTGTCACATTTAATTTATGTATAAGTGACTAATATATGGTACTACCTATAGCCATGGCCTATAAATTAAATGCTACAAGTAAGCTGCATCACTCATTGTGCCACCCTCTACTGTAGCACTTTTAACGTGTCTCAGGCCGGCTGCTGCAACCTGTATTGCAGTTTTAAACAGCCATTCCAATCTGGCAAAGTAACCTTTTGCCAGGATTGAACCTTCCTTTTTACTTCTTAAACATTAAGCCTAAATTAGACACTAAAGCTCATAGGACAGGTGTGTGGTATTTCAAACATAGGACATATGTGCTTAGGTCTTACATGCCCCTACGGTGATAAACTCCTACAGTCATTCTGAACTGTAGCAATGCTATCTCTCCAATAGACTATCAATGGGTTACAGTATTACATTAAATAACTGATAACTTCAGTATGAGAGAAGATAGAGAAATACTTCTTCCATTCATTTGAATTATACATTTAATGGTAAAGTCGACTTTTAGAAAAGAAAGATTACAATTTTCTGTCTGAATTAAATGTGTCTTTCTGTCAGTGTCTAGGGTCACATGACTGTAGTGGATCTCCTGGGCTATGGTATGTATTACTTCCAGACAGAGTAAACAGGCCTTGGATGTGGAGAAGGGTATTCCTCTCCTGAGCAGAATGACCTCGGGGTGTACCTAGCCCGTTCTGAGCTTCAAAGGGTAACCTGAGGGCTGTGCCCAGCATCTTCCTGACTTTGGAGCTGCCTGCTCTGTCAATGGAAAATGTGACTGACACCTGGACCTGCCTCCCCTTTGTCACCCTACAGAGATTGGAGTCAAACCCAGGAAATGAGCCAGAACTGACCAGAACCAGTTTATGGTTAGACAAAAAGAGGGACCCCAACCCACAAGCTGACACTGGATATAAAAGTGGCACCCTCGGCACCTCTCATCAGAATACTCCTGGACCTGTGGAAGATTCAGAAGAAATTCTTCCCTTCTATCTAAAGAGAAGGTCTGGACCTGGTTGCCTTGAATCCAGGATCCTAAGAAGTGACGGCACCTTGACTTCTTGTCTAAGCTAGTGGGATACATCAAGTTTCAAGAGGCCTTCCGTGCAAACTGCTCAGCTGACCAGCAAAACTTGGACCTGCTTAAGCCTTGTTTGTGGCCTCTGCTCAAGTGAGTCCTGATCCCCAAACGGTACCCCACAAGGTGCTGAACCCTGAACCAGAGTGTACTCCTCTTACTTCCAATCTGCAAAGACTGAGATACGGACGACAATCCAGACATTTTGGGCTCCTCGTGCTTCTGGACTGCCTCTAAATTAAGCCCCACTGCTTTTGTACCAAACCATGAGAGGGTTAAGCACAGGTTTATTTAGTGTTTTTTGTGGTTCACTCTGACAAGGATTGTGTTTATTAATTGAGTGGGATCACACTCCTCTCAACTAATAATCTAATTTCTTACACATATACTGTTTACGGAAATTAAAGAATTCAATCCATGATATGACTTTGCTCCATGTCTTCTAGCTTATTTCAAAATTACTGTTTTGTAAAGTAGGCCTTTTTCTCCCATGGCTCTATTGCTAAATATGTAATGAATTGTTAGGTTTTGGTTTCTAAATCACTGCCTTTCCTCACCAGATCACCTGCAATGTCATTAGCAGGAGGTCTCTAACACAAACTTCACAATTTTAACTCCAACAAACTGCAATATAGGCAGCAAAAACAAAAGCTGCTACCAAGATAAAATTGAGGCTACTTCCTTAATATTAACAATCTTATGTATTGCAATCCATTTATTAAACAATTTTAAATTTCATCAATGTATACATTTACAGCTGTTTCTACAGTTTTGAGTTTTGCTAAACCCTAATCACAAATTTCAAAATATGAACAAATACATTATTGATCAATATTCAATATATAATTCACAGGATTAAGGCCCACGTTACAAGTTTGGCTGTTGGAAAACTCTGACCGCCAAACTCGCTGCCTCCCCCCTGGTTGTATTTCTATGTTTCCGCCAGGCTGAACGGCAGGAACATTGAATTAGGATGTTCTCACCAGTCAGTCAGGTGGGAACAGTGATATGATATTGGTCTCAGCTCCCTTAAGGGAGCCGAGGCCATTACCGTAACACACAAGCACCAGCATAATTTCAAGAGTGCTGGGAGGTGGAACCCTGCACTGTGTTTCTGCCAGACTTTCCATGGTGGGGTCCCCGCCATGCAGAGGCTGGTGGAAACATGAGTCGTGATCAGTACGGCGGCGCTGAGTTCAGTGCCTCCGTGGCTGACCATGAGTCTGACCGCCATCAGCCCATCGGAAATCTTGTTCCCGGAGGTGATGACTGTCCTCTGGCGGTCTTACCGCCAGGGTCGTATGTGGTGGTCAAACTTCCTGTAGTGCAGCGGTTTGACTGTCACTGCACGTCTGGTGGTCCTTGGACCGCCAGACTCGCAATGAGGCCCTTTGTCAGGATTCGTTCATTATTTACTGTTTTAGTGCTTGCTAATCCTTTACCACCTTCTCTGTATTGTTCATTTGTCAACAGCATAACTAATTAGTCAAATTTTTCAAAGTATTTACTTCCAAGGTGTTAACGGTGTGGACATGACACCTGTCAGCCAACTCACTCACTTTGAGAAACTGTAATAGACCTGTAAACATGATAACTCTGCCCATTGACGCAACATGGGCAAAACCCTTTGATACATCTGGCCCTTAATAAATGCCAGTTGCCACAATCTTTATGTGCATCATCAAATGCACAGAACTAGGGCATTGAAATCTCCAGGGCTTATAACCACTTAAAACATAGTAAACTTGGCCTACACCAAATTGACACATTTCATTTACTTGTAAGTCCCTGGTAAATGGTACTTCATGTACCCAGGGCCTGTAACTAAAATGATATTAGTGGGCCTGAAACACACATTGTGCTACCCACTAAAGTAGCACTTTAAAACAAATCTCAGGCCTGCCACTGCAGCCTGTGGTGCAGTTTAAAGTGATATTTCGACCTGGCAAAATAAACCTTTTGAAAGGCCTAAACTTTCCTTTTTAATATGTATAAGTCACCCCAAAGGTATACCCTAGCAACTCCTAGAGCAGTGTACATGGTATTTAAAAGGTAGCAAATGTGTTCTTACATTTTACATATCCTAGCAGTGAAAGATTCCTAAAGTCATTTTTCACTGTGGGAAGGCCTATCACTCTTATTGACTAATACTATGTTAGCTTATTACATTTAATAAATGCTAACGGATTGGGATCTGATGCTCTTTAGGCTCAAATGAATTGTAATTTAAACTCCCCCTTTACAGGTAAAGTCAGACTTTAAGTCACAATTAATGTCAATTTTTGAAAGTTGGCATTTTCTTGTCCTGACCATTTGTGCCCTCTGCTAGAGACCTAGGACACATGACTGTGAATGGCTCTGATGTTGGGGTTTGTGTATTCTTTCCAGACAGTGACACAAAGGGGACTAGATGTGGACAGGATGGGCCATCCTGCCAGGATGGCTGGGGGTCGAACTGTGCCCAGCCTCACTTACACTCCAGAGGGCTTTGCCTCTTGCATACAAAGGAACCAGACCAAAGCCTATTGTCTCCTCAGATAGGGGACAGGGAGAGTTATCAAGAACCATATGTGGGGTACGACAAGGAGTGCTCCCACACACAAAGGCTGGCCCCAGGAATAAATATTGGACCCTCAGAACCTCTTGTCCTATGGAAGACTCAGAAGAAGGGCATCTTTGCTGCCTTGCTGCTGGAAGGACTGCCCTACTGCCCGAGGAAGGAAGGGTAATGTGTGCACTTCAAAACCACTCTTTGAAGTTTTCTCCACTTCAAAGGCACTTTGGGGAATATATACTGGCTCTAGGACCTCAACAAATCAGACACTTCTGAACCTGCAACTGGAATCTGTCAGAGGGAATGGCTGGCTGCCCAAAGAAATCATATGGACTGCTTAGCTGGAAGGACTGTCGGCCTACTTGTTGCCCTGCTGCCTGCTGACCCCCTGACTCTGCTGGAAGTACACTGACTTCCTCCTCAAGTGCTCTACAAGGGCTTGGATTAAGGTTGCCTCCTGTTCTGAGGTCTCGGGCTATCAAAGACTTCAACAAAGATAAGAAAATCCAGCACGTCGGAAAATTGATGTAACACCTGCAAGATTCATTGCAGCACCTGCCGAATCGACGCAGCGCCTGTCTCTCAGCTGAAAAATCACTGCATTGCCTGCTGGATTGAAGCAGCGTCTGTTGCCTCTTCTCAATGAGTTCTGGATTTTCCACTTATTGTCCCTGGGTGTCAAAATATCCCCGCATCGCAGAGAGGACCAAGGCTGCACTCCTGAAAAACAACGCATCACCTTGCAGCATGGAAAGAAACTATGCATCTCTTTTGCCGTGCCAGAAAAATGTATGCTTCATTTTACTTTTCTATGCATCTCCTCTTATGCAGCCTTCTGCATCGTTATTTGCGACGCATACCGGGTACTGTGTGGTAAAAGGATACAACCACTGATTCTTAAGGACTGAGACTTATTTAAACCTTTGAAAAGGGATATCTTGACTTGCGCTTATTGGGTGTTTGTCGTTCTGGTCTTATTTTATTAAGAAAATAGTATCTATTTTCCTATACTGGTGCAGAATACTTTTTTCACTGTGTTACTATATGAGTTATTGCACAAATACTTTACACATTGCCTTCTAAGTTAAACCTGTCTGCTCTGTGCCAAGCTACCGGAGGGTGAGCACAGGATAATTTAGGTTGTGTTGTTACTTACCCTGACTCGGACTGTGGTCTCTGTGCCAACTAGAGACCCAATGTCAAACACACACCTTGTCTGTGGGCATGGTTAGCAGATATGACATACATGACAATAAAGATTTAAATCTCAAGTCCAAATTGAGGTGCACTAGAAGAGCTAAGAGTGAGTGTTAATGTTAACTAGAATAATAGGAGAAGCACCAAACATCAATAAACTACAGCTTGTGGCAAGTGGCAGGAGTGGTACATCTCTCACCTCCAAATTGCAAGCGCTACCTTAGGGACAGTGCTTTGTAAATCTGGGAATGCACCAAAACCCATGGGTGTTGCATGGAAAACCCCACCACAATGCCCATGAAACGTTTCCCTGATGTAGTGTAAGGCAACGCAGCGAGTTGCACTGCTTTGCCTTACACCATATCTACAAGGCCATGAAAAACCACGCAAAGGCCCATATTTCTGCTTTTTTAGCGCCGCATTTGCGCCAAAAAATGACACAAGTGCGGTAAAAGGATACAAAAATGACACAAATGCGGGGCTAAAAAAGTATAAATATGGGCCAAATTGTCTTTGCCTAGCCTTGTAGATATGGGCCTGCACAATGGGCCGCTGATGCGTCACAAAGAGTGCTGCACCGACGGCGCACGGCTTGTAAATAAGCCCCGTTCGTTACAGTTTTTTTTGTAGATGGATGATGTGAGGTACTTTCCGGTTGTAAATTTAACACTGATGCGTTACTCAGTGGGTTCCAGTCATGAGAAAAGTAATAAAACGATGAGTGTAGATTTACACCTCTGCTTGAGTGTGCTTATAAATGTTTTTTCTATATACACACATTCCCTGTAGTTTTCATGAAAGGCTGTTCTAGGCGCTTTTTACTAGGATCGCTGCCGGAAATATGTGACTTTTCCCCTCCGCTACTCTGCACAGGGTGAATGAAGCATCTTGCGCAAATGCTCATTTTTAACTCGGGGGTAGATCAACTGATTGCTGAGTTGGGAGGGTGAATTCTACTACAGTATCTGCCTAGAAACTCAGAGCTCAGTAATCTTAAAAACACTCACTCCTTTTCGGAACACTGATATTGGTGGACCACCTAACAAGCCAAAGTTGTCTCCTCAGGTTACATGTACTCTGGGCACCATGCACATGACACCATTAAGTTACTTGCTATGTGGTCATGGACGCCCAAGTCTCATATCCCCTTTCTATTTTGGAGATAGTTGACAGGAGCCACCAATCAATTGCACCACTGATCTCTCTTAAACAAATGAAGGTACCTTAATATTTGAAAACAGTTCTTGAGTCTTCTACCAACACCACATCTAAAAACCCTCAGGAGAATTGTAGCAGAAGACGAGACGTAGAATTCTAGTAATGATCATAATGTTTTGAACTCTTAAAGGTGTGTAAAGAAAAAGCATGAGATGTTATGTTATGGGTGTTTGTACAGCACATGATTTACACTGCATGGTATTTTTGTGTTGAAAAGCAGGAGCAGCATGGTCTGAGGCAGGGCCAGGATTATTGGAAGAGCCATGTCTTCAGTTTCTTGTGAAATTCAAAAACTTAGCAGGCAGCCCTGATGTGGCCTAGAGACTTTACTTTTGTCACTTGAATTTTCAAAATAAAGTTTTGTTTTGTTTGTAGCCTGCATGTTTCGTCTGCTACAATAAAATCTGAATATCCTCTTTGTTTGAATTCCAAAAGGTATTCTGAGGCATCCTGCATTAAACATCTTCTAATAGTATTCTGTTTATGAATAATCAGAGAATTTTAAAATGGTCTTGATTGTTTTGAAAATATCTGTCATTTACATTCTCACGCCAAAATGTATGAGAAATGCTGGTGAAGATGTACGAGCTTCCAAATCTAGAGAAAGTATTTTTCTTAGTTACTAAGAAAGATAATTGTAGGTGCTTACATTGTGTGCATTATATTGACCCAATTAAAAACAACACATTCAATCATCTCCATATTTGGCCCACTTCACAAAGCCTCTTGCCAGTGGTAGTCTCTTTAGAAGTACAAAAAGCGTGTTTTATTTGGTAGTCACAACACCCGAATTTACACTTCTAAAGAGATTTACACTTGACGTGTAAACCCTATTCAACTGGAATGGCCTAGGCATTCCAGGATAGGGACGCTATTGAATGTTTTGGACTCAACCCCACCTTGCAAATGCTTGGGGGAGCACTCATGTCAAAGTCGGTAGTAAATGTTAATAATGGGAAGGGAGCTTTCCCAAGGTGGTATGGATGTAGGATAAGAAGTTGCTCTGTCTGGAAAACTGTTCAAAAGGAATACCCCTGGAAGCGTGCAACTGCGACAGGCTTGCAGGAGTACTCTTTGACATGTATGACTTACTAAAACTTGGAAATATGGTGCCCTTCTGAGGTAGTTCACCTAAAGGTACCAATTTCTGACTTTTTTTAAGTGGCCCATAAGAAAGAGAACTACACTTAGAGCGTATGCCACAAGCAATTCCCGAATTGTTTATGTAGTGAAATGATCATGGTGACTTTGCTATGTAGAACTAACTACCTAAAAGGTTGAAATTCGATTCCATGAACATAAATTCCGGTTATGACTGAAATGACTGACACCCCATTAGCCAAATACTTATTTCAATACACGGATGAAATTCATCAAATCAAGTTCCAAGCCATTGAACAGAGGCAAAAACTGCAACAGCACAAATCATGACGGATTGACTACGTGCGTTCAATCAATCCAGAGGTTTCAATTAATTGGGTAATTTTCTGCAGCTAAAATGGCCAGACATTGTTTGATGATATAACTGAGTATCTGCTAAAGACTGTCTATACTGGTTTGCTGGTTTTGACTCTAAACTTTGTATTTATTTTTTATTATTATTTGCAGGGGGAAGCATAATATTATTACTCACCAGATTAATCTCATCTCGATTTCGGGCAGCTCATATTGAATGACAAGAGATCGCCAAACTTAATTAGCATTTCCTATTACGGTCACGTTTCTAATAATTATTTTTTATTTTCTCGAATACTGGTAGTTGTCATTTATTTGTTCGTGGAGTTGTAGCTGAACATCGTGGCAAAGAGTTACTGTCCATTCATTCACTGAATTATGTAAAATCATTGACTAGACCTGTCATTTCATAATTTAGTTTTATTTTTCTTTTATTCATTTCTTTAAAAAATATTTAAGTATTTTGATGGTCATGTAAAACTTTTGTTTTATGTGCTATGATAGCTTCAATGGTGTGAATGGAAACATTTTAAATTAAGTACTTTCTTTTTCCATACTCATGATGGTGACTGTATTAAAAATGAAGAGGTTATGTCTTTTGGATCGAAAATATGATTACAAATTAATGATTCGTTATAGAGTAGTTTTGCTTTCTTCTTCCTTGCCAGGCTCTAAAAGATGTTGGGGCTTAATTACAAGCCCTGTGTAATGAAGAGACACCTTCCTGCACAAAATGAATCAATGGAAGATTTTTCCTCTTTCTATAGAGATAAAAACGAGGAGAAATAAAGATATTTCTCTTCCTCGCGCCTCCCGTGGGGAGGCGAAAGATTTTGATGCATTCCCAGGCTTACAGTGCTTTGTAAATCTGGGAATGCACCAAAACCCATGGGTGTTGCGTGGAAAACCCCACCACAATGCTCATGGAACGTTCCCCTGATGCAGTATAAGGCAACGCAGCGAGTTGCACTTCTTTGCCTTACACCATATCTACAAGGCCATGAAAAACCACACAAAGGCCCACATTTATACTTTTTTAGCGCCGCACTTGCTCCACTTTTTCTTCAAAAAATGACACAAATGCGGGGCTAAAAAAGTATAAATATGTGCCAAAGTGCCTTTGCCTAGCCTTGTAGATATGGGCCTGCACAATGGGCCGCTGATGCGTCACAAAGAGTGCTGCACCGATGGCGCATGGCGCGTAAATAAGCCCCGTTCGTTACAGTTTTTTTTGTAGATGGATGATGTGAGGTACTTTCCGGTTGTAAGTTTAACACTGATGCGTTACTCAGTGGGTTCCAGTCATGAGAAAAGTAATAAAACGATGAGTGTAGATTTACACCTCTGCTTGAGTGTGCTTTTAAATGTTTTTTCTATATACACACATTCCCTGTAGTTTTCCTGAAAGGCTGTTCTAGGAGCATTTTTCTAGGTTCGCTGCTGGAAATATGTGACTTTTTCCCTCCACTACTCTGCACAGGGTGAATGAAGCATCTTGCGCAAATGCTCATTTTGAACTCCACACTTTTCCTCCCTATGCCTGCTCCAAATCGGGGGTAGATCGGTTGCCCTTCCCATCATGGAAGAGGAGTTACTCCATAAGTCTCCCACTGTTTCCAGAGTGGCAAACGGTCCAATCCGAACGTCGGAAAAGCCCCCACACACTGATGTTTGTGGACACTCTATAACTTCAACTCACCCCTTTGATTGCCAACCGTCCCCCATACTTTAGTAGGATTTACGAGTACAGATTTCTCCGCAGTCGTACTGAGAAATCCACAGTAGTAAGTGCATTTGCAATTGGCATGAATTCCTTTGTGGATTCCGGGCAGGTGCAAAAAATGTAAATTTGGCTATAAAACTATGTTTGTGACTGCATTCATCTTTGTGAACAGAGGCCATTTTCCGAAGCGAGATGTGAAATATATTAAACCACTCATGCTTATTTCTGGTAATTCTACTAAGTACAGTGATAACTACTCATATTTCATAAAGTTTATTGACCTTTAGCTTTCATATGAAAAACCAGACCGTTCCCTTCTCTTTTAAGTTGGAAAAAATAATCTGCAGTCATACAGTTTCAGATTCACAGAGAGATCGCTTTTAAAATTAAATCACAAGAAAATGGCAGGTTACCGTTCAGAGACCATTAGCACTCGATCTGTGATTGTTTTTGTTACGTATTTATCTTAAAATGATTTTTTTTCTACTTCAACTCTCTTTTACGAATTAGTGATCAGTTCCTCTGAATCTAAGAAGTAGTGATTGAAATTTATTTTGCAATGCATATATAATTATGGTGAAACACCTTTTTTACACATTTAGGATACTTGTGATTACAATGTTCAGTAGGTAACTATTTTTAGTTTTTTTTTATTTCATACAACATTTAATTACATCACAGTAGTAGATTTCACCAATACTGACAGTTTTCCAAGACATATATCGGCACCTGATTACTTTGTTTAAACAGCGAGACGCTGTATTTAATGATCCTGAATTGCATTACAACTTTGTATGGCTCATGGTGGAAAACCTACAATTTCAGTTATTCATCTGAGATTTTCACAATTTTCACACCAAAAGGAAGGAAACAACCACCAATTTCTGAAAGTGCGATACAAACACACGGACAGACATACTGTATGAAAAAAATATGGTTCGTGTGTGCATCAATGATTTCCAGGTCATGAAAAATTACTCATTCAGTGGCATACTGTACATTTTAACAGAATTCCGCATCATGGCTAGGTCCGTTCAATTTATTAACAGTTTGGATAACAGTTATTTTCAGTTGAGTTTGTGTTGAACACATTCTTTTTGCAAAAAAATCAAATTAAGCAAACTCCTCTTAAAATTCATAATGGTGAAATGCAAATAACGTACATTACTCCTATTTTTTCAATAAGCAATGATAAAAAATGACATAATTTGAGAAAAAAAGCTAATTGAGTCTCAAAAATATTAGATTAAATCACATTTTGCAAGCCCAACATCTGTTATTTAAAACTCCTCTGATTTGTGGTGTTCAAAAGGGGTTTGTGGTATTTCAATTTTACTGGAAAATTGTGTATGTTAAAAAACAAATTCACAAAGCCTTAAGCCAAGTCCTAGCCCTTGGAATTCGTCTAGCTCTGAAACTCCCAGAAGAGGAAACGTTTGGTTCTAGAAGCCGTACTAATGTCCTGACTGCTCGAGGTTCACTCTCGATAAGACAGTGGTGGTGCTCGGTGAAATAAAACGTTATTTAAAATATGTTACAACTAATCGTTTTTAATTGCTCTAAAATGAAACAACCCGATGCAGCCAATGTTTCAACTAATCGATCGTATTCTTAGGTCCAATAGTATGTAGGTATTTGACGGTTTTTATAATTATAGAACTGAGATTTTCCCCTTTTTATGTGCTATATATTGTTGGCTAGGTATATTCTCTATTGACAAACTATGCAATTTATTTGACAACGAAAAAGTCCATGTCTGTTTTAATTGTCCGGTATTATTAGATAATCATTGTCTTTAAAAAAAAAAAATCTTTAATATTTCTCAAACACAAATACAAGGCCTCTGTGTTCTTTTATGCTTAAATGTGTGCTTAAAGTAATTCAGAATGTTTAATCATTTTTTACATATTGTTCAGAAATGTACAGTATTTATTTTTTGTCAGCTTGTGATTTAACTGTAGCAATTGCATATCATGTTAAATACCATCTCATCACATATAAGAGAATGAGAAATGGCACCTTTGTATACCTGGCTTAGAAGATAACTGCCTCAGGCAGACAGAACCACAGGAGAAGTTGGACAGCACTGGATGGACACAAAACACATCAAAAAAGAGTAAATCAGAAAAGAGATGCTAGATTACAATGTGAAGCTAATGTTGCTTATCTTTACTTTAAAAAAATAAATATGCTCGATTACAGTGTGTAAAAAATTTGTGGACTCAGCAAGCTAGTACAGTGATAGCTTTAGACCATTGTGAGCAAAATGCCATAGTGCAGTGGTTCCCAACCTGTGGTCCGGGGACCCTAGGAGTACGTGAAGCCTCCTCAGAGTGTCCTCGACTGCTTAAAAAATTTAATAATTTCAACAGATTGAGCCCCCAGCTTTCAATAATGACTCAGTGGGGGTACCCGGATTTCAATAATGATTCAGTGGGGGTACCTGGGTTCCAGTATTGATAAGGTGGGGGTCGACATAAGTCAAAAAGGTTGGGAATCACTGCCATAGTGCAACACAGCAGTAGCATATTAGCGCTCAAATAACACATTAGAAGTTACGTTCGCTACCTGAATCTGACTGTTTAAGTGTGCAATGCCTAAAACATTCCAATTGTGCCATGCAAATCCTAATTTTCATACCAAAACACACATGATGTCCCAAGTAGCACCTTGGGAACCTGACTGTTCTTGTACCCTGATCTGCAGGCGTGTTACAGACCTTTTTCTTAGCTTGAGCTGTGGGCCTTAATGCTCAGCGTGTGTGCTTCCTAGCAGTGAGTAGACAGTGGGGCATCCTTATAAAGGCTGTATTGGACACAACCTCTCTTCTTTCTCAGTTAACCTTGTTATTTACTGCCCATGGAGAGAAGTGAGCAGTGACTTTGTTAAAGCGACATTATTGCTCAAGGAGAAGATATCTTGAGCTTATCAGGCAGGATTACGTGGTTCTCCTTCTTCTTCAAGTATCTTTCAGGACACAACTTTTTTTAGCATGAAACTGAAAGATATTGGACTTATACTTTTCTCTTTTTCATTCCATGAGATATTATATTTATTTTTCCTATAGCAGGCATTAGGGAGGGAACAAACAGAATTCTGGCAGTGGGTAACTGGCTGGAATGGTCTTTTGGACTTAGGGAAGTCTGATCAGGGAATGCCAGTAGTGTCACTGTGCAATGTAAGACTCACAAAGTCTGCAGTGCCTCTGGGACCTAACTCTGGTCCTTGGGCACTTTTTGCAATACACCTCCAGGGGGCATATCATAAACAGTGAGCTGGTGGCGGTTTGGGTGTGTGTGCTCGTTTTTGCAGCCCTCAGGGGCACTTTGGTATTTCAGAATGGGCCGCAGAATCTTACATGGACCTTCTGTAGTACAGATATTGATGGCTCACATGCAGTGTTGACACTGTTTGCTGACACTATTCTAAGGGGATGCTTCCTCATTTCCATGAATGCGTGGACCCATGCAAATTAAGGAACCACTCTGCCTCTACGACCACGCTGTATTATGGATGCAGCGCAGAGGCAAAGAAGATGTCAGAAGATGCTCTGAATTTGCCACAAGGAGGCTGTGCACATTCAGTCCGCACCTGATGGCCCCCTCTGAAAAGGGGAAAAGTGGGTCCCGAGGACCACTGCAGGTGGGTACAGTACCTCACCGCACTCACTTTCAGAGGAAGTTCTGCCCCTCCACCAGTAGTACAGGCCAAGTGTCTCCTGCAAGGTGAAAGAAGGAGTGGCTGCTTCGCCCAGCTGTACCTCCTTTCACTTATGCGCTGTCCTCAAGGGCAGCCTCAAGTTTGCTGATGCCATGAGGTAGTGCATTATATGTAAAGCAGCTCACTGTCAGTATTTGCATCTGGCACACCTCTTTAAAGATGCCCTTGGCGCAAAAAAGGACAGTGCTCCCTAAGTATAATATTACCCATGTTGGGAGCCTCTGCAGCTTTAAAACAACACTGAAGAGCTGCTGCAGCTATTGTGGTAGTTGCCTCCAGCGGCACCAAAGAGTGGATGGAGTATGGTGTTCCTCTTCCTCAGCACACATTTCTTAGAGCAGGAAAGCTGCGATCTTTACAACAGCACGCAAGCCTACAAGCTTAAAGCAAGGGCCACGACATTTCTTGAGGATGAAGCTGACAATTGGAAAAATCATGTATCTTTCTCATGCAAACAGTTGTTCAAAAGATTCTACCTTTGAACCATGGTGCTGTTTGGAGAAATATGCACCAAAAAGGGCCGTATTAGGCTGGTAAAAGTGAAGGCAAATATATGCACCAAGATACTGAACCTAGTAGAATTGTTAGCTGTCTCCAAGCGCTTAAGTGACAGAGAAGCCATCGCTGCAGGGTACAGAACACTGTCCCACAGAGACACTGAGATAGGGGGCAGAGGGAATGTGATAAGATGTATGCACCTTTTTAAAGGCCTATCCCATTAATGTACCTGGAGTGAGTGTTGAAGGACAGTGTTACATCCTCACCTGTATTTGGGACTATAGGACAAGAGGCAGAGGGATTTGCTGATTTCAGGGAATAAATAGTCTATGTTAACAAGCAGCCTTGCCCTTTATTATAGGGTTTTGCTATTTTTAATAATTGTTGTTTAAATGATCATTTAAAAAGCTGAAATTGGTGGATAGATGCAACTACGTTGTCACAAAACTTCTGCTTCTGATAAGAAAAAATGTGTATAGACCTCCTAAAGGTATCTCAACCCTTATGAGAATGTTGTTAAAATAGTATTCGTTGAGGGTGCAACTGGCGAGATAGAAAGTGCGTCTATTATCCATTAAAACATAATAACCCTCTTCTAAAGTGCCTTTGCAGTTGTATTCAAGCCACATGATTTATACCTAAAAGTGCAATGTACCATTGTAAGTATTGAGGAATACTGAGAAATGCTTGTACTGTCCTCCTAAAAGCAAATAGCAACTGTGCTCAAAAGTGCAATACTGTTTGACCAAATGTGTAACAGCCCCTCCGAAAAGTGCTGGTGCTGTCCATTAACAATGGCAGATCTGCAGAGACGCCTGCTTTCACCTCATTTGAAGAACAACCATCTTTTGGAAAGTGCTAGTACTTTCCAACTGACTGTATAACAATCCAGTGAATAATTTCTGGCAGTGTCCATTTTGGGATGCACACTGTGCTGAGAAGTGCGGATGATGTTATGTTAAAAGCACTTCAGCCTGATAAGGGGTTCTGGTACTGTTTATAAATGGAAAAGCAGTTGTAGTGAGCAGTGCGTGAACTGTACATTAATTGTACAGTAGTTCTGCTAAAAAGTGATAATACTCTTATATTCAAGAAAAGCCCTAGAAATGTTACTATAAAACCATGAAGAGCTGCAGAAAAGAGTTGATAATATTTCATATGTCATAGGTTTAACTGCTAAATTGTAGGTTAGCTTGCTGAAAAGTAGGGCAAACTTCTGTAAAGTGCTGGACTATTACATTAAATGTATGGTCGCCTGTTTGAAGTGCTGATAAAGTCACCTTTGAACTATGGCCCATATTTATACTTTTTGACCCAAACTAGCGCTGCCGCTGGTTTGCGTCAAAAATGTTACCGCCGGCTAACGCCATTCCTACACACCATGCGGGCACCTTATTTAATGAATGGCGTTAGCCGGCGCTGCGGACTGGTCAGAGTAAAAAAAAGATGACTCAACCAGGCAGCGCCGGCATAGGGGAAAATGGGGGTTGTGCGTCAAAAAATGATGCAAGTCAGGTTTGAGGTAAAATCATGCCTCAAACCGGACTTGCACCATGTTTTGACACACAACCCCCATTGAAATGACTCCTGTCTTAGCAAAGACGGGAGTCATGCCCCCTTGTCCAATGGCCATGCTCAGGGGACTTCTGTCCCCTGGGCATGGCCATTGGGCACAGTGGCATGTAGGGGGGCCCAAATTAGGCCCCCCTATGCCACTTTAAAAAAATAAAAAAAAATACTTACCTCAACTTACCTGTACTTACCTGGGATGGGTCCCCCATCCAAGAGTGTCCTCCAGGAGTGGGCGTGGGTGGCAGGGGGTGTCCCTGGGGGCAGGGAAGGGCACCTCTGGACTTCTTCCATGGTCAGAGACCATGGAAGTGAGCCCACAGATCCCTTAACGCCTACCCTGACCCAGGCGTTAAAAAACAGCGCACATCAGGCTCTGCGCCGTTTTATAAGGCCCGCCCTCTCCTGTGCGTCAAAATGACTCAGGAGTATAAATAAGGCACACAGGCCTTAAAGTAATTCTTTGGGCGGGAACGCCTACCTTGCATGCCATTAACGCAAGGCAGTTTCCGCATCCAAAAAAATTGTTCACACAGAGGAATTTTGTCGTCCATGGGCGTCAAAGTTTAAATATGGGGCAAAGTTTGCGCCGAATGTCCGTCAAAATTTTTGACGCACATTTGCCGCTAACAGAGTATAAATATGCCCCCATGTGTTTGTTGAGCTGCACCATTGCTAACAATAATGGTGATGTGGGTTCATCAGTACATTTATGATATGTAGCTTATCAGCTGTCTGTCACCATCACCCACTAACTCGATCGTGTGGCATACCCTTCAGAGCTCCCCCTAGTACCTACCCAATTTCCCACAACTGAAGTCAGAGGGTGTGTTTTGTCAATTTCCAGAACTGTGTTTTTGCACTGGGCAGCACTCTACTGGCCTTTACTCATGATTAATGCCCAGCCAGATTTGCCTAAAACTATTAGAAGTGTGTAAACACATAGAGGTGTGAAAGGAAGCAACACATTTTAGTCCCTATGTCTGAGGAGAGATTAGTGCTTAATATGTAGAAATGTACATGCCAGGGCTCAGGGCTTTCCACTTCAGCTGGCACCACCCATGGCTCCTGCCATTGCTGCCAAATGCCAGTGGCAACTTTACTTACTAATCACCGCACTTAAACAATTGTGTAATTTTTGACAATTCCTGGGCACCCAAAGCTTTAGGAAAGCCTGAAGGTACTACTTCTGTATATGTTTTTTAGTGCATTGAACTGCTAAGCACTCTGACGGACATTGCTTAGAAATAGGCCGAGTGCACCGCCTTGTGGTGTACTCTGATAAATGCCAGTGTCTGAAAAAAAGTTAGGTGCTAAGCCTGCAAATAATGGCACAAATTAAGCACTGCAAAAGATTCTCTCTGCAAAGAAAACTGTCTTCATGATAGATCTTATAAAATACTGCTTTGGAACAGATTTGATGAACATTAAAATAATGCAAAACAATATCACTATGACTGAAAAGTAGTGACAGCATTGTTCCGTGCCGCTTTCTGGAATGCGAGCAAATACGGGCACAGTGGATGAAAACCCATGGTATAGAGGCCATTACAGGTCAGAAAAGTAAAATTCATGCTAAATTTATACATGTTTAAATTCTCTGCATTTAGCACAACTTTGTCTAATTACCCAAAAAAGCGTTGTCGTTGCACTTAGAAATTTGCTAACACCATTTCTTTGGATGATAAATCAGTACCTGCTAGCACTAAAAAAAAGGTGATACTAGGTCCACACATTTACCTCCCACATACTATTTCCCATTTAAATCTATGGGGCATATTTAAGAGCCCCTAGCTCAATTTTAATGTCACATTAGCGTCATTTTTTTAATGCTAATGTGGCGTTAGAAGACCAAAAACGCAGTGCCATATTTACAAAGCAATGCATGCATTGTGCCACTTTGTAACGCTATGCGCTACATTATGCCTGTGCCAGCCATAATGTATGCAAAGGAGGCATTTTCCCATTAGGGGGGGCCCACAAAATGGCACAGAGAATCTATGAGATTTCTTTGCGTCATTTCTTTCGGCACGCATGCTCATAGCGGTCATTAAAAGGAGGCTTACATTGGGTACCATGGGCCTCTGGGTGCCTTTCAGGATTAGCGTCAACATTTTTTATGCTAATCCTGCAAAACTCCATACTAGTGTCAAAAATTCTGATGCTAATCCCCTAACTACCGCCATGGTGCGCCCCGTATTTTAAAAACGGTGCACACATGGTGGCGTTGGGGGTGGGGGGGTGCAAGATTTAAGTAAGGGGGCACTGCACACCATGCAGTGGCACTTTTCTTGCGCACCTTAGTGCCCCCCTACCGCCACCATGTGTGCGCCGTATTTAAAATACGGCGCACCATGGCGCAGGATAGGGAGCAATAGCGTCATATTTTGTATCACTATTGATATACTCTGCAGGAGTAGCGCCAAACTTTTGGCACAACTCCTGCAGAGTACATAGGGGCCCATAATAAATAAAGGAATGCCCCCTTGTAACGCCTGCTGAGAGCAGGCGTTAAAAGTGCCCCAAAAAAATGGAGCAAGGAAATCTTCTAGATTTCCTTATGCCATTTTTTCAGCACCCCTAATGGGGGAATGCCCCCCTTGCATACATTATGCCCGGTGCAGGCATAATGTGATGCAAGGGTTTACAAAATGGCGCAATGCATGCATTGCGCCATTTTGTAAATACTGTGCTGGGAAAATGCCAATTTAGTGACACCTTAGCGTAAAAAAATGACGCTATGGTGGCGCTAAGGTGGCGGTAGGTGCTCCTAAATTTGCCCCTAAATTCCTGGTAATACCGCAATTACTGCTTGAAAAAGAGAAATTAGTTGAACCGTGTTATCACGAATGGCCCGATAAATTATGAATGAGGGGCAGTGTTACATGAAATAAAATGCCAGTTTCGGCATGTCTGGCATGATGCACAATAGTTTAAGCCAACAAAATACAGGGGTTGAATTACATACGCTGCTTAGCTTTTGCTAACTTGCACCGAATTGGTGTTTAGCAACCCATTACATACTATAAATGTATTTTATTTTGAAAATTGTCTTTTTGGAGCGGTCAGTGCTGTTATGTGGCAACAAATATCTATGTATCTTGCTTTATTTTTATTTGTTGTTTTAGTGTAGCAGTTAATGGGCTTGACTGCAGCAGGCCAGGTACATGCAGCAGTAACAGCTTATTCATCCACCGAGGCAAGTGAATAGGGATAGAGAGGCCAATTAGCCGACCGCTCTTGGCCTTTTGCTCTCACACACAAATTCTGCACTACACACTGGCTCTCTTTGACGTATTATTTTAATTTATTCGGGATCTTTTGATTCCAGCAAGAAGAGGTTAGCAAATGTAATAATTCGCCAGAGTTCCTTTATCGTAAAAGGGCCAATAATTTCAGGCATTTAATAAGGTAGATTTATTCTAGGTAGTTTAGCTTGCACATTCACTCAAGCAGTCCTCCCCAAAGACAACATTAAAAATGTGATTAGTTAGCTGCCATCAATAACACAAAATAAGAAAACACTCTCTGAAGGGACAGCTTTGTGGAGGGCACCGCACAGTGTGCAGTAAAAAATATATGGCATAATAAGTTTACATGTGCAGGCTCATTTGTTAAAACTCTTGAATTTCTAATTTGTGTCGGAAAGATAAATGAATGGGGCCTCGGTAAAGTGTGAGATTAATGCTGATGGATGGCGACTCAGTTTTTCGCTAGCCTCTTACTTCCACACGACCCAGTAGGCAGTTTATGAGAGCACCACATGTAAATAAAAAGGAGAACATTATTTACCTTGATCAAGGCCAATTACTAGCTATATTGTTCTTTCCGAGTTTATGGTTTGGGAGTAAATCATGCTTATCTAATTATTGTTTAATGCCTTTTAGTAATCAAAGCCGCACAAAATGTAATTAGATGCTAAAAAGGATGACCATCATACTCTGCACATTTGTGCAAACTGATGACATGCAACCTTTGGGATTGCTGTGCTCTGTGCAGCAGGTCAGGAAAGATAAGATGGCTTAAAGGCGGTGATAAGCCTTACTTGCTCGAATGCAGCCTGTAATGGGGATGCAGATAAGATAATAAAAAGGCCCTGGTAAAATAAAGAAATAGAAAACATTGAGTGAGACATCCTTTTTGTCTTTAAAAGTAAGCTAAGGAGCGATGAAGCAACTAAAGAAGCAACGTTGATGACTGAGTACGAAGTTATGAATAATATCCAAAACATACCCAGATATCAGTCATCCTAATTTCTAAACTTCGCCAGGGTCTGCCTGGGACATCAAATAGGCTTGGATACCAAAATAGAAGTGTCCCCATCGGTGAATCAGATATCTAAATAAGTGGCCCACATTTGCAAAACAGGGCAGTTTTGAACTTGCAAATACCCGCTGTAGAGGCATTTCGCAAGGTATGGGAGACTGTATGCATTTGTACTGGCTGCACACGATGTTTGTGGTAATATCAAGGAAATAAACCGCAAACCAGCATTTTCAATGCAGTAGATCTTGCATTTGCTTGAGTTAGAGCTATTGGCATTGTAGATTCATAACTGGACTTTTCTTGCCACATAAATTGGTCAACCCTGCCTCATAATTTTGTCTTTTACTGCCACATAATTCCAGTGACCATGCATATAACTAAAGCACTTACATTTACCTTCTTCCTCTATGTTCAGCCCAAAATGAAAATGTTCCCATTTAGCATACTCATTTTAAATCTGCTCTGGTAATTTTAACAGAATACAACTTTCACCACCCCACCATAAGAGTTGCTATCTGGATAACACAATTCCCAAAAAACACAGACACAAGACAGCCATGGAGGAGTATTGAGAGAAATAAACTAGAAGGGTCACCCAAACATATCAAAAGTGTTCAAACAGTCATAGTGTAATAAGGATGTTAAGTTGGCCTGAAGCATGGTCATAATTGCAATAAGGAGAGTTTAATAAAACATATACAATTATCATATAAACCCAATAAAAACCTTTCTCAGATATAAACTTTTGGTATTAGACTGTAATGCTCAGAACACCCCCTAGGGAATACACAATGAAAACAGCATTTTTAAGAAACATGGTTATGTAACCATATAGTTAGCCCCTAGAGAACACAACCACATGAAAAGAAAATGTCAGAAAATAATGCACAGTACCCATATATTTAGCCTTTAGAGAACATAACATATTACATATTTTCAGAGCTCATAGACCTACTGCAATAAAATTACAAAAAGAACCTTTAAAACACAAACTACTCCCAGCCACAAAACAAAATTTACAACCAAGACAGCACATAAAAAGGCACTGAGTGGTGGAAGGGGTTATTATTTTGGGGTCCCCACTAACCTAGTGTGGGAACCCGGAGATGATGTAGAGAGAAAGAGCAAGTCGTGGTGAATGTTTTGAAGGTGGTTCCATTGTCATAGGACCACCACAGGCTGAGTTATGAGCAAAAATGTTTTGTAAAAGTAATGCCCTGCAAAGCATTATGGGGTGTTTCCATGCTACAAATATTGTACTGTGTTGATTATAATGCTTAGCACAGCCCCTAGGGGATACCACAATGAAAATAGCATTTGTAAGAAACATGAGGCCACATGTACAATTCTTTTTCCTGGTTGCAAACGGCCTGATTCACAGAATCAGGCCATTTGTGGCCAGAAATAAGAATTTCTGAATGGACAGACCCCATTTTGCACTGTGGTAATCCATTACAGATCGCAAAATGTTTCTGCAAGTCGCCATTAGGAAGGGGCGCGCCAAGGGCATCCCTTCCTAATAGCAAGTCTCAGGGCCATGTAAGATTGTTTTGCAACCATGAATGAGTGAATACGTTGGTGGTAACCCATTCGCAAATGGAAAGGGGTACCCACTGAACCCCTTCAACAATGTGAATGCAAGCAAAAATATTTTTTCAGAGCAGATAGTGGTCCCACGGACCACTGCCTACTCTGAAAAAATTAAAAGAAACTTTTAATTTTTTGTTTGACATGCATCCTGTTTTTCTTTAAGGAAAACGGACTCCATTTCAAAGAAAAAAAACCTGCTTTATTTAAAAACATTCACAGACATTGCGGTCTGCTGTCCCCAGCAGGCCACCACCCCTGTGAGTGTGGCTTTTCCCAATGGAGTCGCGGATTGTGTCCTTCCTCATGAATATTGATGAAGTGGTTCTTTGCGACCCCACTGGGAATTACTAAGGCCCATATTTATACTTTTTTAGCACCGTATTTGCGCCGGCGCAAACTTACAAAATACAATTGTATTTTGTAAGTTTGTGCCACTTTTGTGCCAAAAAGCGGCGCAAATGCAGCGCTAAAAAAGTATAAATATGGGCCTAAATGCGTCTGAGACACATTGGTACATTTTATTTTGCGAGTCTGTAACTTGCAAAAAGTTGCAATAAGAGACTTGCAAAATAAAATGGTCATACATCTGTCCCATGGTCATGTAACCATGTAGTTAGCCCCTAAAGGGCATAACCACATGAAAAGAAAATGGCAGAAAGTAATGCAGTGCAATATATATATAGCCCCTACGTTGCATAGTGCTTTATTCATTTTCTGAACTAACAGCCCAACTGCAGTGATATTACAGACAAGGCCTTTAAAATACAAACTACACCCAGCTGTAAAAACAAAGGTTCCAATCATGAAAGAGCTCAGTATACCCTGAATGGTGGGAGTGGTTATTATTTTGGGGTCCCCACTAACCTAGTGCGGGGACCCAGAGATGATGTAGACAGAAGGAGCACATTGTTGTGAATGTTTTGGTGATGGTCACATTGTCCTAGAACCACCATAGGCGAGTTATGAGCAGACATGTTTTCTAAAAGCAATGGCCTGCAAACATTATGGGCAAGTTTCCTGAGTGCAGTGAATATTATAGCATCGGCTCTCCCGTTGGGTTGGGAGAGCCGCTTTGAGGATTTCTGTGTTTTTTATGTTAAACGTTTATTAAATATGAGTGTTTTTGTGAAAGCTATGGAGTGTGAAAGGGAGAGCCAAAAGAAATTACTTTGATTAGGTAACACTGTGACCAATGTGACCAGCGCTTTAATACCGCTGTTGGAGTTTGCGTTGTTCTGTGCTGTGAGCAGCATGGCCACAATTGAGCATGAAGGGGAGAGATTTTTTTTTTCCGCCCACGGTGAAGTATATCGGCAGTCACACAATAATCTGTGTAACAAGGTCAGTCTGCAAAATCGCACCAACGCAAGACAAACGTAAAGCATTTACCAATGATATCAAGGGACTTTTGAAAGGCAAGCCCACCAATGAGTGAAAGTGATGGACGTGAGATGGGCCTGGTTAAATGCCCACAGAATACTTACATTAGGTCGAAAAGCACCTGCATGTGCAGCCGAAAAACAGCCAACCAGACCATAAAACGTGCCCTCAAATAGCCAAAACAGTTCACACAGAGATCTGTCAGACGAGCCCTAAAGACCAATCTGACCCTGAGTTCCGCCATTGTTTTAAACATTATACTTATCATGTGTGGTTTTTATATAGAATTTAACCCCATCATTATTTTCAGCTGCTGTGGCAGTGTTGGTTTCACCCACTATACAGCCATAGTATCGAGGGAGAGAGCTAAGGAGGCAAGACAGAGGCATGCAGAGGACCTGGAGAATAGGCAGGCCATCTGGAATGTCTAAATCACCCACATGGCCCGTGGAATGTAAGCTCTGTTATTTGCTTCTTTGGTGCAGGATTGCCATCAATATAAATCCTTGCACCATCCCCATGTTCAATACATTTTCTCCATCTGAAATGAAGTGGGCAACCATTATTTGCCTGCAATCTGATTTTGGTCTACTTCACATCTCTTGAGCAGCATATTTCTCTAGCAGGCTACTCTGTCAGCTCTGTTGGCACTCACAGCACAAAGTACAACAAAGTGAGGGTGTGGATATTTGGTTCCTTTCAAGTCATTTAATGTTCCTGGGCATCTTTGGTCTCTGCCACAGGTTCATTGCATGAACCAAGGCTGGCGTGAAAGGGCTATCGTATCCTCTGACAAGGAGAGAAAGCCTGCATTCGCAATTGACTTGGTCTGTTCTTAGGAGTTTCTGGCTAGGATAATTCTAGTTAACAGGTCTAGTTGTGTTGACTAAGGGACCGATTCATAATTTGGCAAGTCAGGGCAAGGGTGTAATTTACTATATCACATAGACCTCACTTCCGCCCACAAAATGAAATGACTGCTAAGCTGGAGGTCATTTTGTAAAGCATTGCCAGTATCCACAGACACGGTGTGTTAGAAATGGGGTCTCTAGTTGGCAGAGGGATACACCCTTGTCCAAGTAGGGACCACAATCCTAGTCACACACAATCCAAATTATCCTGTGCCCACCCTCTTGTAGCTTGCAACTGAGCAGTTAGGCTTAACTTAGAAGGCAATGTGTAAAGTATTTGTGCAATAAATCATGCAATACCACAGTGAAAACACCACAAAAATACACCACACAGGGTTAGAAAAATATAAGATATTTATCTGAGTGAATTAAGGTCAAAACAATCAAGATTTGATAAGTACAAGTTGAAATATCACTTTTGCAATGATAAGAAGAGCCTTAAGTCTTTAAAAAGCAACAATTGTCTCTTGTGTGCACAAAGTACCTGGTATGTGTCAACCTTTCATGCACGGAGACCTCAGAGGAGGAGATGTGTGGAAAATAATGGGTGTACTTCGGATTTCCAGGCACACACAGATAATGCATCAATTCTTTTCCACGTGGCAAGGACTTTGGCTTTTATTTATACTTTTTTGATGCCGCATTTGCGTCATTTTTTGATGCAAAAATGGCGCAAACTTACAAAATACAACTGTATTTTGTAAGTTTGCACTGCTTTTGCGTCAAAAAGCGACGCAAATGCAGCGCTAAAGAAGTATAGATATGGGCCTTTGTGTTGAATTCCAGCACGCAGGCTCAAATTCTCTTTGCGATGCAGGGTCTTTTGATGCCCAGGGACGATGCGTGGACATCCTGGGCATGCTAGATGAAGTCAGAAGTGCTGCATCGGATCCGGTGGGCGATGCAGCAGAGTTTCTGCCACACGGCAGGTGCTGCATCGATTTCTCATGCAGGAAGTCGGACTGCGTCTTTCCGGTTCGACGATGCGTTGCTCCTGTAGGCTGTGCATCGAAGTTCAGGTAGCGACGTTAGCGCTGCGTTGATCTCCACTTGGCGAGCCAGGCTGCATCGTTCCGGAGCGGCGATGCAGTGATTCTTTCGGCTGTGCGTCAATTCTGACAGGCTGTGCATCGATTTTCACTGCACAAGGAGTTCCTTTGAAGAGAAGAAGTATTTTTGGTCCTGAGACTTCAGGAAACAGGAGGCAAGCTCAATACAAGCCCTTGGAGAGCACTTCTTATCAGAGCCAGAGGCCAGTAAGGCAGCAGGGCAACAGCAAGGCAGCAGTCCTTCACAACAAAGCAGTCCAGGTGAGTCCTTTGGACAACCAGGGAGCTCCTCTTGGCAGGTTACAGGATCTGGTTCAGAGTAAATGTCCCAGGATGTGTCTGAGTTGGTTGGGTCAGGGACCCAGTTTATATACCCAAACGTGTCTTTGAAGTGGGAGAGACTTCAAAGAGTGGTTTTGAAGTGCACAAGGTCCTCTTTCAGTACAGGTCTGTCTGCCAGGGTCCCAGTAGGGAGGGTTGCAGTCCTTTGTGTGAGGGCCCATTCAGTTTGCAGATGTGTGCAAGTGTGACTGAGCATCCTGTGTTTGTGGTTGTCTGGGTGAAATGCACAAGGGAGCTGTCAACCAGCCCAGACGTGGTTTGGAGACAGGCTGTAAGGCACAGAAGGATTTTAAGTGCAGAGAAATGCTCGCTTTCTAAAAGTGGCATTTCTAAAGTAGTAATATAAAATCCAACCTCACCAGTCAGCGGTATTTTTGTATTACTATTCTGGCCATGCTAAATATGACCTGTCTACTCCTTTCTGATCAGAATCTACCACCCAAACAGTATAGGAGGGTAGCCCTAATGTTAGCTTATGAAGGAGCAGACCTCACAGCAGTGGAAAACGAATTTAGGAGTTTTCCACTACCAGGACATATCAAACACACAGGTATATGCACTGCCTTTTGCCTACACAGCACCCTTCCCTATGGGTTACCTAGGGCCTCACTTAGGGGTGACATATGTGTGGAAAAGGTGAGTTTAAGGATTGGCAAGTATTTTTAAATGCCAAGTTGAAGTGGCAGTGAAACTGCACACACAGGTCTTGCAATGGCAGGCCTGAGACATGGTTAAGGGGCTACATATGTGGGTGCTGCATGCCCACTACTAGTATTCAATCTAAAGACCCATGGCACATGTAGTGCACTTTGCTATGGACTTACAAGTAGATCAACTATGCCAGTTGGTTATGAATCAATGTTACCACGTTTTAAGGGAGAGAGCATATGCATTTTAGCAATGGTTAGCAGTGGTAAAGTGCGCAGAGTCCTAAAACTAGCAAAAACAGTGTCAAAACAGTGGAGGGAGGCAGGCAAAAAGTTGGGGGTGACCACCCTAAGGCTGTCAGGTCTAACAAGTTGGTTCCTGTCAATGCTTTTTGCATTTTGGCGCACAGCTCCATTAAGCATGACGTAGCCATAAGACAAATTGTTTCCTTTTTTATTTTCAAAAAGAAAAGCCTAGAAACAGGATTTTCTTTTTGAAAATGTGAAAGACAATGCCATCCTCGCCATGGGAGTTATGTCCTGTGGCGAGGGAAGCATTTAGTAGTTTTCACAGCCCATTACCGCCAGGGTTTTCCTGATGGTGACGGACAGTGACAACTGACCTCTAATTCCACCCACCTAAGTTAGGTGGGTGGAATTAATGGAATTAGAAGTCTGCCTTTGACAGCCCTTACTCTGTTGGGCTGTTGGAGAGGTTTAATCACAGAGGACATGGAGTAGCTTCTGTGGTGATTAGACCAAAACAGTCTTGGGATAGATCACTGGATGCTTCGATGCGACTGAGGCTAAGGTGCAGGCATGGGTAATTCATTAGAGTCTAAGGCCTGGAGAAGGATACTGCATCTATTGTTGTCTGAGACATTCTGCAGTGTTTTTAGCTTGATGGCCCATTGCTTGATTCTCGCTACAGTGGCTGTACAGGAAAGCCTGATATAATATTAGTTGTAAATGTGGAGTTGCATTTTATCTCTGCAAGAGTTCCTTACTCAGGTTTTTTGGGGGGTTAATCAGGTGACCATCTTTGAAGATTCTAATCTAATTTGTAAGACTGTTATGTACAACAGGCTGCTGTCTCTCACTGGTGCCACAACTCCACACACGTGACTTCCTGACATGCATTGCCCCCTTATTGTCGGATGTTCGTACTTGTTGTTGATTGATTTCTTAGAGAGTAGGGAGCCTTTCTCTGCATTCATATACATGCCATTGCAATACATGTGCTGCAATTTACATTTGACTTAGTTGTTTATCTCCACACCCACTCACTCTCAGTGAAACTACATTCTTATTTAGCCTCTAACACTATGGCTAGGAATGCACCATGGTAATTTGCATTTGACATGGTGAGAATTCTTTACTAGATTGCAAAGTTCTAGGGGAGCAACTTCCATCCTCTATTAAATACAATACTGCCTGGCATTCGTCTACCACAGAGGTGCTGAATTCATTGTCTCTGGGTCCTGTCAATGTAGCACTCAATAACTTGGGTTGGGCCTCCGTAAGTTACTTGCGGCATGATCCTTATTTATTTTATGCTTCATCAAAGATGACTTCTTACTCAAATGTTTGCACCATTACTCATATTATGCACACTTTCATACTGGTCGTGAGATATTCCTCACATGCTTTCTCTTTAAGTTCAGTCAACAAACTGATTACCCACTGGTGTTGATCTATAAACAGCTCCCCCTGGAAGTTTCCTGCAGTATGCTTCACTCAATGTACTGTGCTTGGTGGCCACATTGGGGTATGAAATAGAGGGTTCAGCCTAATTCTAAAATCTACCTCTTTTAAGTCTTATAAACCTGCAACTCCATAACAGGCTGGTGATTTAAATGCTGTTGAGTGCTTTCCTGTTTATTGATTTCTTTTTGCTTTGTGTTTGGTTCTGTTGAGACTGCTGTATAGCATACTAATGCATGTACTCTGACCCCGAAACATGGTATGCGATTTGTTGTCTCAATTGACACAGTCAATTAAAAGTCAATATAAAAAATTGCAAGATGTGCAATAGTGACATTACAGTCAAATGTCACATGGATATAAATATAGATTTATATTACCATAATCTGAGATTTCAAAACATAACATCTGGTCTAGCGTAAAAGGTTTGAACTGCTGTGAGCTAAGGTGCAGCCGACACATGTCAAATTAAACTGTTTAAGTATAAAACCTAGCATTGACGTCAGCTAAGCTGCCTATAAGTAGTGCCTTGAAGTTTGCAAGGTCTGGAAGTTTAATTTTACAAAATGCTACAGAGATCACCATTCTCTCTTGTAATATTTATCAACAATATAATTCAGGGGTGAAGATGTATTTTTGTGAAATATGATGCCAAATGAATTTATTAAAACTTGCTTTTCTTGGACGGAAAACCATGACATTATTTACTTAAGGTCTGACCAGTTTCTCCCTTATCCCAGATGCATTCATTAGCACTCGATGAAGAGTGAAATGCCTTTCATGGGAGAGAACAATAGGCTTTTCCTGCTGGTAGGACAGCAAGGATGAGTTGATTACAAGCCATCCACTGACACTTATCTTGGAATGTTGATGCGGAAAGTGGACAGGAACAGCAGATGGCCTTTGCAAATATCTGTCTGGAATCTGCCAAAACAGAATGTCTGGAAGTGACCCCAGATCAAAAAGCATCCAGGGTTGATTTTCCACAGGACTGTTCCCATTTATGTAGTGCAGCCCATTGGTGGGGGCCAGAACTCTACGCACTGTCTCAGGCATTCTGTCATCTTGAAAGAACCATCGAGCAGGGTTTTCCGGGATTGTTTGCATTAGAACAAAGTAGAACTACATTAAAAGACAGCTGTGTTGACTATGTGAATTTTCGTGGGGTTAGTTTAGGATTTGTCGTCAAACAATGCCTCTAACCACTATAATAAAAGTTTCCACCATCAGCTCCCAGGAATACAAAAGGACTTTGAAAAAATCAGAAGAGAAGGTTACTGCTGCCTGGACTGACTTAGGGAAAGATTGAGGGCCTCTCCTGCTACCCATGTGTACCCAAGCCTGGAAGTGTTCTCAAACTTAGCACTGCCATCCTCCAATAATCCACGAGATATAAAAGACAAGAGAAGGGCTCCAGTGAAAGAACCAGGGGTGGAGTTTGCTGTAGACCTTGGTGGGGTGAGTGGCTGAGCTTGCCATTCATAACTATTTCTGGCCATATCTGTGATGCCGCGCTTAACCGCGGCGTCTCTTTTTTATGAGCGCGGTCGGACCGCGACTCCGATTATCTGATCGCCATCCTCTGCATTTTTGCACATCATTTTTGGCACGTTTCTGGAAGCACATTTCGTGCTCCCAGGCGCGTCATCCTTACCTGTCTCTATTACATTTTTTCTTGCTTGTTGGTGTTGGACACCTCTTCTTTTCTTTTTCCTTCTTTTCTTCTGTTTTTTCTTTGCACTTTGTCTTTTTCTTTCTCCTGGTTTCTATGCTGTCTCCTAGCTGGTTTCCATGTTGTCTTCTTTCTGTTCCTTTTTCCCAGCATGCCTTATTCTTTTATACTGCTACTTTTTTCCCATTCTTTTCTATGGGCCTTTCCCAATCCAAGATGGTGTTGTTTTCCCTTCCTGTGTTGTCACTTCCTGTCTTCCAGTATATAAGTCACTCAGTCCTGATCTGCTTTGCATTGCAAACACTTCCTTCTGGTGGTGATCCTTGCTCCTGTTCATCGTGTTTTCTCCAGGTCCTGTTGCTCTGATTGAGATTTTTTCCAAATCTTTTCCTTTTTTCCTTTTTCAGGAGTTCCTGTTTTGAGTTTTTTTCCGACATTCTTTGAGTTTTTTCCCTCTGGGACTCCTTCTGGAGGGTACGGTCTGCTTAGGCGTTTTCTGTCAACCAGCACCGTGGCTTCTAGAAAGGGTCGCTCTTATCTTGGTCTGTCCTGAACCAGCAGAAGACCGGGTGCTCTTTCAAATCCTTCAGTCAAAGGTGAGAAGCATCGTGCAGATCGTGACAATATCAGATGCCCTTCAGGGGTGACAGGGAGACAGGGCTACTGGGCCCTAACCATGGTAGTTGAGGTTGTTTGCCACCGATGTACTGTGGTCTGTTCTTTATGGCTTTTCAAATTAGGTCAAGTACAATCTTATTCACATTTGAGTCCCAGAGTAGCAAGGGTGGGGAGTCACTGGCTTCTCAGGGAGGGAGTGTGGTGGGCATGAGCTCAGAATTCAACAATCAACAAACAAGTAAAAGAACTTAATTATGCCTGCAACAGGAGGCCCAGAAAAACGGCTGCTCAGTGCAGGTGTTTAATTGAGGGACACCATTGTTTATAATGGGCCTCTATGTACTTTGCCGGATTAGCGTCAACATTTTTTATGCTAATCCTGCTAATCCTGCAAAGTACCACCATAGCGTCAGAAATTATGACGCTATCGATCCTAACATGCGCCATGGTGCGCTGTATCATTAACATGACGCACACATGGTGGCAATGGGGCACAAGAAAAGTGGACTTTTCTTAAATCTGGGCCTAAATACTATACAATTAAAGCCATGATTCTCTCTTCTGGCACTAAATCTGCTGATTCCCCTTCATGTTATCTCTCACCCAGGTGACTTTTGCTAAGGCTGTACACCAGCAATTATTAAAGATGCATCAATCAGACTTTCATGCAGATGCTGGGGAAATGCACAATCAGTTTATGTGTATTGCATGTTCTAAACCCCTTCTGGTGTAGTGGAGAGAAGTTAGTCTCTCAGTCTCTAGCATTAAGCTTCCATGGATTCCGTGAGTGAATCATCCACCACAGGCAAGAGGCCACTGTAGTTGGAGGCAGGCCTCAAAGCACCTAAGGAGGCTGGGCGCAGCTGTGTCTCTTCTCATTGATATCACTGGGTCCAGTCTAGCATTGATCTGGGTCTTTGCATATCTGCACAGGTGTGAGCTCAGCTGCTGTGGCCCAGTCTAGCCGATGAGATGGATACAGCCCCACTTTCAATGTGGGTTGAAGTCAAAGCAGGTATGGCCCGACTGGGCCAGTATCATCACCAGGCCAGTTGCACACATTCCCAAAGGCATTTGCAGACCCCACTTGGCTTACAAAATCACCAAGGCAGTTGTAGCCCTGAATGGGCCAACACAATCACTAAATCAGTTGCAGCTCTGACTTTGCAGACATGATCACCAAAGCAGCTATAGCCCCAAATGGGTTGGTACCATCACAAAGGCAGATGTAGCTCCAACAGTTTTGTTGCATTCATATAACCTTTTCTCAGTTCCCGTGAGGAACATTTGAAAGACTGGGGATGCTTTACAGCATGGGCCTCTTCCAGCTTTGCTCTCAGGCAGTAAGCTTTCAGGGTGGTTCCCTTTGTCTCTCCTCCTGCAGGGCCAGGCAGATTCCTAGGCCGAAAATCAGCTTCTCTAGCAGAAAGTAGAGGCTTCAGGTAATGTCCCCTTCACTATGGGAGACTGGCTGGCACCAACCCTAGACACAGCAGTCTTTTGAGTACTCTGTGGAGCACTTAATTCCTTGGCCATGAAGGTCTCAGAACTGGGACATAGTATAGTGTTTTTAGTCCCACTTTTCTATACACTTTCTATGCAGGGTATGTGGATCCACCAAGTCAACATTTATAACTGGTTTGGGATGGTTCTGAGTCGTTCTCAAGTCAAGTGTCCTTCTCAGGCTGTTCTCCAAATACAGCCTTTGTGTAAAGCAATGCTAATCACAGCAGACAGGACTGGGCCTGTCTGCAAAAACCCACAATATGGGACCAATGAGGTGTGAGATTTATGCACCTCGTTGTCATCAGACTCTCTGAAGCAGTAATAAGGAATGGACAAAAGGGTATATTATAGAGGCTATAGAAAGGCCCCCACCTTGCACAACAGACATTTCAGGCACACACCTCATCTCCATCATCATTCACACAGCAGTGCTCAGAAATAACTACTTGGCTGCTCTTTGCTAAGAACAATCTTCATAGAATTTTTAAGGAGAGTCCTGTCACCATCCTCCTCTCTTTAGTGTCTGAACCTCTGCCCTGTCCACTGTCTGGAAAGACTGTCCTCATCTTCCATCTTGTGCCATGCCAAACCCTGGGCATCAAAAATGGATCCAACTGACTGCTGCTATTTTGCTTATATTAATGCAACACTAGGGATAAAATACAAGTCAGAATATTCATACATACGTGCTCATTCTGACACTCTGGGCAGGGGAACATGTCCACATACCATGCAGGGGGCATTCCTGTTCCACATTTACACCCTCCCGATCAGTGTGTGAACTGTAGGAGTGGTCAGGAGGAAAATATGCAACACCAAATATAGTTGAGACATGGCCTATTTTCAACCTGCAGAAGAATGGAATAAAGTGCTGAAGCTTCCTGAGAAAGATGCAACTTGGCAGGCAAGTTTTCTTGTCTTGTCCCACTCTGACATTTTTGCTATAAAGAAAAAGACTTCAGCCGGACTTCGCAGAGAAGGCATCCAAAGTCATGAAGCCCTGGCGAGCCACAGTGTGCTGCCTTGTCACACAAGGAACGGACTTTGGAGGCAACATTTTTCACGTTTATCCCACTTGGTGGTCTTGGTAGTCAAGGACAGGGCTTCAACAGGATATCAACAATCAAGTAATCAACTTCATGAAGACCTCGCTGAGATCCAGCCTTTTCTAGCTGAAAGATTTAAACTAGCATATAAATAACTAAGTTAGAAGGTATTACTCTTGTCTGGTGAAACCAGTTAGGCTTAAAAATCACACACTACATTGCAGTCTGCCTACAATTGCACCTAGGTCCCAATCAATGGTAACAGTCAACACCTTACAGTTTGTTGGCATTAAAATTAAAAATCGTATCTACCATTTCTTTAATCCACGTTTGACTATATTTGAAGCAATTTTTCCTATTACATGTTTCTGTTTACGGAATTACATTGGTCTGTTGGTATGTATGCATGTGGCATTAATGTAGAGCAAACCTAACGCAATAATGTTGATTTGTGCTGCTCAAGCACTTAACACATATTGCCAGGGGATAAGGCACTTATTTGTGCCATTAATAGCAGTAATTAAGACCAGAATTTCTCTTTAAAACTGTGGTTTGGCCTAGTAAGGTACTAACTTACTAATTTAAAGGCACCTTCCCCCAAAATAACATTTGAGAATGTCACTTCATACATTAATGCACTCATTTGTATTAGTGTGGGATAATTTGAACAACATTTGACCACAGGACAAGGAAATGTTAGATAAGCCCAATAGTAAAATAGAAGTATATATCAAAGTTTTAATGGCAGAATGCAATAGTTCTTTAGAAGTGAATGAGGTGGCACACAGTGAAAATGTACGAGGTGTATAGACGTGCTGTGACTGAATACATAGGGCAACTATTATCAATATAAAATGCCTACAGTTCTTTTATAACTGCAAGGCTACATCCAAAGTCCTACACCAGGCATAGAAACTCAGATTTACAAAGAACTCATGCTCTGTAAGGCAGCAAGTAAAGTTGCTGTGCTGCGTTGCATGAATGGAAGAAAGCAAAACAGCACCATATATACTTGGATGTACAGCTGTTTTGCTCTCTTCCTGTGCTGGTGCACATTAAGGTGCCATGCACCAACGTAAACACATCTGTGCCATAGTGCAAAGGTGTCTGTGATGTGGTATCATAGTTTTTGTGCAGTGACGGGCCCCTTTCTTACACAAACTATGCTTTAAGGCATATCCCTCTTTGTATCTGGGCTGTAGAATGCAGCACATATGCAAAAAAAGGACAAAGAAGGATAAATGAAAACAATTTTCCTTGTTATGTCTGTCTCAGGGAGGCTCAGAATTTTGTCTCAAATTCATAAGTCCTTGTAGATATGGATTTGCATCCAAACTAATGGGCTGTTGCATGGGCATGCCTATGCACCACCCGTGGAATGTCCTTTGGCGCAAAGTAATGCAAGGCACTGAATTGCACAACCAAGCGTTACTTTTGGTGACAATCCAACGCAAATTGCGAATTGTGTTGGATTGTAAATACAAACATTACACTTTGCATTGAAAAGGTAATTTGAAGCCAATGCAAAGTATTTGTAAATCTGAGACATAATTCCATACAATCAATGGCACACAAGGTCAACTTTCGGCCGATGTTTCATGACCAAATAATTTTATTAGTATATCGCACATCTTCTCTTAGATTTTTTATCAAATCATCTTTGAAAAGACTTAAGTTGCTCTCCGTAATTCAATTAACACGATTCTCTTCATCTATTTGAATGATGATAAAATCCAAAATATGTGGTTTTGATGCCATACTATAAATGGTGTGTCAGCAATCAGGATCGAACTAGTTAACAAACGTGCTCTATCAACAGGTCAGGGGGACGGCTTCTGTCAATAAAGAATCAAAATGTGACGTTACTGTAAGTAAAAAAAGATGTTTATTACCTGACTAGTTGATCGTTATTTAAGTAACTATAACACAATAATACAATATTAGTTTAGTTATACAATATGTAGGTTTCTAAACATATTCTACCCAGGTGTAAAATCCTGCTTTAATTTCCCCCTGAAACATAACTAACTGGCAACTAGTCAGTCCTAATGACGTCTTCTAGATGACCTGGAGTCACATGAAAATCACTTCAACAAAGAAATGTAGCTGCTGGGGCTGGTGAATAACACCCTTCACAAATCTGTGATTTATTTTATCTACTTCCCTTTTAATTGGTTCTCCCTCTTTATAAACCCATCATTGTCATATTGTGAAATTGATTTAAAGATATTACAATTTAAAGTTATTACCTGTGGGTAGTGAAAATATATTTATGACCACTGGGTGGCAAACACTTAACTGCTGTAACTATCTAATAATTATCTGAAGATTAAATCATAAAATCACAGCATTTTAAAACTCACCTGTGACCCATTAAAGACGCCTGAAAACGTTCTCATATTTTACTGCTTGGATTCTAGGCTATGAGTGTAGAAAATGGCAAAAATCTGTAGCGCAGGTAGACACCACTGCATTACACAAAAACATTGATACAAGCATCACAATATAAGGAATACCTCACCCACAATTCCAGACTCACTTGAAATGAACCTGTTTTTTTATCTCCTAAAAGTGATTGTGTGGGTAACTTCTATGATATTTTTTCCTAGAGCAAAACTAAATAACTTCAGATGTACCCTCTATTTCTTTTGGGTAATAGTGGTGTATAATGTAAAGACCAATATAAGGATAAGGAGGCAGACACCACGAGACTACGGCCCATTTAAATATGGATCATCATGCTAGCAGTGAAATGACAAAAAATACTCACAGGATTTTGGCATCTTTCACAATCTCTGCTGGCCACAATTACGGTTTCAATGTAATACAGACACAAAAAGGTTATTGCAGGGTAGTTCGCAGAACAGTCAGTTTGTTGCTAGTTGGCATTCATTTGTGGAAAGGAGGGTCATCGTAGGCAGCTTCACGCCTCTCTGTCAAGCATTGCTTGTGACTTCACAGATTAAATTACTCGACATGTTAGATTATGTCATTGATGGCATCTCAAATTACCTTATTTGTTAATCCGCAATGGGTGATGAGAGAAAACTGCTTACGTCCAAGTTGTGCCTTTGTTAATTTTTTTTTTTGGGATTCCTCTCTGGATTCCTGGATCCGCCGTACACCAGCAAATTGACAGTCCAGATAGCTGTAAAATATAAACATTTCATGCCCCGACCACAATGTTTTTAAAATGCTAATTTCGCGAAAACTGCTGAGCAAATTGACATCAAACTAAGTAGAGGCACTTTGTGGAGCAAACTTCTACTTATAAGATGGGTTTGATGTAATGCAGTTCAATCATTTTTTCTGCATCAAGGAACACAGAATGCGTTGGGAGTTAAAATGGAAAAAGACACTTTTGGCAAATTTATTAACATTTGACCAATGCGGAGCAGCAACCCAAGTTGATGCACTCTGCTGTGTCACGTCAAAGAGAGAGAACCGAACAGTGCTACTAAGATATGGCTCTGTTTCTCTCTCTCCCTGTGCCAGTGCACTTTAGGCAGCCTGTGCCATACACACATCCTTGCACTTTTGTGCAAGGGTGGAGTCATGGTATCTAGCATAGGTTTTGTACTGTAAGGGCAGGCATTCTTATATGGTTCAACGTTTGTATGTGTGCTGTACATTACAGCACAGATGCAAAGCTGGACAAGCTTAGGGCAGAAAGATTTCTCCAATGTCCCGCCTGCATCAAGCTGGCATACATTTTAGGTGCAAAGTTCTGTCTCTCTTTTTAATGGATTGTAGGGCTGGATTTTAAGAAAGTGGAGTATAAATTATGGTGTGTAACTACCCACCTCAAAGAATAATCACAGGCTTTTCAGAGTGAACCCTTGTAGTCACTCAGCCCTCTAGTAGCTATGGCACAGAGCAGACAGGACTACATTAGAACGATGTGCAATGTTTTTATGCTGTATCAAAACAGTGCTAAAGTCAAAATTCAACACAATAAAAATCCCAATCTCAATTAGCAAAATAGAATACAATCTAAAACCAAAATGAAACTAAAATCACAAAAATCCAGTGAGGGGAACAAGAGATATACATTTTTAAAGTTGTAGGTACAAACAGTAGCAAGAAACATAAGGTGTCAATGATAGTCAATGGCCACCATAGTTCAGAACCTAAGCGCAATTTGACATTGACTGTGATGGAGTGCGGGTCAGTTACTCAACCAGGTTAATCCTGGTTAAAGATTTTATCTTCTGAGTTTAGTCTTTTAAGTCCAAATCGACTGCAGGAGTACAATTCTAAACCCCACAAGGACCTCGGGGGAGGCACATACAGACTCACAGAATGTCAGGCAGAGGCCAAACAGTACAGGTCCGGCTGCCACCAGTTAGCTGAACAGGTGTAGGAAGGACCTTAAGCAGATTCAACACTGTAATGCCATAAAAGATGCTCACCACCCCACCCTACATATTCTGTCAAATTCGGAGGAGTCATCTCTGTCCATTCAGGACATCCTGTTGTTTGCTCCTGGGAAGCACTTCACACCTTTTTCACACCTATTCAAATGTAAATACTGGTTGGCAGAAGACTGAGATCAAATGCAAATTTAGGCTCTGGGAACTTCAGGCAGAGGAAAGGTAACTTTCTAAAAGTTGATTTTCCTCAATATGTATTACAAATGTGACTTCAGAATTGAATTGGATTTTTAATAACTATTAGAAATATGTTTAATTATTTCTCTTGCAATACCTATTCCTGCGACAGAATATATGGATTTGAATCTGTATTTTGCTTTTGTACATTGGAGAGCTAGGCCTACCATAGTGAAAAACAGCTTTTGAGTGATAGTCACTGTAAGTTCGCGTTAACATTAAACTCCCCGTGCCCTACATTTGCACCCATGCATCTTGCCTTATGGATTAGAAGGGCAACAAGGGGTGACATTAATATTTAAAAGGGACAATTAGACCTGCTAAAAGGGTTTATTTCGACAGATCAAATTGCAGTTTTTAAACTGCCACAGCTAGGCTATAATGGTAAGTCTGAACCCTTGTTTTACACATGCGCTGTGGTGGATGACACAATAGTTTCTGCAGTCCACTAGCAACATATACCATAGAGGCACTGGGAACATTTTGTATTATATACTGGGACGTATAGGTAAGTTAAATATACCAATTAGGAATATGCCAATTCAATCATGTTTAAAGGGGAAACACAGGCATGTTAATATTGTTTAGCAGAAGTAAAGTGCACAGAGTTCTAAAACTAAATAAATGTAGTGTCCAATAAAATGTCAAAAATATGGGGAGACCACACAGAAAAGGTGGATTTACTACAGGACTTTCCACCTCTCACTATGGGGACCCTCCAAAATCTAGAGTTTCACACACAGAGTACAAATATGTAGTATCCATATATTTTGGTCTGTGGCTGGGTGCCTGAATCTAGTTCCAGACGGGGACATATTTTCAAGCCCTGTGTTGCAGGGCAGCACAGCAAGTGACCTTGCTGCTCTGCAATGCACCACTGGGAAAGTGCGGAAATGGTGAACACAAAAAGTATGGGGGAAAAAAACACAGGACTTGATCAACCTGTGGTAGAACCACTCTTTCCCGTGATCCAGTCTAATGAAACATGGTTGTGAAACCCATATATTTAGGACCCATGCCTGGTAGGACAATACCATCTGGGCGGACTCAACCTCGTGGTTATATGAACCCAGATGGAGTGCTTAAATGATATTTTCTGGATAATATCGGGATCCAATTGTTTGAATAAAATTACCTTACAGATCAGCAGTGTGGAACCCACCTTTTAATAGTGGTGTCTGCTGGTAAATTAAAAACAAAGTATGGAAGTTTTTTGAGTATAATGACTCATTGCGTCGCTTTACTCCTGATGGCCAACATGCTTCTGCCCACACATGAAGCCATTACTGGTCTGGGGCATTCTTCAGGGCCTGGGATCCCTAGTGAGTATAGTGTGAAGAAAAAACCTACCTTGACACACAGGTTGATCAAGTCCTGTGTTTCCCCCCCCATACTTTTTGTGTTGACAATTTCGATTTTGGGAGGTAGTATGGAGGCTATAACCTTCCTTGTCTCTCTTTATATGTAAAAAGTGCAGAAATGCACTGTATTTACAAGGTACGGTGCAATTCTGTCTTTTCTCCCTATGCTGCTGCACAAACTGCTGCCTAGTGCCAATGCAGGCGTACTTGCACCATGGTGCAAGGGTGTCTGCACTGTTGGCAGGATTGTTTTTGTTCAGGAAGGGACACCTTCCTGCACAAAAACAATCCAGAGAGGCATTCTATTCTTTCTATGTGTGTTGCAGAATGCAGCACACATAGAAAGAGGAAACAATGTGTAGAAATAAATGTATTTCTCCCTATTACGCCTGCCTTGGGGAGGCGTACAGTTTTAATGCATTCCCAGGTTTACAGATTCTTGTAAATCTGGGACTGCATCAAAACCCATGGATGTTGCATGGGAACACCCACCGCAACACTCATGGTACGCCTCAGTGAGGTAGTGTAAGGCAATGCAGTGACTTGTGCTGTGTTGCCTTACACCATATCTACAAGGCCATGAAAAGCCACGCAAAGTGGCTTTGCGTGGTCTTGTAGATATGGTTCTGCACAATGCGCTGTCAGTGCATCATAGAAAGTGAGGCACAGGGGCCCACTGGGCTTGTAAAAATGCCCCTGGGTCTGGAAGCAAGGAACATTCAAGTGGTGCAAACAGGTAGGAGGCATTTATGCCCCTATAGGTGCAACATCATCAGTACTCCCCTTCGAAACAGCCCAACATTAAGACTAAAATGGAGTTGAAAAGGACATTTGTGCCATTGCATCAGTATAATGCCGACCCAGACACTTCCCTCTGCCGCTGTGTCCGAGGATGTATCATGTCAGTCTTCTCAGTGAGATTAAGGTGACCACCCATCCGTAATTTTCATGGACTGCCTGTAATTTAGCCCTACCATCTGTTGGGCTTGATGAAAGGCTTAATGGACAGCATTCGTCTGTAATTTTAGCCTTTCAGCTAAAAGACAAATGTAATTAGGACAAATCTGTTTCCCCAGTTGAATTGAAAGGCAGGGAGTCTCCTGTGCTCGGATCCCAAGAGAGGGGCAGACAGATAAGAAACAAGCCTTCATGCCAGGGTGTCTCCTTTCCAAAAGAAATTGAATGTGTGCAACTGGTAAATCTGCAAATGTAAAGGGTTTGGAAACCTGTGTTGGCTTTGATCAAAGGAGTCACAAAGCTTTCTGATGGCAAAGCTATTTTCTTTTAGAGAGGTACTGTAAGGGTGTTCCAAGTTAAGGGGTGGAGTCTGTGGTTTTAATGGACAGGTATAAAAATTGCTTGCACTAGGTACAATCTATATATTATTGAAATCTGTATTTTAGAAGGGCTTTTTTTGTTTAACCTAAATGTATTTGTGCATTTTGTGTCATCCTATATTATGCTGTGTGTAATGCATCTTTAAAATAAGAACTTACACATTCACAGTGCTTTCAGGGACCTCAGCACCTCATACTACTAACAAACATTGGCAAAGCCAATAGGTCTTGTCTACGCAAGAGTTGTTGGCTTTGCCAATGTGTTTTAGCCATGTTATACATCGGAGTGGCTGCTGTTCAGCATGGCTAAAAGTTAGTGGCATAGAGGAGAGTGGCACGGATTGGCGCAGAGTGGAATGGCGAAGGGTGGAGTAGAGTGTTGTAGAGGGAAGTGGCAAAGAGTGTTGTGTACAGGAGTAGCTTACTGTGGAGTCGCGTAGAGTGGCATATAGTGGGGTGGTATGCAGTAGAGTTGACTGATGTAGAGTGCATTGGCATAGAGTGTTGAATATTGGTGTAGAGTGGAGTTGCATTGAATGCAGTAGCATAGCATTCAGGGGCGTACAATGCAGTGTCATAGAATGCAGAGGCATAGATTATAGTGGAGTAGAGTAGAGTGGCATAGAGTGCAGTGGCATAGAGTAGAGTGGCGTACAAGAGAGTGGCAGAGTGTGCAGTAGTATAGAGTGTTGTATAGTGCAGTGACGTAGAGTGCAGAGTAGACTTGAGTGGCATAGAGTGCAGTAGTGTAGAGTGGTGCGGTGCAGTGCAGTGCAGTGCAGAGTAGAGTATAGTGCTGTAGAGTGCAGTGTCATAGAGTGGGGTGATAAAGGGTAGAGTAGCATAGAGTGCAGTGGCGTAGAGTGCAGTGGTGTAGAGTGTATTGGTGTAGTATTCAGTAGTATAGGGTATTGGTGTAGAGTACAGTGCCAGAGAGTGCAGTGTTGCGGAGTAGAATGTCAGATTGCAGTGGTGTAGAGAGCAGTAGAGTGGCAAAGACACCGTAGAGTACAGTGGTGCCGAGTAAAGTGTAGTAACATACAGTGCAGTTGTTCGGAGTGCATTGGTATAGAGTGAAGTGGTTTAGAGTGCAGTGGCATAGAGTGGCACAGGGCAGAGTAGAGTGGCAAAGTGTGCAGTGAAGTACAGCGGCACACAATAGAGTGGCAGAGAATGCAGTAGTGTAGAGTGGTATATAGTGTAGTGGTGTAGATTTCAGAGTAGATGTGAGTGGCATAGAGTGCAGTGCAGAGTAGTGTAGAGTGGTGCAGTCCAGAGTGCTGTAGAGTGCAGTAGTGAAGAAAGGAGTTATGGAGAGTAGAGTGGCATAGAGTGCAGTGGTGCAGAGTGCATAGGTGAAGAATGCAGTAGTACAGAGTAGAGTGGTGTAGAGTACAGTGCCAGAGAGTGCAGTGTTGCAGAGCTGGTTGTCATAGAATGCAGTGGTCTATAGAGGGGTAGAGTGCATAGAGAGCAGTGGCGTAGAGTACGGTGGTGCAGAGTAGAGTGCAGTGGCGTATAGTCCAATTGTTTAGAGTACTTTGGTGTAGAGTGCATTGAAGTAGAGTGCAGTGGTTTAGAGTGCAGTGGGGAGAGTGGTATAGAGTGCAGTGGCATAGAGTGCAGTGGTGTAGAGCAGATTGTTTCACAGTTAAGTTAAGTGGAGAGGTGCAGGGTACAGTGCAGTGACATAGAGGGAAGAGGTGCAGGGTAGAGTGCAGTGGCATAGAATGCAGTGGCACAGAGTGCAGTGGCATAACATAGATTGTTTCACAGTAGAGTGAAGCAGAGAGGTGCAGGGTAGAGTGTAGTTGTGTAGAGTGGCATAGAATGCACTGCCATAGAGTATAATGGTGTGGAGTGCCATGGCATAGAATGCAGTGGTGCAGAATAGATAAGAGTGACGTACAGCGTGTTGGTGTTGAGTTCAGGGGCACAGAGTTGAGTGTTACAGAGTAAAGTGCATTAGCATAGAGTGTATTGGCGTAGAGTGCAGTGGCGCACAGAGTGGCATTAAGTGGAGTTGTGCGGAGTAGATTGGTGTGGCCTACACTGGAGTGGTGTAGCATGCATAGGCACAGAGCGTAGTGGTGTAGAGAGGCGTAAGATGCATTGGCATAGAGTAGAGTGATACAGAGTAGAGTAGAGAGGTGTACTAATAAGTGGCATAGGTGGTCATTCTGACCTCGGCGGTAAAAGGCGCCTACCGCCGGTCAGAAATCCTCCATAATCCCGCCGCGGTCGCGGAAACCCGCCACGGTCATTCTGACCCGCAGAACGCAAACCTCCGAAAATCCGACCGCCACAACAGACCGCCAGACCAGCGGTCGGCGGAAAGGTGGAGGTGACCAAACCTCCACCGCCACGCCAACAGAAATACGCCCATGCCATTACGACCCACGAATCCACGCGGCGGTCATTCAAACGCGGTATTCCATTGGCGGGACACACCGGCGCGGTCAGAATACACACAAACGAACAAAACTCACCCACATTGGACGATTTGAATCCCACACACCTGATACACATACACACACCACTCCCACACACACAATACAATATAAAACACCCACCCACATCACCCACAAACCCCTACGCTTAAAAATTCATAAAGAAGACAAGAGCGAGACACCAGCATCCAAAACATAACAGCCACAGCCACTCAACACCATCACCCACACACTATCCACACACAAAACAACACACACCACCACACTCAACTCACTTAAATACACATACTCCACCCCACACATCATACACACCACCCCATGGCACCCCAAAGACAACCCCGCTTCACAGACGAAGAACTCAGGGTCATGGTGGAGGAAATCGTTCGGGTAGAGCCCCAGCTGTTCGGCACACAGATACAATACACCAGTATTGCCCGGAGGACGGAGCTATGGCAGAGGATTGTCGACAGGGTGAACGCAGTGGGACAGCACCCCAGAAATCGGGAAGACATCAGGAAGCGATGGAACGACCTACGGGGGAAGGTGCGTTCCATGGTATCCAGGCACAACATCGCCGTGCAGAAGACTGGCGGAGGACCCCCACCTCAACCCCCACAATTCACATCATGGGAGGAGGAAGTCTTGAACATCCTGCATCCTGACGGCCTCGCAGGAGTCGGCGGAGGAATGGATACTGGTAAGTTGAAGCTTCAATACTGCTTCCCCCCCACCTGCATGCCAAATCAGACCCCAACCCTCACCCCCATCCTCGAACCCCACCCTCACCCCCACCACCATCCTCACCCCCACCCCCAGCACACCTATTCCCCGCCAATGTCTCACCATCACAACCCACACATCCCAAAACCTAGGCCTGCATGCGTCCACTAAGCATGGACACCCATCACCAAAGCATGCCCAATGCATATACACATCCCCCTCACAAGCCACCCTCACCAAAGCCCCCACACACGAATGCCAGCACTTGGGGACACGAGAACCCACAGATACACCCATATGCCACACATTGAAACTATAACCATACCTCTATACCCCTGCAGGACCCGACCGTCAACACACCGCGGCGGAGGGGCCAGAATTCTCCACACCCCCCACCCAAGAGGCCGTCAGCGATGACAGCAGCTCTGTCGACCTGGACACCGATGACCAGCCCGGACCATCGGGGACCTCTGGACAGTCGGTTCCCCTCACACAGGCCCAGGCCACTACAGACCCTAACCCCTCTGGGAACACCAGCACAGCTCCCACCCAGCGGGCCCATGCCTCTGTCTCCAGGGCGCGTCAATCTGCGGTGTGTCTACCACTACAGGGCACCCAGGATAACCCACCACCCCAACAACAACAGGGACCTGGGGGCAGTGGTAGTGGGCACACCGGCCAGGGGGCAGAGGCCCAGGGAAACAGGGCAACTCGGCGGGCAGCTGTGCGACAGGGGGGGGAGGAGAGGCCCAGGGAACCCACTCTCCACGAGGTCCTCACCACCATCATGGGAGCATACAACCGCTCCCAGGAGACGATGGCGACGGTACTGGCCCGGTTCCAGGAGATCCAGGTGCTGCAGGAGGAACACTATCGGGGGTACAGGGAGGACATCAGAGCCATCAACACCACCCTGGTTACCATGGTAGGGCTGCTGCAGGACCTCGTAAACAGCAGGGCGGACACTGAACAACACCCAAGGGCCCCTGCCACTAGCCTGGACCAAGAACAGCCATCCACCTCCGCCGGCGCTAGTGGACAGGAGGCCCCCGCACAGCAGCAGCCCACCAGACCCCCACCTCCTGCAGGAGAAGAACCACCCCGCAAGAGGGCCCTGAGATCTCGCAAGAAGACAGAGTAGGATGTCAAGACCCCCGCCAGCAATGGATACCACCTGATGTCATCCCACTGTCCCACATTGTCACCCTGTCCATCCTTGAACTGCCCAATGCTCCATCTCTCCACAGGCCTCTGGACAATGCACCTGTGTGACTGTTACTCTGGACTCTGCCATGGACATTCCTTCACCATAGCCCCCACCCACTTGAAACCACCCATCCCATTTTGAGCACTTCAATAAACACCTATTTTGCACCAAAATATCAGGAGTCTGGCTGTGATTTCAATAGATTGTAATTGACATGACAGTGCAAATATGTCCTTGTACATGGTGAAGTCAACAAACAGCTGCCACAAAGCTGTAGTCCATGGGGAAACGAAGCACAGGACTCGTAGTGGGGACCCCAGATCTGAAATAGGGAGGGAAAAGCCAAAACTCAGTCATCATACACTGGGGCAAATAGACAGGCAGCAGAGATGCTGCAGAGTAGTTTACATTTACTAAATTATCTTTGAAATGTTACCTGTGTCCTATTGGAAGTACTGTTCAATGATTCTGTCCCTGTTGTCTGTTTCAGCCCCGTCGTCTTCCTCCTCGTCACTCTCCTCAGGTTCCACCGCTGCCACAACACCACCGTCTCGACCATCCTCCTGCAGGAAAGGCACCTGGCGGCGCAAAGCCAGGTTGTGAAGCATGCAGCAGGCCACGATGATGTGACACACCTTCTTAGGTGAGTACATTAGGGATCCACCGGTCATATGCAGGCACCTAAACCTGGCCTTCAGGAGGCCAAAGGTGCGTTCGATCACCCTCCTAGTACGCCCATGGGCCTCATTGTACCGTTCCTCTGCCCTGGTCCGGGGATTCCTTACTGGGGTCAGTAGCCACGACAGGTTGGGGTACCCAGAGTCCCCCACTAGCCAGACACGGTGTCTCTGTAGCTGTTCCATCACGTAAGGGATGCTGCTATTCCTGAGGATGTAGGCGTCATGCACTGACCCTGGGAATTTGGCATTTACATGCGAGATGTACTGGTCAGCCAAACACACCACCTGGATGTTCATTGAATGGTAATTTTTTCTGTTCCTGTACACCTGCTCCCTGTCTCTTGGGGGAACCAAAGCCACATGGGTCCCATCAATGGCACCAATTACGTTGGGAATATATCCAAGGGCGTAGAAATCACCCTTCACTGTAGCCAATTCGCCCACCTCAGGGAAAATGATGTAGTTCCTCACGGATTTCATCAGGGCAGACAACACTCTGGATAACACCTTCGAAAACATGGGCTGAGACATCCCGGAAGCAATTCCCACGGTTGTCTGAAATGACCCACTTGCCAAGAAATGTAGTACTGACATGACCTGCACCAGAGGGGGAATCCCTGTGGGTTGGCGGATGGGGGACATCAGGTCGGGCTCCAGCCGGGCACACAGTTCATGGATAGTGGCACGGTTAAGACGGTAGGTCAGGATAATGTGGCGTTCTTCCATTGTCGACAGGTCCACCAGCGGTCGGTACACGGGAGGATTCATCCGTCTCCTCGCCCAACCCAGCGGACGGTGCCTAGGAAGGACAACATGGAGCACACAGTCAAGCAACCCACAGGTACGTACTCACAGCTAGCACAGTATACGATTCTCTATGCAGTGAATGGCGTGTCTGAGTGGCTATGCAAGGCCTAGGCCTGTGTGACGCAGTTGAAATTGAGCCATGTGGGCCCTGGAAATGGCGGCTGCCTGACCTGTGAAGTGTGACAATGGGATGTGAGGTCAATGCGCTGGCGTGGCACACCGCGGCGGGCGGCGGGCGAAGACCGCGGCGCGAAGCCGCATTGGTTAACATTGAAGCCTATGGGTTTCAGGAGCCAATGGCGAAGGGCGCCGGCGGTGGCGGGACGCACCGCCGCGGTACGCACCGCCGCGGACATGACCGCCATTTTCTATCTACTTATCCACTTGCGACTTGAACTTTCACAGGAGAGGACCTATACTGCAAGTGTTGCTGTGACCTCGGTCTGGAAGGGACAATGGCTGCTGCGACTGGGGAAAGGGCCCCTGCCTTCACTGGAGAGGAGTTGGAGAAACTTGTGGATGGGGTCCTCCCCCAGTATGCGCTACTCTACGGTCCTCCAGACCAACAAGTGATTTTAATTCAATATGGATTTGGGGCCACTGGCTGGCTTGGGGGCCTGGCGGGGATGGGGGGCATGTTGGGCCTGGCGGGGGGCCTGGCGGGGATGGGGGGCATGTTGGGCATGGCGGGGGGCATGGCGGGGGGCATGGCGGGGATGGGGGGCAGGTTGGGCATGGCGGGGGGCATGGCGGGGGCCTGGCGGGGATGGGGGGCATGTTGGGCCTGGCGGGGGGCCTGGCGGGGATGGGGGGCATGTTGGGCCTGGCGGGGGGCCTGGCGGGGATGGGGGGCATGTTGGGCATGGCGGGGGGCATGGCGGGGGGCCTGGCGGGGATGGGGGGCATGTTGGGCCTGGCGGGGGGCCTGGCGGGGATGGGGGGCATGTTGGGCATGGCGGGGGGCATGGCGGGGGGCCTGGCGGGGATGGGGGGCATGTTGGGCCTGGCGGGGGGCCTGGCGGGGATGGGGGGCATGTTGGGCCTGGCGGGGGGCCTGGCGGGGATGGGGGACATGTTGGGCATGGCGGGGGGCCTGGCGGGGATGGGGGGCGTTGGGCCACTGGAAAGGAAAATGCTGAGTAACTTGAACGTGGTATTTCTCCCTCCCTGTACGTGTCACATAGGTCCGCGCCCATGAGAAGATCGGGATTTGGCGTGCCATCGCCAAGGAAGTCCGGGCCCTGGGGGTCCACCATCGACGGGGCACCCACTGCCGCAAGAGGTGGGAGGACATCCGCCGCGGGACCAAGAAGACCGCCGAGTCTCTGCTGGGGATGGCCTCCCAACGTAGGCGGGGTGCCTGCCGTCAACTGAGCCCCCTGATGTTCCGGATCCTGGCGGTGGCCTACCCTGATTTGGATGGGCGCGTGAGGGCAGCACAGCAGACACAAGGGGGTGAGTACAAGCATTATCTACTCTGTTGTCGCGCAGTGGAGGTGTCTGGGTGGGGGAGGAGGGCTGGGGGTCCCCCTAGGCCAGGGCGATATCTGTAGGCTGGGCACCCCCGTAAGCCCCTGTGTCCCCAGCCACCACCCTCAGTAGTTTGTCAGTACAGCCATCCCTGGGCCGTGTCATCCATGGGTGCAGTTGTCAACTCTAGGCGTGTAGGGCATGTTCCACGGAATGCGTAGCGTACCCCAAGTGCGCAACTTAGTGCAGGGGGCATCTATGTCTGTCATGTCCGCTAACTGTACCGGAGATCCATGTACTCAATATCCCTTTATTTCTCTCTCCCCCCCCCCCTTTTTGTTTGTCTTTCTGTGCTTGTGTGCATCAGCATCATCAGGCGGAGGAGAAGTGGCATCGGGGCAGGAGGGAGCTGCATCTCACATGGCCCAGGAGGGCCATGCCACAGAGTCAGACTGGACCAGTGAGACGGAGGGCGAGGGGAGCTCCACGACGGGGACGACTGGAGCCTGCAGCGATACGGACACGTCCTCGGAAGGGGGCTCCCTTGCGGGGGTGGCACCATCCGTGCCCCCCGCCATTACAGGTACAGCCGCCACCCAGCGCACCATCTCCGCCCTCCCAGCAGCCCCTCCGCGTTCGCCCCGTGCCCGCTCTGCCAGGAAGCCGGGCATCTCCTTCGCCCCAGGCACCTCAGGCCCTGCCCCTGTTACCCCCGCTGCCCTCAGTGAGGAGGTCATTGACCTCCTCCGAACGCTCATTGTTGGGCAGACTACCCTTTTGAATGCCATCCAGGGGGTGGAGAGGGAGGTTCATCGCAGCAATGCGTACCTGGAGGGCATTCATTCGGGTCAGGCTGCCCATCAGCGATCGTTCCAGGCTCTGGCCTCAGCACTGACGGCAGCCATTGTCCCTGTCTCCTGCCTGCCTCTACTAACTCCCTCCTCCCAGTCTCCTGTTCCTCTGCCTGTCCCACCCACACCATCAGACCAGCCTGCACACACCTCAACACCCAAGAGAAGCTCATCCAAACATAAGCACCACAGATCACGCAGACATTCACACACGCAACATTCCGATGCAGACATGCCAACAGTCACTACCACCTCTGTGACCCCCACCTCCTCGTCTCCCTCCTCCCTCCCTGTGACGTCTACACTCACACCTCCATTCACCTCACCATCAGCCAGTGTTTCCATCACCAGCACACCCTCCACTCCAGTCCGCACACGTGCAGTCACCACCCCCACTGCCATTTACACGTCCCCTGTGTCCTCTCCCACTGTGTCTGTCACCCCCTCTTCCACACCACACAAACGCAGCCACCCACCCACCCAACAGCCATCCACCTCACGACAGCCTATCCCTCCTGCACCTGCACCCAAAGACAGCAAACGTGACTCACCTACAACCACATCCTCTCCCTCCACTCCCATTCCCACTGTACCTACCACTCTCCATTGTCCCAAGAAGCTCTTCCTCGCCACTACTAACTTCTTTCCTGACCCTGAGCCCCCCCCTCCTTCTCGTCGGGGTAAGAAGAGCACCTCAGCCACCACCAGCCCTGCAGCCCCCTTGACAAGGGTGCAGGGGTATTGGAGCCCGCCAGCCCGCATGTCTGGATCTTCGCCCAGCAGCAAGGGGACAGCCAGCCCACCCCCTGGGAAGAGGAGCAGAAGGCGGAAGGGGCGCCGCAGGAGCCCGCCTTCTACATCCCCCCCGGACACCACCCAGAGACAGTCACCAGCCACAGCTCCAAAGGGAGGAAAGGGCCACAGGCCGACGACTAAGGAGGGCAAGGGCAGCAAGTTGGAGAGGTCAGGCAGCAGGCCTGCTGCCCAGGAGGAGCCCACAACCCCCATAGCCGCTGCCCCGGGAGGAACCGGCACAGCTGCCCCGGGAGAGCCCACCAGCCCCATAGCCGCTGCCCAGGGAGGACCCAGCCCAGCTGGCCAGGAGGGCCCCACCACCCACAGCCCAGGTGGGCAGTGAAGGAGCACCATCCCCGCTGCCCAGGAGGGCACCACCAGGCATTTAGCAGTTGGCCATAGACCGTCCGCCGTCTCAAGAACCGCTGAACTGGGCCCTTCAAGGCAAGAACCGCTGAACTTGGCCCCGCCGTCTCAAGAACCGCTGAACTGGGCCCTTCAAGGCAAGAACCGCTGAACTGGGCCCTTCAAGGCAAGAACCGCTGAACTGGGCCCCGCCGTCTCAAGAACCGCTGAACTGGGCCCTTCAAGGCAAGAACCGCTGAACTGGGCCCCGCCGTCTCAAGAACCGCTGAACTGGGCCCTTCAAGGCAAGAACCGCTGAACTGGGCCCCGCCGTCTCAAGAACCGCTGAACTGGGCCCCGCCGTCTCAAGAACCGCTGAACTGGGCCCCGCCGTCTCAAGAACCGCTGAACTGGGCCCCGCCGTCTCAAGAACCGCTGAACTGGGCCCTTCAAGGCAAGAACCGCTGAACTGGGCCCCGCCGTCTCAAGAACCGCTGAACTGGGCCCCGCCGTCTCAAGAACCGCTGAACTGGGCCCCGCCGTCTCATGAACCGCTGAACTGGGCCCTTCAGGGCAAGAACCGCTGGCCCTTTGGCAGGGCAGGGCAGGATCTATCTCGGGCAGGGCTGCAGGATGTCCTCTGGCCAACTTGCCTCCTCCAGTGGCAGTGGGGTCTGTTATGGACTGTATGGACTGTGGCTTTGCTCTCCCCAGGATGGCCCAGTGGGCAGGCCACCCACTGTATGGACTGTTTGGACTGTGGCTTTGCTCTCCCCAGGATGGCCCAGTGGGCAGGCCACCCACTGTATGGACTGTTTGGACTGTGGCTTTGCTCTCCCCAGGATGGCCCAGTGGGCAGGCCACCCACTGTATGGACTGTTTGGACTGTGGCTTTGCTCTCCCCAGGATGGCCCAGTGGGCAGGCCACCCACTGTATGGACTGTATGGACTGTGGCTTTGCTCTCCCCAGGATGGCCCAGTGGGCAGGCCACCCACTGTATGGACTGTTTGGACTGTGGCTTTGCTCTCCCCAGGATGGGCCAGTGGGCAGGCCACCCACTGTATGGACTGTTTGGACTGTGGCTTTGCTCTCCCCAGGATGGCCCAGTGGGCAGGCCACCCACTGTATGGACTGTTTGGACTGTGGCTTTGCTCTCCCCAGGATGGCCCAGTGGGCAGGCCACCCACTGTATGGACTGTATGGACTGTGGCTTTGCTCTCCCCAGGATGGCCCAGTGGGCAGGCCACCCACTGTATGGACTGTTTGGACTGTGGCTTTGCTCTCCCCAGGATGGGCCAGTGGGCAGGCCACCCACTGTATGGACTGTTTGGACTGTGGCTTTGCTCTCCCCAGGATGGCCCAGTGGTCATGGAGTCCCCTCGTGGATCTGGCGTCGTGTACTCAAGTGGCTGAGGTGCCCCCCCTTCCCTTCCCCCTGAGGTGCCTGTCCTATTTTCTTTCTGATGCCCCTGCAGTGTTCTCTCCGTGGAGTTCTTGTCGTGGGACTGGGCCTTGCCCCTTTGCACAGGACCCCTGTGATCCACGGACAGTGGTTGGACTACATTTAGTAGCTGTATATATTTTGTACATAGTTTATTTATTTATTGGGATTAATGGCGTACATATTTCAATATATCTGCCCGTTTATGATCTCTTCTTTTGGTCTTTGCATTATTTCGGAGGGGGGTGGTTTGTGGGTTGTGACAGTGATCTGTGGGAATGCATTGATGTGTGTGTTGTAGTGGGTGTGGGTGGGTGGGTGTGTGCCGGTAATCTTTTCCCTCCCCTGTGTCGTAGGTGCAGTACTCACCGATGTCTTCCGCGCCGCCGGGCGTGCTCCTGGTATATGAGGAGGAATAGGAGTGCGGGGATGACCTGCAACTCTGGCTCCATACTGCCGGAATCTCGCGTGGAGTGCGTAGAGGTGAGCGTTTTCCCGTTCGTAGTCTGTTTCCGCCGTGTTCTTATCGGCGGTGCTCCCGCCCCAGAAAAGGTGGCAGATTGGTGGGTCGTAATAGGGTGGGCGGTACTTTGTCTGCCGCCGGGCTGTTGGCGGGAACCGCCGCGCTGTTTGTTTGTACCGCTGTGGCGGTCGGAGTGTTAAGTTGGCGGGCTGTGTTGGCGGTTCCCGCCAGGGTCAGAATTGCATATTTTAGACCGCCGGCCTGTTGGCGGCTTGGCCGCCGCTTTATCACCGACCGCCAGGGTCAGAATGAGGGCCATAGAGTGCAGTGGTATAGAGGGGAGTGGTTCAGAGTGGAGTAGAGTGCAGTGTCCCAGAGTGCAGTGACATGGAGTGGTGTAAAGTGGAGTGGTGCAGTGGTGTGGAGTGGTGCAGTGTAGAATGGAGTGTAGTATGCCTGGGGTGGTAGCACACTGTCATTACAGACAATACGTTTTTGATTGAAATGACCATTACATGTGCGTAGACATAACGTTTTTCTACTAAAACTATACAGTGCACAGGCAATGTGTGGAAACTGCATCACCTAGTGTAATGATTTGTTTTAATCATATTAAAGTATAGGCTTCTAGCACAGTTCAGAACTAACACAAATGTGCTTCATTTGTATTCCTAATTCTGATATATTCTGAAATCCTTGCACAGTTCATTTACATGTTGTCAAGTGCTAGAAAAAAAGACTTTCCTACCCCCAGTATCCAGCAAGATTGGCACATAAACTCTCTCACTTTGTAGTCAGAGAAAGAAAAGTAAATACCAAGCTCCCTCTGATGCCAGAGCCTGACATTTTACCTTGTGTTTTTTAATGCACAGCAAATGTGATGAGATAAGAACAAGATTTACAGGCCTGTTTACAGAAAGGGAGTACTTGAAAGGGCATTGTAAATAATGTTTGGGCACAGGAAGGTATGAACTCAAGCTGGACAGCCTAAAACAAATAAAGCCAGCAAATTGAAAGCAACGAAATGTGAGTTACAAACCAAAAAGCCAATGGCAAGCAGCGGGCGGACTACATTCCCAGGGAACCTCTATGGATGTAGTTAAAGTGGCAACCACAGGATACTTTGTGTGGAAAGTCCAGTATTTTAGCCCAGACCGTATCTTGCAGAGGTTTGGCAACATCAGTCTCCCAGGTAGGTGACGAGAAGCCCTGGAGTGGTCTCCATGTTGCAGGAAAGGTCTGTGCACCCATCTTATCAATTTGCCACCAGTCCCTATTGTGTAGAGCTTCTTGCACACCTCATGTAGGGTTAGTGCTAGCTGGCAGACATGAAATAGGGCACTTAATGATTGTTTAAGGTGTTTGTAAGTAGGGAGTTGACACAGGTGAAGATGGTAATCTGCCCCAAGGATTTGGAAATCTAGTAGATCGCTGTCCAGAAAAAAATCCCCCAATTTTAAGATGCCTGCAGTATGCCACTGACGAAGTTGGTCTGAGCACTGCCGTCCTGTGCAAGTGGGAAGGCCTAGCAATGGTAGTGCAGAAGCACAGGGTTTCTTCGTGTCAGTGACTTTATAGGTTCTTGCAAGGCAAGAGAAAGCTGTGAAGGATAACCCCAAATGGTGTTCCATAGAATGGTCAGAAGGAAACAATGAATAGTGCAATAAGGTCTCCTTGAAATCTTTACAGATAAACCCCATCTCATGCAGAGGGCAGACAGACAGCCAGGGAGCCACCCGTTGGATCTGTGCAGCTAAATAATAGCGTTCTAAGTCCAGAAGGCCTAATCCACCCACATTCATGGGTAGTTTTAGAGTGTAAAGAGCTACCCGATGGGGCCCAAGTGACCAAGTCTGATGTGTGGAGTCTCTGAAGAAAGAATGAGGGATGAGAGGGGGAAGGTTTGCAAAATAATACAACAATCAGGGTAGCACACCATGTTCACTAGTGCCACATGGCCAACTACAGATAGCAGAAGAGAAGACCGAAAAAACAAACTGGGCTAGGAGGAACCATGTCTCTCTGCTGAGATTTCCATTCTGCAAATCAGAGGAGAAGTGGTAGATATTATTCCCTAGGTATCAAAAGGAAACTGGTTCCCAGTTCAATCTGAGGTCTAATTTTATGTAAAGAGGAAAACAGTACCATATGATAAAGAAACACTAATTGCATTTTAATTTTTTCCTCATGTTTTTAAATTTTGTTTGTGCAAATTACATCCCAAATATTTTGAATAGTCTAGTGTGCTTTGAACCTTAAGGATAAGCCAAATCACTGGTTTGGCTTTTGATCAATTGCAAAACCATTTAAGACATGGACAGAGTGGGCAATTGCCTTGCACAGCCTTGCAAGGCGTCTGGTCCCTGCTCACCCTTCCCAAGCATGAACAGTGGACCATTCCACCAGAAGAGTTTGTGAGGGTGGGTCGGTGCTGCTTGTTCAACTACTTGACAGTGCCTCTTCTGTTTCTCTCCTGTCTGCAGAGGCACCTCCCCATGTATGCAGTATCTTCTGATACTCGTGGTATGATTTTAGGAATTGTCCCACCTTGTTCTTGTCTTCCTTATTTATCCAGTTCTTAACAACAACCCTTTGAATCAGTTGTTGTGGTTCGCCCACCTGATTTTGATTTCATCCTCCTCTTTTATTATCTTTGATTGGTAGTCTGGGCTCCTAGCTCCGAGATAAATGTAGAGTCTTGGGCGTACACTCTAGTGTTGTGAGACTACAAACAAGTTGTGAATACCTCACATCCTGACATTAGGCGTGAGACTGTCGCCTACACCATCTGCTCTGCCTCATTACATTTTTTTAGGTTGAAAGTCCATTGAAGATTGAGGTGAGCCAGATATTTGTGTTCAACTTGTTTAAACTAGCATAAAGTTACTTACCCTAATGTTTCCCAAATTGTTTGCCATTGTTTTTAATAAGTTTAGAAACATAATCAAAGTGTTGCTCTTGCTTTCTTTCCAAGAAAGATTTGGTGGAGTTGGGTAGGGGTGATGGCCTTGACATAGTGCTGAAGGGTTTTAATTTACTACTAAATAAACAAGGACGGTATGTGACAAGTGAATGCAGCATACCAGGAAGCACTCACAAAAAGACCACAGTGAATAAATAGTGCTATGTAAAAAAAGAGTAAATAAATGCACTGATAACGTAATGGAGTATGGCTTCTCCTGGATGTGTTTGCAAAACTCAAATTTGTTGCTGATCTTTTAGTCCTGAATTTTGACCCTTCGTCCTGAATTTTTGTCCTGAATTTTGACCCTTTGTCCTGATTTATTTTTTTTACAGTTCTGTCCAGAATTTGCCTCAATGCTGTTTAGTAACCCTAAGTGAGATCCCACCCTTTCCTTGTGGGTAGACGCATGTGAGTCTAAATAACGAGACAGGACTGCTGGCAAGCCCTGATAATCGGAGCTTTGTAACTGTGTTGTTATGGCTGTTCTACTGCTACAACTGCTAAATCCAGTGGTAAAGCATTGGTCATAGAAGTTGTTAAGCGTGAGAGCAACATCTGCAACTGTTTACTACTCTGGCTTGCAGTGCGAAGAAGCATCTTTCACTACTTGCTGATTTTGATAAAATTAAAGGGATCCTGGGCATTTACTTGTACAAGGTACATTGTTGCACAGCAGTCCTTAGGGTTGATGCAGTCCATCACGCCGGGTGGGGGGGGGTGCATAGTATTATTGAAATGACGAATGTGTGCTCTCTGTACCGTACTCTCTGTACTGTATGTATAACATATTTGCAGTCTGTAGCAATGTACTTTTAGCCACCAGGCCCTTTGTTTCCTGTATGTCGGGTGCTAAATACCTTCTATGGATTGAAAAGGTTACTATAATTTGCACAAACCTTTACGGCTCACTTTACGAATCCAGACGTTACCTCTGTCTTTCTTCCATGAATGCGGTGTAGTGATTTTGCTTGGGACTGGACAACACTTTTATTTTTATTAAATTTGTGTTCTGCAATTGTGGATCCTACGCTTTTTACAAATCTTTTTCTGTAGAAAACTTGCTCCCTTTTGTATACTATTTGATTTCATTCCAAACCATCAGTGCAGTGACATGAGCAAGTAAGATCTTCTACTATCTGCCCTGTATGCAGTCGAGAGTGATAGTTTAAACTCTGAAGCAGTATATTTGTTGAGTTTCCGTAGAGCTCACGCAAACCGAAGTAACTGTGTTATGTGCTTGTTTATATTTTATGGAGCCACACACTCCAACTGTTCAGTACACTGTCATTCTGCTGAAAGTTCTATTTTTTTATCTGCACCAGGTTTAATGAAGAGTACAGAGTGGGGTTTTTGTTCCCTTGAAACATGTGTCTCACACTCCCTGCAGATGAGATAGATAAGTCCTAACAGGCTATCTGGCTCCTGTCGGTCATAGATCCTTACTGTCACAAAATTAGACACCTGCCATAGGAGCTCCTCTTGGCTCAGATAAATGGCATGCTGAACAATGTCAAACATTCACCCCAGTCAAAGATCATGTTTGTGCTTGCCATGCCATTCCAATTTGGGCCCTGCCATATGCAAATCGGTCTTGACCCTCCTCCCCATGTGAACAGTGCAGCCCAAACAGCCAGGCAAAGTCCTCCCTGGACCAGAAAAGAAGCATTGTGGGACCTGTTTCAGGGTATCACCCCTCATTAGCTAAGCTAGCTTGAACCTAGTGGCATAGTGAACACAGGACCCATCACCCTTCTCACTTAGGGCAACAACTGCAAAAAAAAAAAGAACAGATAATGGACAGGATGCTGAACAATGTCAAAAACCCACCCCTGTCACAGTTCTGCTCCTAAATCTATGTTTTTTTGCTTGCCATGTAATTCCAGCTTGTACTCAGTCATATGCAAATCAGAATTGACCCTTCTCCCCATGGGAAAATGCCAGCCCAAACTGCCAGGCCAAGGCCCTTCCTGGACCGTAGAACAAGCATTCTGGGACCAGTTTTGGGGTATCACCCCTCATCAGCCAAGTCAGCTTGAATCTGGTGGTATAGCAAGCACAGGACCCATATCTGGGCATACCTTTCCCACTTAGGGCGACAAATGCTAAAAGACCAGAGGAATGGACGAGCACCGACAAGCCTGATTGCATATGGCTGTGCCTAAACGGTGGCCTGGTAGGAAAAAAAAATATGGATGGGATACAGCCTTGAGCGATTGCCAGTGTCTGAGATTAATTCAAGGATTCCATTGATCATCTTGTTGTTTTTACATTTGTCACCCTAAGTGTGCCAGGTATGCCCACAAGTGGGTCCCAGGCTCACTGTGCCACTGGATTCAGGATAGCCTGGCTGATGAGGGGGTGGGGGTGATACCCCCAAAACTGGTCCCAGGATGCTTGTTTCCAGTCAGGGAGGACCTGGCCTGGCAGTTCGGGCTGGACTGTTCCCATGGGGCGCAGGACCAAGACTGATTTGCATATGGCTGAGTCCAAACTGGGGTGGCATGGTGGGCAAAAAGAAATATTAATTGGGTTGTGGCCCGAGCAATTGCCAGTGGTTGATAATTAATTCAAGAATTCCAACCATCACCTTGTTGTTTGTTCATTTGTTCCCTGTTGGTGGCAGAATTCCTCTTGTCTTATTGCCTGGTTCCCACCAGTGGCAATTTCCTTCTTATGGCACTGATTTGCCCCTACACATCCTATGATGTTGCCTTGACTCTGGACAGGTATTTTGGAAAAAGACAAGCTTATGTGGTAAGGTAGATTAGTTAATTTACTAAACATTAACATCTGTATTTGAGGGGAACTGAGGGGCATATATGTAAGCGGTTTGCATCATGCTTGCACTATGCAATGTAGTACATGCATGACGCAAACTGTACGTTATAATATTGAAGCCATGCAAAGCCACTTTGTTTTCACTTTGAGTGGCTCCAATAATATGGAATAAGGCAACGCAGCACAAATCACTGCATTGGCTTACTTTACCTGGGAAGGCGTTCCACGGGCATTGTGTGGGTGTCCCCATGCAACTCCCATGGATTTTGCCACGTTCCCAAATTTACAAGACCTTGCCAACCTGGGAAAGTGTCAAAACATTACACCTCCCCAAGGAAGGTGTAATGAGGTGAAATATCTTTACTTTTTCTAATTTCTTCCTTTTTCAATGTGTGCTGCATTCTACAGCACACATGGAAAGAGGTTACACCTCCCACAACTGATTTTGTGCAGGAACGAGCCCCTTCCTGCACAAAAACAATCCTGCATGCAACACAGGCACCCTGGCACCATGGTGCTAGAGTGCCTACATTGAAGCTAGGCAACCCATTGTGTGCCAGCACAGGGGGGAAAGGATAGAAATTTGCCATATGCTTTAAATATGGCAAATTCCTGCCCCTTCCCAGTGATGCAGTGCAGAGCTGCAAGGTATCTTGCTGTGTTGCACTGCTCCACTTTCCTATAAATATTGGCCTGAACTTGTAGAATATGACACCATGATGTTTTTGGACAAAATTAGCGCATTTCCAACCTGTATTTCAAGCTCATAACTGAGTGATTATTTTTCTTCTTGATTTGGAGATACTTATGTTCATGGCTTATGTGAGGCATACTTTTTCATGCTGCTAGTGGGTAATCTTCCTATGTTGAAATATTTTTTAAAGTATGATCCCTGAATATACCTCTCCTGCCCTCCCCTAAAAGTTGGTGTTCACTATGCAGTGTGTATGTGTAAGCTAAACCTTTAGGTCGTCTGTAAGTACTATCTGACTGTCTAGGATATAGTAAACCCGAGAGATAATCTGCTGTTTAATACCTAAGCTTATGAGCTCTGTACCACCTTTCATTTTTCAAATTGCCCCTTTCAAATCGATTGTCAGTCATATTATAATGAACTTAGAAGTGGGAGGATGAAATATGGAAAATAAGTATAAGGGAAAGAAGATCCAGTTTCCAAGTAGGTGAGTGATAGGACGCTGTGTTAATTTGCACTTTTACTCTTTTTAAAACGTTTAGTCAATTTAAAAATTGGGCCATAAAAGGCTATTTCATCCAATTTTTTAAGATTTTTTGGGACGAGTGTGATGAGGAGATTTTTCTACACTAGTGTAGTGTGGTATGCTTGCTGTACTTGCTTGGTCTAATTTGGTGCCGCTATTACACACCCATTCAGTTTAAAAGTGCACCAGCCACCACGGGTAGATAGGGCTTCGCGTCAAAATCCCATGGTACACCTCATTGATACAAAGTAGCACATAGCGCTACTTTGATGTTACTTTAGGAAACAAGTTTTGCGCTAGAAAGTAAGGGGCATATTTGCAATCTTTTGACGCAGGGCAATGGTGCAAGGGTGTCTGCATTGCAGGGATGATTGTTTTTGTGCAGGAAGGGAGACCTTCCTGCAGAAAGACAATCACAAAAGGTGTTTCCCTCATTCTTTCTGTGCTGAAGAATGCAGTACACAGAAAAAGAAAAAAATGCGTAGAAATAAAGGTATTTCTTTTTGTTGTGCCTCCCTTATGCCTACCCTGGTGAGGCATAGGCTTTTGACGCAGACCCAGGTTTACAAATCCTTGTAAATCTGGAAATGCGTCAAAATCCATGGGTGTTGTGTGGGAACCCCGACCGCAACCCATGGAATGCCTCTGACGCAGAGCAAGGCAATGCAGCAACTTGCGCTTTGTGGCCTTACTCCATGACTACAAGACCATGTAAAGCCAAGCAAAGCGGCCAGTGGGCTTGCGTGGCCTTGTAGATCTGGGCCTGAAGCCTATGCCGTCAGTGCATCAAAACAAGTGACGTACCGGCGGCATAAGCCGCTTGTAAATATGACATTAATTCCTATTCCACACTTTCCACGACTTTGTGTCACTATTGTGGCACAAAATGGCACAGAGTGTTAGTAAATCCGGGCCGGGATTCAGGCTATACTTTTGTATTATTTAGAAAACTTTAAAAAAAAAAGCTGCATTCTGAAAAGCATTTGTGCTTTAAGAAAAACCTATGAATGATGGTCTCTTTTAAGTTCTGGGAAAGAGCAGTGAAAAACTCCAACTCCCTTCTGTACAATGGTGTAAATACACATACACTTTAAGGTATCTTCTTTCAACTGTGGCATAATTAATTGCATTTTGACTCTGTGGCACTGTCAGTTGCAATCAGTTCCAAGAGAAGCACACATGAACAACTTCAGCCTGTGCCTTAATTTACTGTTACACTAAGAGCCGAAATAAGAAGTAGCCTTGGCTGGAAGGGGACGGAATGCCGCGCGCCACAGAGTGGGAGACGACAGTGCTAAATTAATCATGCTGTAGCTGGAATTTGCAATTCTCCCAAAGATGCTCGAGCCCGTATAAAAAATTTAAAGGCAACAGTGAAGTAGGCAGGAGGTTGTGAAGCAGAAAGCTTCAGAGGGCACTTTAAATGAGAAAGATGCATTACCCTTTCCAACACAGTGCTCTGATAGATCTCTTACAAGGAATATAATAAATAGGCACTGTATTCCAACAAATGCAACTGTGAGAGATTTGCTCTCGCAAGCAGATGCGCTCACGTGATTGACACCTTCCTGCATGCTTTTTCCATCGCAAAAGTAAGTATGGAAATAAATGAAACCATGACAGTGTTAAGGGGACAAGAGCCCGCCAGCCCCCCAACTTTTCAAACACAGCGCTCGAAGTGTTTCTTGATTGAAAGCACACAATGTTAATTAACTGCAGTCAGACGCCATCTTGTAAAAAACTTCACATATATTTCATACGAAAGCGTACATTTTCTCATGCGTGGGAAAGTTCTGGATTTACTTCAGCTGTAACCTTTATATGCAAAGCCAAATTATTTTAATTTACATGAAATGTTTCTCAAAATGTTTGAACATTGGGGCTCTTTTGACATTAATTTTATTTTCTAATAACTTAATTCGCAAGATATTTGATATGCAGTGTAGAATAATTTGTTAAGTAGTAACAAATAAACAGCGACACAAATCAACATTAGTAGGTATAAAGACAGCATAAATGCCGTGTAAACCAGTGGAAAGCCATCGTCAGAAGATGTAAAATTAAATGTTACTTTGAAAACTATTAATACAATTGGGTATTGGGTTGTGTGATTCACACAGACATCATTCATAGAAGTACAACTCACCTCTCTAGCTGAACAATACAGGAAAGTTTAGATTAAAGGACAAAAAAACAGTTGTATATTTTAAAGGTCGCAAATTCGCTGATGATCAAAGAGAATTTACTACAGGTTTTGGACTACTGTTTGAACCCCTCTGTCTCTTTTTTATTGTTGACACCAAAGGAGTTCCTTCAGTCGGTTCTCTAACAGCTGATTCCCTGCAAATCACTTTTAGCAGACCAGTCTTTTGAATTATCTCATCTTTGGAAGTCACAATGATGAATCTGTTGTCAGTCAACCACATTAGGCAAAAGGCGATGCCTTGAGACAAAAGAGATGAACTTTGCTTGCAAAGTCATGCCTGCCATCAGCACAGCATGATCCTCGCCAGAATGCATAGTTCATGCCACAGCCTGAAAGAAATTCCTTTCTAACAGATTAAGAGGAATAAAGCACCTAAATGCAGGTCATAGGGGTCATTTTCGAATCAGTATAGCTCTTCTTCAATGTGGCCTCAACCCTCCTAACAATTTGATCTACTGTTGTGGCCCTCCTTAGAAGGGAGTGGTCAGTCAAGTTAGCCAATTTGACGTCTGGATTCAAGGCCAGAGGAAGTAACAATTTGCCTTTAGCCAAATGGTATAGCTTAGTGAGAAATCGCTGTAAAGCTTCTTCCTAAGGATTTTTCTATTCTCGCAAAGCAGTTTCTTATTTCCCAGTTGACGGGCAGTTAGGGAGTGAGGTTTAAATGTAGCTTCTGTAACAGGTCATCACTACCATTGTTGCATGTCCCATGTTAGGTCTCCATTTTAGTTTCACATTTTTAACTTGACATCTTTTTCTAATGGTGACTTTCAGCAGCGGTTTCTCCTTTAGGGCAGAGGTGTGTTGCCCCTCTGCCTAAAATGCCTTAAAATTAAAATTGTAATAAAGTTCATTTCATACCCTTTTATTTTCCATCCTTCTGCCCTGGACCGAGGGCAGGGCCACTGCTGCTGAGGGGCAGCAGTGAGCTATAAACTTAAGTTTAAAGTGCACATGTCATTTTGGCCTGCTGTCTAGCAATGGCCAGCCAGACATGCTGTCTTGAGGCAGCTGGGTTAGAGAAAGCACTGGCCTCCAGTGCTATTGTGAGTGCTGAGAGAGGCCGCTCCCTCCAATCCTGATGCTTCTTTCTTGCTGGTTACCAGCATGAAAGCAGTCATAAGACTGCTCCAGGGAATTTGCTGGAACCAGAGAGGAGACGAGCGAGGAGGATGTCGAACGTCGTGCAGCAAGCAAGGTAATTGTTTTTTTCTTTTTATTTATACTACTCATCTTCCATGCATGCACGCACGCACCAACACCACATTTGCCTATCCCTCCACTCTGCCTACATGCCAGTCGCCAACAGTGAGTTTTCACATAGTTTTCTACTAACACAAGAATGAGTTGCTTACGCATTTATTCTTGGTAGGCATTGTTGCCCTGTAGTCTGCACATTCAGTCTAGGGACATACAGTTAGTATGCAATTACTTTGTTTTCCTTTTCTGTGTTCATTAGGAGACAACCCATTTTTGCTAGAGAAACCAAAGTGGCTGTTCTGCACCTCTATCACAGTATGATAGGAAGAGAGTTTATTAAATAAACAGCATTGATGCGACACTGGTTGAGATGAGCACTTCACGCCAGCTCATCATGGAACTGCTGTAAACTGTGACTGAGATGCAGTCCTGCTGACTCCGACCTCCATCCCACTAAGGAAGATAACCTGCAAACAGAGACTGGCCTTCTGACATCTAAGACCAAGGGATGGGTGTTAGGCTATCCCAACTGATCTGGAAGAAGGGTACTCCTGCGATGCTCCCTTTAGAATAGTATTAGATACAGATAGGAGTGAGCCAACATTAGTAACAATCAGTATGATTGAATTGTTTATTTTGTTTACCATTCTAGAATGCTCATTACAGTAATAGGGCTCATCTTTCTAATAATAACACGTCAGGCGTTTTAAGAAAGAATACAATCATTTCAATAAATGTTTTGAAAAAGCTGTTTCGTTTCTTTCTTGTGGTTACCTTGAGCGTGAAGGAGTGACCAAACAAAAGGGTTAGACATGTTTCCATGGATTCCTTAGGAACCCGAGTGTGATGTTCGAGGTTGCCAACAACATCTATTTCCCTAGTCAGTTTAGAGGTTTTGTGTGTGGCACTGTGAGCTATCTGAAACAAACCAACAATTACTGATATTATAGGTGGACTAAGTGATATTTTGTTAGAGCCTTGTACCGCTGTTTGGTCATTAATATTGACGTGTGGGCGACACAGGCAGTGCTCCATATTTACAAGTCAATGCATGTAGCCCATTGCTTTGGTTTTAGTAGGCCTGCATCGAAAAATACCTGCACCAGAACCAGCTGTGCTAAGCAGATATTAATATATGCAAGGGAGGCGTTCCCACGTAAATTTGAACGTAATATTAATGCAGTGATATTTATGGTTTCCTGAATACGTGACACATCTTTGGCAATCGTCCGCAGAGCCTGTAATGCATCAAAATTTCTGCTGATCTGTGACCCAGGCGTAAGAAATGGAGCAGTGGCTGTGGTACATAAAGACTTGTGTGGGTGTCTGTATTATGGCGGATTCCGAGCTGTGGGTCGTGATAGCTGTAGCGGAATTCCGCCGCTACAGCGGTGTGTTGGCGGTCTTCTGCACGGCGATAAGAGGCATTTACCGCCAATGTTGTAATGAGGGCCATAGTGATGTGTTTTATATGTCCTGACAGTGAAATATTGCTAAATCCGTTTTTCACTTTTGCAAGGCCTGTCCCTCTCATAGGTTAACATGGGGGCTACCTTTAAATTTGATTAAAGTGTAGATTCCCTTTGGGAGCGGATGGACATTGGGGTCTCTGAGCTCATAATTTAAAAATACATCTTTTAGTAAAGTTGATTTTAGGATTGTGTGTTTTAAAAATGCCACTTTTAGAAAGTGAGCATTTTCTTGCTTATACCATTTCTGTGACTCTGCCTGTTTGTGGATTCCCTTTCTGGGTCAGTTTGACAATTGGGCTGGTTGCACCTCACACTAGACAGTGACACAAAGGGAGCTGGGGTGTAGCCTGCATATCCTGATGAGCCAACTGTGCTAGGAGGGAGGGGGAGGAGTGGTCACTTACACCTGAAAAGGCTGTGTCTGCCCTCACACAGTGCAGTCCCTAACCCCCTGGTGAGCGTCTGGGGCCTGGCCTGGGCAATGCAGGATTTCACATTCACAAGAGACTTTGCTTTGAAGTAGGCCTACTTCAAAGGAGAAATTGGGTATAAGAAGGGCACCCAAAACTACAGACTTTAGAACACTTCTGGAAACAAGAGGAACCTCTGCCTGGAGAAGAGCTGAAGAGCTGAGGAAGAAGAGCTGCCCTTCCTGTCACTGTGCTTTGTGGAGCTATCCTGCAGTTGCTGCTTCTGCCAGAGTAAGAGGGCAAAGACTGGACTTTGTGTGCTTCCATCTTGTGTAGAAATCTCCAAGGTCTTGATTTAGAGCTTGCCTCCTGTTGTTTAAAGTCTCAGGGACAGCAAAGACTTTTCTCTACCAGCACCTGGAGTCTCTGGAGAGACTCCTGCTCTGACAAGTGGTGCCCTATCCAGTCCCTGGGCCCTTGAAAGGAAAGCTGGTGAAAATCCAAGGAAATCGACTTTGGATGACTCCGGACCGACGCCACTGCTGAATCCGGTGACGCCGCCTGCAACCGACTCCGTGATCTTCACTGGAACGTGATGATCTTCGCAGGCCCGACTTCGCTGCAGCCCGAAGTCTGCGACTCCGTGGAAGTCGCCGCACCACGTCGTGACCGACGCCGCTTGAAGTGCGCTGATTCAACATTTCATATAGACGCCACGATCCCCAACTTCACGCATCGGCTTGTTTTCACTCTTCACCAAAAGTACTGTACCTGGGGGTCTATGCGACTCCGTCCGGCACCACTGGTGTTGGATTGTTGGGAACAATTCCGTCACGATGCCGTGCTAACACCTCATCAAAGCATTTCCTCTTTCTAAGTGCTATTTTTGAGTTTAATCTTTAAAAATTCATAACTTGACTTGTGTATGTCAGATTTTTGTTGTTTTGGTTTTGTTTTGTTTAGATAAATATTTCCTATTTTTCTAAACCTGTGTTGTGACATTTTATAGTGTTTTAATTGAGTTACTGTGTGTATTGGTACAAATACTTTACACCTAGCACTCTGAAGTTGAGCCTACTGCTCTGCCAAGCTACCAAAGGGGTAAGCAGGGGTTAGCGGAGGGTGATTCCCTTTTACCCTGACTAGAGTGAGGGTCTTTGCTTGAACAGGGGGTAACCTGACTGTCAACCAAAGACCCCATTTCTTACATTGGTGATCAGCGGTTGGGATTTAGACTTGTATTTGTACTTGACATACAGTGATTAAGTGTACAATTCTGTTTGAGTACAGACCTCTACGTGACCATATACTACTTGTCTTGTGATTTAGCTTTTTTCTCTTTGGGACTATTTATGTTCCACTTCTACTTTTGCTGATCCCTTGATTGACTTTTTTTGGAAACTTCATTTGGGAACTTGTTTTCTGACTTGGAACTTTGCACTTTTGTTTAGCTCTACATCTCAATCTGGAGATGCATCAGCTGGAGCTGCTTTTGACATAGAGAAATTGGAGAGCTACACCGTGGCTCAGTTGAAGCAGTTCTGCTAAGATTTGGCCTGTCCCATTAGGAGCTCTTCCAAGAAGGAGGAGCTGCAAAAGGCACTGAGTGCATGGGTGACAGCCAAAGAGGTTGAGGGGCACACAGAGGAGGAGCAGGGTAAGGAGGAGAGGGTGCAAGTCACTCACAATGATGTAGTGGGTGGGCCTGTTATGCCCAGAGAGAGAGTCTCCAGGGCAGGTAGCAGTGTGTCCTCCAAGGGTCTGACACCTGAAGAGTTACCGGACAGACAGGCAGAGAGGGAATACCAATTGGAGCTGAAAAAGTTCAGTCTAAAGATGGAGATGGAAAGGGAGATGGAGCAGAGAAGGTTGGCCATTGAGGAAAGGAAGCTGCAGCTGGCTCACGAGGTTAGCTTAAAGGAGTTAGACACAAGGAGCCAGTCTAGCGGAGATGGTGGCAGCAATCCTACAGTGCAGCCTGAGAGGAGGGTGCACATTCGTAAAGACCTTGTGAAGGATTACAAGAGGGAGGATTATAATATACTTGTGGTTCAAGGGGTAGGAGTCTGCTCTCCACATGAATCTGGTCCCTGAAACTCATTGGGGGGCGGGTCTGTGGAAGCACTTTGAGGTAGAGGGAAGGGATACACTGACAGCCTTAGGGGATGCTCAGAATCTCACCTACTCTAGCATGAAGGATGCCTTGGTTACAAGGTATGGTCTGACCCCTGAGCAGTACAAGGATAGGTTTAGGTCCTACAAGAAGAAGGAATCCCAAACATGGTTGGAATGGGTTGATTCTTATTGCAGGTCACTGGATGGTTGGGTGAAGGGCAGTAAGGTAACTACGTATGAGGGGCTTTACAATCTGATTGCTTGGGAGCACTTGTACAGTTTATGTTTTCCAGAGCTGCGCCAGTACCTGATTGACACCAAGCTGACTGACCCCAGGAAGCTTCAGCAGGAAGCGGACCACTGGGAGAGCACCAGGGCCCAAAAGAGGTATTGGGGAGACCGCGCCAAGGGTGGGCAGGGTCCCTCTCAGTAGAAAGGGGGAGGGTAAGGGTAAACAGGAGGAGTTCTCTAAAGGGCCCCAAACTGATTCCCAGAGTAAGGATTCCCAACCCCCCAGTGAAAAGAAGCCATGGTTCTCCAAAGGGAAACTAGTGGCAGGTGGTCCCCCACGTAAGTGCTGTGCATGTGACCAGGTGGGTCATTTGTGCGGGGGACCCCAAATGACCCAAAAGTACACTGGCACCCACTGGTGCGCCATCCCAGAGTTTGGCCAGTGTAGCGCTTGGGGAGGAGTTGGTTTCAGGTGGGTGGGAACCAGCTGAGATGACCCTTGTCTCACTACGGGACAGTGAGATGGTCCAGAGAACCCTAGTGCCTGTGACACAGGTTCCCTTTGAATGGGGGGGGGGTCTCAGGTTCCTTGAAGGTAGCTGTGAGTCCAACCATGCCTGTTGATTGTTTGCTAGGCAATGACCTGGAGGATTCCCCTTGGAAGGAAGTGGAACACAGGTCTCACTTGGAGATGTTGGGTCTGCCTGGGTGGGTATGCGTATCCAACTGGTCAATGGCAACCCGTCAGGGTAGTCGAGAGCCCCTGGAGCCTGAAACAGTGGCCCAGGGGACCACCAAGAAGAAGGAGGGCAGGGGGTGCGGGAAACCAGCCCCCGAAGTTCCCACTGTACGGGAGGAGACAGAGCCTGAGGGTGACGGCCTTGAGCCTACAAGGGAACAAGTGGCTGAATTGGGGGAGGTCCCTGAGCTGTCGCAGTGGCAACAGGAAGAGGGGGCCACCAGAGAGGCATTCTGTGAGGCACAGAATGTATGCCCTACTGTAGAAGGGCTTCAGCAGCAGGCTGCAGCCCAGGTGGCTGGTGAGGAGCCAGGATCACTCCTAATCTATTGGGAGGTTGGCCTCCTGTATAGCGAAACTAAGGTTCCTGAGACCGGGCCAGCCCGTGTGCTGGTGGTACTCCAGTGTTTTAGGGCCTTCATACTGGGTCTGGCTCATGATGTGCCTTTAGCTGGACACTTGGGGCAGGGCAAGACCTTTGACAGGCTTGTCACCCACTTTCATTGGCCCCAAATGCGAAAGCACTCTGATACCTACTGTAGGTCTTGCCAAACTTGTCAGGCAAGTGGCAAGAGTGGGGGGAAATGTAAGGCACCCCTCCAAACTTTTCCTGTAGTTAGTACCCCCTTTGAAAGGGTTGGTATTGATATTGTGGGGCCTCTGGATCCCAAGACAGCCATGGGCAGCAGGCTCATCCTGGTCTTGGTAGACCATGCCACCCGGTACCCAGAAGCCATTCCTCTAAGGGCCGACACTGCCCTGTGGTGGGCCGTGCCTTGATGAGAGTTTTTACCTGCATGGGGTTCCCCAAGGAAGTGGTATCTGATAGGGGTACCGACTTCATATCTACATATATGAAGTCTCTGTGGAAGGCCTGTGGGGTAATCTACAAGTTCACCACCCCTTACCACCCCCAAGGTAATGGTCTGGTTGAGAGATTTAACCTCACCTTGAAAGGCATGATCCAGGGCCTGCCAGAGGCCTTGAGGCAGAAGTGGGACGTCCTCTTGCCATGCCTTCTGTTCGCTTACAAGGAGGTGCCTCAAAATGTACTTGGCTTTAGCCCCTTTGAGCTCATCTATGGCCACACTGTGAGGGGACCTTTGAGTCTGGTGAAGGAGGCTTTGGAGAAAGCTCCTAGTAAACCACCCCAGGATGTATTTAGCTCCATGCTGGCTTTAAGAAACCAGATTGTCTGCTTCAGGAGTCTCACTCAGGAGAAGCTGGAAGCAAGCAAGGAGGATATGAAATGGTGATACGACCGGAATGCCACTCTGGTCGAGTTTCAGCCTGGTCAGAAAGTGTGGGTGATGGTGCCAGTGGAGCCTAGGGCGCTCCAGGATAAGTGGACTGGTCCATTTGAGGTGGTGGAGCGCAAGAGCCAAGTCACCTACCTGGTGGACTTGCGGTCTCCAAGGAACCCTTTAAGGGTCCTGCATGTCAACCGCCTCAAGCCACACTTTGAGCGGACTGAGCTGTCAATGCTTCTTGCAATAGATGATGGGGTGGAGGAGGAGAGTGAGCCTCTTACTGACCTCCTGTCTGCAGGAGAAAAAGATGGGTCAGTGGAGGGAGTGATCCTCTCCCCCTCCCTGACTGAGGAGCAGCAAGGTGACTGTCGTCACGTGTTGGGACAGTTTTCCTCACTTTTTTCCCTGATCCCAGGAGTCACACACACTTGTGCACACATGATGTGGACACTGGGGACAGTACACCTATTAAACAGAAGGTTTACAGGGTGACTGACAGGGTCAGGGCATGCATTAAGGATGAGGTATCCAAAATGCTTACCCTAGGGAATATTGAGCAATCTAGCAGTCATTGGGCCAGCCCAGTGGTATTGGTCCCAAAGGCTGCTGCACCTGGTGCCACTCCAGAACTCAGGTTCTGTGTGGACTACCGGGGACTCAATGCGGACAGAAAGACTGACACACACCCCATCCCCCGAGCTGATGAGCTCATTGATCAGTTGGGAGCTGCCAAGTACCTCAGTACATTTGAGTTAACATCTGGGTACTGGCAGATTGCCTTAACTGAGGGGGCCAAGGAGAGGTCAGCATTCTCTTTGCCAGATGAACACTTTCAATTTAAAGTGATGCCATTTGGGATGAAGAATGCCCCTGCCACCTTTCAGAGGTTGGTCAACCAGGTGTTGGCTGGGCTGGATGAGTTCAGTGCCGCCTACCTGCAAGACATTGCTGTGTTTAGTTCCTCATGGGAGGAACACCTGCAACACCTCTGGAGAGTGTTAGAGGCCCTGCAGAAGGCAGGCCTCACTTTTAAGGCGAGCAAGTGCCAAATAGGGCAGGGCTCTGTGGTGTACTTAGGACACCAGATGGGGAGTGGCCAGGTGGTACCCCTACAGTCTAAGATTGACACAATTCTGGCTTGGGAGCCTCCCAAGACCCAGACTGAAGTGAGAGCCTTTTTAGGTCTCACAGGATATTACAGAAGGTTTGTTATGGGATATAGTACCATTGTTACCCCCTTAACTGAGTTGACTTCGAAGAAGCGATCAAGGAAAGTGATCTGGCCTGAGGCTTGCCAGAACGCTTTTGATGCCCTGAAGACAGGCATGTGCACAGCACCTGTGCGGAAGGCACCTGACTACTCCAAGGAGTTTGTTGTGCAAACTGACGCCTCAGAGAATGGTACTGGAGCAGTACTCTCACAGCTTAATGAAGAGGGCCTATAGCTTTCATTAGCAGGAGGTTACTACCCAGGGAACGTAGGTGGAGTGCCATAGAACCTGAAGCGTTTGCTGTGCTCTGGTCACTGAAGAAGCTAAGACCCTACTTGTTTGGGACTCATTTCCGAGTTCAGACCGACCACAGGCCCCTCAGATGGTTAATGCAGATGAGGGGTGAGAATCCAAAACTGTTGAGGTGGTCCATTTCCCTACAGGGGATGGAATTTACAGTGGAACACCGTCCTGGTACAGAACACGCCAATGCTGATGGTCTGTCCAGGTTCTTCTGCCTTAGTGATGAGAACTCCCATGAGGTTGGATAGTTGCTCCCCACTTTCAGCTGTGGGGGACACGTGTTAGACTTTTCATCCTTGGCGTGGTCTCCCTTAACTTTTTGCCTCTGTCCCCCAGGTTGTTGATGTGTGCTGGACTCTGATTTTGCTGTTTTTGTTACTCTGGGCACTTTACGACTGCTAACCAGTGCTAAAGTGCAAGTGCTCCTTTACCAAATGTGTATGTAATTGGCTTATCCATGATTGGTATATTTGATTTATTAGTAAGTCCCTAGTACAGTGCACTAGAGGTGCCCAGGGCCTGTAAATCAAATGCTACTAGTGGGCCTGCAGCACTGGTTGTGCCGCCCACATAAGTAGCTCTGTAATCATGTCTCAGACCTGCACTCCAGTGTCTGAGTGTGCAGTTGTAAACTGTAAATTCGACTTGGCAAGTGTACCCACTTGCCAGGCCTAAACCTTCCCTTTTCTTAAATATAAGGCACCCCTAAGGTAGGTCCTAGGTAGCCCCAAGGGCAGGGTGCAGTGTATGGGTAAGGTAGGACATATTGGGGTCATTACAACATTGGCGGTAAAAGGCGCTTACCACCGTGCAGAAGACCGCCAATACACTGCCGCCGCGGCGGAATTCCGCCACAGCTATTATGACACACATCTCGGAATCCGCCGAAATTCAGACACCCACACAACACTGCCACACCAAAGGTCAGTGATAAACTGGTGGAAACAAATCCTCCACCTCCACGCCAACAGAAACACGCCCATGCTATTATGACCCACGAATCCACGCGGCGGTCTTTCAACCGCGGTATTCCATTGGCGGTACACACCGCCGCGCTCATAATACACACACTTCTACAAAACACCGCCACATTGGACATTTCGAAATACACACACCTGATACACGTACACACACCACTCCCACACACCCAATACAATATAAAACACACACCCACATCACCCACAAAACCCTACGACCAAAAAATCACGAACGAAGGCCAGAGAGAGAGCACAGAATAGACAACCCCAGCACACAGAGGCACACAACACCATCACCCACACAACATCCATGCACAAAACACCACACACCACTACACTCACCATACTCATCACCACATACACATCCCCACACATCACACACACCACCCCATGTCACGCCAAAGACACCCCCGCTTCTCCGAGGAGGAGCTCAGGGTCATGGTGGAGGAAATAATCCGGGTAGAGCCACAGCTATTTAGCTCACAGGTAAAGCACACATCAATAGCCAGGACGATGGAGTTATGGCGCAGAATAGTGGACAGGGTGAACGACGTGGGACAGCACCCAAGAAATAGAGAGGACATCAGGAAGAGGTGGAACGACCTACGGGGGAAGGTGCGTTCAACGGTCTCCACAACATCGCGGTGCAGCGGACTGGCGGCAGACCCCCACCTCCTCCCCCACAACTAACAACATGGGAGGAGCAAGTCTTGACCATCATGCATCCTGAGGGCCTCGGAGGAGTCGGTGGAGGATGGGACACTGGTAAGTCAAATCTTAACTATCATATCCCCCACCCTACCTGCATGCTATCACACACCCCCACCCTCACACCCTCCCCTATCACTCAAAATCCTCACTAATGTACCCATAACACAAACCACCCATCCCAACACCAAGCCCTGCATGACACAACTAAGCATGGGCACCCCTCATTAAGGCATGCCCACTGCACATACCCAGAACACCCCCCAACCATCATCACACAAACCCACACACAGGAATTCTTGCACTGGGGTACACAAACACCCACCCATTGCACACCATTACACACACATGCAATAATCATGCTCTTATGCCCCTGCAGGAACCCGAAGGACCGTCACCACACCAGAGGGTCCAGACAACACCACTCCACCCCCAGAAGAGGCCCACAGTGACGAAAGCAGCTCTGCCCTACTGGATCCTGATGACCAGCCCAGACCATCGTGGGCCTCGGGACAGTCAGTTCCCCTTGCACAGGCATAGCCCAACACTGACCTTCCACCCTCTGGTAACACCAGCACAGCACCCACCCAGTGGGCCCAAACCTCCCTACCCAGGACAGGTCAATCAGCGGTGTGTCCACCACTACAGGGAACCCAGGATAACCTACCACCCCAACAACAACAGGGACCTGGGGGCAGTGGTAGTGGGCACACGGTCCAGGGGACGGAGGCACAGGAACACAGGGGAACTGGGAGGGCTGCTGTGCGACAGGGGGCGGACAGGCCAAGGGAACCCACTCTCCACGAGGCCCTATCCTCCATCATGGGAGCATACCACCACTCCCAGGAGACAATGGCGACGGTACTGGACAAGTTGCAGGAGACCCTGTGCCTGCAGGAGGAACAGTATTTGGGGTTCAGGGAGGAGCTCAGGACCATCAGCTCCGCCATGTGTACCATCGTAGGGGTGCTGAAGGACATACAGCACACCATGAGGGACACTGTGGCACTCCAAGGGGCCCCTGACACTAGCCAGGACGATGAACTGCCCCCACCTCCGCCAGTGCTAGTGGACAGGACGCCCCGCCACAGGACCACCACACCAGCACCCCACCCCCTGCAGATGGACAACCACCACGCAAGCGGTCCCTGAGATCCAGGAACAGGACAGAGCAAGATGGCAAGACCCCCGCCAGACAATGAGACCACCCTGTTTGTCCTCCCACTGTACCACCTTGTTCCCCTGTCCATACTTAAACTGCCCAGCTCCACTTCCTATGCCCAGATGGACAGTGCACCTGTGAGACTAATAGACTGGACTCTGCCATGGACATTCCTCCACCATCACCCATCCTCATTTAACAAACCCCTCACATTTCTGAGCACTTCAATAAACACCCTTGAAACACAAAACAATCTGGAGTCAGTCTGTGATTTAGTAAATATGTATTATCAATGACAGTGTCATAATGGGCTTCCCATTGTAAGGCTAACATACCTATGTCACACATCACAAGTCCTTGAAGGATGCAAGCAGATGACACGTTGGTAACCACACCTGTGAAACCGTAATGGAAGGGTCCAACATAGTTACCAAATAGTGATTGAATTCGAGAAACAGGATAGAGGTAGACGTGTGAAAGTTAATGTAATGTTAAACATGAAAATGTTCTCACCTGTGTGTCACTGGAAATATTGCTGTATGACTGACTCCCTGTTGTCATTGTCTTCTTCTTCAGCTTCCTCCTCATCACTGTCCACAGGCTCCACTGACTCCACAGCTGCTACAACACCGTCATCTGGATCATCCTCCTGCAGAAAAGGCACCTGGCGTCGCAAAGCGAAATTATGGAGCATGGAGCAGGCGATGAAGATCTCGCACACCTTCCTCGGTGAGTAGAATAGGGATCCACCTGTAATATGGAAGCACCTGAACCTGGCCTTCAGGAGGCCGAAGGTGCGTTCGATCACCCTCCTAGTCCGCCCATGGGCCTCATTGTAGCCTTCCTCTGCCCTGGTCCTGGGATTCCTCACTGGGGTCAATAGCCAGGAAAGGTTGGGGTAACCAGAGTCCCCCAATAGCCATACACGGTGCCTCTGGAGTTGAGCCATCATATTAGGGATGCTGCTATTCCACAGGATGTAGGCGTCATGCACTGAGCCAGGGAACATAGCATTTACCTGCAAAATGTACTGGTCTGCCAAACAGACCATCTGGACATTCATGGAATGATAACTCTTCCTGTTCCTGTACACCTGTTCACTCCTGTGGGGGGGGACCAGAACTACATGGGTCCCATCAATGGCACCTATGACGTTGGGGATATGTCCAAGGGCATAGAAGTCACCTTTCACTGTAGGCAAATCTGCCACCTCAGGGAAAATGATGTATCTCCTTACGTGTTTCAGAAGGGCAGCCAACACTCTGGACAAGACGTTGGAAAACATAGGCTGGGACATCCCTGATGCCATGGCCACTGTTGTCTGAAAAGACCCACTTGCAAGGAAATGGAGCACTGATAGCACCTACATGTCAGGGGGATTCCAGTCGGATGGCGGATTGGTGACATCAGGTCTGGCTCCGACTGGGTACATAGTTCCTGGATAGTGGCAGGGTCAAACCGATAGGTGACGATGACATGTCTCTCTTCTATTGTCAACAGGTCCACCAGCGGTTGGTACACCAGAGGATTCCGCCATCTTCTCACATGTCCCAGCTGACGGTGCCTACGAAGGACAACAGCTAAGAATCAGTCATTTTTCCTCCAGGTATGTACCCACAGTTACACAGAAGACTACACCCCCACAAAACCCTTCCTGTATCTGTGTTGAGTGTAGGCCTAGCTATGTGTGACGCAGAGGTAAATTAAGCCATGTGGTCCCCTGAAATGGCGGCTGCCTGACCTCTAAACTGTTGACAATGGGATTGTGGGGTAACTGCGCTGGCGTTGTACATCGTCGCTGTAGGCGGTCGTAGACCGTGGCGCAGTGCTGCATTGGTTAACATTGGACCCTATGGGTCCCAGGAGCCAATGAACAGGTGCGCCGGCGGTGATGATGCGCTCGCCGCGGACGTCACCGCCATTTTCTATCTGTTCAATCACTAGATACCTGACCTTCAACAGGAGAGGACCTACACTGCAAGTGCTGCTGTGACCTCGGTCTGGAAGCGACGATGGCTGCTGCGTCTGGGGAAAGGGCCCCTGCCTTCACTGCACAGGAGTTGGAGAAACTGGTAGACGGGGTCCTCCCCCAGTACACGGTACTCTACGGTCCTCCAGACCAACAGGTTAGTACACAGGGAGCACGTTGTATGGGCTAGGCCTGGGTGGAGAGGGCTGGTTGGAAGAGGGAAGGGGGCAGAGTTCATAGAACATTAATGCATGGGAATGAATGGGCCACATGGCCAGAGTAGGGAGGGGGCCACTCACAACGACGGTGCATTTGGTAATGACTGATCCTCTTGCATGTCATGTAGGTCAGCGCCCACCAGAAGAGGTGGTCCGGACCCTGGGGGCCCACCACAGATGGGGCACCCACTGCCGTAAGAGATGGGAGGACATTCGCCGCTGCAGCAAGAAGACGGCAAAGGCTCAGCTGGGGATGGCCTCCCAACGTGGGAGGGGTGCCCGTCGCACCATGACCCCCCTGATGTTCCGGATCCTGGTGGTGGCCTACCCGGAGTTGGATGGGCGCTTGAGGGCATCACAGCAGACACAAGGGGGTGAGTACACTCTCATTCTGCGGACTTTGCATGCAGTGGAGGTGTCTGGGTGAGGGAGGTGGGCTGTGGGTGTCCCGAGGCCAGGGCGAGTTCGGTAGGCAAGGCCCCTCCGTAATGTAGGCTATGTGGCACTCTACCCCACCTCAGCAGAGTGGCAAATCGAGGTATAGTTGCCCCTGTGGCATCCATGTGCGCAGTTGTCCACCATTGCCATGTAGGCCATATCCCAGAAATTGCATGTGCAGAGTGCAGGAGCACGGCGTAATGCAGGGGGCTGCTGTGTCTGTCTTGTCCGCCAACAGTAGCGGTATGCCATTCACTAAAACTCTCTTTCTTCTGTCTCCCCCCCTTTTTGTGCTCTCCCTGTCCTTTTGTACATCAGCATCATCAGGCGGAGGTACAGTGGCACCGGAGCACGAGGGAGCTGCATCCCACATGGCCATGGAGGGCCACACCACGGACTCTGAATGCACTAGTGGGACAGAGGGCGAGGGGAGCTTCACGTCGGCCACCGGATCACCAACCAGCGACACGGACTCGTCCTCCGATGGGAGCTCCCTTGTGGTGGCGGCACCATCTGTGCCCCCCACCTCTACAGGTACAGCCGCCACCTCCCCTACCAGCCCCGCCCTCCCAGCAGCCCCTCAGCGTTCGCCCCGTGCCCGCTCACCCAGGAGGGTGGGCATCACCTTTGCCCCAGGCACCTCATGCCCTGCCCCAGTCACCCCTGCTGCCCTCAGTGAGGAGGCCATTGACCTCTTCAGGTCACTCACAGTTGGGCAGTCTACCATTGTGAATGCCATCCAGGGTGTAGAACGAGAGTTGCAACACGGTAATGCATTCCCGGAGGGCATTCATTCTGGTCAGGCTGTCCTTCAGCGAACCCTGCAATCTCTGGCCTCAGCACTGATGGCAGCCATTGTCCCTGTGTCTAACCTCCCCTTTCCAACTTCCTCCACCCAGACCCAATCTCCTGTACCCCAGCCCATCCCAAGCACACCTACAGACCAGCATGCACACAAGTCAGCACACACAAGTAGCTCAAGCAAACATAGGCACCACACACACCACAGGCACTCACGCAAGCCTCACCCACGTACAGACACAGCAACATCCACTGCCTCCACTGTGTCCCCCTCCTCCTCTTCTCCCTCCTCCCTCCCATTCTCGTCTACACACACACCTGCATGCACCACATCTACAGGCACCATGAATCGCACAAGGACACCCAGCACCACAAGCCGCTCACCTGCACTCACCACCTCCACTGCCATTTACAAGTCCCCTGTGTCCTCTCCCAGTGTGTCTGTGACGCCCACTCCCAAAGTACACAAACGCCGGCAATCACTCACCCAACATCCATCCACCTCACGACAGCCTCGAGTACCTGCACCTGCACCCAAAACAGCTAAAGTGACACCTCCGACAACCACCTCCTCTTCCTCCACTCCCAGACCCCCTCCAGCTACCCATCCCAGTGTTCGTCAGAAACTGTCCCTCTGTAAAGTTGACCTTTTTGCCCCCACCCCCCCCAATTCACCAGTCCCGTCGTAGCGCCTCAGCCAAAAAGCCTCCAATACCAGTGGTGCGTGTTCAAGGCTTGTGGAGTGCACCGGCCACCAGGGCAGGCAGTGTGACCCGGAGCCAAGGCACTGGCAGCCCACCCCCTGTAAAGGCTCTAAAATTGGAGAGTGGACGACGTGACCGTGTGAAGACTCCTGGTGGGAAAACAACTCACATGGGTTCCAAGGGGATTGGAGAGTCAGCTGTGACTCCACCAAAGGTGGGGAAGGGCCAGAGGAAGTCTGCCCAGCCTGTTGTGAGTGTCACGGCGGAGAAGTGCACCATCATTTCCGGCGGTCGAGACACAACCGCCAGCACTGCGTCACTGGTCCAGAGACCACCGCCGGAGTCATTGCCCAGGAGGGCCCAAGTATCATCACTGGTCCAGAGACCACCGCCGGAGTCACAGCCCAGGAGGGCCCAAGTATCGTCACTGGTCCAGAGACCACCGCCGGAGTCCACCGCCGGAGTCACAGCCCAGGAGGGCCCAAGTATCATCACTGGTCCAGAGACCACTGCCAGAGTCACAGCCCAGGAGGGCCCAAGTATCGTCACTGGTCCAGAGACCACAGCCGGAGTCACAGCCCAGGAGGGCCCAAGTATCGTCACTGGTCAGGAGACCACCTCCAGAGTCACAGCCCAGGAGGGCCCAAGTATCGTCACTGGTCCAGAGACCACCGCCGGAGTCACAGCCCAGGAGGGCCCAAGTATCGTCACTGGTCAGGAGACCACCGCCGGAGTCACAGCCCAGGAGGGCCCAAGTATCGTCACTGGTCCGGAGACCACCGCCGGAGTCACAGCCCAGGAGGGCCCAAGTATTGTCACTGGTCCGGAGACCACCGCCAGAGTCACAGCCCAGGAGGGCCCAAGTATCGTCACTGGTCAGGAGACCACCGCCGGAGTCACAGCCCAGGAGGGCCCAAGTATCGTCACTGGTCAGGAGACCACCTCCGGAGTCACAGCCCAGGAGGGCCCAAGTATCGTCACTGGTCAGGAGACCACCGCCAAAGTCACAGCCCAGGAGGGCCCAAGTATTGTCACTGGTCAGGAGACCACCCCCAGAGTCACAGCCCAGGAGGGTCCAAGTATCGTCATTGGTCAGGAGACCACCGCCACCGCCAGAGTCAGTGCCCTGGAGGGCCCCGGCTGCCACAGCCCCGCTGGGCAATGATGGAATGTCATGCTACACACCAATGCCCAGTGTAGAGAATGTCATGCCACACACCAATGTCCAGTGTAGAGAACGTCATGCCACACACCAATGCCCAGTGTAGAGAACGTCATGCCACACACCAATGTCCAGTGTAGAGAACGTCATGCCACACACCAACGCCCAGTGTAGGGAACGTCATGCCACACACCAATGTCCGTATCAGAACTGCCATGTCAAAGCACAGCTGAACAGTCCAGAACTGCCATGGCTAAACACCGCTGAACAGGGGAAAGACTGCCATGTCAAAGCACCGCTGAACAGGGCAAAGACCGCCATGGCAAAGCACTGCTGAACAGTCCAGAACCGCCATGGCAAAGCACCGCTGAACAGGTCAGAAACTGCAAAGTCAAGCACCGCTGAACAGGGCAAAGACCGCTGAACAGGTCTGAAACTGCAAAGTCAAGCACCGCTGAACAGGACAAAGACCGCTGAACAGGGCAAAGACCGTCATGTCAAAGCACCGCTGAACAGGGCAAAGACTGCCATGTCAAAGCACCGCTGAACAGGGAAAAGACCGCCATGGCAAAGCACCTCTGAACAGGGCAAAGACCGCCATGGCAAAGCACCGCTGAACAGGGCAAGCACCGGGTAGGAATGAATGGACCGCCACATCAGGAATCCTTATCCCATGTGCAGCTGGGACAGTGACAGGACAGGAACTTTCACGGGGAGACTCATCCCGTCTGGGCACCAGTCCCCCCCAGTACCAGTAGAGACCTGCATCTACTTGAGAGACTGTGGCTTTGCACTCCCCAGGATGGCACAGTGGGCAAGCCACCCACTGTAGAGACTTGAGAGACTGTGGCTTTGCACTCCCCAGGATACATCAATGGGCATGGAGCCTCGTCGTGGAATTGGCTTTGCAGTCATCCGGCTGAGGTTCCCCCTGAGGTGCCTGTAGTATTTCTATCTGATGCCCTGGCAGTGTTCTCTCCGATTGTGGTCAGGTATCCTTTGTGGGCCTCGCCCATGCATTTTTGGACTGTTGGTGCACGGACATTGTTATGTACATATCTGCACTACTTCTCGTATTGTATATAATTATGACTGATTTTCATATATATATCTGTATATTTTTGTATGACATGTATATTGCCACATTACAATGTTTGACCAAATTTCGCTTTGTCTTTTCATTCTTCCGGGGGGATTGTGGGTTGTTACTGTGATTTTTGTGAATGCATTGGTGTGTATGTTGTAATATGCGAGGGTGGGGGTGTTTGGTGGGTGTCCCCCTAACTTTTGCCTCCCCCTCCCCCGTGTCGTAGGTGCAATACTCACCGTTGTCTTCGGTGCCTACGTAGCTGTTGGTCGTAGAGGAGCAGAAACACAAGGGCAGGGAGTATTTGGAGTTCCGGGTCCATGGAGTCCTCGTTCCTCGTGGGATGTGTTCAGGTGAGCGTTTTCCCATTGCAAAAGCTGTTTCTGCCGTGTTTTTAACCACGGTGAATCCGCCCCGGAAAAGGTGGCGGATTGGCGGGTTGTGATACTATGGGCGGTACTTTGTCTTCCACCTGTCTATTGGCGGTGACCGCCGCGCTGCTTGTCTGTACCGCCGTGGCGGGCGGTGTGTTAAAGTGGCTGTCTTTGTTGGCGGTTTCCGCCAGGGTCATAATTCCCTTTTTTTGTCCGCCGGCCTGTTTGCGGTATTACCGCAGCTTTAACACTGACCGCCAGGGTTGTAATGAACACCATAGTGATGTGTTTTATATGTCTTGACAGTGAAATATTGCTAAATTCATTTTTCACTGTTGCAAGGCCTGTCAGTCTCATAGGTTAACAAGAGGGCAACCTTTAAATCTGATTAAAGTGTAGATTCCCTTTGGGAGCGGGTGGACATGTAGAGTTTGGGGTCTCTGAGCTCACAATTTAAAAATACATATTTTTAGTAAAGTTGATTTTAAGACTATGGGGGTCATTCTGACCCTGGCGGCCGGTGGCCGCCAGGGCCACCGACCACGGGAGCACCGCCAACAGGCTGGCGGTGCTCCCACGAGCATTCTGACCGCGGCGGTTCAGCCGCGGTCAGAAGCGGAAAGTCGGCGGTCTCCCGCCGACTTTCCGCTGCTCGGGGGAATCCTCCATGGCGGCGGAGCGCGCTCCGCCACCATGGGGATTCTGACACCCCCTATCGCCATCCTGTTCCTGGCGGGTCTCCCGCCAGGAACAGGATGGCGGTAGGGGGTGCCGCGGGGCCCCTGGGGGCCCCTGCAGTGCCCATGCCAGTGGCATGGGCACTGCAGGGGCCCCCGTAAGAGGGCCCCACTGTGTATTTCAGTGTCTGCAATGCAGACACTGAAATACGCGACGGGTGCAAACTGCCGCAACTTAATACCACAACTTAGACGTCCACAACTTAATACCAACACTCAAAAGACATTGTGGGACCTTCCTCCTGTTGTAGGTCATCATCCCTGTGGAAACTGTAATGTCTGTTCCCTTACTAAGCACCTATCAACTATCAATCTTGATCCAATAGGTACATGGCATCTTAAGAAACATACCAATTGCAACACAAGGAACTGCGTCTACATGATTACTTGTCCTTGCGGTTTACGTTACATTGGTACGACAACGAGGCCTGTCAAGAACCGTATTAACGAACATCGAAGCAACATCCGGTGCCACAGAATCACCACTAAGCTTAGTGCACATTTCCTGCCGGTGAAACACTCTCCTGATGACCTTTGGTGGGTGATACTAGAGACGCCTAATGTCCGATTCAACGACCCAGGACACCTCTTCAGAGTTGAACAGAGATGGGTGTTCAAATTGAGTACCAATTGAGTACCAATTTGCAGGGTCTCAATGACGATATCCCTTGGACTAGTCTAGCCTGATTACCTTTAATAACCTTTACCTGATTTAATTTTTATTTACCTTTGCACAAAAATCTTTTTATTTTGGGTCATTTATTGGTGTCATGATTTCAAGGAACTGACTTTATTATTTTTTGAACTTTGACTTAATATATATGTTTTTTACACGACTACAGAGTTCTCCTGTGTAAAAGAATGGGTGTTGTCTAGTAATCCCTAATTTATATGCTCCTTCTTTGTGTGAACCTTTCATTGTTGGTTCACAAGTGCCTAACTGACTTTTGTTACCACCAATATGGCTTGCTCTTTAGTCCTTTCTTTATTTTCTTGACCCTGGAACGCGCCCCTGCACCAGGCATCGGGACGCGCTTAGACGTACGGTTCCCATGGCCACGGAGAAAACTTCCGGGTCCATGAGGCTTACATAACGCTCCGTGTGCGCACACCGCGTTGTCTTGCGGTTTTGGCGTTCACGGAGGGTAGGTCCTCACTACGGACCGACGATTTAACTAGTAAGTATCCTCCACTCCCGGGCCGGAAACGGGTCTAGCATTTATCCGCGGTTTATCCGCGGTCTATTGTAACACATGGGCAATATTTTACTGTCAGCCTGCAATGTTATTCCAGCGGCGCCGTGACCCAGTTAGTCACGTTTTTAGCGCTTGTACATTCGTTTTTGCAAACGATCCGTACTAACTTTCTCAGTGCTTTTACATCCGTTTTTGCAAACGATCCTGTCTCACTAAGATAACCATCGTTCTATACTATTCTATATCATGGTCTACACCAGCATTTCCTTTAAAGATCACTCGGTTAATAAATATTTTTAATATAAATTTTTCTAGAAAAGTGACCTTTCCCTCTTAAATGAAGGTTTTTTTGACTTGGTTTTTGACAAATACCTCCTTAATAGAGACTGGTCTGTACTGATTATCTGACAAATTTTGACTTGTGGATGTTTTTATGTCTATTACATTTAGTAATCGTCCGAGTCCCCGGAACGTCCTTACCAAGGAGCCCGTTTTCTACTTGGGGGCGGTAAGCCCGTGTGTATTGTTGGCCTGTTTTTCCACCACAGTATTTTTCATGATGCACTTGTTTGCATGTTTACACCTGTGACCACTGTTGGGTACATTGTGGTGTTGTGTTTTACTTTTATTCTCTCTTCCAGGGCGACCTGACAACGACTAAGCTTGTATACTTCAATGTAAGTGACCGGCTGACACCCCTTTTTTTGAACTTATACATTGTGACATATTTTTATTAGTTAGGAGAAGAGATGATTCATCTTTTGTATAATTTGGTCCTGATGAAGCGTCACTGGATCCTGTAAGGACCGCATGACGCGAAACATGTTGACCTAGTTTAAGGGATTTCCAGAGTGATATCCTTTGAATTTTTTAAAGTAATTGAGCATTGACCCTCAATTAATTACTTTCCCTTGTTTTTAATCTTGGTTTCATCCCTGACTATTGAGTAAATTATGAAATATGTAGTGATGAATAACCAATTTTATTTTACTCTTTTGTTCTCTCCTCTGTGCGCTGGTGCCTGATTGCAGACACACTCACTTTAGATAGCTGGAACTCACCAGTCACTATCAAGAACAAAACGACTTGTTGCCCCCTTCTTGGGGAGCCCGTCAGGCACTGCACTGCCAGCCTGGCGTGGAGCACTACCCGATGATGATGCTAGTCATCCACTGTGATGCTTGAGGGTTCTCGCTCCTGAATGTTCAGGTCTCCCTAGTTCTTCTTATGTGGAACAGTGTACTTTTGTTTTTGTACTATTGTTGGGAGAGTGTACACTGGACCAACTTAATCTCCCGGTCCCCCCCCCCCTCCTCCTTCTTATCTTTATCCTTCCACTGTATGCCAATCCAGTCTATACCACTTTACTGTATACCACTGCACTGTACGCTACTCCACTATATGCTAATCTAGTCAACACCACTCTACTTAATACCATTCCACTCTATACTATTCCACTATATGCCACTCCACTATACACTACTACACTCTTTGCAACTCCAGTGTACACCACTCCATTCTATGCCACTCTATTCTACCCTAGTCCATTGGATGCCACTTAGGTCTAAGCCACTTTCACTCCACCCCACTGCAATGTATAATACTCCAGTTTACACCACCCAACGGTACGCCACTGCACTCTATGCTTTTCTACTCTATGCTATTCCACCCTATTCCACTCTATTACATTGTTCGCAGCTTCCGTCCTTGCCCTTCTACTGTATGCTAATACACTCTAGCCCACTCAACTGTATACCACTCCACTGTATGCTATTACACTCTACTCTGCCCCACAATATAGCTCTCCAGTCTAAACCACTCCACCGTACACTACACTACATGCTATTGCACCTTATGCCACTCCACTGTATGCTTCTATACTATACACTATTACATTCTACATCACTCTAGTGTACACCACCCCAGTCTATGCTATGCCACTCCACTGTATGCTACTCCTTCCAACTCCAGTGTACCCTCCTCCTCTCTACATACCTCCTCTTCACAAAACTCTACTACCCTCTATGCCATTCTACTTCAATGCCCACATTTGCACTCAACCCTATGCCCATACACTCTATTGTACCACACTCTACTCTACTCTGTGACAGTTTTACTGTACGACAAAATACTCAACTCTACTGTATGAGATGCCACTCCAACTTATAACAGTTTCCTTGACTCTGTGCTACATCACTCCAATGTATGCCATCCCATTCTATGCTAATCCACTGAAACCTACTCCACTCTAGGCCACTCCATTGTACAACACTCCACTCCACTCTATACCACTCTACTCTACACTATTCCACTGTAAGATACTCCACTTTAGAGTAATCCACTCTACACCAGTACAGTGCATACCACTCCACTCTACTCTGCTCTATTGTATGACACTCTCCTCTACTCTATATAACTCCACTCTATAAAAGTCTAGCACATTTCGTCTCACTCTACGATATTCTACTCCACTCTGTACCCTTACACTTCACTGTCCAACTCTATACTCCACTCTTTACCCATACACACCAATGTACAACACTCTATTCCACTATACAACACTTTTGTACATGACAACCTTACTCTACTCTATGACAGTTTTATTGTACGACAAAACACTCCACTCTACTGTATGAGACGCCACTCCAACTTATAACAGTTTCCTTGGCTCTATGCTACATCACTTCAATGTATGCCATTCTACTCCATGCTAATCCACTGTAACCTACTCCACTCTACACCACTCCATTGTACACCCCTCCACTCTACACTATTCCACTCTAAGCCACTCCACTCTTCTAAACGCCACTCTACACTATTCCACTATAAGGTACTCCACTGTAGAGTAATCCACTCTACACCACTACAGTGTACACCACTCCAGTGTACACCACTCCACTGTATGCTGCTCCATTCTATGACACTCTCCCCCACTCTATATAACTCCACTCTCTAAAAGTCTACCACACTCCATGGCACTCTGAAGTATTCTACCCCACTCTATACCCTTACACGTCACTGTCCAACTCTATATTCCACTCTTTACCAATACACATCAATACACTCTGTTGTACTTTACTCCTCACTATTTCACACCACTCCACTAGACTCTACTCCACTGTACGAATCCTTACCTAATGCTACGCTATTATGCAACAAACCACTCTACACAACTCCACTGTTTCACACACTACTGCACTCTACAACACTCTCCACTCTCCAACACTTTACTCTTGTCTATACCCCTTCACTCTACTGTACACAATTGTAGTACACTATATGCCACTGTACAATTCTGTACTCCACTCTATTCTATAATACTCTAGTACACTATATACCACTGTACACAACTCTTTGTATGCCACTGTACCTCACTTTACTCCACTCTAGTCTGACACAGTAACACCTTCCATTCCACTACTCCACTGTGCACCACTTCACTCTTTGCCAGTCAATGCCTTTGTACTCTCTAACACTGAATGCCAATCCACTGAACCACATTGCACAATACTGTACTGTATGCCACTCCATTCTACATAAATCAACTAGACTCTAAGTCACTCTACTGTAGTCTTCATCACTTTGCAATACTATACAACAGCCCACCACACTCTACTGTACAACATGGTACCCCCTTTTATGACACGTTACTCAACTGGATACTACGCCACTCCATTCTACTGTACTCCACACCACTCCACTCTATACTACCCCGCTCTAGTGTACTCCACTCCACTATACGCCACTCTACTACACTTTATCCCTTTCTACGCTGTACTACACTCAACTCTATGCCACTCCACTGGCTGACACTCTACTTCACTAAATGCAACTCCACTCTATAACACTGTACTACATTCTATGCTACTCTGTGCTACTCTACTCCACTCTGTGCACATCCACTCTATGCCACTGTACTACACTGTATGACACTCAGGTGCTCATTCCGAGTTTGGTGGTCATACCCAAAGACCACCATGCAAAAGGCAGCCGATACACCATCAGCGATGGCAGAGTGAAGCCCGCCGCATTACGAGTGACCAACACACCACCGCCAAATTTTGATCGTAAAAACAACACTGTCAGGCAAAACGACAGAAAGAAGGAGGCGGTTGCACCACTACCACCGCCACGCCAAGAAAATGACACCTGTCAAAGTCCGATACACAAATCAGCAATGCAGAAACCAACATGGCGATAATCCATTGGCAGCCCAAACCAAACATAAGTAGCCACCACCGCAGCAACACTGTTCCAGATAGGATAACACAAATAGCAACACCTGAAACACATACTGTACCTGTCCACAGCACTGCAAAACACCCCCCACACATTCCCAGAACCCTTTGCAAATAGAAACCCTGATAGAGTGAGAGAAGGACACACTAAAAAGAGGCACTGCACCTAGATACCACAGGCACCATCATACTAAGCATGCAGCACCCAACACACCACCGCACACAAACACCACAGAGCACACGCACATACCATTACACATATTCACAACTAAAAACAGCACACCCACAATCCCTGCACACCATCCACCCCCATCCACAACACAACCACCATGGCACCACAAAAAAAAAACAGATTCACAGAAGAGAAGCTCAGGGTAATGGTCGAAGAAATTGTTAAAGTGGAGCCGAGACTGTTTGCAGCACTGGTCCAGCAGACATCCATAGCCCGGAAGCAGGACTTATGGCAGAGAATAGTCAACAGGGTGAATGCAGTGGGGAACCATCCAAGCACAAGGGAGGGCATTAGGAAGAGGTGGAACGACCTTAGGGGGCCTTGGCTTCCAGGCACCAAGTGGCCGTCATGAGGACTGGTGGCGGACCACCACCACCTCCCCCAGAAATGGCACAGTGGGAGGAGATGGTCCCGGCCATACTACACCCAGAAGGCCTGACTGGAATTGCTACTGGACTGGACACTGGTAAGTCCACTGTACTCACTGATCACCATGCCCCTGTGCCCAGCATGTACTCCCACCACCTTCTCAAACCATCCAAACTTGCACAATCCCATCATTGGCCCTATACCCACACTTGCATGTCACATCTCCCCACTGACGCCATTCCCTCACAGTCCAACCTAGTGCATGTATGCCTCATACAGCAGAAGGTACCACAACTACCACTCCCTACCCATGCCTGACTGCTACATCCGTGTCACATCTCTGCAATTGAATGTTAAACCATGTCACTCCCCATCACCAATATGTGGTAGGAATGCACATCAGTACATGGCCATGACAGTAGCAAGAAAAATGTAAAATGTACTCCATATTAGGGCCACTGCAACCTTCCACTGATGGGAACACAAGCAGTGGACTGGAAACTGTCAATGCCATTACTGCCCTGCAAATACTGTAAATGAAGGCATCCAACCATGTGTGTCACCTCATAAATAACATCATCTGACACAATACCTCTCATCTCACAGGTCTCCCAAGTACTGACACACAACAGAGGAACCCAGTGACAGGAAGCCCAGGCCTGGATGCAGCACCAATAAGTTAGGATCCACATGCAAGTCTGGATTCAGACAATGAACCTGGCCCATCAGGCATGAGTGCTTAGTCCACCTCCACCAGCCTCACCCTGCCCACAACTCAAACCACCTCCCATGTGGCAGCCAGTGCACAGCAGAGCCCACCTTCCCATACCTGGGCCCCAAGGTCACATCAATCATCAGTGTGCCCCACAGGACAGGGATAGGAGTCAACGGTGCAAACCCAAGACAATGACGGTCCTGGTGTCAGTCGGAGGGGGCACACTGCACCAGGGGCACAGGCACAGAGGGCAAGGGCTAGTGGGAGGACAATTGTGGGACAAGGGACGAGGCAGGTCCAGGACACTACTGGCCAGGAGGCCCTCTCCAGGGTCCTGGGAGCCTACCAGCAAATCCAGGACCAGTCGGGCCAGATACTCACCACCTTGCAAGACACACAAAGGCTGCAGGATGAACACCACCAGAAGGCCAGGCAGCAGTGGCAGGCACACAGTGCCACCATGGCCTCCATATTATGGGAGTTCAAGGACCTCAACTACATCCTGCGGACATTCTCCACCTAACAGCTGGCCACATCCAGTAGTCAGTCAACACCACTGCCCTCAACATCAGCACCTGCTACTGGAATAGAGGCACAGCAGGAGGACCCACAGGACAACAGCACCCTTACCCCTGCAACTGAGGAATCCCCTCGTAAAAGAGGTTGCCCATCCAGACATCCTGCAGAACCCCAGACCAAGTCCAATCCCCCCACCAGGAAGTGAGCTCTCTTCTGAAATGTCACCCTTGTGTACCACTGTAACACCCTGTTGCCTGTCCAACATCAAGGTCACATAATTCCGAGGCTAATGGTCACAGGACCTATGAACTTAACAGCTGGACCACCCACTCTGTTCATCACCTAGATCACTACCCCACTCCTCTGGACTGTGAAATGCTACAGTAAATTAACAGCTGTAATCACAAGTCATGGTGCATGTCTCTTTATTGTTAGTGTTGCAAAATATGTTGAAGAACAACAAAATAATACACAGGTCTACAAAACACAGATGTCAAAGTTACATATGTATTGTGATACTCCAGCAGGTATGTAAGTACACCATTTTATTTTAACTTTAACACCCACTATCAACTATACCAACAGGCAAATCAGCAAGCAGACTGCAAAGAGAGATGTCACCTGACGAGGGATAAATAAATGAAATGAGGTACAAGGTGGTAAGGAATGTAATCTACAGTCATACATCAATAGCAGTTGACCACAAACACAGGATGAGTGTCCCAGCAGCTATGTTGCACCATATGTAAGGGACTACATTGGCATTCACACACGTGTGGTACAGGAAAGATGATACATAGGTAACATCCTCAATTGCACAGGTACCTGACACCCAGCAGATGGCAAAGCATGATATGCCTTCTCAGCAGTACAAGAGTGATAAGTCCCCCTAACATAACCCCAAATAGGCAGTCTGAGGACCCTAACCCTTCACAACAACTTGAAGGCTGTAACGCAATAGCACCAGCATACCACAAATGAACTTAGCAGCTTTGCATTTCCACTACCTCTCATGGTGAGTCACCTACCCTTCAAGCTTGTTAACCAATATGTAAGGCTCCAGTCCCCACACATACATTGATGCATGCATATACTGCCTACAGACTGCCTTCAACAATATACCTCCCATGCGCAGATGCTATGTAATGCAGACATTACTGTACATCAAGGAAAGTAGTGACAAATCATTTCTGTCCTGTTGTCATGTGCCTCATCCTCGTCTGCCTCCCCCTCAGCAACAGAGTCACTAGACACAAACACAGCTCCAGCATTAATGCCCCCCCCAACAGTGGGATGTGCCTTCTGAGGGCCAGATTATGGAGCATGCAGCATGCAAAAATGATCTTGCAGACTTTCCCTGGATTGTACTGTAGTGCACCACCAGACACATGGAGACAACAAAATCTGGCTTTCAAGAGACTGAAAGTACGTTCAATCATGTGCCTCCTCCAGCCATGTGCCTCATTTACCTGTTCTCCCCTAATGTAGTTGGATGTCTCACAGGTGTCAGGAGCCACGGCAGGTTGGGGTATCCGGAGTCACCTGTGTGGGAAAGGAAACATGGCCATGGGTAACATTGCTAGGCGAAGTGCTGACTGGGTCATGAGGGGTATAGACGTCTGACATGGAGAGCAGTACACATACCTATGAGCCAGGCCCTTTCGCCCTGTAGCTGTGGCATCATTGCAAGGACACTGATGTTCCTCAGGACGTAGGAATCATGGACTGATCTAGGGAATTTAGCGTTCACATGTGTAATGTATTGGTCTGCAAGACACACCACTTGCACATTGAGTGAATATGTACTCTTCCTGTTCCTATCAACCTGTTCATTGATCCTTGGAGATACCAGGGCAATGTGAGTCCCATCAATGGCCACAATTACATGTGGGTCATTTGAGATGTTGCACAAGGCAGCTTTCACAGTGGGAATATCTTGAGGTAGTGGGAACCTAATGTACCTGTGCACATGCTTGAGTAGGGCATCCAGCACATCCTGCAACACCTTCCAGAACTGGGGCTGCGAAAAGCCTGCAGCCAGTCCCACTGTGCTCGAAATTGAGCCACTCGCCAGGAAATGCAGGACTGACAACACCTGGACTGTTGGAGGGATGGCATGGGGATTCCTCAAACCCGGCAGGAGGTCTGCCTTCAACTGGGCGACCTGTTCCCTGATGTAGAAACGGTTCAGTCAATAGGTCAGGATGATGTGGCACTCTTCCATGGTTTTCAGATCAACGAGTGGCTGAAAAATTGGTGCATTCCTCCTCACTCCATTCTGGCCAAATCTGTGCTGGGATATAAACAACAATCAGGATGTCTGTCATAATGTAGGCTATATAGTATGACACACAACAGTCATGATGCAATAGTCATGCAAGTTGCCTGTAATGTGTAAGTACACATTACTCTACCCTCCATACCTAACCAGACGATGACACATGACTACTGTGTGGGTGGTCGTATACAGGACATGTACACCTACACCTATCCTGTGTTTTACCTTACTGGTCAAATATACTGACAATTGTTGTGCCAAGTCTGTACATTTCACTAGACACGCACTACATGTGTCCATATTCACCATGTCAGACCTGAAGTATGTATTTGTGTGGACAGGCAGGTAGTGACCCTGTATAAAATCAGGACAGTAATGTCACAAACTAAAATGGCATCCACGTGTCTGGCATGCATTGGTATTCTGGAAGTGACCTTGTGCCGCCGGCGAAAGTCGTCATGGCGGAGTGCGGTCAAAACAGCCGTGCAACTCCTCATTGGTTAACATTGATGTCAATGGAAGACTGGAACCAATGACGATCACCGCTGGCGGTGATAGTCATGACCGCTGCGGTCGTAACCAGCATTTTGTGTGAGACTGCTCACTTGACTCCTGGCATTGGGGTGATACAGACCTCCACTTTGTGTGCTGCTTTGTCCTGTCTCTTGGTGCAAGGATGGCACGTACTGCAGGGGAAAGGGCCCCAGCCTTCTCAACACAGGAGCTGGAAAAACTGGTGGAAGGGGTCCTACCCCTTATGGGCGGTTGTATGGAGCTCCAGCACAACAGGTCAGTACAACGTCCATGGTCCCACAAGTTGTGTGTTGTTTGACGATGTATGTGTGTGCTCATTCACATGTCGTGACGGACCAGGTGTGTAGCATGCATATGATATGTTCAGGACATTGCCAGTGTGCATGAACAGTGTTCCTTGTGTGTCGCCTACGCTCACTGCTGGATTGTTATCATTTACATCATGTCCCCCCTTTTCTCATTGTTTCCCAATCAGGTCAGCGCCCACCAGAAGAAAGGGTTGTGGCGAGCCATCTCCAAGGAAGTGTGGACCCTGGGTGTCTATTGCCGGCAGAGCACCCGCTGCAGGAAGCGGTGGGAGGACCTGCGTTGCTCGTCCCGGAAGACCGCAGAGGCCCAGCTGGGGAGGGGTGCACTTCGGACCCTGAACCCCCTAATGGCACGCATAATGGCGGTGGCGTATCCTGATTTGGATGGGCGCCTGAAGGCCGCACAGCAGCACAAGGGGGTAAGTGTTGACTGTCAGGTTACTACTGGATGGTTGTGCACTGTCACCCTCCTTGGACTTGGAATGAATGTAGTCAGATGTGATATAGGAAATGTATAGTCCTGGTTGCCACACCCATCAGGTAGGAGTATGTGATGGACGCTATGTTGAGCCATGTAGGATAAGTAGTCGTGGTAGAGTAACACATGTTCAGCTGTAGGTATGGGTCTCTCAAGTCTGCTATGATGTCAATGGCTGCACCCTCCATCTCTGTGTGTACTGTAGTGGTTTGAAGTGGTCCTGATGGCACTGTATATGGGTAATGACAGGCATGTTACGTGAGGGTTGCAGTTGCATCACTTCCTACATCAATGGATCATCTGTACCACATGTACTCATCACATTCCTAGCAACATCACAAAACAAAATAAAATAAAGGACAGAGTGTTGAAACTTTTCAAACACTCACCCCCAATCACAGATCTGGGTTTAATCCATTGTTATTTTGCTCGCCACGTCACCCCAGTTTGGACCCAGCCATATGCAAATCAGTCTTGACCCTGTTCCCCATAGGAACAGTCCAGCCCAAACCGCTAGGCCAGGTCCTCCCAGGACAGGAAACAAGCATCCTGGCACCGGTTTCAGGGTATCACCTTTCATCAGCCAGGCTAGCTTGAATCCAGTGGTGCAGCGAGGAAGGGACCCACGCCTGGGCACACCCCTGCCACTTAGTGCACACAAAGAAACATCACAAAACAAAATAAAATGATGGACGGAGTGTTGAAACTTTTCAAACACTCACCCCCAGTCACAGATCTGGGTTTAATCCATCATTATTTTGCTCACCACGCCACCCCAGTTTGGACCCAGCCATATGCAAATCAGTCTTGACCCTGTTCCCCATGGGAACAGTCCAGCCCGAACTGCTAGGCCAGGTCCTCCCTGGACCGGAAACAAGCACCCTGGGACCGGTTTCAGGGTATCAGCCAGGCTAGCTTGAATCCAGTGGCGCAGCGAGCAAGGGACCCACGCCTGGGCATACCCCTGCAACTTTGGGCACACAAAGCAACATCACAAAACAAAATAAAATGATGGACAGAGTGTTGAAACTTTTCAAACACTCACCCCCAGTCACAGATCTGGGTTTAATCCATCGTTATTTTGCTCACCACGTCACCCCAGTTTGGACCCCGCCGTATGCAAATGAGTCTTGACCCTGTTCCTCACATTCCTATCAGTTAGTTAGAGTCCTGAGTCCCTCTCTGCTTAGATTTATATCCTCCTGAAGTGGATGACATGTGATTGGTTATAATCCAGGGCTCGATTCTCTGAGTAGTCATTTTGGCATTGATGGGCATGTAGGTGTCTTCATGCAGGAGTGTGGTCTGCAGAGTTGTAATGGGTTTGGACATAGCTTGCATGGCTCTTTTTGGCAAAGACTGCTAAATTGTCCAATGTTTGGCAGGCAGGGACTGTTATCTGCATTGTTTGTATGTGAAGTGGATGTGTGGGTTCTAATATTTTCCTCACTTTCTGTTTCTGCCGCCCTCCATTTCTCTCTCCTCATCTGTCTATGTGTGCATTAGCATCATCTGGTGAGGGAGGAAGGGCACCAGCGACTAGAGATGCTGCAGCCCACGGGACCCAGGAGGCGACCAGCAATTAAGCCAAGGGGACCAGTGGGACGGAGGGTGAGGGGAGCACCACAGAAGAGACTGGAGCTACCACAACATTTGTCTCAGAATCCTCCTCCGATGGTGGCTCCCTGGCAGTGGAGGACCCTTTTGGTACAACACCAACACCATTGTTGTCCGCCACCCCCCTTTCCAGCACCGTCCTCCATGTAGCACCCCACCCTGTTGCCCCTGCCTGCTCACCCAGGAGGGTGGGTGTCTCCTTCGCCGCATGCACCTCTGCCCCTTCCCCAGTCAGCCATGCTGCCCTCAATGAGGAGGCTATTGACCTTCTGAGGTCTATCTCTGTGGGGCAGACAACAATCGTGAATGCCATCCATGGACTGGCATCCCAGATGCAGCAGACCAATGCGTTCCTGGAAGGCATTCACTGTGCCTTGTCTGGCCTCCAGTGATCGTTTCAGGCTCTGGCCTCATTGACAGCAACCAGTGTCCCTTCATCTTCCACCCTTCCTCCAGCTACCTGTTCCCAATCCACAAGCCCTCTCCCTACACCTGTCCATGGCACACCAACACATATACGCATACACCCAGAACAACAGACGTTCACACAGGCATGCACACACACAACACACATCTGCAGACACAACAACAGACACTTCTCCTACTACCTCCTCTCATACAGTCACATCTCCACTCATACCTGCCAGCACAGCATCATCACACACTGGTCCTGCTGTCATTCCTATCATCCCCACAATCACCACAACAGCAGACTCACAGTCACACACCACACACACCACATTCGCACTCACCACGACTACCGTATCTACCACCTGCAGCACATCCACCTCACTTGCACACACCACCTCAACATTCACTCACACATTACCCATTCCCTCTCCCTGCATCTCTGCCCCCCTCCCAAGAAATGCATACGTACCAACTCACCCACCCAACATTCAGCCACCACACACATCCAGACACATCCAGACACTGCACACACCAGCATCCATGTACAGCACACAGACACGTCAGACGACCACTCCCTCTACCTCCACTCTTCTTCCTCAATCACGGACCGCCCTGTGTACCTAAGAGAGTTTTCCTTGCTGGCCTTAACCTCTTCCCTACTCCTCTCCCACCCAGTCTTCCCCGGAAACAGCGTGTCCCCCTGCTCCTCTCAGGCCCTTCCACCTCCCATTCCTTGGGTACCCCTATGGTGTTTCCCCTGCTTCTCCACCCAGCAAAAAATCACCCCCCAAGCCCAAGCCAAAACTTGCCTCTTCCACTTCCAAGCCTCCCCCCAACCCCACACCCCTGAGGTGCCTGCCTGTCCCATTGCTGCCCCTATGAAGTGGAGGCCTAGCTTCAGTCAGGAGTTAGGTTGGGCCATTCTTAATGGACAATGTGTCCTGCAAAATTGGACATTTGAACTTGCCATTGGCACTTATGTATATAATTTATTGTTTCAATACAACTGCCCACATTGCTGTGGTTAGCAAGATGAGATGCTTGTCCTGGTTTCATTCTACATTGTGGGGTGACATCTGTATACGTATATGTGTGTGGATTGTGTCTGGGTTGTTGCATGCGCTTGGTAGATGGTTTGGGCCATGGGGATGTTGTGATGTGTGTGTCTGCTTGCTTAGGTGTTTGTATGGGGTGTTGTGTGCGTTCGTGTGTCCTGTGCTGGATGTGTGTATTTCCTTTATTGTTGGTTGTACGTGTTGTGTCACCTGTATGATTGTTTGGATGTGTGTTCACAGCGATTAATTGTTTCCAATTATACTTTCTGTTTCCGGCAGGTTTTTCATGGCGGTTAGGCCCCACTGGATATCCAGGCGGAGTGGTTACTCAGAATATTGAGGGCGGGACGTTGTCTGCCTCCTGCCTTAAGTTGTCTTCCGCTGGCAGATGCTGCTCATTGGCAGTGACGGGGCTAGTGGTGAGTTGTCTGTATCACGTTGGATTCACCACCTTACCCATTATTTGGCGGTCTGCACCGCCACCCTGCCATCGGTCAAAAGACTGCCATCGGTGTGGCGGTTCTGTTACCGCCAAACTCGGAATGAGCACCTCAGTGACAAGCCACTCAATTTCTCTCTGCGATATTGGTGTACCTCCGTTCAGTATTTTTAGAGATATTAAGGTTCAAATATTTGTATATTTCACGCCACCGAGGATCCACAGATCAGACTGATCAAAAGATATGATCTGGTTGGCTGCCACCGCATCAAGAAAGATGTGGTGGCAGCCATCATAGGACTTGGGAGACCCTGTCCTAGATAAAAGTAAAAAAACATATGAGGAAAGAGTAGGGATGCCCTTCCTTTCTAGGCCTGGTTGGGGGTTCCCAAAAGGATCACCCAGGGCCAAAAACAGCAATTTCTTTGGAGCTGCATATCTGAAAAGGATCCACAGATCTGTGACGCAGAAAAAAAAAAATACTGTAGTCTCCTGCCTTAAATAAAAAAATAACAGCCCTGGAGTAGACCTTGGCCTGGCGTGACAACACAGTTAATGTTTTTGTGGAAGGGGCATGTGGCCCCCCTCTTGTAAGGCAATTTGATGTCCGAGATCCCCATGCCCTACTTTTGATGGAGAGTGGGCATGGCTGTTACCAAAAACTCAGAGATGCCCCGAGGACCCCCTACTCCATGGCACTATTTAAAATTAAGGAGAGGAGCAATGCTAACCCCCTCCCAAGCGTCATGGGATCCTGTGGACCCCAGTCCCTAGGCCACTTGTTCTTTGGAAAGGAGATACTGGGTCCCCCTTCCAGAGCCATAGACCTCTGTTTGGGACCGTCATCGCCTGGAACCTTCTCAAGCAGTGTCCTGGGGACTCCATTCCCTGGGACAAGGCTGTGTTTCCTGGCCAGGAGAGTGTAGGCAGTGAATGTAAACTTTATTTCTTGCCCTCATTCTCCCAGGTAGAGAACACAACTTTTCTCCTTCCTGAAGGGAGCTTGGGGGTTGGGGAGAGACAAGACGAAAGCTGCTCCTGAGTGGGCAGGTGAAAATGTACAAGCCAGTTACCACCAGCACCCAATATGGTGATGGCCATAAAGCCAGGGGGTTGGATGATCTTTGGGGCTCCCCCTACAGACCCTGACAACTAACATGTTCTGGGTGCCACAGGTGGGTACTGGGGTACCCATTTGAACTAAAAAAAGCCAGCCCCCACAGATACATGCTATGGAGGCAGGCCAAGGAGCTAGCAGGGCTTGAGCGTGTCCTTTGGACTGCCCGACAGCCCTTAATGAATACCATGTTTTGGGTGACCCTTGTGGGCACTGGCACGCACTACTAAAAAAAAAATGACAGCTTCGTTGGATGACTGGGGAACCATAACGAATGCAGGGGTCCTGGGGCTCCCCCATGTCCCCCAATGGATTCCATGTGCGGGTGCCCCTGTAGGCACTAGGGCACTCATCGCTAAGAAAAAAAACTCAAGCTCCTGCTGGCACCCGTGATGGATGCCAGTTGGAGAACCAGCAGGGGCCACTGGGGCCTTAGAGCACCCCTCATGGCCCCCAAGTATGAGAAAAGATGTCTGTCTGTGAGTGGTTTTGTGGGTCTCTAAGTGGATGCTCACCAACGCACCAACAAACATATAAAAACATATAAAAAAGCCAATAAAATGAATAATAAATGAGTGGCAAGAACCACTCATTTATAATTCACTGCTCCAGAGAAGGAATGCCCCATAATGCCCTGCGAGGGCTGTTTATATTTTTGGGATCCTGATGGTGCCCCTAGAGGGGGCTGGACCACCACCAATCATTTTTTAAATGCTGTGGAGCCCTGTAGGGAGCACAGCAACTGCCCAACACGAAAACACAGCAAATCTCCTGAGTTATTGAATCCATGACCCCCTGGAGAGCCTATTTTTTGTAATCTTCTTTTTATTGACATTTTATGATACAGTACAAGCATACTTAATCAAGAAGCATCATAGACTATTCCATACAACTCCGTGTCCTCGGCTGGAGTAAGTGTTACATTGTGCACTAAGAATACTCTACTTTAAGGGACATTTATCATCATGCAAGGTTGTAAGTATAGCCAGCTCGTACCATACGTGAAACAGTGTAAAAAAATTTACATTAAACAAGTTAACATACAACAAACCATCCGTCTCTGGTCAAAATAAGAGTAGCTAGGAGAAGTCGGTGGTTGCGTGTCCCCATCTCTGGGCCTATGTGGGGTCCTCTCTAGTCTCCCCCGTCTCAGACTCCGGTTTCTATATATGGAAGAAGTGCAAGGCCCTTAGTTTGGGGCTACAAGTCGTGAGGGGAAGTCCCCTGGAAAGGAACCTGACCAGGGGATCCCATACGTAATAAAAACTTCTGCGTGTACCCTCCCCTTTATCAACCAGACACTCCATGGCAAGGCTTTTCCATAATCGCGTGAGCCACAGAGTTATAGGCGGTGGGTCCGCTTATTTCCAGAAAGATGCTAGAGTAGTCTTTGCTGCCCCTAAAGCCACCACATGATAGCCCGGTCCCCGTATGTTTGATGCTGTAGTTCTTGGGTCCGAAGGCCCAGGAGGGCATGTTCCATCGTGATCGGAATGGGATATCCCAGCATCTCTTTCAAATGAGAGAGAATTTCATTTCAATAGGGGCGGATCGATGGGCAGTCCCACCATATGTGTTTAAAGTCTCCCAACATGCCACAGCCCCTCCAGCATCTATCTGACACCTGGGGATAACGCTTCTTAAGTTTCTCAGGATACAGGTACCAATTATAGAGTAGTTTATAGTGAGCCTCTCTAGCTGCCATGGAGCGGTTGTGCTTGTGTATATCGCGATAAAGATAGCGCCATTGCTCCTCCTCCACCGAGACACCCAAGGTTTTCTCCCAAAAGGGGATGTGTCGCGGGGTCGGTACTGTTTGTGCTGTAGCTAATATAGAGTATAGCATAGAGATACTGCCTTTTGTCGCTCCTCCCCTTTGCACAAATCTCTCCACTGGTAGAAGTTCCCTTGTAGCTGCTGCCTTTATATGTGGCTGTGTGACCCAATGCACTAACTGTGTATAATGGTAATGTTCAGATTGTGGGAGTTGGAAGTCCTTACAGCAATTATTGAAGATCCTAAGTTGGTTTTCTTGGTATAGGTCTGCAATGCATAAGCAGCCCCCTTCTCTCCATCGATCAAATGGTCCCGGTAGTTCCCCTGGTGGGAATGCTTTGTTAAGGTGGATAGGGGTGTGAGGTGAGGGAAAGGACTTAAGCCCATAGAGTTTAGTAACTTTGTCCCACACTCTGAGGGTGGTGGCAGTGGGTGTGCTAAGGCATGCGTTTGGTGGTCATGCCCCCTTGGGCTTTCATGCAATATCCCACAAGGTCTTGCCTGCCACCGCTCTGTCCATGTGCAGCCAAACCTTATCTGACTCTCGGAGGGACCACTCAGCTAGTACGCGCAATTGTGCTGCTCTATAATATAGCAGGAGATCTGGGAGCGCCAACCCTCCCCTCTCTCTGGGGCGCGTCAGTACCCTGTATGAAACCCTAGCTCTAGTACCCTGCCAAATAATTTTGTAAAAACCGTTCGAATCTCCGCAAAGAAGTATGGCAGGATCTCAACTGGGTTGCTCTGAAAGAGGTATAGCAATTGGGGGAGCACCGTCATTTTAATACTATTGATGCGCCCTAACCAGGATATCCATAACGGGGACCACCTCTTGAAATCATCTTGTAGAGACCTAATCAAAGGGGGGTAGTTTGCTCTAAACAACCCAGCCACCTGGGAAACAATCTGAATGCCTAAGTAGGTAATATCTTTCTTAGCCCAAGTAAATGGGGTCATGGAGGCTATCTGGGTCATCACACCCTTGGGCAGTGTCAGGTTTAGGAGATACGATTTCCCCGTGTTTACCTTAAACCCCGCAACTTGTTCATACCGAGTCAATTCTTCTTTTATGGCTGAGAGGGATGTACGGGGCTCAGTGACAAATAATAAAATATCGTCCGCGAATAAGGATATTTTATGGGAGTCTGCACCAAATGTAATGCCTGGGAACTCCGTGCACCCCCTGACCCGCTCCGCCAAGGGCTCAACACTGAGCGCAAAGAGCAGAGGGGAAAGGGGGCATCCCTGCCTCGTGCCTCAGGATAGATCGAAGAATTCAGAAGTTACCCCATTGACCAACATGCGGGATCTGGGGCAGGCATAGTTGCTCATCACCATGGAAATAAATTGTTACCCAAATCCAAACTGTCTCATGGTTGCTACTAGAAAGGACCACTCAACCCTGTCAAACGCCTTCTCGGGGTCTAAAGCCAATAAGAGTGCCAGGACCTTTTTCTTTTGTACCTTTTCCATTAAGTGTATGACACGCCTTAAGTTGTCATGAGTCTGGCGGCCTTTAATAAAGTCAGACTGGTCTGGATGTATCAGCTCTGGCATCACATCCTCCATCCTCTGCGCCAGGATTTTAGAGTATAATTTGGCATCTAGGTTCAGCAGGGCAATGGGCCAGAATGATGCACAGAGTTGAGGGTCCTTTCCGGCCTTGGGTATGAGAGTTATCAGGGCCTCCCCCATGGATGTGGACACCGCGACCCTCCCCCGTATATAATTAAACAGTATCGCAAGTTGGCCCGCTAGTTCTGCCCCGAAGGTCTTATAAAAAAGGGCTGTAAAACCATCAGGACCTGGAGCGTTATGCAGGGGAAGGGCATCGATGGCCGCCTGTACTTCCTCCGCCATAAAGGGTGCCTCTAGCATGTCATTCGTCTCCTGGGAGACCTGCAGTAGGTGGACTGAGCACAAATAGGACTCTTGGGCGTGGGCGGGTGGGTGGTACTATTGATAAAGACGCTTATAGAATCGTCTAAATGCCCTCGCCTTTCCCTCTTCAGTGAAGTGTTCCCCGTGCTCGTCTTTGACCTGCTCAATGTAGTCGCGGGCCTGTTGGACTCGCAACTGTCTAGCTAAGGGGGTGCCTATTTTATTGCCCTTGTCGTAGTGGGCTTTCCGCAATCTCAACAAGGTCATCTCTGCCCTATTCGTATAGATAGCCTGTAGTTTACCCTTGAGGGTTGCCACCTTCCTTTGAGCTTGCCAGGACGGGGATGATTTATGTTCGCGTTCAGCCACCCTAAATTCGCTTTCTAAAAGGAGTTGGTCTTTAATCTGTGCATGGCAGCGGTGAGCGCGATGCATTTATCTCTTATAACCGCTTGAAAGGCATCCCAGTGTCGCGCTGCATGGTGCGGCGCGAGCCGAACATTCGGCTCGGGACGCACAACGCGTCTGCAGAACGCGGCGCGCCCCAAGTCTACTGTGTACCTTGCGAGGCCCCAGATTTGGCATGGGGCCTCGCTTTGCTTCTGTGCACCGCGTTTCTTGTGCCTCCTAACCCCTCTTACCTTTTCTTTTCTTTTCTTTTCTTTTTTTCCTGGGTCATCTGGTTGTACTTCCTTTATGTTTTTCCCCCTTCCCATGTTACCTTTTTCTTCCCAGCATTCCTTGTTCCCTATTCTCTATGGTTCCCATTCTATTCTGTTCTATGTACTTTTCCCTATCTAAGATGGTGTCCTTTTACTTCCTGTAGGTCGTTTCCTGTTTAATGGTATTTAAGGGATGTGTTTTCTTCCTTTCCTTGCGCTGCAACACTTTCTGTTTTGATAGTGTCTTCGTTCCTGATTCTTTGCCTTTCGGTTCTGGATCTCGCCAATTCTGTGTATACCTTCATTTTGCCTCTGTTGATTCCTGTTCTTTTGTTCCAGTTTCAGGAATCTTTCTGTTTGGAGGTTTTTTCCCCTTTTTAGGGTATTTTCCCTCTGGCGCTATTTCTGAAGGGCACGGTCTGTTCTTGGCGTTTCCATTGCCTACAGCACCGTGGCTACCAGAAAGAGTCGCCCCTTTCTGGGCCAAAGCCGAACATTCAAGACCCACGCCACTCGATCTGCGGATTCCAGGCGTAAGCAGCACGTGAGTCGTGACACCCAGAGGATATGGGGGTTAGTTTCACCCGACCAATTATGTTGGAAGTATTACCTAATCGCTGTTCGCAAATCTTTGCGGGATGTTGCGTCCCAGGTAATCACCCCTGGAAAGTACCAGCGCTTGGATGGTTTGCGTGCTAGTGACCAATTTAAACCTACCACCACCAGAGCATGGTCTGAGATGACAATTAGAATAATAGTTACCGTCGTAAGGATCTATCGCAGTGGTTTGCTCAAAAACACATAGTCAACCCTTGAGTATGAGCGATGAGTGTGTGAGAAGAAGGTGTAATCCCTCTCCAGAGACTTCAGGGCCCTCCAGGAGTCAAACAGCCCCAAACGGCGAAAGGAGGCTTTCACTGATTTGGCAAAGGCACTCGTTTGTGATCTCTGTGGGTGCGTTGTGTCTAATGTTGAGTCCCACACCAAGTTGAAGTCCCCCATCAGGACAACTTCGCCCTCCGCAAAGCCCTCCAGCTCGCTCAGGAATTGTAACAGATATTGGGTTTGACCACTGTTAGGATTATAGACAGTAGCTATCGTACAAAGTTTCCCGTCCAGGCTGCCTTTCAACGTCAGAAATCATCCCTCCTTATCTTTCTTGGACCCTGTTTCCTTAAAGTGGACTGATCTGCTAAATAGTAAGCCACCCCACAGTGTTTTGTGGGAGCTGATGCTAGGGCAATTTGAGAATAGCATTTGTGACAAAGACAGTGTCCCTCCCCCCTCTTCAAATGTGTTTCTTGTAGGGCCACTATGTCATACCTATACTCCTCAAGGTATTTTTTCAATTGAGACCGTTTATTGGGAGAGTTGAGGCCCTTCACGTTCCATGTCAGTAGTTCCAGCATTATCTCTGTGTAGCATCAATGTTCTCACCCAGACCCCCAGTAAAATCTCCAGTGCCCCTCATCGTGTTTCTCACCCTCCCTCTCCAGGAATACTCCATCAGCTGTGACGCTTTCCCTTGACTCCTTGCACAGTGACAGGGAGGTAAACATCAAACAACTTGAAAAAACATTTCCTAAAAGAAATACAGACATTATCCTGGCAGCACACAACCGCCAAGTGTCTTACAGTCTTCATGTCGTGGACAGGATCCAGTTCTGTCTCATCTCTCCCCCCGGGCCCAATCACACCAACGGGCATCGCAAAGGCGGGGGCCCCGGATCCCCGGTGACTAGCAGAGGTAAAGTATGCTCGAGTAGCAAGCGACACCAGGATCCGGAGCGAGCAGACCAGCTCCACCCCCTCCCCCGGCCACGCCTCGCCGCATGTAGAAGGGGATGCCTTCCCTATGCTCACCTCGCCCTTGTCGCGGCTGGGTGTGGTCCTTTCCGCACGGCCCACCGCCGCTCATCTGCATCTCTGGCCTAGGGGGTGTCGCTCTGCCCCCGTCCCCGGGTCTCGCACCGTCAGTCCTCCACCTCAGGGCAGCGGCCCCTCTCCGGCTTCAGCCAGCTCCCGCTCGTCCAGCGCAGGGCCGCAGGACCGCTTCTCACCACGGGGCCTGCTTGCGGAGCCCCGCTGGGCGTCGCCCCCCTCTCCACTGTCAATCTCGCTGGGTTTCGCCTCTCCCGGGCATCTGAAGCCGATTCCCGACTCGGGGGAGGCCCATCAACGCCTCCCCACTGCCTCACTACATCGGGCCTAGGGGAAATTACACGGAGCCGACAGAGCTCACGTCCGATCGGCCATGTTGGTTGGCCCCACCTCCCTACTAAATTTTTGTGGTTGGTTCTATGTCTGCACTTCATGGCCTGAACAATGATAAAAAAAGACTCAAAGGCGTTTTAATGTTTTTGTAAATAATGCCTGATTGAAAATATTTTGTGACAATCATTATTATTAAACATTGCAATGTGTGGATTTATGAAATGTACATTTGGTAATAGATATTGGTGACTTTTTGACAAAGCCAATAGATGTGCTTTATGTATGTTGAGCTACTGACACCTTGATAAAGCCAATAGGCCCGACAATTTTTATATTTTATATTTTGGTATTCTGACTAGTTGACAAAACCAGTTGGTCTGCCTTACTTAAAATGACACCCTTTATATTGTTACAGGGGGCTGGGTACCCACAGGTGTGGAGGGGGAGTTTGACACAAGATCTGGCCACCCAATCCCATGCTGTGCTCAGCGATGGACATATTAATTTACATTAAAAAAGCAATATAAATTCACTGGATAAACAAAAGTTAAGTGACATTATTGTTAGGAATTGTAATAATATCTTTAGATTTTCACCAGGTATAGTTATATCAAGTAAGTACAACTGTGCCCTAAAGTATAACTTGTTCCCTCAACATGCACTGCTAAATACCCCAGATATGACATCACTGATAACATGTTCTATAAACATCATTGATAACATCACTGCTGACATAATTGATAACAACACTGTTCATGGTGGGGCATGAGTTATACTTACTTCAGGGCATGAGTTTTAGTTACCTGAGATACCTAGACCTGTGGCTAACCCCCGCATGCAGCTAGCCCTTTACTGTAAGTGGCTGTATGGTTATGTGAGTGGTGTGTGTGTGGATGTGTAAGTGGGTGTGTAAGTGTATGAGTGGTTGTGTCAGTGCATGTGTCAGTGTGGCTCTGTGAGTGGTTGTGTGGGTGTTTGAGTGGGTGTGTGAGTGGCTGTATGAGTATGTGAGTAGTTATGTGGTTGGGTAAGTGGGTGTGTAAGTATGTGTGTGAGTTGCTGTGCCGGTCTGTGTGTTGGTGTGTGAGTGGTTTTGTGGGTCTCTAAGTGGGTGTGTGAGCTGCTGTATAGGTGTGTGAGTTGGTGAATGTGAGGTTGTATGGTTGATTGGGTGTGTGAGTGCATGTGTGAGTAGGTGTGTGGGTGATTTTGCAGGTCTGTGAGTGGGTGTGTCAGAGCTTGTATGGGTGTGTGAGTGGATGTGTGGGTGTGTGAGTGGGTCTATGAATGGCTGTATTTGTTTCAGTTGGGGCCTGGATTTATGGATCCATTGCTGATTCACACGGGGCAATATCTCACCCAGGACCCACCATCAGTCCTAGGTTCCCTGACCCCTTCTATCAGTTGTAAGTTTTATTTTTTTCCCCCCGGACTGAGTCCAGATACACAAAATGGCAGCCGTAACTTTCCTCTCAGGTTGCGCCAGCCAATAATGGCATTGCTGATGGTGCATGACTATGCAGATCTGCGAGGTTGGATCCGCAGTGGATCTGAATGTCTTGATCTACTATTGAATATATTAACGGCAAATTACAAAACACTTATTTTGGATCAAGATCTAACTATATGCCAAATTTGGTGTAATTCTGTCAAGAAGTTCGGGATGTGGTGATGAGAAACAAGCATTTTCGGATTACTCCATTTTCTCGGCCCCTGACAAATCACCCTGAAACTTTCCAGGCAGCAGCTAAAGTGATTGGCAAATTAGTTCTGAAAAATTTGTGAGGATTCATCAAACGGCACCAAAGTTATTAGCAAAACAAAAAACGCTTTTCCTATGGAAACTAGGTCCTAGCTATAACTACCTACTGGCACCCACCTGTAGGTAATACACATATAAATGTATGTATCTTCACTGAAAAAAACCAAAGTTTAAAATTACCCTATAGTGAAGTGAAAATGTCAGTTTAGACTCTTTAGCTCACGCCCGTGCCTTGTACAGTGTTGTTGTCAATGATGTCAGTTCACCTGGCATTACTAATGTTATCAATATTGCCACAAAACACGTGATGAGTTTTGTAATATGGGAGGTAATAAACAGTGCATGGCAAGGCAACTAGCTATAGTTCCTTAAAATAACTATAACTGTTGAATCTCAGTGTTTTGTTAGTTTAAAACATTAGACTTAAACTGACATTTTCACCTAACTAGAGCATCACTTTAACCTTTGGTTTTTTTCAGTGAATTTCTGAGGTTTATATTTAGCAAACTAAGATATTATTACTAAACCTAACTATAATGGTGTACGGGCCCGGCGCGTCCATCCGACAACCACCTCCTGCACACTACACATGGCTTTCGCTACTTCAGGGTAATCCACTTCAGACGCTCAGGCCCACTACCGATTTTATTTTTTACATATTTTATATTTTTCTAATCCTGCAACACTCTTGTGGATGCCTGTACTACTGTGGCTCTTGTGGAAACCCTATATTCCAAGAGGAGTAAGAAGTGATACAGGGTTTGCTTACCTTCCCAAACATCTAACCATTGAAAAACAACAGGGGGAAATTCCTACCGTGCTTAGCCTATCTATCTATAACAGCCCTAGGGGATCATGCTATGGTTTTAAAAGGACTCCCACCCATTGGGATTCTAACAGGCATTCTTCACCATAGAGTGTTTGTCCAGATATCTAATATATCTGGACAGGCTCAACCTTGGTAATCAAAGGAGCTCTTTGATTATTGGGTGGGATACTAGATTTAAAATAATCTAGAGTGTTGTGAGAGTTCATTTTAGTTTCTAAGGGCACCCGATGGATTTAAAAACAGGTGAGGATGCACTAAGGAAATTAGTATCCTTGGTATCCCTAGGTCAACATGTTTCAGCCATAGCACCAATGCCTCACTGGGCTAATTGGCTTTCATCAGGACCTCACAAGGATCATCTTAGTATCCTACTTATGTTTATTCGCTTATTCTCTGTAGGTTTGGGAGAGACAAAGATACATGATCAAGCACAACATCATTACATATATCTGTGTGTAGGCTTATAAATGTGTCCAAGTGATCCCTATTTCACAGGACAAGTGTGAGTGTCCATCGCAGTTACTCTAAAAATGTGCACATACTCTGCATGCACTCTGTTGGTATACTGTGTGCAAGTATTATCCTTGAGATTACCAAAATATTGTATGTGCCACACTCATCATACATATAAAGTGTGATTTTTCCTCATTCCCATTAATTGGTACCATCTAGAGTCTCATCATGGTAAAGAGGCAAGTAGACCTTGTAGTCAAACTCTGTTCACAAATAGATAAAAGAACATCCATAAGATTTTCAAGGTCTAGGTTCTCGTAGTCAAAGAGCCCATCAAAGCCTCCCTTTATGCCCCACTTACTTTACAAAGGGGTATTCCTGGCCATGAACTTATTTGGTTTCTCCTTCCCCTGCATCTTAACATGGGGATATTTTCCTAGCCTTAAGTACCCAGGGTTCCTCTGAGTCATGTGACTCAGGTATGTCACCAAATAACAATATGCTGCTATCTCATTGGGAGAGTGCCACAGCAGTCTGTTCTTCAGCCAGTTTGTCTAATTTTATATTGAAAGTCACCCAAATGTTCTCAACTGTGGGATATTCTTTACTGCATATTCTTTTCGTTATGTGTGGAGAAAAGGCCTAAATGTTCTAAATGTACTGTATAGAATCTCCCATGTCTTAAAAGTCCTAGGATTATCCCTCATATAAATGAGAGTCTGATATTAATTCTCTGTAGGGATCTAGTTTTCTTGAATTATCTGTGTACATATGTGCTTATGTACACTGACTCAAGAATTTTAAGGTATATAATTTCCATGAGATGAAAAATATAAAAACATAAAAAAGGAGGAGGAACCTTATGACATGGTTGCACATACTCTAAGCACTCTTGTACTATTTTATTATATGTTATTCTGATGCTGGAGGAATGACCTCTAATCTCTAATTTTCATGTGTAAGGGCGAGTCAGGATTTTATGTCTGTTGTGCCATCCATTGATGAGTCAGGATTCTATGTCTGTAGTGACATTCATGGGGTCTCATAATTTAATCCTGTTTTATGAGTTAACAAACAGTTGATCCCTTGTTGTTATTTCCTATATAGGGCTTTGACTTCGTTTTTGATATTCTCTTCTTGTAGTTGTTCTATTACTACCCATCTCAGATCCTCACCTGTAAGTCATACTGTGAGAAAGTGCTGTGACATTTTGGTACTTTGGCCACACCTTAGACTACTGTGGTGTTTGCAAATCCAGGTTTTTACCTTTCTCATCATCATGCCTTTGTATGTAAGGTTGAATATGCAAGTCATCATGTAAATGTGTGAAATTGCGATTGGTATTTTTTATTAAAAAATACTTGTTCTTTCGAGCCCAAGTCAATCGTCTTGGTCTTTGTTGTCACACTACAGACACTACAACATCTGCATAGGTGATTTCCAGCCATCCTGGGTAAGCTCCATGTTAAAGAAGACAACACTGTTTCCTGTACTGGTTTGCATGGTATTGTATCAACCAAGAGGTCCCTCAAGTTGGTACTGCATCTGTGAGAAGAAAGGCTTTTCTAACTTGAGATTGAGCTCAGAATACTCCAATTCTTGTTGATGATCTTCTTTAAATGATTCGAAGCTATGTGAAGTGTGGTGATAAAATGTATCCTCTCCTTTTCCTGGTTCCACAGAATGTTTTCTTAAAGAGCTTCCCTGTTTTGGTTATGTGCTCTTTTCCTTGACCAATATACGATCTTCCCTGGATAGTTTCTTGTTTTAAGTGTCTTTGTTAAGTTAATGTGCCCGCTTATTTTGGAAGTCTTTTGTTTTACTGCAGTTTCTATGCACATATAGAAACTGTAGGTTCTCTTTCAGTGGCCTCGGATGGAACTTGTCAAACATAAGCAGTTTTCTTTGTCTGTTGGTTTGTAATAAGGTGTTGTATATAGCATTACATGTTCCACTTTTATTCTTACATCAAGGACTACCATTTCTTTGTTGCTGGTCATGTGTGCGAGTTTCAAATTGAGATCCAAGGAGTTCAGCCATAGAAAGAAGGGAGACAATGAATCGTGGTCACCTTCCCACACAACCAACATATCATCTATGCACCTCCTCAGTAGTTTAATTTGATTAACAAAAGGATTACTAGTGTTGAGCGCATTCTCCTGTTGTAAATGGTGTATATAGAGGTCTCCCACACTTGTGGCAAATGTGCTGTCCATTGATGTTCCGTCTACTTGTTGAAACAATGAGTCCTCAAATACAGAGTAATTATTTGTCAAGGCCGTCCATGCACATTCCAATGCAAAATGTTACGGGGTAGAATAATTCTAATCTCTAGAGTATAGGAGTTCCTCCAACACCGTTAAGGTATCTCCTTTGTACAAACTGGTGTACAGACTATCGATGTCCAAACTTAGTGGAAACCCGTAAAAATACGTTTTTTATCATTTTCCCCGCAGGAAAGTCCCTTGGACCCCCCATAAGGTGTAGGGGGTCACAGTATATTCCCTTATACCTCTTTAGTTCTAGTTTTCTGCCAGATTTGGTGTAAGTTTCATCAGCTGTTTTGGGGATATCTGTTCAATTTTCCTTTGGATAATTGCATGGGGTAGTTGCCTTTAGGGACCCCTTTTTCTCAGTCACTGCTTGATGGATCACCCAAAACTTTCCAGTATAGAGCTACATATATTTTATTGCTCTGCAAAACCTTTAGTTAAAAACTGAGTTATAGTTCTGGCTCAAAAGCACACATTTATTAGATTTGACAGTTATGGTTACTAGTGCACACAAGGCACACTATAACTTATGCTACCCACTGTGTTGTTCTCTTGATAGCTCTTTTCTTTTAGATTTACTTTCAAGAAATTGGGGTTTTGAGTATGGTCGGCAACATTAATTATGGAGTGTGTTGTGCACAATGATAAAAATAACAACCTTCTTTGGTTTTGTGTGTTTCAGTCAGTTTCCAAGCATGTTTTATTCAGTGAATGTCATTGTCTTTTTTACGATCTACTTAATTTGCAACAACTGCTGAGCAGAGCTTTAGGTGTGCATATTGCTGGCCCTACAGCCAATCTCTCCACCAAACCTTCTGTTATTGACCAATCCCTGAGGTGCACAGCCTTTGGCTGTGCAGAGTGGGGACTGGGCTCATGGCCTGGCCTGTAGTAAGGCCCTGCACCCAACCTGCTCCCAGCAACCTTGTGTTCCCACCCCACTACACCACTGACACCAATGCCCTGAGGTAAGACAATCATTATAGTGTCAACGTTTGCCTGTGGAATTTGTTTTATACTATGTGAAAGTACTGAATCAGCATCAAAATGGTGGTTTAATTTGGCACCTTAAATGGCAGTTTGAGATATTGTGATCTCTTTTTGATTTGTGAATTACCCACTGGTTTCTCTAGTTTTTCCTCATGTGGTACTCAAGTTTTCAATCCCCCTTGTTACCACTCAGCATGCCCCTAGTTTTGGACACCTCTGATGTGCCCCACCACCACAGTTGCAGAGTTTTTTCTTCAATATATATGTAACAAATCAGAATCGATTGACGATTTTCAAGATGGTTGCAAACATTTTTTCAGAATCTTCTCAAGCCAGTAATATTTGTAAAAACATTCAAAATGTTATTTACAGTAGTCACAAATCATGAGTTATGATTTGAAATGTGCTAACCTGTGAAATACTACTTAGAAACTTTTTTAAATGCTTATATCTAAAAACAACTGCTGACCTTCTTTACCAACCAACAAAAGCTCAATGTCTGGAAAAACATTCTACATTCATTGCAAGTTTGGCATAAATCCATTCGGCGATTTGTGCTCCAGACACACGCAAAATGCCCTTTTGAAGTTAAAGTTGGAAAGCATATATGTTTTCATTCCCACGGCTGTCCTGGAGGGACGTGTCTGTTCTTGCTTTCCTGCACATTTAACCAACATGGACAACTTTCCGTATAGTTACTACGGCTGTCCAAGGCTACGGGACACAACCTTAAACAAATAAAAAATAAAACTTAATTGCAACACACTTATAAAACTGTGGCAACTCACCCAATGGATCTCTCACAGGACTCAGATGCTCATATTCCCAATCCTTTGATATCTGTCCTGTCTAAGCCCATTCTTAGCCTGTCAGTTTTAGTGGCTGCCGCAATCCAAAAAGGAGTATGTGTCATACTGAGAAAGTGCCCCACTCTACAAAATCAGTTCTCTTTTTAGTACTAATAGTAATATGAATACTGCCAATATGTGTCCATTCCAATGACTAAAGATCTCACCTTCAAACAAACCACTCACCCAGTAAAATGGGCCCAAACCTTTATCGGGCTTAACACACTCCCTGCTGCATCTCAGAGCATGACCCACCTCCCCTTTCCACGTTAATCTGTTTTGGATCGTCTAAGTCACAAACCTAAAAATCTTTTAGAAATTGGGCTGTGGGTTCGCTGGGGTGTAAGCCCTGGCCAAGCAGAAATCACAATCTTAGTCAGGGTAAGCCACAAGCAAACCCAAAATTAACCAGTGCTCTCCCTCTGGTAACTTGGCACAGAGCAGTCAGGCTTAACTTAGAGGCAGTGTATAAAGTATTTGTACAACACTTCAAACAGCAAACAGTGAAAACACCACACAGAATGATTCCAAACCATGTTAGAAATAAGTAAAACAAGACCAAAATGACAAAAATCCACTAAGTAGAACTGGAGATATTGAATTTCAAAGTTTTAATTAAAATTAGCTGCAAGAAGCAAACAGTGCTACTGATGACATCTGGTCGCGTCAGACCGGGGACAAAATCAAAAGTTCAGGCTGACCGTGGTGGAGCACAGACTGTCCACAGGGACCCAGATAGACCCACTGAACCAAAGTAACTTAAATCGTGGTTATGGAACTTTGGGGGTTATTCCAACTTTGGAGGAGTGTTAATCCGTCCCAAAAGTGACGGTAAAGTGACGGATATACCACCAGCCGTATTACGAGTTCCATAGGATAGAATGGACTCGTGATACGGCTGGTGGTAAATCCGTCACTTTTCCGTCACTTTTGGGACCGATTAACACCTCCTCCAAAGTTGGAATAACCCCCTTTGTGTGGATCCATGTGTAAGATGCGTAGCGCAGCTGAGGTGATGCTGCTGTTCCAAGATATGGTGAGGCTGTGTTGCGAGGTACTGTTGCATTAACGTCAAGGACTCTGCCAATGGTGCTTGTGATGCAAAGACTGTTGTCAAGGATGTATTGCATAGTCGAGGGATGTATGATGGAACAATGCATGCACTTGCAACGCATGCCTTTACAACACAGCAAGTACAATGCATGATCATTACAACACATTCTCTTATCACAAAATGTTTTTACCACGCATATGCTTTTACCACGCATGTCTTTACTATGAAAAATCCTTAGTAAAGGCATAGTTACTAAAGGCATGGTAAAAAGTAGAGTATAACGTAAAAATGTCCTTACCACCCCAAAACCTGTACCCACCCTAAAGCCAAAAATGCCCCTACCACCCCAAAACCCATACCCACTCTAAAACCACACAAACAAATGCCCTTACAACCCAAAACCAATACTCACCCTAAAACCTAAAAAAAACCTTACCACCCCAAAACCCATACCCACCCTAACACCTAAAAATGCCCTTACCACCCCAAAACCCATATCCACCCTAAAACCTAACAATGCCCTTACTACCCCAAAACCCATACCCACCCTAGAATCTAAAAATGCCCTTACCACCCCAAAACCCATACCCCCCTAAAACCTAAAAATGCCCTTACCACCCCAAAACCCATACCCACCCTAAAATCTAAAAGAGCCCTTACCACCCAAAAAGCCATACCCACCCTAAAACTTAAAAATGCATTTACCACCAATAACTGTTACCCACCCTAAACACTATGGCCCCGATTTATACTTTTTGAGGCAAACCTGCGTTAGCGCAAGTTTGCGGCAAAATGTATAGCGCTGGCTAGCTCCATTCCAGAGCACCAGCCATGCGCCATATTTAAGGACTGGTGCAAGCCGGCTCTAAGGCCTGGTTAACATCAAAATACATGACGCTAGCCAGGTGGGGGAAGGCGTAGGGAAAACTGGAAGTTGTGCGTGAAAGAATTGCACAGGAATGCATACCTTGCATCTCATTGATGCAAGGTAAGTTTCCACATCCAATGACCAACTCTAAAAAAAGTTGTCACAAAGTTGAGGGCCGAATCCACATCACCTTTCCAAATGATGAAAACATCATCTATATACCGGCACCATAACACCACATTATCATCATAGTTGGCTGTGTTAGAGGATACCTGTTCCTCCCACCAGCCCATAAACAAGTTTGCGTAGCTAGGGGCGAAACATGTACCCCTCACAGTTCCCTGAATCTGCTTATATATTTGATCATCGAATAGAAAAAAATAGTTGGTAAGACAATACCATATCATGTCACAGATCATTTCAGTACGCATGAGATACGATAAAGATCTTGCTCTCAAGTAATGTCTGACTGCTTTAAGGCCTAGTTCTTGTTGGATACAAGTATATAAGCTAGTTACATCAAGGGTCAGAAATAGAAAATCTTTCTCCCAACCCAAGCCATCCATCATCCTTATGAACTGTGTGGTATCCTTCACATAGGAAGGTAAACACTTCACAAAAGGTCTCAGAAAGAAATGTATATATTGTGAGGTATTTTCAAGTAATTAATCAATTGCTGACACAATCGGTCTGCCAGGAGGATTTTGTTTGTCTTTGTGCAATTTAGTCAAGAGATATAATACTGGGATTTTTGGATGATCACACTTTAAAAATAGATATTCATCCCCTTCTAGTAGACCCCTATCTCTCCAATCCACCAGTTTCCCGTGATATTGGAGACTGGACATTTTCAACTCCGCCTGATTAGCATAGACATAACATTTGTGATCTCTCAACTGGCGTATTCCTTCCCCCAAATATTGCATCTTATTGACCCATTTGTCAGATTCCCGAATAACAATATCAGGGTCCTTCCTTAGGCTGTCCACAGCCATTTTTTGTTTTTTAGAAACATTATCATATTTGACATTTTTAGAGCCATATCTCATCTTCTTAAATTGATTTATCACATCTTTTTCAACTACTTGAATGGCTATGTTCTGAATAGAAGGCAAAAAAATTGATTTCGGTCTAAAAGGACTAGGACATGGCAGCTCTGTTTCTATACCCAAATTGAATAGATTTACAAATGGATCATCATGTGCATTAGTACCATCATCTAACACAGATAATGTGTGTAACAAGTCAACATCCGAAATACACAATTTACTGATATTATCAGTTTTTTTCTTCAAGCAAGTTTCAACCATTACTTTGCTTTTATACCATTTTTTCAGTTTCAATTTTCTTGTGAAGTGAAAGAGATCAATCCGGGTCTGTACATAATCAAAATTGTTAGTAGGACAGAAAGATAAACCTAGGGCTAGGAGACTTTCTTCCTCATTGGTTAACATTCTGTTGGACAAATTAACTACAGTCATTGTGGGACTCTGCTTGCTCTTGTGGTCATTGCTGTTGTTATAGGAGCTTCTTTTCTTTCTTTGTGCCTTCGCTGCACGATTCCTCTTCCTCTGCCTCTCTGTCCTCGTCCCCTGCCCCTGGGTTGGAAATCCTTTCTTTGTTCTGTCCTTCCTTGATTTAAAAGGCGGAACTGTTTTAAAAAATTAGATCTGCTGGTACTAGTATCCACATCCTGATTTTTCTCAACTGTAATCTCTGGTGCATCTGAAAGATTCTCATCAGATACATCACTTTCCTCTGTTAGTCCCAGATTAATACCAGAGCTTCCAGTGTCACCTACAGGTGTCGGATCCTTATAGCCTTCTGTATACATATGATCGTATTTATGATGGAAGGTAAGAATCCTCCCTGATTGATAATCCTTGAAGTCACGTATGAATTTTCTCTGTTTCTTCATAGTGATCTCTTCCTCAAATTTGGAAAGTTTTTTATCCAAATTACCCTTCACTTCCTCAAAGGCACTTTGTGATACCAGAGTAAGAATAGATTTAATGGTTTTATCAATCTCTTCCATAATTTTTTCACGATCTTTTGACGCATATTTGATCAGAATCCTCGTCATATTAAGGGAGCTGGATTTAGAATTTTCGGCCCATTCCTCCAGTAATTCCGGGTCAGGGTATTCGTATGAGGGAATTGTATAAATACGCAAGCCTCTTGGAACACGTTCCACCTCAATATATTGTTGAAGGGATTCAATCTCCCACCATTTTGAAAGTTCCTTCCTCATGAGTTTTTCCAATTTATCAGACATGAGTTGTATTTGTAAACCTGAACCTCCATTGGATCCTCCTTGTACACCATTTCTGTCACGAATCTGCTGGGTAAAGAACAGCTTACTGGATTTCTCTTTTCTCTGAGCTTCTAATGAGGAGGCCATCTCTTCCTTTAATATTAACCAATTTCACAAACTTGAAAATGTCCGTCTGTGGGCACCAGTCAAAAATAGAATAAGATATTCACAAGGCCCACTCCGCACCGTACACCATCTTATGCACACTCAATGGGTGTTTCCTAACTCAAAATGTTATAGATTAACTCACGCTATCAGTTATAAGACAATTCATTGAAAGGAAATCCCAGTTCAGATGTGTGCATGCACAGTTATTATCTTGTAACACCGTGGTTGGCTTTAATTGTCCAAAAATACAAATCGCCGCCCCACAGAATAATCTGTAAATGCCCGTTATTGTTTACTTTATTGATTTAATTACCCTGTGTCCGGGCTGGATCCTCCTTTGCTCCTGCATTCCGTGGACCGTATATACATACTTCAATGCAACCTCACATGTCAAAGGAAAGCTTGGACACCTTTGGTGAACTGCAAAGCTATCTTTACTCGTTACAAGAAACTTCCTCCAATGCATTTCAGAAGTAGCCTTGATCACGAGGATGCATTGAAGTACAATTTGGATTTCCGGATCCAAGCTCGGACCGCCACAAAATTCATTGTAAAGGCCTGGTGGTAAAGGTATATTCGTGTTAAAGGCATGCGTGGTAAAGCCATGCGTGGTAGACGCATATGCATTGTAAAAGGAATCATGGTAAATGCATCTTGTTGCATTTACTGCATTGTAAGTGATGATGCATCGGTTCCGATGAGCAGAAAAGCTGCGATGCAGAGTTTCAGTGTTGTCATCATGGCTGCCGTCGATGGGAGAAGTGAAGAGCTTGCATTGGGAAAAATGTTGCACAGGTGCCGATCTAAAGGCAATGCATTAAACCCAAGATGCGGGATACGGGAGTGATGCATGTCTGTTGCGACTGGCCCAATCCACCCAACAGTGGCAATGAGACAGTTTTGTTTGGGGATGCACCACTCAGCAGAGGCTGCTTTGGTTCTGCGGAGAAAACACCCTAACCCCACTTCAAGGGTCCAGGACTTGGGTAGCACCACTTGGCAGGGTAGACTCACAGCTGGCAGAGTCCAGATGCAGAACCAGGGAGGTTGGAAGTATTTTATGTCTCTAGGACTTCAAACCAGGAAGCCAGCCAACTAGCCCTTGAAGTCACTCTCGGTTCTGGGTTCACCTGGGTTCTGGGTACCCTCACATCGTCGTAAGATACCCTAATAACTTTATGGACACAATATTTTAGCCATAGGCCTGCAGCCTGTGCCCTTTAGCCTAGTTTCAATTAATATTACTAATTTTTATTTTCTGAGCAGAAGCTCTTTTCTGCGGTGATGTTTTATTTTCCTTTATCTTGTATACTTTTAGCACAGTAACTGTTTTCATTCTTTGGACTTTGACATTTTCGTTCTGTGCTCTGCTCAAGGCTGTCTCCAATATGTTGCTGGCCCATGGTGGAACACCACAATCTCTGCCACTTCACAGAAACATGTATGCTTTACGTTACAGCAGTTTTCCTAGTACATTAGCTGTTTTATTATAAAACATCTCTGTTCCCCCTATGCATTTGAAGGAGAGCTTCAGCCAGAAAATTGTCACTTCATGCTGTCACTTCATTGCAGCCGTCTGCTGAGACTTGACGTCTTTCTATGCCTATATGAGAGAGGACTCTCAGTAGAATACCAGCCCCCTTCACTACTACCAAATCTAGGTATAGGGGATGGTGTTTTCCTAGGGACTCTCAAGGGCAGATTATTGTCACTGCATTATTATTATTATGTTTTTTCATTCTCATCATTGCAGTACATGCCATTTTATCTAGAATGCAATTGATTCAATAAAGTTAATTGAACCAATCCTTGCTTCTGTTTGTCTTTGCATGCGTGAGATAAATGTAACTGGGAGAAAAGGATGAGATCTGTTCCACCACAATTTCCCTTGAGAAGCTAGAATGTCATGTGCACAGCTGCCACAAATCACCACCACTTCTAGTTGCTGGTGAGGTACTGCTAACTGGCTGAAAGGGTTAGGCGAGACAGTTGTCATAAGGTGTGGAATTAATTGGACTAAGTTCCCCACAACCTGGTGCGGCTGCTGCCCGAATCCAGCAGTGTCATCGGTATGAGTGTGAGCACATCATGGTGCCACCAACGTTTGGTCAGGCACTAAATTACGGATCTCCCTGAGTATTTGTCTCACTATGTGGTAAAGGCACCCCAATGCTATATCTGAGACTTCGGTGGTATTGAGGATTTCCTCCTCAGCTAGATAGGTAGCACCTATTTTAGACTGAAGGTTGTTCAAGCTTGAACCTTAAAAGGATTAATCCCCAACTGGTGTCCTTATCTCTGAACAGGTACATTTACCAAGGCGAACCGGCAACGGGTGCTAATTGCCCTAAACATGGGACCTCCCCTCACTAATCACTTATTGGCTAATGGCCGTACGGCCCAGGAGAGTGCAGTTACATTTGTGGTTGAGGCTGATCCAGCATATAGCACATACATTTTCTCCTCTTGGGTCAATTTTTCAGCAGTTTATGGGAACACTAATACATTTCATCACTATATGCATGCTATTGCACCTGCACAATACAAAGCATATTCATATACATTGAGAGACCTCTATAGTTTCAAGACCACCAGAACTGGCTTGATGGCACCCTACCCCACACTTCATGTTAGGCTTGGTCCTCTAAGTAATGATGGTCCTACCTGGCCTCGAGTGGCCACATATACACTCCATCCTGATGCAGGCACCTTGGCTGTAGCTGAGGTTCGCAGCTCATACATTGAGCTTGTAGCAATATATAGACTATTAGTACAGTTTGCAATGAAAACATTAAAAACTAACCCAGCACGCACTGCTCTAGCACAACTGCATGAAGTCACACCAGTTATTCACCCTGCGATGGTGCATTTGATCATGGTGAAGTACCTCCAAAACATGAAGAAGCGCTGCTTTGCTTAGTTGAAAAGATAAGCACACTGGAAGCTGTGTTTACCCAAACGGGACCTCAAGATAAACACAGAATTCTCACTAAGTGCTTGCCTTTTGTGGTGGTTCCCGCAGTGGATAACAGCAACACTTAGGGCATGGCATTTGCCCTGGCCTACACTACTGCACACGGTACACCAACACTTGCCAGTCATCCGTTGGTGTTAAAGCAAATTCAAGATGTATATGGGGCTGCCCCGGCCCTGAATTTGGGGATGCAATTAATGTACAATTTTGCTACAGTGTCCTCAATAATATTAAGTAACCTTAAAGGAGAAGCAGTACCACTTGCAGTGGGCATGTGGCTCCGGGATGTTCCTGTACAGGATCAAGAACTCAAGCTGCCTATTCAAGTATAGGTTAGGATAGTTTGGGAGTCAGAACTAGTAAACCTCAACCACAGGGTAAATCCAATAAGGATTCTACCAAGCAAGTGTATGAGGGTTCTAAAAAATGCTGGAATAAACAAAGCAAACATTTAAAAAGGACAGAAGAGAATCTCCACATTCGGAGATCCCTGAGAAAGGCTATAACTTGTGAAATAGGGATAATATAAAAACTTATGATAGCTATCAATTTACTAATACATGCCAATCTAGCTCCTTTCAGGACTCACCAGATAAACATAGTGAGAGAGGTGGGTGATCAGAACAATGAGCAGAGTATGTGAAACCGAAGAAATATTTACAACGCTCTGCTAACGTTTCAATTAAAAAAGAAGAGAAACTTCCACAACAAAAAAAAAAAAATTTCAAAAGGAGAAGGTGGCTGCTATGTACAAAATGCCACGCAAGATGGGAGCTTTATTGAAGAACAAGTACTGGACTTGGTCCTGCTAGACAGTGCAGGAGAGGTCACAATAGTTTGTCAGAATCTTGTAGAGCATCTGGAGGTGAAAGCAACTGACAACTTCATTGAAATTGAGACTGTGGACATGCGCCTCTCCCCTCCCAATAGGCTGTAAAAAACAAAAATACAATTAAAAGGAGACATTGAGTGCACAATTTACATTATATTTTGGAAAAGATTAACTGGCATTTATGATATTTTGTTAGCCGAAAAAGACTGGCCACTAGAATTTGTCAGTGAAGTCCACCGAGGGGGGAAGAGATAATTAAGCCTTCTTTCTCACCCCTAGTTCCTATAGAATTAATAGTCATACTAATTTGAGTGGGCACAGGCCCCTGCGCTGTATCGCAACCATGTTGGGTGGGATAAGGATTCTCCCTACCACAATTAGGTCCCAACCACAGCTTCACCCTCAATATCCCACCAAGCATAAAGCTAAAGCTCCTGTGAGAGAGACAGGTTCTTGCACAGCTATAGTACCTGGGTTTAATTGAGCCCTGCATCTTATCAATGAACAATTCTCTATTTCCGGTTGAAAAACTGGACCATTCATATAGAATAATCTTAGATTACAGACATTTACACAGTCAGACATGCATATTTGCTATCCAAAAATGCACATAGCACAGCACTCATTTAACAATATAGTGCACAAAAAATACAAAATGACGTTGGATAATTTTCAATGGCTTCTTCTGCCAAAATATAGCACCTAAAAGCAGGGATTTAACAGCATTTAGGGCCATATGTCCGAACACATTTTCCCATAGACACAAAATGGGTAAAACCCTTTGCTACATCTGGCCCTTAGTGCCTTAGGCTTGCAGAAAAAAAAACTGCTCCCTCTGGGGTATAAAAACAGCTCTGGGCTGTTTCTGCACGTGTAACATCCATTTTACATGATATTGACCCTGAAGCATTGTCCTATGTTGGTGACATCTACCTAACGGATAATGATCTTATTCACCACCAAAATTGGTGGCCCACATTGTTGTGGGATTTGCCAAATTTGGCTACAAATTCAATTTTAAGAAAACAAAAATTGCCTTTCTCAGTGTTCTATTTTCGGGATACGAGTTATCGGATAAAGGCAAGAGCCTAGTGCCCCATTTTCTAGAAAATTGTGTACAATTGCAATCACCAAATACTATAAAGAAGCCCCAGTCTACATTGGGCTTTTCATACTTTGGCAGAACTTACATTACTGATTATGCCCAAATCATTGAACTATTACATGATTTAACACGCTCAACTTTTGAAGTACAGTTTGGACAGTCAAGCACACATGCATTCTCAGAGCATTACAACAAGACATGCTTGCAGCAAAACATTTACTCACAGGAGACAACAAAACATGTTTGATCATCAGAGTAATTGCTGGTACCATTGGTTTCACCTACGTAACATTTAATGAGGATGATACCCTCCCTATTGCATACAAATCACACTTCACAGCTGAACAATGCTTTGCTCCCATAGAAAATATTCTAACTGCTGTTCAGATGGATTTATTGTCATCTCTCCGATCCCAGCCCTTGAGGCTGTCACAAAGGCTATCATTTCCAATGCAAAACCATTACATTCACGTTGGATACAATGTTCAACATCTCCGACAGCCACTGATATACATTTTCGACCTAAAATTACAAACTCAAAAATTCCTTCAATATGAAATGGAATATCCAATTCTGGCAAATAATTTACCAGTTGATCAATATCAAACAATCATTTACACTGACGGTTCAGCTCAACCAGCCATAGGCACAAAACACCAATACTCCGCCGCTTGCGCGGCTTTGAGTGGCTACATGAAAGATGGTGAATTCCATACACAAAATTCTTACACGCAGACCTTAGGGGACTGCACTGCACAACTAGCAGAGCTCAAAGCTCTGGTGATAGCGCCGGAACAAACAAATCCAGATCAACTAACGTTGATAGTCTGCGATACGTATGACTGAGTTCAGTCCTTCAATTAATATCTGCTTTACTGGTGTCAAAATGGGTTCAGAGATTCAAAAGGCAACACCACTAAACATAAGTTACTGTGGTGGAAAGTAGTGGCTCTGAAGGAAATGCTACCTAATTCCCATGTTGTTCACACACTGGGACATCAATGTGTAGGAGTACACGTTGTAGGCAATATCTTGGCTGATGAAGCAGCCATGTCAGCAGTAGCTACAGCTTCTGTTGCTGCAATAACGAGGTTGGATGATGAAACTCTGCTGTGAATGCTTCAACTGATGGCAAGCTGTTATCAAAGAAATATCCTGCCAAATATTCCTACGTCATAACTAGCCTTACTGCTGCCTTAGTAGCAATACCAGGTGTGGGTAATTGTGTGATCCTCAACCAAGATCAAAGATCTGTGTTTATAAAAGTGGCACATGAGGGAGTTGTTTCTGGTCATGCAGGTGTGGCGGCTATTTCTGTACACCACAAATTGTATTGGTGGCCAGGTCTATACAAACAGACAAAACAATATGTCCTTTGCTGGGACATCTGCCAGCAAATAAAAGGGTCCACCTTTAAACACCCACTGCAGATACCCCTTCTAATTTCAAACAAACCATTACAATGTAGGTGCCTGGGTCATTGTGGTCCCCCGACATCTGATGGTGCAGACAAATACATCTTAGTCACTGTTGACTCATGCTCCAGATTTCCGTGGGTATGGCCACAATGGTCAGCTGACGCTCAAACTGTTAGTAAAGATGAGCATGTCTTTATCATTACACATGCAGTTGCGGCTTTCCACTTTGACCATGGCCCTGTGTTTGCCTGAAGGGCATGCAGGAATTACAACAACTCAGAGATGAAAACGCTTCTGCCTGTGCTGCCTCCTTGGGACTAAGGGTGCACCAATAATATAAACCGGCTGGATTCCAAAAGTTGGGGATCTACTGGGAATAGACAGTACTAGAACTGTTATTATCAGCACTGCCTGGATCAAAGGAAAATCTCTTTGTTTCAATTGATAATGTCAAGCTACACCATATGGCCAATCCTCCACAGCAGACCGAGTCGACTCCTGGGTAGTACCCGAATCCCTCTCACTCATGACCAATGTTTTCCTCTACAGGTATTGACCAGCAATGCTGAAACTTCCCCGAGCTTGGTGTGGGAGGAAAATGATCTTTTATTAGTGCCACTATCTTCATCTACAACAACAAACAAGAGAAATAATGAAAACTACTTTGCAAACGCAACTCAAACGGATGAAATTGTCTACTATGAACTACCAAGGGAGACTTTCGTCAGTTCTCCAACTTCTAACATGACTGCCACAAATCACTGCCACTTCCAGGTGCTGGTGAGTTACTGCTAGCTGCTGAAAGGGTTAGGCCAACAGTTGTCACAAGGTGTGGAATTGGACTAAGTTCCCCACAACCTGGTGGAGTTGCCACCTGAATCCAGCAATCTCATTGGTACAGTGAGAGCCAACACGTCATGGCATGCAAGTCCATCGCTCTCACTCAGGCAGAGGGCAGCAGGTCATCACAGCAAAGCAGGAATACGGCAGAGGGCAGTCCAGCAGGGTGGCAGTCCTTCAGTAGTACAGCAGTCCTTTTTCCTGGCAGAGTATCTACAGGTTCAAAAATGTACTAAAATGGTGGAGTATGAGTTCGTATACCCAGTGGTACCTTGGAGGTGGGGGAGACTTCAAAGACAGGCCTTTGAAGAGCACAGAGACCCTTCCTGCCCTGGCTCCAGACTCACTATAGGGGTATATGCTGCCCTTTGTGTTGTGACATGACGCAGTCTTTTTTTTTCGGTGTAAATGAGGCTGGGTCCAGCTCCCCTCACATCTTGCCAGGATGAGCTATCAAGTCACAACTAAAACAGAAAGGGAGAGAGAAAAGGGGACAAATGGTGCACTCTGGTTGTCCATGCTTTGAGAATTAAGAAAGAATACTCCCCTCCTATCGCATCTTGCCTGGATTGCCTATCAAGTCACAATCAAAAACAGAAAGGGAGAGAGAAAAGGGGACAAATGGTACACTCTGGTTGTTCATGCTTTGAGAATTAAGAAAAAATGAATAACAGTCCCTACTGCGATATTTTATGTTATATACTTTCATTTTGACCTGATAAGTGATTGGAATCTGGAGGGGGCGTGTGGGAATGAGTGGGTTGACTTAAGGTGGACATATTGCTCACTATGGGGCATATTTACAAGGAACTAGTGCATCAGCTCTGATGTGCCAGTTTCCTTGCCTCGCCCTGCGCTCCCTAACAACACCATGGTAGCACTGTATTTACAATACAGCTCACCGTGTCACACGTTAGCACACGTTAGCACAATACAGTTAGTATTTTTTATGCTATTGTGGTGATAACATTTTTTGGGTGCTAGTCCAGCAAAATACAGGGAGGCCCATAGGCTGATGCACTAGCATCACTTTAACGCCTGCCCTGAGAAGCATTAAAAAAGGACACAAGAATGGCACGTGAAATCTTGTAAATTTCATTGTACCATTTTATTGGGCCTCACTGGGGGGGAACACCTCTGTAGGAAGCTGGCTCTGTATTTACTATATCAAAATGAGATATAGGCCCTCATTACGACTTCGGCGGTCTTTTTAAAAGACAGCTGAAGCCGCGGGCGCCAACATACCGCCAGTGCTGGCACCCAATTATGACATTTCTGCTGGGCCAGTGAACAGAAACAGCGTTTCTGCCTGCTGGCCCAGTGGAAAAGTCACCACAACATTGAAGCCGGCTCGTAATCGAGCCAGCGGCAATGTTGAGGTGTGTCGAGTGCAGCAGCACCCATCGCGAATTCCACTGCCCATAAATCGGGCAGTGGAATGCGCGATGGGACTGTGCACAGGGGCCCATGCAGTGCCCATGCAGTGCCAAAGGCATGGGGCCTGCAGGGGCCCCCAAGGGCCCCTCGAGTTTCCCATACCACCAGCATTTCCATGACAGTGTTTACTGCCATGGACAGGCTGGTGGATGGGGACTCATATTCCCCAGGGCAGCACTGCTTGCAGCACTGCTTGCAGCACTGCCCTAGCGGATTACAACCACTGGGACCACCAGGCTGCAGTCTGGCAGCAGCCTGGGGGTATCAGCGGTACTACAGTCGCAGGTGCGCCACGGTCATAATGTGGCGGTAAGTACCGCCAGCCTGTTGGCGGTACTACCGCCACATTATCGCCACCCGCCGGGGTCATAATGACCCCCATACTGTGCACAGAGTCCAGTGGTTCCACAAGAGGCAATAATAGATAATACTAATGCTCTGTTTGTGGTAGTATGGCTGACCAGTTAGGCTTATCAGAGGGTAGTGTTGATCATTTGTTGTACACACACAAGCAACAAGTGAAAACACTCATGCAATGACTTTACTCCAGGCCAATAGGTTTTTATATAGAAAAATATTTGTTTGTTAATTTATTTTTAGAACCACAAGATTCATTTAGCAGGTAAGTACATTAAATGAAAGGTACTTTGCACAGTAATAGTTGAGACTTTGAATAGATTCAATACTGTACACAGTTTTTATTAAAATGGCAAAAAGCTATTTTAAAAGTGGACACTGCAATTTTCAACAGTTCCTGGGGGAGGTAAGTACAGTACTGTTTCAGAGGTAAGTACTACACTTATGGATTCAATCTCTGGGGTGTAGGTAGTCCATCGCTGAAGGTTCAAGGCAACCCCAAACACCCAGTACCAGCAACACAGGGCTGGTCAGGTGCAGAGGTCAAACAGGAGCCAAAATAACGTGGGTGCCTATGGAGACAGGGGGTACTCTGGTTTCAGTCTGCTTGCAGGTAGGTACCCGCGTTGTCGGAGGGCAGACCAGGGGAGTTTGGAGGAGCACTGGAGGGGCCTCAAGTAGGCACACAAGCCACGCCCTCAGTGGCAAGGGGGCGGCCCGGTGCAGTGGGCAAACAGGGCGTTGGGTTCTCAACAGAACTCTATGGAGTGATCTGGGGGTCACTTAGCCACTGAAGGCAGGGCACAGGGGGGGCCTCTCGGGCACCGACTGTGCAAGGGTGAGGGCTGCCTGCTGGTTGTTGCTACACCGGTGGTCAGTTCCTCACAGGCCTGGGAACTGTGGGTGCAGTGCTTCTTCCAGGCATCGGATATCTTCGTTCCGGGCAGTCGTGGTCAGGTGGGTCCTCGGGATTCCCTCTGCAGGCGTTGTCGTTGAGGTGCAGGGGGGTCAAACCAGGGTGGACACGTCATCAGAGTCATCTGGGGTTCCTCGTCTGGGGGTCCTCTCTGGATAGTTGTTTTCTCTGGACACGGGCCGGGGGCGTCAGATGCAGAGTGTTGGGGACTCGCACTTCTATAGTGAGGTGGGAGTCCCTTTAAAGATGCATGTCTTTTCTTCTTGTTGGGCAGAGCCGCTGCCCACGTGTGTTCTTGGTCCTCGTGATGCAGGCAGTCCCCTGGAGGCTTTTCAGAGGTCGCTGGTCCAGCAGAATGCATTGCTTCTCGGTTGCAGGGTCTTTGAAGCAGGAGACAGGCCGGCAGGGATGGGGCCAAGCCAGTTGTTGTCTCCTTTTCTTCTCTGCAGGGTTTTCAGCTCAGCAGTCCTTCTTCTTCTTGTGAGGTCATCAGGAATCTGAGGTGGGAATTTGGCAGTGCCCAGCCTGTCAATGAGCCCATCAGCTCAGGGAATGGGGTGAACGTCGTTCCTGGTGATGGAACTGAGTCCCTGGTAGTCCACACAGAGCCGGAGTTTTGGAGTTGTGTTCGGTGGGGCAGCCTTTGGTACCAGCACCACAGGGCTGGACAAGCAACTGTTGGAGGGCTCAATCACCCCTAACAGCAGCATTCTCTTATCTGACAACCTGTAAATTTAGTTTTTCACAGGGTGTCTGTTTCCTGTGTCAATGTCAGAGGCACACATGTGTATTAGTCCAGGCATGAGGGAGAACAGGGAGGCAAACTGTCCAGTAACAGGTAACAGTCACTCTGCTGCTCTGGGGTCAGGGAAGAAGAGAGGCTGACACCTTCCACTGACACATTGTGTTCCCGGGCAGAGAGGAGGTCAGGGAGAGGCTTGCTTTCCCCTTCACCCCCTCATCTGTCACAAGAAGTCTGCTCATGCTGGACCTCTTAAAGTGATGCCTAAGGTGATTTACATGAAGCATCCATAAGGGGTCCGTAGGGGTCTAGAGATCCACCAAGTAGGTAGACTCCCCCTTCCACTTCTTTACTTAGTATGGGCCGGTCCAGCGGCCCTGGAGAGCTCTGCGCTCTACGCGGCTCTATGACCCATACTTTCCAGCCAAACTGAAACTCCTCCATAGTGGCCTTTTTATCATACCAGACCTTCATGACTTCTTGACTGTCCTCAAGATTCCTTTTTTTTCTATTTTCCAGAAGTGGTGCATCTGGTTGCAGAGGACCAGCATGTAGCTGACCACATCATGTGGCGGGGGTTCCTGGGGCCTTACTCCCACCCCTTTTTGACTTGGCTAAGAGGTCCCCTAATAGGGTGACCATAGAGGAGTTCAAAGGGGCTGAACCCTGCTCCTTACTATGGCAGCTCCCTGGAAGCAAAACCATGGCAAGAGGATGTCCCAATTGCACATTATGGGCTCAGGTAAGCCAATAACCATACCCTACAGGGTCTTGCTGAATCTCTCAATAAGACCACTGATTTGGGGGTGATTGGTGTGTTAGTTTTGTAAGTTACACTACACTCATACCACATGGACTTCATGTAAGCTGACATGAAGATAGTACCTCTGAAAGACACTACCTCCTTGAGGAACCCAACACTGGTAAAGATTCCTATCACAGTTATAGCCACCACAGGTGAAGTCACTTACCTCAGAGTGATGGTCTCTGGGTAGCAGGTGGAATGGTGCACAAAGACCAGGATAAACCTGTTGCCTAAGGTTGTCTTGGCATTTAATGATGTTGATGCCCATCCTTGCAAAGGGGGTACCAACAAGTGGTAATGGGGTCAGGGGAACTTTTTGCTTTTTCCCTGATTTCTCACTGGCCTGGCAGGTGGGACAGAGCCTATAGCAGGCATCTGAAGCCTTCTTAATCCAGCACCAATAAAAGTGGGCAACAAGCCTGGCAAACGTCTTATCTTGCCATAGATGTCCTGCCAGGGGTATATTGAGGGCCAAAACCGTAGGAAGGCCCTGAAACACTGGAGACCACCAGCACATGGGCTGCCCCAGTCCCACTAGCCATATGCTTGCTATATAGGAGACCACTGTCCCAATAGATCAGGTGACCCCCCAGAGACTTCACCTGCTTCCTGTGCCTCAGCTTGCCACCTCAAGCCCTCTAGAGTGGGACATGCTTTCTGCACTTGGCAGATTTCCTCCAACATGTATCACCCTCAGCTTGCCAGTCAGAAAGCTCAGGCAGGGTACCCAGAACACCAGTGTCCTCCCCTGGTTGGCCCAGGACCTCCACCTCAGGGGATCTGTCAACTTTGACCGTGGGAACTTCAGGGCCTGGAATCCCTCACCCCTTAACCCTGTCCTTCTTGGCAGGTGTCTGGGCCATTGTTCCAGCCTCCAGGCATCCTTGACTCCCTTCCCGGGCAGCCATGAACCGTGTAGTCATACAGTCCCACTCAGGCAATCCCAACATCTCCAAGTGTGACCTGAGCTCTATTTCCCTCCAGACAGTGTGCTCCAGGTTGTTCAGGCATAGCAGATCTCACAGCTGCTTTCAGAGATCCTGAAACTCAAAGGAAACAACACCCACAGTAGATGGGTCTCATGATTGCTGGTGATTATGACTTGGAATGTGTTCAGTAGGTCCTGCTCTGCAGACACCAGCTGACACTTCACAGTAATTATGTTGGCTCCTGTGACACGCAGAGCCTCCATCCTTTGCCTATTGGTGGTAACCCACTGTTGGTACTTGGAAATAGTGGCAGGCATGTGCACTTTTGGGACCATCTCTTTATGCCTCAGAGATACTAGGGTTGCCTCTGAATGTTCCCCAAAGTTAACTGGGACTGCCTCCTCCCCAAGAGCTACACTTGCCAACCCAGATGTCTGCCCACCGGGAGGGGGCTGCGCCCTCTTGGGACATTTGGAGTCAACCTTGGAGTGTCCCTACTTGAAGCATTCCATACACTGAAGTACAAACATCCCTATCTGTATGTCAAATAACCTCTTCTTTTTAGAGCCAGACTGGGACTGTTTACCACTACTTTTTGAGAATTATTTTGTGGGCCTTTAGCGATTTTTAAGTTTTTCTCCACTCTGTTTTGTCTGGTTGAAACCTTGACCACATTTGTGGGAGACTTCCCCAGACACCTTTTTAGACATTTTGGTACTATCCAAGTCGTCTGCTTCCTCAACAAGCTTCCTGGGGTCAGTCAGCTTACTGTCAACTGGGTGGTGGCACAACTTTGTAAACCATACACTGAGCCTGTGCTCTCTCATGATTAAATTGTACAACTCAAGATAATCATTAACTTTGCTGCCCCGCAAGCAATCAATCAATGTCTTGCTGGAGTAGTCCACATAATCTACCCAGAACTGGCTGAGAAGCTTCTAGATGTCCCTGAACCTTTGGTAGTACTTTTCAATGGACAGTCCATACTGTGTGAGTAAAATGGCTTTCACTAGAGTGTGCTTGGTTTGGTCCCCAACCTCTAGCATTAGAAGTGTGTCCCGCATTGTAGTAGGCATGTGTTTCCACAGACCATCCCCTCACTGCTCTTCAGGAACCTTGTGAACCCTCCGTACTAACTCATAGTCAGAAAACCATTTGCCTATCTTGATAACGCATCAGAACCTTGATAAGTAAACTTACAAGGAGACACGTCTTAGGCCAATGAACCTTTTCACCACGTTTGGGGACTTCCCAGAACGAGAAATCAATCCGATTAGCATTGAAGTCAATAGATCAATAACCTCGTCAATATTCACAATAACTAATGAATACATTTAATCAATAACCTTTAATAAGAATCAAGCGCACCATAACCTTGCAGTCATGAATAACCACTCCAATCTAGTATGAGATAGGATATTTATTCCCTATTAGTTACAATCTAGAATCAAATGCAGTAGTCTCAATATCAATAAGAGCACCATAACCACTATAACTTGGCAATCAGAGCAAAACCTAATCAAAGCATAGATCATAAACATTTAGGATTAACCACAACGTTGTAATGAATCAACTTTAGGAGAGTATCATTAGCACATTATAAAGCAAAGCAAGAATTCAGTCATTTGTCTATTTGCATCCGATATTAGTGAACTCCTTAACTAACCTCGAATTAGCATCAGTATGTTGGGCTTAATGCAAAACAATTTAACAAACACAAATTTGGAAAACATCTAACCATGGCCTCTATCAAAAGAGCAGTTGGTACCTAGAAAGAAAAGGCATACAGACAATTACAATTTATCATCAGATAGATACCCATCCAAATGGGTCAGCAAACAGCGTCATTCTTCGTCTTCAGGACATCAGTCGATTCGCCATCAGCCAGGGTAAAACAGGTAAGTCTCAGTAGGGCATAGTAAGAAAAAGGCTCTTCCCTCATAAGAAGAAGTGCATAACAGGCAAGGAGGTACAATGAGGATGGTTTAACGTATCAGACAGCTAAGGACAAAGTCTCTCAGAATGGCAAGGGATTATGAAGAATGGCTTCATAAGTGGCAAAGTAATGGCAAGGGTTGGTGAGGAAGAATGGCTAAGAAAATGGCTGATTTCTCACCGGGTCACGTCGCTATATCAAACTGTCGAACAAGTCTCTAATTTCCCATTGGGCAATATTTGGTGCATCATTATCTCTGTCCAATAATCCTTCACACACCTTACTTGAATTTTCACCTAACAGGGTTCTCATGCCGTCGATTGGCTCCTGTGATTGACGGCTTCATCGGGTGGAATGTCAGGTAAGAAAAGTTACACTTGTCACTCCAGTCAGTAGTTCCATTGTCTTCTCCTAGTCCAGGCGACCTTGCACCTGTTGCGAATTACACTGTTGCACTTGGCAAGAATGTCTCCTTGAGCAAGTCGGGTCCAATGAGAAAGAATTTACTACAGCTACACACATCTCCAGCTTCTGGAAAAGTACAGCTTTATCTCATTCAGGAAAGCAGCACATTGCACGTTAGAAAAGCACAATTAATATGAGGCCAGGCAGCTAGGCCCAGACCTTTGCTAACTAAGGCCTAGTGATTAATTTAGCATAACCGAATACATAACTCTTAATGCTAATACAAAGTCATACCTTAGTACATTGTCAATTCATTATTAGTCAGTTTCATTAATCATCGTCTACATTGGTGACCTCTCCCCGTGGGCACATTTCAAACGCGTACATTATTTTTCTAGGTGAACATATCTTCTATGCAGCTTCATTACACATTATATTGCAAGCTTTTCGTGTTAATACTAATTTTAAAGGTCACACTCCAACAATCCCTCCTCTGATGACTCTTGTCATCACACAACCTTTTCCTACAATTTTCATCCTAGAATTTTCTCATTTCAATTTCTTCCCTCAACCGTGCCCCTTCTAATTTTGCCCTGAACATTTTTTCCTTTTTCTTCTCTTTCCTCCTCTTATTATTTTTCGCCATTTTTAATGTAATTCTTTTACTAATTTTGCATGACAGCCATAATCCAAATAGGCAAGCTATAACAATCAATATTCCCTGTATTATTTTTGACAATATCCCATGCCAAATATTACTAAACCAATTTCCTACTTTAGCAAGTCCCTTTCCAACCTTTTCCCAAACTCCAGGTTCTTTCAGTTCCTTCAAATTTGTACTATCTTTTGTTAGGTTAGTAAGCATGCTTCTAATTTCATTACTATTATCAGGTATTTAAGCACAACAATGTCGCTCATTAAGCAATTTAGAAACTCCTCCATTTTTCGCTAAAAGAATGTCTAAAGCAAGCCTGTTTTGAAGAGTCCTAGTCCTCTCCGCAGCAAGTTTAGTATCCATCAGGAGAATAGCCCATGTGAAATTTGTCAGCATGTTATCGACAATAGTAGACAACTATTGAATCTTTATGGAGTTTAAGATAACTCCCACTGAAGGTTGGACTCCTTCTCTCCTCGGCACCGCCAACTGGATGACCACTAACCACCTCAAGCTCAACTCAAACAAAACCGAGATCATCATCTTCGGCCCCAACAAAACCACATGGGACGACTCCTGGTGGCCAACCACCCAAGGCCCTGTACCCACACCCGAAAACCACGCACGCAACATCAGCATCATCCTTGACCTCTCCCTCTCCATGACACAGAAAATCAATGCTCTAACCTCCTCCTGCTTCCACACACTCCGCACTCTAAAAAAATCCTTCAAATGGATTCCCCCAGAAACCAGAAAGACAGTCACCCACGCACTCATCAGCAGCAGACTGGACTACGGTAATACCCTCTACGCCGGCACCACACTCAAACTCAAACTCAAACGCAAACTCCAGAGAATCCAGAACATAGCCGCACGCCTCGTCCTTGGCCTCCCCTGCCACAAACTAATCTCACCACACCTCAAAACCCTTTACTGGCTCCCCATAGACAAGAGAATCACATTCAAGATCCTCATCCACGCACACAAATCCCTCCACAACACCGGCCCAACCTACCTCAACGATAGAGTCAACTTCCACACTCCCACATGCAACCTCCGATCAGCCGATCTCGCCCCAGCCACAGTCCCCCGAATCCAACGCACCACCACAGGAGGCAGGTCTTTCTCCTACCTCACCCCTAAAACCTGGAACTCCTCCCCACCGACATTCGCAAAATCAAAGATCTCCTGGTCTTCAGAAAGAACCTCAAGACATGGTTGTTCGATCAGTGACCCTCCCTGACCCCCCGTCTTCGATTCCCCCCCCAGCGCCTTGAGACCCTCACGGATGAGTAGTGCGCTCTACAATTTTTTTTGATTGATTGATTGATTGATTGAAGGAATTATCGCCCCAAATATGTCTCCTACTACACCAGCAGCAGTCGCTCTATTTTGTCTAGTACAATGTAATTCAGACAATTTCAGAAACCTTTTCAGATCATCCAGTTGATATATCTTTGGGAAAACTATCCCCAAATAACATGTCCCACACCATCCCTTTGGAAGACGGTAATAAGCATTAAGTCCACATATATATTAGATCCCAGGGATCGCTGGATCCTGTCCATTTAACATTAACGTCCATTTACTCTGAAACAAAAACACATGCTTACATTCACTCGTTCCCACAAACACATTGTCATAATATGACTTTGGTCGCGTAATGCAAAGCTTACCTACGTGTAGTGCATCTAAAGCTAATTTCCCTTGTTCCCTAACCGCACTGTAACTCTCACTATTTACAAAAGCTCGCTGCTGCAAGCCTTTTTCTAACCTCCCCTTCAATGCCCTCCTTCTACCTTCTGTGTGATTTAGAAAGCTTTTCTCTACAGATGTAAGCAAACATGTGTAGGAGGCTGGACTGGCTTGTAGTGAGTACCAAGGGGTACTTGCACCTTGCACCAGGCCCAGTTGTCCCTTATTAGTGTATAGGGTGTCTAGCAGCTTAGGCTGATAGATAATGGTAGCTTAGCAGAGCAGCTTAGGCTGAACTAGGAGACGTGTGAAGCTACTACAGTACCACTTAGTGTCATATGCACAATATCATAAGAAAACACAATACACAGTTATACTAAAAATAAAGGTACTTTATTTTTATGACAATATGCCAAAGTATCTTAGAGTGTACCCTCAGTGAGAGGATAGGAAATATACACAAGATATATATACACAATAGCAAACATATGCAGTATAGTCTTAGAAAACAGTGCAAACAATGTATAGTTACAATAGGATGCAATGGGGAAACATAGGGATAGGGGCAACACAAACCATATACTCCAAAAGTGGAATGCGAACCACGAATGGACCCCAAACCTATGTGACCTTGTAGAGGGTCGCTGGGACTATTAGAAAATAGTGAGAGTTAGCAAAATAACCCTCCCCAAGACCCTGAAAAGTGAGTGCAAAGTGCACTAAAGTTCCCCTAAGGACAAAGTAGTCGTGTTAGAGGAATAATGCAGGAAAGACACAAACCAGCAATGCAACAACTGTGGATTTCCAATCTAGGGTACCTGTGGAACAAGGGGACCAAGTCCAAAAGTCACAAGCAAGTCGGAGATGGGCAGATGCCCAGGAAATGCCAGCTGCGGGTGCAAAGAAGCTTCTACTGGACAGAAGAAGCTGAGGTTTCTGCAGGAACGAAAAGGGCTAGAGACTTCCTCTTTGGTGGACGGATCCCTCTCGCCGCGAAGAGTCGTGCAGAAGTGTTTTCCCGCCGAAAGGACGCCAACAAGCCTTGCTAGGCGCAAATTGTGCGTTTGGCGTTTTTGGACGCTGCTGGGGCTCAGGAGGTCGCAAATTGGACCTGAAGAGAGAGGGGACGTCGAGCAAGACAAAGAGCCCTCACTGAAGCAGGTAGCACCCAGAGAAGTGCCAGAAACAGGCACTACAAGGATGCGTGAAACGGTGCTCGCCGAAGTTGCACAAAGGAGTCCCACGTCGCCGGAGACCAACTTAGAAAGTCATGCAATGCAGGTTAGAGTGCCGTGGACCCAGGCTCGGCTATGCACAAAGGATTTCCGCCGGAAGTGCACAGGGGCCGGAGTAGCTGCAAAGTCGCGGTTCCCAGCAATGCAGCCCAGCGAGGTGAGGCAAGGACTTACCTCCACCAAACTTGGACTGAAGAGTCACTGGACTGTGGGGGTCACTTGGACAGAGTCGCTGGATTCGAGGGACCTCGCTCGTCGTGCTGAGAGGAGACCCAAGGGACCGGTAATGCAGCTTTTTGGTGCCTGCGGTTGCAGGGGGAAGATTCCGTCGACCCACGGGAGATTTCTTCGGAGCTTCTGGTGCAGAGAGGAGGCAGGCTACCCCCACAGCATGCACAAGCAGGAAAACAGTCGAGAAGGCGGCAGGATCAGCGTTACAGAGTTGCAGTAGTCGTCTTTGCTACTATGTTGCAGGTTTGCAGGCTTCCAGCGCGGTCAGCAGTCATTTCCTTATCAGAAGGTGAAGAGAGAGATGCAGAGGAACTCGGATGAGCTCTTGCATTCGTTATCTAAAGTTTCCCCAGAGACAGAGACCCTAAATAGCCAGAAAAGAGGGTTTGGCTACCTAGGAGAGAGGATAGGCTACTAACACCTGAAGGAGCCTATCAGCAGGAGTCTCTGACGTCACCTGGTTGCACTGGCCACTCAGAGCAGTCCAGTGTGCCAGCAGCACCTCTGTTTCCAAGATGGCAGAGGTCTGGAGCACACTGGAGGAGCTCTGGACACCTCCCAGGGGAGGTGCAGGTCAGGGGAGTGGTCACTCCCCTTTCCTTTGTCCAGTTTCGCGCCAGAGCAGGGGCTAAGGGGTCCCTGAACCGGTGTAGACTGGCTTATGCAGAATTGGGCACATCTGTGCCCAAGAAAGCATTTCCAGAGGCTGGGGGAGGCTACTCCTCCCCTGCCTTCACACCATTTTCCAAAGGGAGAGGGTGTCACACCCTCTCTCAGAGGAAGTTCTTTGTTCTGCCATCCTGGGCCAGGCCTGGCTGGACCCCAGGAGGGCAGATGCCTGTCTGAGGGGTTGGCAGCAGCAGCAGCTGCAGTGAAACCCCAGGAAGGGCAGTTTGGCAGTACCAGGGTCTGTGCTACAGACCACTGGGATCATGGGATTGTGCCAACTATGCCAGGATGGCATAGAGGGGGCAATTCCATGATCATAGACATGTTACATGGCCATATTCGGAGTTACCATTGTGAAGCCACATATAGGTAGTGACCTATATGTAGTGCACGCGTGTAATGGTGTCCCCGCACTCACAAAGTTCAGGGAATTGGCTCTGAACAATGTGGGGGCACCTTGGCTAGTGCCAGGGTGCCCTCACACTAAGTAACTTTGCACCTAACCTTTACCAGGTAAAGGTTAGACATATAGGTGACTTATAAGTTACTTAAGTGCAGTGTAAAATGGCTGTGAAATAACGTGGACGTTATTTCACTCAGGCTGCAGTGGCAGGCCTGTGTAAGAATTGTCAGAGCTCCCTATGGGTGGCAAAAGAAATGCTGCAGCCCCTAGGGATCTCCTGGAACCCCAATACCCTGGGTACCTCAGTACCATATACTAGGGAATTATAAGGGTGTTCCAGTAAGCCAATGTAAATTGGTAAAAATGGTCACTAGCCTGTTAGTGACAATTTGGAAAGCAATGAGAGAGCATAACCCCTGAGGTTCTGATTAGCAGAGCCTCAGTGAGACAGTTAGTCACTACACAGGTAACACATTCAGGCACACTTATGAGCACTGGGGCCCTGGGTTACCAGGGTCCCAGTGACACATACAACTAAAACAACATATATACAGTGAAAAATGGGGGTAACATGCCAGGCAAGATGGTACTTTCCTACACAACCCCCCCCCAAACGAAGGACAATAAGACTAGCCATGACCTGATGAGTCTTCATTGTCTAAGTGGAAATATCTGGAGAGTCCATCTGCATTGGAGTGGCTACTCCCAGGTCTATGTTCCACTGTATAGTCCATTCCCTGTAGGGATATGGACCACCTCAACAATTTAGGATTTTCACCTTTCATTTGTTTTAGCCAAAGTAGAGGTTTGTGGTCTGTCTGAACAATGAAGTGAGTGCCAAACAGGTATGGCCTCAACTTCTTCAGAGCCCAGACCACAGCAAAGGCCTCCCTCTCAATGGCAGACCAACGCTTTTCTCTAGGGGTCAACCTTCTACTAATAAAAGCAACAGGTTGATCCTGGCCCTCAGAATTAAGTTGTGATAGGACTGCCCCTACTCCTAATTCAGATGCATCAGTTTGGACATATAATTTTTTAGAGTAACAAGGGCTTTTCAGGACAGGTGCAGAGCACATGGCCTGCTTCAGCTCCTCAAAAGCTTTCTGACAGTTTGCTGTCCATAATACCTTTTTAGGCATTTTTTTGGATGTGAGGTCATTAAGAGGGGCTGCAATGGAGCCATAGTTCTTAATGAACCTCCTGTAATACCCAGTGAGGCCTAGGAAGGCTCTCACCTGAGTCTGAGTGGTAGGGGGAACCCAATCAATAATAGTTTGGATTTTCCCCTGAAGTGGTGCAATCTGTTCCCCACCAACAAGGTGTCCCAGATAAACCACCTTACCCTGCCCTATCTGGCACTTTGAAGCCTTGATAGTGAGGCCTGCCTTTTGCAGGGCCTCCAAAACATTCCATAGGTGGACCAGGTGATCATCCCAGCTGGAGCTAAAGACAGCTATATCATCCAAATATGCTGCACTGAAAGCTTCCAGCCCTTGCAGGACTGTGTTCACCAACCTCTGAAAAGTGGCAGGTGCATTTTTCAAACCAAAAGGCATTACAGTAAACTGGTAATGTCCTCCAATGGTAGAAAATGCAGTCTTAGGTTTAGCATCTTCTGATAATTTGATCTGCCAATACCCTGCAGTCAAATCAAAAGTGCTTAGATACTTGGCAGATGCCAGTGTATCTATAAGCTCATCTGCCCTGGGTATAGGGTGAGCATCAGTTTTGGTTACCAAGTTGAGACCTCTATAGTCTACACAAAACCGCATTTCCTTCTTTCCATCTTTAGAATTGGGTTTTGGTACCAGCACCACAGGAGAAGCCCATGGACTGTCAGAGTGCTCAACCACTCCTAGTTCCAACATTTTCTGGACCTCTTGCTTTATGCAGTCCCTGACATGGTCAGGCTGCCTATAGATCTTACTTTTGACAGGTAAACTGTCTCCAGTATCTATAGTGTGCTCACACCAAGAAGTGGTACCTGGCACAGTAGAGAAGAGTTCAGAGAATTGATCTAGGAGATTTATGCAATTATCTTTCTGCTCAGCAGTAAGACAATCAGCCAAAACTACACCTTCCACAAGAGCATCTTGTTCTGTGGAAGAGAAGAGATCAGGTAGAGGATCACTGTCTTCTTCCTGTCCCTGATCAGTTGCCATGAGCAGGGTGAGATCAGCCCTGTCATAGTAGGGTTTCAGGCGGTTGACATGGAGCACCGTAAGGGGACTCCTGGCAGTGCCTAAGTCAACTAAATAGGTGACTTCTCCCTTTTTTTCAACAATTGTGTGGGGACCACTCCATTTATCTTGGAGTGCTCTTGGGGCCACAGGCTCCAAGACCCACACTTTCTGTCCTGGTTGGTACTGAACCAAAACAGCCTTCTGATCATGCCATTGCTTCTGGAGCTCCTGGCTGGCCTGAAGGTTTTTATTGGCCTTTTTCATGTACTCAGCCATCCTTGATCTGAGGCCAAGTACATAATCCACAATATCCTGCTTGGGAGCTTTTAAAGGTTGTTCCCAACCCTCCTTTACAAGTGTGAGTGGACCCCTAACAGGGTGTCCAAAAAGAAGTTCAAAGGGGCTGAAGCCCACTCCTTTCTGGGGTACCTCCCTGTAGGCAAAAAGGAGGCATGGTAGAAGGATATCCCATCTCCTACGGAGTTTTTCAGGGAGACCCATAATCACGCCTTTGAGAGTTTTATTAAATCTCTCCACCAGTCCATTTGTTTGTGGATGATAGGGTGTTGTGAACTTGTACGTTACACCACACTCCTTCCACATGGCCTTTAAGTATGCAGACATGAAATTGCTTCCCCTGTCTGATACTACTTCCTTTGGGAAGCCCACCCTGGAAAATATTCCCAGGAGGGCCTTTGCCACTGCAGGAGCTATAGTGGTCCTTAAAGGAATAGCTTCAGGATATCTTGTGGCATGGTCCACTACCACCAAGATAAATCTATTGCCTGAAGCAGTAGGAGGGTCAAGGGGGCCAACTAGGTCAACCCCTACCCTTTCAAAGGGAACCCCAACCACAGGCAGTGGGGTAAGGGGTGCCTTTGGGGTGCCACCTGTCTTGCCACTGGCTTGACAGGTTTCACAGGACTTACAAAATTCCTTTGTGTCCTCAGACATTCTAGGCCAATGAAACAGGGGAACAAGCCTGTCCCAAATTTTCATTTGTCCTAGATGCCCAGCTAAGGGAATGTCATGTGCCAGTGTTAGGAGGAACTTTCTGTACTCCTGAGGAATCACTAATCTCCTGGCAGCTCCAGGTTTAGGATCCCTATGCTCAGTGTACAAGAGGTTGTCCTCCCAGTAAACTCTGTGAGAGTCACTGACATCCCCATTAGCCTGTTTGACAGCTTGCTGTCTGAGACCCTCTAATGTGGGACAGGTTTGCTGTGCCACACTCAGCTCCTCTCTGGCAGGCCCCCCTTCACCCAAAAGCTCAGCAGTGTCTGCTTCCAGCTCCTCTGGTGTAGGTTCTGCACAGGGAGGGAATTCTTCTTCCTCAGAAGTCGAATCCACTGTAGAGGGAGGGATAGTAGGAAGTGGTTTGCTTCTACTAGCCCTAGCTTTAGGGAGCACTTGGTCCATTGTTCCAGGATCCAAGCTTCCCTGTCCTTTTTGCTTTTTGGCCTGAGCCCTTGTCAAAGCAAAAATATGCCCTGGAATGCCCAGCATTGCTGCATGGGCCTCCAACTCCACATCTGACCAAGCTGATGTCTCCAAATCATTCCCTAGTAGACAGTCTACAGGTAATTCTGAAGCTACCACAACTTTCTTTGGACCAGTTACCCCCCCCCAGTTGAGATTTACAACAGCCATGGGGTGGCTTTGTGTTATGTTGTGAGCATCGGTTACTTGGTACTGGTGTCCAAGTATGTGTTGTTCAGGGTGCACCAGTTTCTCAATCACCATTGTGACACTGGCACCTGTGTCCCTGTAGGCCTGGACCTCAACACCATTTATTAGGGGTAGTTGCTTGTACTTCTCCAAGTTATGGGGGCAAGCAACCAAAGTGGCTAAATCAATAGCCCCTTCAGAGACCAAAGTAGCCTCTGTGGTCTCCCTAATCAGACCAACCCCAACTAAGTTACCAATAGTGAGCCCAGCTACTCCCTTGGATTGGCTATTAGTGGGTTTGCTCCCACCACCACTGCTATTAGTAGGGACACTAGGTGTAGCAGTAGGGGTTGTAGTGGTAGGAGCAGTGGTGCCTTTCTTTGGACAACTGGGATCTGTTGTCCAATGGCCTTTTATTTTACATAAATAGCACCATGGTTTCTTTTCCTTGTTCTGATTAAAGGAGGATTTGGACCCACCACCCCCACCAGAGTGTTTTTGTGGGCCTGATGAAGACTCATTTTTAGATTTGTCCCCACCCTTGTCTGAAGACTTACCATGCTTCTTTTTGTTGCCATCTTTGTCACCCCCTGTATGAACTTTTCTGTTCACTCTTGTTCTGACCCATTTGTCTGCCTTCTTTCCCAATTCTTGGGGAGAGGTCAGATCCGAGTCCACCAAGTACTGGTGCAACAAATCAGACACACAATTATTAAGAATATGCTCTCTCAGGATTAAGTTATACAGGCTGTCATAATCAGTAACTTTACTGCCATGTAACCACCCCTCCAAGGCCTTCACTGAATGGTCAATGAAATCAACCCAGTCTTGTGAAGACTCCTTTTTGGTCTCTCTGAACTTTATCCTGTACTGTTCAGTGGTTAAGCCATAACCATCCAGGAGTGCATTCTTAAGAACTTGGAAATTATTAGCATCATTTTCTTTTACAGTAAGGAGCCTATCCCTACCTTTTCCACTAAATGATAGCCATAGGATAGCAGCCCCCTGCCTTTGAGGGACATCCTGTACAACACAGGCCCTCTCAAGTGCAGCAAACCACTTGTTAATGTCATCCCCCTCCTTGTAAGGGGGAACTATCTTGTGCAGATTCCTGGAATCATGCTCTTTTGCAGGATGACTATGGGGAATACTGCTGCTGCCACCATGGGTATCTAAACCCAACTTCTGTCTTTCCTTGTCTAATTCAAAAGACTGTCTATCCAAATCCAGCTGTTGCTTTTTAAGCTTCAGTCTGGTTTGTTCCACCCTCAACTTATTGAGTTCCCTCTCTAACATTCTATCATCAGGGTTGGTGGGAGGGACATTCCTAGAAACAGAGCTATGATGGGAATGAACAGAAGGAGACCTGTCCCTTACAGAAGCCACTCTAACAGCTTGGTTAACTGAAACATTACTACCAGTATGGTGAGAATAAATGCTTTTGTTATGATGTGAGACAACACTATTTGTATGGTGTGGCTCATCATCATTCCCAACTATGCTAGACTGTCTAGTAATGGGCAGGCTAGGAAGTTTCTTTCCTGAATCTTTTCCTGGGGGAGTCCCTGAATCAGATTGAGAACTATTAGGTACTTTTTCAACAGATGAGGCACCTATGGCCTTATCCTGTTCTTTAAGCATGTTAAGTAACAGTTCCAAGGAAGGATTCTTCCCTACACTCAAACCTCTCTCTATACAGAGACTCCTTGCTCTTTTCCAGCTAAGGTTGTCATATGCAAGTTTGGACAGATCAACATTTTGGCCTGTGCCAGACATTTTTTAGAGAGAGTTAAAGTGATAGAAAAAGAGAAAAAAGTTTTCAGAGCTTTTTGGAAAGACAGAAAAAAACTTTTTTAACTTTTAAGAACTTTTTGAAAGTTTAGAAGTACTTTTCAGCACTTAGAAAAGAGTGAAAAGAGGAAATGCAAAACTTTTTGGCTATGTGTATATACACTGACCTTGTTTTGTATATTTTTCTCTTATGAAAAGTACAATGACAAGATTGGTAAGTAGTCTCAAGCACTTATCCCACCACTGCACAACCAATGTAGGAGGCTGGACTGGCTTGTAGTGAGTACCAAGGGGTACTTGCACCTTGCACCAGGCCCAGTTCTCCCTTATTAGTGTATAGGGTGTCTAGCAGCTTAGGATGATAGATAATGGTAGCTTAGCAGAGCAGCTTAGGCTGAACTAGGAGACGTGTGAAGCTACTACAGTACCACTTAGTGTCATATGCACAATATCATAAGAAAACACAATACACAGTTATACTAAAAATAAAGGTACTTTATTTTTATGACAATATGCCAAAGTATCTTAGAGTGTACCCTCAGTGAGAGGATAGGAAATATACACAAGATATATATACACAATAGCAAACATATGCAGTATAGTCTTAGAAAACAGTGCAAACAATGTATAGTTATAATAGGATGCAATGGGGAAACATAGGGATAGGGGCAACACAAACCATATACTCCAAAAGTGGAATGCGAACCACGAATGGACCCCAAACCTATGTGACCTTGTAGAGGGTCGCTGGGACTATTAGAAAATAGTGAGAGTTAGCAAAATAACCCTCCCCAAGACCCTGAAAAGTGAGTGCAAAGTGCACTAAAGTTCCCCTAAGGACAAAGTAGTCGTGTTAGAGGAATAATGCAGGAAAGACACAAACCAGCAATGCAACAACTGTGGATTTCCAATCTAGGGTACCTGTGGAACAAGGGGACCAAGTCCAAAAGTCACAAGCAAGTCGGAGATGGGCAGATGCCCAGGAAATGCCAGCTGCGGGTGCAAAGAAGCTTCTACTGGACAGAAGAAGCTGAGGTTTCTGCAAGAACGAAAAGGGCTAGAGACTTCCCCTTTGGTGGACGGATTTCTCTTGCCGTGGAGAGTCGTGCAAAAGTATTTTCCCGCCGAAAGGACGCCAACAAGCCTTGCTAGGTGCAAATTGTGCGTTTGGCGTTTTTGGACGCTGCCGGGGCCCAGGAAGGACCAGGCGATCGCAAATTGGACCTGAAGAGAGAGGGGACGTTGAGCAAGACAAAGAGCCCTCACTGAAGCAGGTAGCACCCGGAGAAGTGCCATAAACAGGCACTAAAAGGATGCGTGAAACAGTGCTCGCCGAAGTTGCACAAAGGAGTCCCACGTCGCCGGAGACCAACTTAGAAAGTCGTGCAATGCAGGTTAGAGTGCCGTGGACCCAGGCTTGACTATGCACAAAGGATTTCCACCGGAAGTGCACAGGGGCCGGAGTAGCTGCAAAGTCGCGGTTCCCAGCAATGCAGCCCAGCGAGGTGAGGCAAGGACTTACCTCCACCAAACTTGGACTGAAGAGTCACTGGACTGTGGGGGTCACTTGGACAGAGTCGCTGGATTCGAGGGACCTCGCTCGTCGTGCTGAGAGGAGACTCAAGGGAGTGGTAATGCAGCTTTTTGGTGCCTGCGGTTGCAGGGGGAAGATTCCGTCGACCCACAGGAGATTTCTTCGGAGCTTCTGGTGCAGAGAGGAGGCAGGCTACCCCCACAGCATGCACAAGCAGGAAAACAGTCGAGAAGGCGGCAGGATCAGCGTTACAGAGTTGCAGTAGTCGTCTTTGCTACTATGTTGCAGGTTTGCAGGCTTCCAGCGCGGTCAGCAGTCGTTTCCTTATCAGAAGGTGAAGAGAGAGATGCAGAGGAACTCGGATGAGCTCTTGCATTCGTTATCTAAAGTTTCCCCAGAGACAGAGACCCTAAATAGCCAGAAAAGAGGGTTTGGCTACCTAGGAGAGAGGATAGGCTACTAACACCTGAAGGAGCCTATCAGCAGGAGTCTCTGACGTCACCTGGTGGCACTGGCCACTCAGAGCAGTCCAGTGTGCCAGCAGCACCTCTGTTTCCAAGATGGCAGAGGTCTGGAGCACACTGGAGGAGCTCTGGACACCTCCCAGGGGAGGTGCAGTCAGGGGAGTGGTCACTCCCCTTTCCTTTGTCCAGTTTCGCGCCAGAGCAGGGGCTAAGGGGTCCCTGAACCGGTGTAGACTGGCTTATGCAGAATTGGGCACATCTGTGCCCAAGAAAGCATTTCCAGAGGCTGGGGGAGGCTACTCCTCCCCTGCCTTCACACCATTTTCCAAAGGGAGAGGGTGTCACACCCTCTCTCAGAGGAAGTTCTTTGTTCTGCCATCCTGGGCCAGGCCTGGCTGGACCCCAGGAGGGCAGATGCCTGTCTGAGGGGTTGGCAGCAGCAGCTGCAGTGAAACCCCAGGAAGGGCAGTTTGGCAGTACCAGGGTCTGTGCTACAGACCACTGGGATCATGGGATTGTGCCAACTATGCCAGGATGGCATAGAGGGGGCAATTCCATGATCATAGACATGTTACATGGCCATATTCGGAGTTACCATTGTGAAGCCACATATAGGTAGTGACCTATATGTAGTGCACGCGTGTAATGGTGTCCCCGCACTCACAAAGTTCAGGGAATTGGCTCTGAACAATATGGGGGCACCTTGGCTAGTGCCAGGGTGCCCTCACACTAAGTAACTTTGCACCTAACCTTTACCAGGTAAAGGTTAGACATATAGGTGACTTATAAGTTACTTAAGTGCAGTGTAAAATGGCTGTGAAATAACGTGGACGTTATTTCACTCAGGCTGCAGTGGCAGGCCTGTGTAAGAATTGTCAGAGCTCCCTATGGGTGGCAAAAGAAATGCTGCAGCCCCTAGGGATCTCCTGGAACCCCAATACCCTGGGTACCTCAGTACCATATACTAGGGAATTATAAGGGTGTTCCAGTAAGCCAATGTAAATTGGTAAAAATGGTCACTAGCCTGGTAGTGACAATTTGGAAAGCAATGAGAGAGCATAACCCCTGAGGTTCTGATTAGCAGAGCCTCAGTGAGACAGTTAGTCACTACACAGGTAACACATTCAGGCACACTTATGAGCACTGGGGCCCTGGGTTACCAGGGTCCCAGTGACACATACAACTAAAACAACATATATACAGTGAAAAATGGGGGTAACATGCCAGGCAAGATGGTACTTTCCTACAACATGTCAGATTATTGCGGTGTGCATAAGATGTACTAAGTGTTAATGTTGCTTCAAAGAACCCCTTAACTAATTTTATGTTATAGTATTTAGCTACACTATTTAAATCTTCTATGATAGGCACATAGGAAAACACAAGGTTGTGATTTGAATAAAAGTATTGAATTTCCTCTTGGTTATAGAATCGTGTTAGTAACAAACTACAGCGTATCCCATATGTTAGAGGCAAACTATGATAGGTAACTCCCTCTTGCACTGAAACAGGAATCTGTGTACACATATAACAATATTTTGCATCCATAGTATCAACATATTCACTCAGCAAGCAATAGAAAACATTAGTTGATAGTTCCCCTTTTTACGTTAGTTCCCTCATGCAAATATTTTGTGTCCTGCTCGAACCTCTCCCAAGCTGTTAGTGTAGCGGCGGTCTCAGGAATTGTAGCATTGTTAGTTTCACTCTTAACCACCAATGGCATTCCCACAATCAGAACTATGATGAATATCACACATACAACACCCACACCAACACCCAAATATTTACAACACCTACTTCCCCTATTATCATCTCTAACATTAGCCATGATCTGTAAAGAATCAGAAAGCAAAGTATTATTAGTTCAACCAACAACCAACAGATAGTTAAACTTATTATGATATTTCTTTTCAGCAAAGCTAAGCAAAGTCTTTCTTCAGCAATTATATACAGCTTTCACATTTACTCCCAGGATCCTTGTCAATTCAGGATTGCAGCTTGTCAAAACCAGTTCTCAAAAGTCAATTCAGGTTAACAGTGTCACATCCGGTGATTTATCAGTCTCTTTTCTCAGTTTTCTTTAACTCAATTTTCACATCAACACAGTCTCTTTCTCTGGCCAGACTCAGGTACCAAAGTACTGACCTGGGATTTCTCGATCAAAACAGAACATCAAGAACTCTTGTTGCCCCTCAGCTGGCATTGCATATGCCCATTCAGGACCTGCGTACCTTCTGTTAGCCACTCTCTTTCTTTTCAACTTCTGATCACCCTGCAACTCTCCTTCACTCAGATCTTCTCTTCTTGTTGTATCTACCTCCTCCTCTATTGCATCTTCAACAACCACCTTTCCCTTACACACTTGCAGTTCTGGCCACTTATCTCCTTTCAGTGTCTCTCTGGTCTTTGATCTTCCCTGTGGCAGCTCGTCGACCTCCTCTGACTCTATGATGTTTTCTCTTGATGGACCTGCAATTTGCTTAGGAGGAGACTGATTTTCTTCCGCCTCAACTCCTTCACCTTCTGGGTTTGTCAGGGGCTCAAATACTTGTCCATAGCCGTCTGCTTCTGGGAGAACCTCCTTCTGACTCGGTCCTCCTGGCGCCTCAGTTGAGATAGGCTCACAATCACCCCTCTGGGTCTCTTCTCTTTTGTCTCTTATTGGAGTGACCAGGCCGTCTTCAACGGGCTCTCCTTCTGTCTCAGTTCCCCTTTGATCACTCTCCGGCCCTGAGACTTCCTTCTCTGTTGTTGGTACTTTCAACAACTCAGCTTCCTCATCAATTGGACACACCACCTTTTTCGTATGCCTGGCATGGATCCAGTTCTGAATTCCCACACACTTTACAGCAATGGTAGTCATTAATATTACTTGATATGGCCCCTTCCAACGTGGCTCCAAACACGACTTCCTCACGTGTTTCTTGATGACAACACAGTCCTCAGCTCTCAGGTTGTGACCTGGATCATTTATCAGTGGTAGTGTGGTGGCTTCCACCTGGTGAGAGAAATGGCAGACCACATCAGCCAGACCCTTGCAGTAGTCCAACACCATATCATCCATGATATTCACAAGAGCATTTGCAGGCACTGCTGGCAGTCTTATAGCTTGGCCCATGAGAATTTCATGAGGAGACAGTCCTGTTTTCTTGTTGAGCGTGTTTCTCATTGACATTAGCACCAAGGGCAATGCATCAGGCCATTTCAAATTTGTAGCTGCACACATTTTTTTTGCCAATCTCGACTTCAGGGTACCATTCATTTGCTCCACTAATCCTGATGCTTCAGGGCGGTAACTACAATGCAACTTCTGCTCGATGTTTAATGCTGCACACAATAGCTTAACCACCTCATTGTTGAAGTGACTTCCCCTATCTGATTCTAAAGAGATCAGAAACCCGAAACGTGGAATCAATTCGCTACTGTGAGACTATCTTTTCTACGTATAGGGTAAGTATCAATCCAATGACTAAAGATGCACACAATCACTAACACGTATCAGACCTCCACACACAGGCATTTCGATAAAATCCAACTGCATTCTGCTAAATGGACCTCCTGCTCCCCCAATGTGGCTCAAATTCACCACTGTCCCTTTTCCCGCATTCATCTGCTGACAGATGATACACCTGTGACAGATCACTTCTGCGGCTTGTCTGAACTTCGGGTTAAACCAGTCAATCGTGAACAACCTGATCATGGCATCTCTCCAAATATGAGCTTGACCATGGTAAAACCTTGCAAACTGTGATAGAAGACTGTTCTACAAAACCATTTTCCCTTCGTCTGAAACCCACAAATGATCTGGTCTTTGTACACATTGCATCTTAACACAAGAACGTTTCTCATCCTTGCTGGCACGTCCCTGCAACAATTTAAATTCCTCCAACGTGTCAACCACCCTTAATGCGTAACCTGTGCATGTCTCATTTTCTGTTTCAGGTAACAATGCCCACTGATCTTTGAACGATGTACAGTTCAATGCACAAAACCTTGCGACTTGATCTGCATATCCATTTAACATTGAAACAAAGTCTTGTGATTTCAAGTGAGTGCTGCATTTCACCACGGCAATTTCATGAGGTAACTGAATCGTGTGCAACAACTCCTTAATTTTTTCACCATTTTTCACTGGAGAACCAGAAGAGGTCAGAAATCCCCTCTGTGACCATAGCTGGCCAAAATCATGAACAATTCCAAATCCGTATCTGCTATAGTGTAGATGGTTACTCTCAATTCGGCAGCAGCATGGCAAGCTCTATGAAGAGCAACCAATTCTGCCACATGAGCAGAATATACTCTCTCAAGCCATGACGCTTCCAGGATACTAATGATTGTACACACAGCGTATCCGGTTCACAGCACTCCTACTGAGTCTCTCAAACATGAGCCATCAACAAAGATAATTTTGTCATTTTCTTCCAATTGGGTATCTTTATTATCAGGCCTCGGTTTGGTGCACATTTCTGTTACCTCAAGACAATCATGTTCTACATCATCAGCATCCTCAACTTCTGTGTTTTTATTTGGAAGCAAAGTTGCCGGGTTCAGCACTGTACATCTTTTCAACGTTACATTTGGTGACCCCAATATGATCGTTTCATATTTCGTCAGTCTTGCATTTGTCATGTGCAGCGTTTTGGTACGAGTTAACAGGAACTCAACTGAGTGTGGGACCTTGACTGTTAAAGGATGTCCCATCACTATGCCTTCACATTTTGCGAGGCTTTGACCAACTGCTGCTACTGCACGCAGACAACCCAGTAAGGCTGCTGCAACTGGGTCCAAAGTAGCTGAAAAATATGCTACTGGTCGGTTTACACCTCCATGGACCTGTGTCAGGACAGACAAAGAACATGCATCACGTTCATGACAAAACAAAACAAAAGGCTTCATGTAATCAGGCATACCTAAAGCTGGAGCCCTACACATACACTCTCTCAGCTCGGTAAACGCCTTCATTTCTTTCTCTGACAGTGTTAGGACATCTGGCCCATCCTTAACCGTCAGTCTCACCAATGGCTTGCGGATGACCGAAGAATTCGGGATCCACTTGCAACAGTATCCCACCATTCCCAGGAACATCCTAACGCCTCTCCGTGTCGTTGGGGGATTCATCTGCAATAAAGCGGTCACTCTTTCCCTGGATAACTTCCTCAACCCTTTCTCAATTAGATGACCTAAGTATATCACCTCTTTCTGACAATACTGCAGATTCTTTGGGGACACCTTATGCCCATTCTTTCCCAAGTGGTCCAGCAAGGCAATGGAATCATACTTGCAGTAATCCCTCATTTTGGATGCAATCAACAAATCGTCAATGTGCTCCACTAGAGTCGATTGAAAAGGCAATTCCAATGATTCCAAATCTTTCTTCAATATCTGATTGAAGATGGAAGGTGATTCCGAAAAGCCTTGAGGAATTCGACACCAACTGTAGACCTTGTCCAAGAATTTGAAACTAAAAAGAAACTGGCTGTCCTCATGAAGAGGCACAGTAAAGAACGCTTGGGACAAATCTACTACTGTGAACCACTCTGCATTGCATGGAACCTGGAACATGATCACAGCTGGATTTGGCACCACTGGGCAACATTTCACCACTATATCTTTCTCAAGTCTTGGACAATTCGAACTTTCCCACAAGGCTTTCTCAGTCCCATTATTGGTGAATTACATGGACTGCTCATCACTTCTTTCAAAACTCCTTGCTTCACAAAGTCAGCAACTAACTGCGCTACCTGTATAAGGACATCTTGCACCATGTGGTACTGCGGTACCGGGGGAACATAGCATTCGGCTTCACACTAACTTTAACTGGTTCTACTCCTTTTATCAGTCCCACTTCCTTTCCTGTCAAGTCCCACACTTTCTCTCTGACTGTCCCCTGCAAATCTGCTGGCAGATCAGTCACTGTGAACATTGGGAAGAAGTTAATCACAGGATACTCCTCATCTGTCGTCTCCGTCTCACGCTCTGAAACCTGACCGTCATCTCCTTCATCGTCACTTTTTGTCTGCACCTCAATCCCCTCATTGGAACAGATGATAGAACATCTTGTCTTGCACAGAAAGTCTCTTCCCAGTAGGGACTCGAATCACAAACTACAAACCTGTGCAACCCCTGAAAAGTGCCAAGCTCAACCTGAACCGGATCTGTGATCGGGTTAGTCAAGAGCTGATTCGCCACACCTACTACCTTGACTGTATGTGCCAAAAAAGGCAGCTTCGGAACCTCTGCACTCCTGACTGTAGAGCGTGTAGCTCCTGTGTCAACCAAGAATGAGACTTTGTGACCCATCACTTTCCCTTGCACGTAAGGTCCCCTCTGATCTACCTCTAAGGATGCTGCAAGCCTACATTCCTCACTGTCTGAGCTCTCATCCGACCACTCATCGTTTATTCCATTCTCACCAAATAATGGGAACTGTTGTACCATGTTATTTTGACTCATTCTTTGACCTGTGACCTGCTGAAGAAACATCACCTGTTGCTGTTCCATTGGTGCTAAGGGCAACTGCATTTGCTGTCTAGGTACCAAAGGAACCTGCTGTTGCATTTGCGGTATCTGCATCGGTTGTACACGTGGCATCTGCACTTGTTACATGGGTTCAAGAACTTGCATCTGAACCACGCTATTCTGAAAGTTCGGATTAGGACCTCTCATCCTTGGTCTTTTAACATTTTGGAATGCATTAATATCATTGCTTTGTTGAACAACACCCTCCTGCACCATCATCGGCCACTCCCGCTTCCAATGTCTGACTCCCCCGCAAGCATGACAAGGTAACACCTTCTTCATCCCCTGCACATCATTTTGGACCATTACAGCATTCAGATCTGGACCACGGTGCACAAAACCTCCTCGACCTCTGCCTCTCACTTGCGCCTGAAACATCCCATTTCCTTGCTGCTTTTGCACCATCTGCTGTAGACCATTTCCCTGCATCCATGCTTGTGCTGCCTTAATTTACATTACCATCACCTTGTCCTTTAACTTACTCTGCTTCGACTCAATTTCGTCATTACAGTATTTCGCATACTGCAACACCTCGTCAATTGACAGATCAAATGATTCTTAATCATCTGGCTAATCTCGGGCCTCAAACCCTCAACAAATCTGAACACAAGGTGATTCATGTCCTTCGCCTCTATGGCCTCTGTATCACTGTAGTGCTTGAACACCTTCAACAACCTCTCATAGTAGGCATGTATCGACTCTTTAGCCTCATGCGCCATTCGATCAATCTTTTGCCAATCAATATTTTGCGGCAACACCTTCTGTTTCAAGAACTCAATCACCTTATAGGTGCTCCTGTGACTCTATCCCTTGCCGGTTCCGCGGTTGGCCAATCCACACTCCTCTTGCACTCAAGCCACAAATCAGCTGGAACTATAATCTTAAAAAGAGTATTCAGGTCTTCCCAAAGACACTTCACAAGCTTCACAAACCTATCTGTCTGCTGGTACCACTCTATTGGCTTCTCCCTCAGCCTGGGGAAATCATCTGTGAATGACAGAATGTCACCTCTAGACCATGGTACATGGACAAGAACCCCACCTGCCGTCTCTCTCATTGGTAACATCTTTATTCTACCGGTATCCGGCACTGGTTTCGCCTGCTGCTGCTCCGGGCAGTCACTTTTCCTTTCATCTCTTTTCTTTGCCCATCTGCCTTCCCACTTCTCTAAGGTTCCCCAAACGTGTGCACTCTGCAGTATTTCTTTAAGGTGTACCTTCATCCCAGTAGAACTCATGTGTTCAAAATCCTTAGGCTCAAAATCTAACCTGTAACTCCTCTTCAGATGTTTAGTATTGTCTACGTTTATGCCGTATTTATCTGCCAGGTTTGTGAACTTCTGGTGCACCTTTCTCACTTCTTTAGTTATCTTTGGGCACAGATACCTCAATTCTGCTTCAGTATATTACTCTAGCCTGTTCACTCCCATGCTCTCTTCAACCAGCTCATTTGCCTCCATACTTAATTTCACAAAATTCAGGTAGTCTTCTCTCTCCGACCGCTCTGCTGTTGCAGGGGTAGTCTGTGGTGAATTTAACTTGTCTAACCATTCATTCAGTTGTTGCGCGGTTAAACCTTGCAATGAGATATTTCCAGCCTGCATTATCGGTGTTTGCAGTACATTTGCACTTGAGATCTGCGGAGTCAGCAGTCCCAAACCTGATTGTCTCATGGTATCTGGAAGAACCCCAATCGGACTGACGTCTAATAGAAACCTAGATCTCTCTATCGTCTGTTCCACTGGAGTCATCCCTTGAGAGCTCCCTACGAACCCTCCTCTTGTCACTTCTTGGGTCATTACTCCCTGATCACATACACTAGGCTTTGCCTGCGCATTCAATGGTACTGGTGGACCAACTGTAATAGGTAAGGATATGACGGCTGCCTACTCCCCAAAACCTGTGGACCATTAGCTCCCACATTCTGATTCATTATTGGTGCTGTGGCTAACTGCGGCCCCGTGACCGAGGTGTAATTCGGGACCGTCTGTTGTTGTGCCTGAGGCAGTAAAAGTGGAGTCGGCTCAGTCTGTATTAGCTTTGGTCTCGTATAAGCCGGATCTGTCAGCACCATCAAATTCGTAGTAGTCACTAATATTGGGACATCAGGGTGGAGACTCTGAACCTGTGGTGGCTGCAGCTGTCTCTGCATCTCTGGAGCAGTAGACACACTGACACTATTCTGTATCGGAACTGGTGTTGCAACAGTATTTACCTGTACCGTGTTTGTTGTCCCCTGGTTCTGCGTTGATTTTATAGGACCTGCACTAGTACTTGGTCTACTGTCATCTAGGGCGTATGGCGGTAGTCGGTCATTTAGTAACTGATTAAGGAACTCATCATCATCTGAGTCATCTGCCTCTGCCCAGGACTTCTTAGTCTCCTTTTCTTTGCTAGAACCCTTATCCGTCTTACAAGTGGCTTTCTGTCTTTGGGTTCCGCCTTCTTGAGTTATTGCTGGGAACATCCTAACTCCGTCTATTATTTCTCTCCTCCAAACCCTCTGTGTGCTATCAGCTAGTGTCTTTTCTGCTTTCCTCATTCTCCTCTCAAATTTCAGTTGCTGTTGTCGTATTGCCATCAGTTCACAAATTGCTAGCGCCTCAAACTGCGCTGGCCTCGGAGGCAGCTTTTGCTCATTTAACACCCTCTGCAAATTTTCCAAAATCCTTATATTGAACGTTCCGTGCTCCGGAAACGCCAAGCACCCTTCCTTCTCTGTCATTTTGCACCATTGCTTTAGCCAAAGACAGGGCGCGACTCCCCTCTCCTCCATTACGGCATAAGCCGGTGTATCCTCTGGCGGTGTAGGCTCCCCTACACTCGCGGTAATGTACACATCTCCCCTCAAAGCACTCCTTAGAGCCTTGAAAAACTTAATTTTTACGTCTTTTATTTTTCTAACAATCGAATCAGGAAGTGACTTTAATTCCCAGAACTCTCTTTACCCACCTTCTCAGCCAATTGCCTCTCACGGGCGACTGCCAATCCGTGCGCGACCCTTCTTACTAACTGACCTATCCCAGCGCCGCTCCAATGACGTCACACTAACACACACTGCGGCTGACAAAGTCTTGCTGCTTGTCTTTCTCACTTTCCGCTCACACAAAATCTACTGCAATGTATTGCGAGCACTAACAAAAACTCAAATTTGCCGGTTTACTACAGGAAAGGGTAACACAATCGCTTCAGAACTTTACAGAGATTTTGCTTAGCCTCAGCAGCTAATCTCTCTTTCTCAGATCCCGCACTCACAAGCAAAATTTGACCCGCAAATTCTACTCTTGACTTGTCAATGGGTTTAGAACTCACCAAATCTCTATCGAAGTTTTCATTCACTCACATTGACTCAAACTCGACTCGTCAACCTCGCCCGATTGACCTATTAAACCGCGCAAATTACAACATAAACCAAGTGTCTCATACACTTATCAACATACTCCGGAGTCTTAGACCATGCAGGGTCCGTGCATTACCAACAACCACGTGCACAGTTTTTTTTACCACAAAGCGCCACACTCACAAGTTCGCCGACTTCCCTACTCTCATACTGCGGAGTACGCCCACTCCTACTAAAACATTACCTGGCCTAAAATTCTCATAAACCTCACAATTCACCTGCAGTATGCATAAGCTGTGCAAGCGCAAACCCTACGTCACTCACACTATCACTAGAACGCCGAGAACATACCCAGCTCACTTCAGCAAGCTCCGAGATTCGGGGAAAGTCATTTGGGACATAGGGGCACATCATCTCTCCAATTTGCATTATTTCAAAAACAATTTTCAAACAGTGGTCCCTCGTCCTAGGGCCCCAAAGGGCCGAAACCATCCTCTGCTACCAGAACTGATAACACGTCAGAACCTTGATAAGTAAACTTACAAGGATACACATCTTAGGCCAATGAACCTTTTGACCACGTTTGGGGACTTCCCAGAACGAGATATCCGATTAGCATTGCAGTCAATAGATCAATAACCTCGTCAATATTTACAATAACTAATCAATCCAGTTAATCAATAACCTTTAATAGGAATCAAGCGCACCATAACCTTGCAGTCATGAATAACCACACCAATCTAGTAAGAGTTAGGATATTTATTCCCTATTAGTTACAATCTAGAATCAAATTTAGTAGTCTCAATATCAATAAGCGCATCATAACCACTACAACTTGGCAATCAGAGCAAAACCTAATCAAAGCATAGATCATAAACATTTAGGATTAACCACAACGTTAATATGAATCAACTTTAGCAGAGTATCATTAGTACATTATAAAACAAAGCAAGAATTCAGTTGTTTGTCCATTTGCATCCGACATTAGTGAACACCTTAACTAACCTCGAATTAGCATCAGCATGTTGGGCTTCACGCAAAACAACTTAACAAACACAAATTTGGAAAACATCTAAGTATGGCCTCTATCAAAAGAGCAGTTGGCACCTAGAAAGAAAAGGCATACAGACAATTACAATTTATCATCAGATAGTTACTCATCCGAATGGGTCAGCAAACTGCTATAGTCTTCGTCCTCAGGACATCAGTAGATGCGCCATCAGCCAGGGTAAAAAAGGTAAGTCTCAGTAGGGCATAGTAAAAAAAGGCTCTTCCCTCATAAGAAGGAGAAGTGCATAACAGGCAAGGAGGTACGATGAGGATGGTTTAAAGTATCAGACAGCTAAGGACAAAGTCTCTCAGAATGGCAAGGAATGATGAAGAATGGCTTCAAAAGTGGCAAAGTAATGGCAAGGTTTGGTGAGGAACAATGGCTAAGAAAATTGCTGATTTCTCCTCAGGTCAAGTCGTTATATCAAACTGTCGATCAAGTCTCTAATTTCATATTGGGCAATATTTGGTGCATCATTATCTCTGTCCAATAATCCTTCACACACCTTACTAGAATTTTCACCTAACATGGTTCTCATGCCGTCGATTGGCTCCTGTGATTGACGTCTTCATCGGGTGGAATGTCAGGTAAGAAAAGTTACACTTGTCACTCCAGTCAGTAGTTCCATTGTCTTCTCCTAGTCCAGGCGACCTTGCACCTGTTGCAAATTACACTGTTACAGTTGGCAAGAATGTCTCCTTGAGCAAGTTGGGTCCCATGAGAAAGAATTTACTGCAGCTATACACATATCTCCAGCTTTTGGAAAAGTACAGCTTTGTGTCCTTCAGGAAAGCAGCACATTGCACGTTAGACAAACACAATTAATATGAGACCAGGCAGCGAGGCCCAGACCTTTGCTAACTAAGGCCTAGTGATTAATTTAGCATAACTGAATACATAACTCTTAATGCTAATACAAAGTCATACATTAGTACATTGTTAATTCATCATTAGTCAGTTTCATTAATCATCGTATATATTGGTGGCCACTCCCTGTGGGCACATTTCAAATGCGTACATTATTTTTCTAGGTTAACATATCTTCTATGCGGATTCATTACACATTATATTGCAAGCTATTCATGTTAATATTAATTTTAAAGGTCACACTCCAACAATCTCATCTCCCACCACATAACTGGGCAGCAGGTCCTTGAGTTTGCAAACCCTTTTTTCCTTCAGGTATAATGTCACTATTACTGCTAGAATCTGCCTGTCTGGCCATAATTTCCAGCTCCTTCAGACTCAATTCGTGAGCCAGTAACATTGTTTTCCCTGCTAAGGCTCTTTCTGCCTCAACCTTATTTTATTTCCTTTCAGCCTTTTTCTACTCTGATTCCATAGTTAATGTAGCCTTCTGCAGCTTGAATGTCCTCTCTTTACTCCTATCTGCTAGTTCCTCTGGGGAGAGGCTACAGAAAGAAAGACTGCTCCCTGCCATGGAAGGGAGCTCCAATTCATGGGTAAACCCCTCCCCTTCCAATGCAGGTATTTCCTCTGAAGGGTCCTCCTCAGGTCCCTCCATCTCATCATCCTCTCCTGTAGTTACACCCAAAGCAGAGAGGGATTCTCCCCAGGCCCTCAGCACCCTTTGCAACTCCTCCTTCCTGGTGGTGCTCTTGGCAGGAAGTCCAAACTCTTTGCAGATATCCTTGAGCTGAGCCACAGTGTAGACCTCCATATTGGTCAATTCAAATTCCATTTTTGCAGGTGATGATGTACATCCAGCAGGCAGGGACATGATTTTTGTCACAAAAATCAAAAATGTCAATCAAGGAGAATTTAGATTCTGAATTAGTCTTTGATGCGAAATGGTAGTGTACACCATGTCACTGTACCGTACTGCACAACCACATGTCCTTATCCCACCACTGCCACCAATGTTACAAATTGTGTTGTTGGTTGGCTGGGGTGTAAGCCCTGGTAAAGCAGCACCCACAATCCTGGTCAGCTAAGGCACAATCAAACCCTAAATTGACCTGCTAGCTTGGCACAGAGCAGTCAGGGTTAGCTTAGAGGCAATGTGTAAAGTATTTGTGCAATACTTCAGAGTAAGCAGTGAAAACATCATACAAAAAAGATTCCACACCAGGTTAGAAAACTAGATCTGATTTTAATAAATAAAACAAGACCAAAATGACTAAAATCCAATAAGTAGAACTGAAGATATTGAATTTCAAAGTTTTCAGTAAAGATAGCACCAAGAGGTGCTACTAGGGGTATCTGGTTGCGCTGAACTAAGAGTTCAGGCTGACCATGATGGAGCATGGGCTAGCTACAGGGACCTAGCTAGGCTTGCTGAACCAAAGTACCTTAAATCCTGGTTGCCAAGCATTGCATGGATCCTTGTTGAAGATGCATCGTACAGCTGAGGCAATTTGTTGCTTTCGAGCTGCGGTGGGGCTGAGATACAAAGGGCTCCTGCATCAATGTCGAAAATCCTGTCAACTGGCTTGTGATGCAAAGGCCAGTGTGGAGAATGTGTTGCACAGTCGAGAATATGCGTTGGTTCCCATGAGTGGTGAAGCTGAGATGGGGAGTTTTGTCATCGAGGTTGTTGTCTACAGACGATGCGAGGAGCTTGCACTAGGAAAAGAGTAGCACAGTGGTGGTTCCGAAGGTGATGCATCAAACCCAAGATGTAGGATGTGTTAGCAATGCGAGTGTGTTTCAACAGGTCTTTCCACATAGGAGATGCAATGTTCTGCTGGAGGATGTGCTACTCAGGCAAGTAGATGCATTGGTTTGGCTCGGGGATGCGTCACTCATCAGAGAATGCATCAGTTCCACTGAGAAAACACCTTAGTCCCACTTCCACGGGTCAAGGACTGGGGTGGCACCACTTGTCAGGGTATACTCACAGATGGCAGAGTCCAGGTGCAGAAGCAGGGTGGTTGGAAGTCTTTTATGTTCCAGAGACTTCAGATCAGGAGGTCAGCCAACTAGCATTTGGAGTCACTCTGGGTTCAAGTGTTGCAGGTGTAGTCTTTTGCACTGAGAAAGAGGGCAGCAGACAGCAGGTCATCACAGCAAATCAGGAGTCCAGCAGAGTACAGTGCAGCAGGGTGGCAGATCTTCAGCAGCACAGCAGTCCTTTCTGGCAGAGTATCCACAGGTCCAGAAGTGTACTGAAGTGGTGGTGTTCTTATTCCAAGAGGTGGCTTTGAAGTGGGGGACTCCAAAGACAGGCCTTTGAAGTGTACACGGACCCTGTCCTACCTGCATTGGCTCCAGACACACTACACTGGGGTATGCAGCTCTTTGTGTAGTGACAGGACACAACCTATTCAGGTGTGAGTGAGGCTGGGTCCAGCTCCTCCCTCCCATCCTGCCAGGATGGCCCATCAAGTCACACCCAAGCTCTCATAGTGTGTGTCTTTGTAGGTGGAATGCACAAAGCCCAAGTGTCACCCACCCAGACATGTGATCAGAGACAGTCAGCAGGTACCAAAAGGCTAAAGTAAGAAAATGGCAAGTTTATAAAAGTTGCATTTCAGACTTGCAATTTAAAATCAGACTTCACCATAAGTTTGGATTTGAAATTGTGTTTCCAGAGACACAAAACTTGAAAAGTCTTGCCTTTTAAGTACGTTGGATCCTGCCCTCTGGGTTGTCCAGAGCCTACACTTAGGTGTTTCTCACATGTATAAAGCAGGAAGGTTTGGACCTGGCAAAAGGGTTATCATGCCAGGTCGCCATTGCAGTATAAAACTGCACACATTGGCTCTGCAATGGCAGGCCTGAATCACTGTTATGGGGCTACTTAAGTGGGAGGCACAATTAGTGCATAAGGCCCACTAGTAGCATTTAATTTATGTGCCATGGGTACACAAGAAGTCTATTAAACTATTAGACTAAGAAGTCAATTAAACATGCCATTTGGGCAAAAGCCTATATTGCCATAGTTTGAGGGTGAGACCATAAGTACTTTAGCACTGGTTAGCAGTGGTAGAGTCCTAATAACAGGAAAAACAAGGTCAATTGGAGGAGGCTGGCAAAAAAGTTGGGGAGAAGGCCACCCTAAGGCTGTCAGGTCTACAATTTGTCTAAGATCAGAATTGTTTTGGTAAAAAACCCTTCTTTCATCTTATAACCAAGTAACTCTGACACCCTGAAACCTCCTACAAAAATATAAACAATGCACAATTTAGCTCCTCAACTTTGGCACAGACCTTTTCTCCTTTACCCATAAGCCAGAATTTTCCTTCACAATTCTCCCACTGAAAGTTTGTGTCCTCAAAAAATACTTCCCAGTGACCACACATCCTGAAGCACCTTGGTATTCTGTGCATTCACTCTTGGTGCCAGCCTACAGAATCTCTGCCAATGACACATTGTCAGCAGTGTTACTGGTCATACCGTCTATGTGCCTTTAATTAGGATGTTGAACTGCAAACAGCCTAGCATCTCATCAATCTCAGAAGCCTTATGTTCCTTGCCTTATGCACATTTGCCAACACCACCATTGTTCCATTGTCCACAATGAAGAACAAATTCCTATTTTCCAACTCCCGCCCTTGCAGCAGCAATGCTAATGACAAGGGGAAAACTAAAAGAACACAATACTGCTTCCTTCCACCAACCATCTCTTTGGCCCTCTTTCTGAACACTACCTGCCAATAAAAAGTCTGAGCCACCTGCTCCTGGCACTTCAGAGCTAAATCTGCATTTGCCGAAGCAATTTGCCATCCAAGGACTACGTTGTGACAACATGACCTAAAATAACTCATCATCTTGCCTCATAGAAAGTGTTAATGGCCTTATAACAATGGAGTCTATCTCAACTCCATCCTCCTCATCACCGTAGCTTATTGCAGTAAAACCAACAGTTCATGTGTTTTCGTCTTTGGCGATCACACCATCATAGTCTCAGTGTCCAATATGATCCCTAGTACAGTTAGCACTTGACTGATGCCTTTTCGGATGCCAAGGGAACACCAAACTCTTTTGCAATAACCCCGAAATGCACTAGAACCTTGGGACACCAACCTGAATCATTAGACCTTACAAACAGAAAATCATCCAGGTAGTGAACACAACACTCTGTAAATCACTGATAAATATCAGAAATAGCACATCCTATCAGCAGCACCTTGTCAACAAAAATATGACCTTCAAATAATATCTCTAGCAACAGAAAATCCATTAGATGCACAGGTAAAAGCCTGAATACCGATTTTATGTCTCATTTTGCAAGCAGACTTTTGCTGTTACCTGATCAGTCATTTACAGAGTCATTTACAGAGTAAACTTTTGGCCATGATAAATGGTGAACCATTCTAAACTCTCACAATGCCTTCTGGGGTACCACCCTCAGGGGTAAAATCTTTAATTAGAAAGGTGGTCATTAGTCAAAGGCATCTGCTATCTTCTCTTCAAAACTTCTTTCACCAAATTCCCTTTCACAACATCAAGTATTTCCCTTCCTGACTTCAAATCTTCTCCATAACATCCCAATCTAGGGTGTGTGTAACCTAATCTAAAACCATCTTTTGATCCCCATTCCAACAATGTTGCATCCTTCCTGTCAGGGTAAAGTTATAACCAAGAAACTAAGGCCCAAATTTCGGAAATGCCTAGCACCATATATCGCCACATTAGCGTAATTATTTTTATGCTAATGTGGCGATATTATGGCAAAAATGCTGTGTCATATATACAAGGTGGCGCAATGCATGCATTGCTCCACTTTGTAACCCCTTGCGCCACATTATGCCTGCGCCAGGCATAATGTATGCAAGGGGGACGTTCCCCTTCAGGGGGCCTGCAAAAAAAGATGCAAAGAAATCTAAAAGATATATTTGCCCCACTTTTAGCAGCATTTTTAACACCTGCACAGAGCAGAGCAGGTGTTAAAAGGAGACACACTATTGTTTTCAATAGGCCTCAATGTGCTTTGCAGGATTAGCGTCAAAATATTTGGAGCTAATCCTGCAAAGCGCCAAACTAGGATAAAAAAATTGAAACTAGTTCCTTGACTACCACCATGGTGTTCTGTATGTTAATTATGGCGCACACATGGTGGCACTAGGGGGGGATCTAAGGGGTGCAAGAACAGTGGCTCTGCATTCAATGCAACACCACTTTCCTTAACTTTGGCCCTAAAGTTTCAACTCTAAATGGTTTATCCACGCTCTTCTGCCAGTGGTGTCTGCCTTTGTCTCTTTCCCTATGGCCATAGACCACCAGTAGCTATTTTCAAGGACTGTGTAAAGGGATGTTGACCCGCACATTTATAACACTTGTGCTTAAATATACATGATATACTGCGGGAAAAGCCCCTTTTGAAGCTCCAACATGCTCTTGAGTTAATGTTCTCTCCAAAACCTCACTCCATGCCCTACCAAGGATTGGCTGCCCCAGAAAGGGCCTCTATGAGATGGCCAGGTTGCTTGCTGTCTGTAGTGCTGGGGCAGGCCTAATAGAGGACATCCAATGTAAGCAAGCCTTGCCATCCACCACACACCAGGGTTTGTCAGTGTTTACCCCCTTTCTGGCCCAGAATTCCTCATTATACTTTAACCATCCCAGCTCCCAAAAATCCATTTTGGCCTTCCAGATGACACCTACATATGTAACCTTGAGACTGACAAGTCAGGGTATCTTTTACAGTGCACACTGCTTGCCTATGTAAGGAACTCTGAGGTCCAAGTGTCAATATTAGTTTCTACCTGTGTACAGTGGTCTTCTGTCTACTTTCCCCCCTCACCTTTATCTATAGCTTTGTCTGAAAATTTATGATTAAGCATTCTTATCCTCTGTGCTTCCCACACTGCTTTTTCTCCAACCACACTGCTTCGTGTTTACTTGTGATGAGCCTTTAACTTTCCCACCTTAGATCCTAAGCTTCTGATCATTGCATCTACTATATTGCAAGACACTTGTCTCTCCTGAATGTTCTCTCTGTGGTTGACGCTCCTGCCATCTGTCATCCCCAGACAATGGTGCCTATTTCCTTGCCTCTGCCATCTTGGGAACCTGTAACACACAAATACTCCAACCAGAATTAGTTTAGCTGTCCATTCCACCTTAACTTCCACCAGCCACTATTTCTCCTTCTCTTATCTGGTTTGCTCCCTCAAACTTGTTATTTTCTTCTCTTCGACCTCCATGTCCTCTTCCTCACAATCCAGTTGAAGCATCTGTTCAAATCTTGTAAGCCAACATCCCTACCACTTGTAACTGGATGCTATCCATTACCCAGGCTGCCATCATAAACTTCCCAGTGCACAACACTCTCATTTAGTAGCTCTTCCGTTAATGTTTTCTCCTGTGGTGTCACCAGAGCTGCCCCAAGCCATTCCCATACTTTGGGCTGGTGTCCTCAAGCAACCCTAAGCAAGACTGACAGCTGGACACCATCTATGGTTTTGTCCAAAAGGACTGCCTGAGTAACACTCCCAAGCTGCTCTCATTTTATTTCTTGTCAACCAGCCCCCCTCAGGATCCCATACTTGCAACTGCAATCTTCAAATCCTACCAATAGCTGGGATCCAGATGAATTCACCTCTCTGCCCTACAATCCAACCTTGGAATTAGTTCCATCTCCCACAACAATATTCATCTAAGTGTTATACCTCTTACCCCAACCACCTCCCTGTGGGAACTCTCTCAATAGTTTGGTTCCTGGCCCCAAAAGCTGCAAATACTGTCCTTTCCCATCTCTATCGAAAAATTAAGCTGGCTTTTTGCCAAGAATTTGTTTCTCCTCTGTGGTTTTCATGCTCTTGCTGCACCCTTTTTGCAGTCAATGTGGCTCTGCTACAGCCACTTTGTCAGTCAATGTGCTGGTTTATTCTATCATTGGTTGTCCATTTCATGTGATAGCACACATTCCTACTCCATGTGGAAGCCGATCTGCCCACCACATGCACGTGGGTTGGCAACCAAAAACCTTGCTCCTGCTCATTGAGTCTGCATCATGCCCATCCAGGCAGGCTATCTCACACTGTCATACCTCAATTGCAGATGCGCTTTTATTTGACAGTATGGAAGTCCCTTAGTGGAACTGTGAAAACTTTGAAACCGCACCTTTTTTTCTTCACAATTGTTGGTTCTGCACCAGCCTCCATCAGCATGGCCCCAAGTAAGACGCAGTCTTTACCCCATCACCCTCCTGCACTAAGCGTGAGGGGAGATGAAAAGCACTTCACCTTTGTACAAATATTTTTCCCCACATTCTGCCTACAGGGGGGTCACCATTGAGGGGCCAAGCATTCCAAAATGACAGCTGCTCCCCTCAGCACATTCCTGCAGGGGTCTTGCCAGGCCTTCCCTTGCCTGTGAGAGAGGTCAAATTTGAATAATATATTAGTGGCATAGAAGTGAGCATATAGTGACTAATTAACCTACATTTAAAGGCCTAACAGAGAAAATAACATAGAAATGTAAATGTGCGCATTTGAATAATGGTGGACCATGTGGCCACCATTCGTATTTGACATCAGGTTTTAGCATGAAGATATTTTTGCACCATATTAAATGAAGTACTGATATGAATTAATGCTGAATGTTCTTAATTAGATGAATATTAGAACTGAAAGTATTAAATGAACATGAATTAGTTATACTTATATAGTTATAAATTGATTTTATTAACATAAGTTACATGTGTGCAGAAAAATAAATGCACATTAAAACTGCTCTAACATGTCGTAAATAATGTTTGCAAATAAATATTTGCTTTGCTGATTTGATTTCACTTGTAAGGTGTGCAATAGGTTTTATATGTAGTAATTGTATTAATGTGTATTTAGGCTTCTTAATTTGACTAGGCCTGAAAGATTCATTCTTGCAGTAGCAGAGGAAAATTACTTGCTTATTTTGTTCCCTCTGACCTGAAATCCTTTCCTAGGTTGTTGATGTGATATTAAATGCCCTCTTGTATTGAAGATGAAGAACATATTTCAGTATTACCTATGTAACAATATTTGTTCTAGCTGTCATACAAGACGGGAAACTTGCAGTTCTCATGTTGTTAGGGTTTGTACACAGCAAAGAGCATGTCCCCTCTCACTGCACTAGTGGGTTCTGTAATAGCTCCCTTTTAAACTTACTATTAAAAGCCTTTCTTGTTATTTCACCTTCCCCCCCCCTAGGCTTCTGTGTATGTTGTTTAATGTGCTGTTTTGTTTACACATTGGGCCTTGCTTTTACCAAGGCTTCTTTAAAACACTCCTCCCTAGGCCATGTGTTAATCCAACTCATTTGCATAATAACTGAAACTCTGCACACCTTTCAAGACCATGTGCAGCATGTGAGGACCACACCCAGCTCTTCAAACCACACCCAGCTCTGCACACCTTCCAAGAACATGTGCAGCATGTGAGGACCACACCCAGCCCTTCAAACCACACCCAGCTCTTTGAGCCACACCCAGCCCTGTCTATAAAAGGCATCCCTCGAGCCTCACCCAGTGCTTGTGCTCGTCTACCTCCAGCTTACCTGAGAACAGATCCCTCGGCGCTGGCACTCCTGCTCTTTACAGACTTTCTTTGACTTCAATGGGCGCAGCTGCTGGCTCTTCCTTCTTCCGGTTTCCGGTTCCTCCTTGCCTCAGCCTCTCTCCTACGAGTAACCTGCAAAAGAGAAAGAAGACAAGGTTAGACTGATCAGTATCTCTTGCCAGCAACAAGTAAGTGCAAAACTTTTTATTACCTGAGGAAGCTTTGACAGCAATTTCTGGATTCGTGTATAGACAGTTTGAGGCGAAGTGCCTTCCACGAGCATTGTGATTCAGGCTCTTTGTTGCAGGAGTATTTTGCGGAACTTTGTGAAGCGGACATTGTTTTTTTTTTTTTTTTCATGGAACTTTTGGGAATCGAACAGTAAAAACCATTGACAGCAAGGCAAACAGTAAATCAAGGACTTGCACAAATTACATGCTGTATTTTGATGTACAAGTACAGTATTTGTTTTATAAAAGATTCTGGAAATATGGGAAAAGTGAGTCTACTATTGGGAATTTAGGCTTTAGTTATATTATGATGAATGTTTGATATTGGTAATTCTGATAACGGTATTTGTTTAATGTTTTAGAAGCTTTACAGTAATAGAAAACACATCCCAGAGCAGTAACACATTCCAAACCTGGAAACTAGAGACCAGGATCCAAGAGGTACTTTTAGAAGAGAATTTCTAATAAATAAAGGGATAGTCAGGAACCCATTTAGGAATAGGTTGCACTTATCTGTTCTTTGTTTATGTTTCATTAGGCACCAGTTTCTACAGAAGTCAGAAAGGGCCGCAGATTTGTGCAGCACTTCAACAGTGGAAACGCAAGAACGGTGTTGTCTTTTTATTTTTTATTTTATCCACTTCCCCCCTTCCCTTGAGCTTCTGTTCTTAGTGCACTGTTTTAAAAACTAGTGTGCTGGAACAAGCAGTTTCAGGGTGGGGTCGGATTGTCTTCAACCTCCATCAGAACTGAACAAGAACTCAGGTGAGCTGGGCTTTGACAGAAGCACAAGCCTTAAAAAATTTCAGTTCTGGTGGATGATGAATACCGGGGAAGAAATAGAGGGCATTGACGTCACGGATATGGCGCTGGCCCTAAATGAGGACTTGGCTCATAATGAATCAGTGTCTGGCATCTTGCAACATATGCAAGAGGAAATAGAGAGATTAAAGATGGAGAATACCTCTTTAAAACAGGATTTAAGCAGGTATAAATTTAGGGGATCTCAGTGGAACACAGCTTCTACGCCTTTGTTTAAAACCTCCTCAGAGACAGGGGCGCCATCAAAACATACAACTTTGCCTTCCCCAGTTGAGGTTACTGTTAATGTTCCTAATGTTGTGCCCTTAGCAGCACCTGAACGTTTTCATGGAGATAGTAACAAATTCCATGTTTTTATCAATCAATGTCAATTACACTTCATTTGTAAGCCACAACAGTTCCCTACTGATGATACGAAAGTGGCATTCGTCTTGTCTTATTTGGGTGGCACAGCAGCCAATTGGTCAATTCCTTTCGTGGATAGAGATGATCCCATCCTCCATAATTGGAATCAATTTAAACGTACCATGACCAGCCTTTTTGCAAAACACACTTTCATGCAGGCAAGTGATAATGAGCTTTTAAATCTTAAACAAGGTAACAAGGATTTATTGACCTATCTCACTAGTTTTAATCGTTTACTCACCGAGACACAGTGGCCAGAAGAAAAACGTGTCTCCCTTTTTTATAAAGGTTTGAGAGACGAGTTAAAAGACGCGCTGGCTCATATCGTTGATTTGCCAAAAGACTATTCGGACTTTGTAGATTTAGTTGTGAAATTAGAACATAGACTAGGAGAAAGAAAGAGAGATAAATACAAACTGGAATCACGGTTAACTTTTATTAGACACGAGAAGAAAGACACAGATAATAAACTCCCTGAACCAGAGCCTATGCAAATAGGGACACTCAGAGGTCCACTCACATCAGAGGAAAAAGAAAGAAGGAGAAAATTTCAATTATGTTTATATTGTGGCAGGGCAGGTCACTTTGCCAGAGAATGTCCAGTAAAGTCTAAAACTCCACGAAAGGGTGCTGTTTCCTCCACCTCCTCAACTGAATCGGGAAACGATTAAGCTCGACAAGGGGAGAGGTTACTTGTTCGAGAAAACATCTTAATCAAACCTCTAATGCTGCACCCTTCAGGGTACCGCACATACCTAGACATTTCATAATTCAGGTTGTTTTAATTGTTACTACCCAAGTGAGGCATTCTCTCCCTGTCCTACTGGACTCAGGCGCAACAGGAAATTTTGTGGATAATAAGTTAGCTGAAATCTTAGGACTTCCTATGTGCCTAAAGCCTTGTCCAGAAGCAGTATGTGCAGTGGATGGGTCAGAATTGACCTCTGGATTAATCACAAAACAAACAAGTCCACTTGTTATGGTCTGTCAGAACGGGCACACAGAGGTGATTAGCTTTGATCTAATAGATACTCCTAATTTTGGTTTGATTCTCGGGGTACCCTGGTTAACAACTCATAACCCAAAAATTGATTGGGTGAATAGAACTGTTACTTTGGATTCCTCTTTCTGTAGAACCAATTGCTATCAAGAAGCAGGTACAGAACAGAGCACAGTATTACACTGTGCTAGTGTTACACAAGATGAACCAAGTCTCCCTCCTGAATATTCTGACTTTAAAGACGTCTTTGATCCAGTAAAGGCTAGTGTGCTGCCCCCACATCGGTCTTATGACTGCCGTATAGATCTTATCCCAGGGGCCCCTTTACCTAATAACAGAGTATATGCTTTGACTGACGAAGAAACCAAATACTTAAGAACCTACCTAGATGACCTACTACAGTCTGGGTTCATCCGTCATTCCACATCTCCGGTGTCATCTCCACTCTTTTTTATCCCGAAGCCGGATAAATCCCTGCGCGCGTGTATCGATTATAGAGGACTAAATAAGGCTACAATAAAGAATAAATATCCTCTTCCTCTAATACCTGTGTTGTTGGATCAATTAAGACATTCTACTGTATACACTAAACTAGATCTGCGGGGAGCTTACCACCTGGTCCGAGTAAAAGAGGGGGATGAGTGGAAGACAGCTTTCAAGACAAAGTTTGGTTTATTTGAGTACACAGTAATGCCCTTTGGGTTATGTAATGCCCCTGCGGCCTTTCAGTTCTTTATAAATGAGGTCCTACACGAATTCCTGGACGTTTGTGTCATAGTATACATAGACGACATCCTCATTTACTCTAAGAACTCAGAAGAACATACCCAACATGTTCGTGCAGTATTATCAAAGTTAAAAGAAAATCATCTTTTTGCTAAGTTAGAAAAGTGTACTTTTAATGTCAGCAAGGTGGACTTTTTAGGATACTGCCTGTCACCTCAAGGAATAACTATGGATGTAAAGAAAATCAGTGCTATTGCTGATTGGCCAGAACCATCCTCTGTAAAAGATATTCAGAAATTTCTGGGTTTCGCCAATTTTTATAGGAGGTTTATTGCACATTTTGCAGACATTGCGGCCCCAATAACTACCTTGTTGCGGAAAGGGCAACGATTTCTTTGGACTGATGAGGCGGCACACGCCTTTCAACTCCTAAAACAAAAGTTCACTTCAGCCCCAATTCTGAAACATCCTGATCCTGACTTGCCCTTTTTTGTTGAAGCGGATGCTTCACAAGTAGCTTTAGGAGGAGTTCTCTCTCAACGAGATGCAGTAGATGGCCAGTTACATCCTATAGCCTTCTATTCCAAAAAGTTATTGCCAGCTGAACAAAATTACACTGTGGCTGAAAGGGAACTACTAGCTATCAAAGTAGCCTTTTCAGAATGGAGGCACCATTTAATGGGAGCCAAGTACCCAGTTACAATCTTTTCTGACCATAAGAACCTACAGTTTTTTGGATCACTTAAAGCACTAACACCACGTCAGATGCGCTGGTTAAATTTTTTTAGCACATTTGACTTTGTTATAACCTATAGACCAGGTGCACAACAAATTCAATCTGATGTGTTATCTAGATACGGACATACCTCAGACATGAAACAAGATAAAATAGGAGAACCCATTATTCCTCCCCAAAAGTTGTTGGCACCAGTACAACAGAAGGATTTCATCACAGATCTATATAATGCACACATGCAAATAGCACCTCAGGATTGGTTAAAGGATTCCCATAACACAATACAACGAGGTTTATTGTATCACGACAACATGCTGTTAGTGCCCACCTCTGAATTACAAACACAGGTGATAATTTGGCATCACGCCTCACCGTTGGCAGGTCATCCTGGTTGGGTAAAAACCCTGGAAAATGTGCAAAAACACTTTTGGTGGGACACTATAAGAAAGGACATTAAGCAATTTGTCACTACCTGTCCAATTTGTGCAAGACATAAATCTTCTCATAAGGCTCCTGACGGCTTGTTAATACCAATGCCAACACCCAAACAACCTTGGCACACTGTGAGCGTAGACTTTATTGTAGGTTTACCACCTGTAAAATCCTTCACAACAGTGTTGGTTATAGTGGATTTTTTATCTAAAATGGCACATTTTGTACCATTACGGAAATTACCCACGGCGGCAGAATTTGCCGATATTTTTATAAGGGAAATTGTGCGTTTACATGGTTTGCCAAGCAAAGTGGTGTCAGACCGAGGGAGCCAGTTCAACTCCAGATTTTGGAAAAAATTATGTGAAAAACTGAAAATAGATGTGGCCTTATCCACTGCTTTCCACCCAGAGACAGATGGACAGACTGAACGACTGAACCAAACCTTACTTCAAACACTACGTTGTTTATTGGCTGATTATTCTAGTGAATGGTTGGAAGCTCTTCCTGTAGCAGAGTTTGTTTATAATAATACTGAGCATTCAGCTCTACTTTGCTCACCATTCTATTTCTTGCAGGGGTATCATCCAAGAGCTATACCCATTTTGTTAGAAGATTCCCTGTTGCCTACAGTAACGGATAGACTAACGAGGTTAGGTGACATACAAGACAAAGCCAGGAAACATTTATTAAAGTACAAGGAAAGCATGAAAAGACAAGCAGACAAACACAGGTCTGAGGCCCCAATGTATAAAATTGGTGACAAGGTATGGCTCTCCACAAAAAACCTAAACATAGAGGGATCCCGAAAGCTGCAACCACGTTTCATTGGACCCTTTAGTATAACTGCCATAGTAAACCCGGTAACAGTAAAATTAGATTTACCAAAAGAATATCCAGTACATACTACATTCCATGTGTCCTTGCTTAAGCCGTACAACTCAAAAACCCGACCTGAACCACCACCTCCACCCATACCAATTAAGGGAAATCTGGAATATGAAGTGAAAAGCATAAAAGACTCAAAAAGAATTAGTGGACGTCTGTTTTATTTAGTAGAATGGAAAGGATATGATGAATCTGAGAATTCATGGGAACCAGCATCATATGTACATGCCCCACAGCTGATTAGACGGTTTTATTTAAAAAATCCAGGAAAACCCCGTCCTGTAGGAGGGCCTTTGAGGGGGGAAACTGTTAGGGTTTGTACACAGCAAAGAGCATGTCCCCTCTCACTGCACTAGTGGGTTCTGTAATAGCTCCCTTTTAAACTTACTATTAAAAGCCTTTCTTGTTATTTCACCTTCCCCCCCCCTAGGCTTCTGTGTATGTTGTTTAATGTGCTGTTTTGTTTACACATTGGGCCTTGCTTTTACCAAGGCTTCTTTAAAACACTCCTCCCTAGGCCATGTGTTAATCCAACTCATTTGCATAATAACTGAAACTCTGCACACCTTTCAAGACCATGTGCAGCATGTGAGGACCACACCCAGCTCTTCAAACCACACCCAGCTCTGCACACCTTCCAAGAACATGTGCAGCATGTGAGGACCACACCCAGCCCTTCAAACCACACCCAGCTCTTTGAGCCACACCCAGCCCTGTCTATAAAAGGCATCCCTCGAGCCTCACCCAGTGCTTGTGCTCGTCTACCTCCAGCTTACCTGAGAACAGATCCCTCGGCGCTGGCACTCCTGCTCTTTACAGACTTTCTTTGACTTCAATGGGCGCAGCTGCTGGCTCTTCCTTCTTCCGGTTTCCGGTTCCTCCTTGCCTCAGCCTCTCTCCTACGAGTAACCTGCAAAAGAGAAAGAAGACAAGGTTAGACTGATCAGTATCTCTTGCCAGCAACAAGTAAGTGCAAAACTTTTTATTACCTGAGGAAGCTTTGACAGCAATTTCTGGATTCGTGTATAGACAGTTTGAGGCGAAGTGCCTTCCACGAGCATTGTGATTCAGGCTCTTTGTTGCAGGAGTATTTTGCGGAACTTTGTGAAGCGGACATTGTTTTTTTTTTTTTTTCATGGAACTTTTGGGAATCGAACAGTAAAAACCATTGACAGCAAGGCAAACAGTAAATCAAGGACTTGCACAAATTACATGCTGTATTTTGATGTACAAGTACAGTATTTGTTTTATAAAAGATTCTGGAAATATGGGAAAAGTGAGTCTACTATTGGGAATTTAGGCTTTAGTTATATTATGATGAATGTTTGATATTGGTAATTCTGATAACGGTATTTGTTTAATGTTTTAGAAGCTTTACAGTAATAGAAAACACATCCCAGAGCAGTAACACATTCCAAACCTGGAAACTAGAGACCAGGATCCAAGAGGTACTTTTAGAAGAGAATTTCTAATAAATAAAGGGATAGTCAGGAACCCATTTAGGAATAGGTTGCACTTATCTGTTCTTTGTTTATGTTTCATTAGGCACCAGTTTCTACAGAAGTCAGAAAGGGCCGCAGATTTGTGCAGCACTTCAACAGTGGAAACGCAAGAACGGTGTTGTCTTTTTATTTTTTATTTTATCCACTTCCCCCCTTCCCTTGAGCTTCTGTTCTTAGTGCACTGTTTTAAAAACTAGTGTGCTGGAACAAGCAGTTTCAGGGTGGGGTCGGATTGTCTTCAACCTCCATCAGAACTGAACAAGAACTCAGGTGAGCTGGGCTTTGACACATGTAAGGCATTGCATAGTTCATTTTGTGTCCCATGAGAGAGGATCCTGATGTTGCAAACAATTATATAATATAAGATTTTGCCGATACTCTGTGAAATCATTGAAATGACAATGCACTTTTGCTGAGAAATTCTGGAATAGTTTCAAACTTGATGGTGTCACCGGCAGTCATTGGACATTAGATCTTGTACGTATTAATGAGCCCACCTGAAGGACCAATCAACGGACCATGAATATTTCTGATTAGTGAGGAACTTTGGGAACTTGGAGTTAATTTGATCCAGTCTTGATGCCCTGATGATGCCCACCTGTTCTCTGCTTCTACTAAATCCCTCAACCGCTCATTTATCTTCTGAAGAATAAAGTCATAATTTAATTGCCCATTTGAATATGCTGTTCAGTACTAATATGCCCAACTCATTCTGAACTGCTGACTTGTCCAATGTGCAGCTCATGTTCTGCACTGTCCTGGTGCTGCTGTCAACTAACGTCGGGAGAAAGTGACCATTCTAGCTGATGAAGTATTTCTGTCTGCTATTTCATAAGGGGGAGAGGTTTAACTAAATGTGGTTTCTTGTTTTCCTTTTCAGCTCAGATAAGTGCACCAGCCTATTTTATAGAGTAACCATAGTTAGAGAATTTTTCCACATTATTATGGACTTTTGCTTCTGGCTGCATGTGTTAGTCCGCCCCCACAAATGCAAGTCTAAATTCATGTTAGAAATAAGAATGGCCCAGCCCTGAAATTGATTGTTTAAAATTGTGTTTTGATTATTTACTGTTGTCACCATCATCTGCTTCAAGATCTGATACTAACATGCATATTGTGGACTAGCTAATTTATGTTATTCTTTTGGAGTGTTTAATATTGTTGATGTATAGTAGGTTAAATCTTTTTAGATGTTTGGGTAAGCCTATCGTTTTCATGTATGTTTATATTTTAGTTTTGCACACCGTATACTTTACATTGATTTTGGGCTTGTAATATAGCTCTGAAACTTTATTCCGTTTGGCGTCTGATTTTGTGTTAAATTATTTATGGTGTCCAGAATTGTTTATGGTTTTATGTCATTGATCTGTGATTCAATGAATCTGCCTACTACACTCTTCACCAAGTCCAAAGATGCAGTTGACCTCTAGTGATGAGGTTAAGGTATGTTGTCACACCAGCATGGTTATGGTTTCTGATCCCAAGGTGGGAAGAAGACCTCTGTGAGTGCACCAGCGCCTGCTTGAGGAACCCTGTTTATATGAGGTCCTCCTAGCTGGCATTGTGCAATGCACACAAAGTGTCCCTCACTTTACCATTATTCTCTATTATGGTCAAAGATAACTGTAATGAATCCCTAATATTCCTTATACCTAAAATTCCTCTGACTGACTTCACAACAAACTAAATGACTGTCCATCCAACACGAACAAAAGAATCACCAGGAACAGGCATATCAAGCCACTAGCACCTCTCTAAACCTGAGCTAGCCCTGCCCTTGATCTCGCCCCAATGCCCTATTAAAAATCCTGCCCTGCTTGGACTGCACCACTCACTCAAAAACCCAAGGGGGGGTTTTATACTGACTCTCGTCACCTGGGTGTCCCATTGTCTGCTGCCATTTTACATGGCGCATTAGTGATGACATAATATGTTGCACTTTATAATGCCCAAAATAAATAAACACATCAATTAAAAGGACCGTTACTGTTTCAACTGTTTTATTGTCCGCAATTTTGCACTTAGTAGCTCCTGCTGCATTAACAAATATTCAGCTTCACATTTGACATTTGAAGACCTCAGGAACTTCATTAATACGATTTGCAAACAGCCTTTCATTCTGTCAGAATATCAAAATGGACATCAAGCCCTTTTGTGGTATTCTATAGGATATCATGCAGTTTTTGATGAAGATCAGAAGGGTGAGAGTGGAATGTGGAGGAGAAAGAAACCATTGATGTCAGAGGAAGAACCGACCTGTCAGTGCTCCATGAAGATCTCTGTAGTCAGGCTTATAAACTACTTTCAAGACTCCAGTCGCCTTCTTACTTACTACACCTTTCTTTAACAAAACTCCTCTTTCACTACCTTTGTTGCTCTGGAGAGCTAGTCAGTGCTTAATTTGTAAAAGAAAGAATGCTGATTCCTGGAAATCTGCTCAGAAGCCTACAGCCGTGCATTTGCATACCAGCAGGCTAAATACCAAGGCTGGTAAATTTAAATTCACCTCATGAATCTTTAATCCACTACCATACACGTCCTGTCCCTGTATGTCACTTTTGCAGGTTTCTGCTTCTCTTTGTTATGGTTTCTCCGTCTTTCTCTCCCTCCATCTTTCAGATTTGTTTGTTTTTCCTCTCTTGCTGTCAGTAAATATCTGATGCAGAAAAATAAGTGCCGGGCCCCAAAATGAGTGCAGGTGGCTCCAACTAGCAAACACCTGCTCAAATTAAGCACTTGAGCCAGCACTCTACTGCCTTGCCATAGATGCAATTTCGATTTGTGCCGACCTCTACAATAACTTGTAATGAACAAGACTTCTGTCTGCCCCTCTACAAAGCTCTCACTTTGTTTGCGAGTGACAATGTCCTCAAAGAGTTTATTGGTGGACTGCAATGTATTGTGATATCAGCCTCATGGTGAATGCTGTGGCACAGGTTAACAACTTTGCCCTTCTCGGGACAAGGTTTTTTCTAAATTCGTTTTTTTTTTTATTGTTTAATTTGTAAAATTGTAGAATAAGAAATGTTTTTGGTACCATTGTATATGGCCTCAGTAGTATTTTGCACTCATATTGTGACATAAATTTATAATAACAGGTTGATACTCGAATTGCTTAACATTGAACAAAGTGATTTTTAGTGAAAGTGGTTTGATGCTAATTCTCCCAGTTTGCAATATTAGCGGCTGAATTTCTATGGTTTGTAATAAAATAACACTTCAGACTAAAGTCTGGCCAAGGCAGAAGGTGTGCACAAGTTCTACCTGCCTACAAACCCCAGGCGCAGACTGAGGTCAGGTTTATGACATTGTTGTAATTTGAGTTTGTAATTAACCTACCCATTAAATACCACTAATCTGGTAGTCAAAAAGAGTACAAACATGCGGAATCGGTATTTACTGCACTGATTACAGCATGTATTACATTTTCTTCAAACTCCCTCAAAAATGTTTGCCATTTTGTTTTCTGTCAAACAGGGTCAAGACCGAATGGCGGGGGCTTTGTCAATAAAGTACAACTTGGAATTCAGTTCCCTGCACAAACGGCTGCTTGAGCCAGGTTCCGTAGTTCGCCCCGTGCCTGCAATCAGGTATTCAGAGTAGTATTGAGGACTTTAAAATACATCAGGTAGGGAGCAAATATGCCTGTTCTCTACCTGCTTTTTTTATTTTGTCTTTTCTTTTTTCTAAAACGACTTATTGAAAAGGACGAGAACGACATGGGTGAATAGATTCCTCAGTGCCCTATTAATATTTAAGGCGGTGTATAAAGTTATCTAGGATTACACAACACCTGCCGGAGTGACCAGAAGCCATTTCGACCTCGTGGGAATCCTTCGTAAGTATGCGGGCCAAAAGAAAGAGTGAGTTTAGTCTGAAGAGGACGGTCAATCGACTTGACAAACTAACGTTTAGAAAACGAGATTCTGAAAAACAAAATAAAAGACAGGCCTTTTCAAACTGCTAAAAAATATATGCATCCATTAATACAAAACTTCCGAAAAATGTAATGGGCTAGGTTTATAAATGATGCGTATGTGAATAAAGTAATCACGTCCTAATGAGCTTAATAAAATTGAGACAACAGAAGAGGAAGCATAAGGTGTGTAATCTGAAGAGTTGTATTTTATAAGAAATGTACGTCAGCCATTTATTTACATTTGGTTCAGATAGGAAATGGATAGTTAAAACTCGGAGTCGTGCAGATGTGGCCATTAAAGAAAGATTATCAACAGAGTATGTGATTAGCATTATGAGCAATAAGAAAGATAACACCTGGATGTGGAGATAAAAGATTTGTTTTAATTAGGTCATTCAGAAAGTAGAATTCACGTGGGAAAACGATCTGACAGATTAAATAATAGGCTCATTTTTTTTAAAGAAAAGATATCGAGGTGAGATTATTTCTGTAAACATCGATAGTCCCACTCACCAGAATCCTTCTAAAAAAGCATTGTTTTTTATTATAAGAAGTGACATCAGGGGTCCTTTAATCTGAATATTATATCAGAAGTTTGATATGTTGTCTTTTGACCACCATGAAACCTTATGTAGCATTACATAGATTTACAACTTTAGTAAAGGTGAACTAATATTTACTTTTCAAACCTCACAGGAACAGAACAAAAGCAAACACGAGTTATAGTGGGTACGGAGGTCGCAGATGCAATCCTTGCATTCTGTTAAATAGCACCCCTTCTCCTCTGCTGTTTATTGTGGGGAAGCAGTGGTTCGAAAATGCCCCTAACATAGAACACAGGTAAAGAATATTAAACATTAAAAACATGCCTGTGTTAATTTTGAAAGGCAGCCATTAGCCAATTATATACTGCCTTGCCATCAGCATGTACTGTGGAACACCACAAAACTATCGTGGAATACCGTGGCACAAATATATAACTAAGGGCCAGATGTATTATTGTATTTTGCTACTCTTGCATCACATATGGTCTTACATGGGCAACACAATATTTCAGTCACATTTACAGAGCAATATAAGACCACCATGTTTGCCCCTGCATTGCTTGCTCGCACATTGTTGCTTTGCATTGTTCACACCATCTTGTATATTTTTGCCAAATTTAATGTACACCTGTTTGCCACTCCACTGTACACCACTCTAGGCTGGGGCACTCCACTGTATGCCACTCCACTGTAAGCTACTCAACTGTGCACTATTTAACTATTCCACTGCACTGTACACCACTCTACACCATTGCATTGTATGCCGCAAGTGTATGCCACTCATCTTTACGTCACCCCACTCTATGCCACTCCACTCTATACCACTCTATGGTATACTATTCCACTATATGCCACTCCACTGTGTGCTCCTTCACTGTACAACACTCCACTGTATGCCAATTCAATGTACGCCACTTAACTCTACTCTATTCCATTATATGCCACTCCACTCTATATTATTCCACTCTATCCCACTCCACTCTATCACACTCCACTGAACACCACTCCACGCTATTCCACTTTTCCCAGCTACATTGTGTGCCACTCCACTGTTCATATTCCATCCTACCTGACTCCAATGTACCTCACTCCACTCTATGCCACTCCTGCGTATCCTATTCCACTGTATGCCACTCCAATGTAGGTTACCACACTGTATGCCACTCCACTCTACACCACTCCACTCTACACCACTCCACTCTACACCACTCTACTCTTCACCACTTGTCTCTGTGCTATTCCACTGTGGGCCACTCTATTTCTGACACTCACTGCACTCCACTCTATACCACTCCACTGTATGCCACTTCACTTACACTACTCCACTGTACTGTACACTATTCCATTATAGGCAACTACATTCTCTGCTACTCAACTATATGCTTTTCCATGTTACCCCACTCCACTATATGCCACTCCAATCGATGCTACTCCATTGTATGCCACTTCACTCTACGCTAATCCACTCCAAGCTTTTCCACCCTATGCCACTCCACTTTCTAACAGTCCACTCTATGCTACTCCACTGTATGCCACACCCCTCTATGCCACTCCACTCTAGGCTATTCCACAGTATTCCACTACACTGTATGCTATATCACTGTACACGGTACACCACTCCACTGTGCACCACCCCACTCTTCACTATTCCACTGTGCACCACTGCATTGTACGCCACTCCACTCTACATCACTCCACTGTATACTACTCTATGCTATTCCTCTGCATGTTACTCTGCTCTATGCTATTTTACACTACCCTGCTGTACTGTACGCTGATCCACTATATGCCCATACATTGTACGCCACTCTACTGTGTGCTACTCTACTCTACGCTATTCCACTATATGCCACTAAAACTATGCTATTCCAGTGCTTGTCAACCTTCTAGATGCTAATCTACTGTACCCAGTCCACTGTATGCTACTCACCATACCACCACCAGCTACCCCTTTGGGGCGCCAGGACGTCCGCCCACTGCGCCCTTCTGCCACTCCTTACATGAAAGCAAACAATCTCATGGATCGTTAGCACGTAAAAGATGTAACATCATCTTGCCAGCGGAAGAGGGTTCCACTAGCTGTATTGAGCATGTGTCAAGTGGGGCTGTTACAGCCTAGCCGGACACATACACAATACACATCTGACACACTGCACTAGCATCATGCAGTGCAGCATGTCAGATAATGGAGCTTCAGAGCTTTTCAATCGCACACCCTCTTGCCCAGTCAGAAGCTGTGATAGAGAAAAAGGCGTGCCTCAGCACTTTTAACACTATTCCAGCTTCTGATTGGGTGGAAGTTCATGGATGTGCCTCTGGCTGCTGCAGACAGACAGCTAGACCTGAGGCAGAGCCCTGGATGGTGCTTTTGGGCCCCACCACTTAAATGTTCCACCAGCCGCCACTGCACTCTACCCCACTCCAGTGTATGCCAGTCCTGTGTAGGACACTCCACTATATGCCACTCCACTCTATTCTATTGCACTTTATGCTACTTCACTCTAAGCTACCACACTTTACACCATTCCACTCTACGTTATTCTACATTACTCCACTCTGTTCCACTATATGCAACTCCACTATACGGTACTCCAGAACATGCCACTCCAGTGTATGCCACTCAACCCTACTTTACTCCACTCTACACTATTCCACTGTACGCCACTCCACTGTACACGGTTCAAATGTATGCCACTTCACTACAGCTACTCCACTCTATGCCACTCAACTCTACACCACTCCACTATATACCATAACACCCTATGTCACAGCATTCTATGGTATAACACTGTATGCCACAATATTCTATGATACATTTCTATACAATATGACATGACAGTGTATGACATTGCATTTTACGTCACTCCAGTCTATGTCAATTGAATCAACTCCGCTGCATGAACCTTTACTCCGTTGTACTCCACTCTGAACCACTCCACTCTGTCAAAAGCAACTCCCCTTTATACTACTCCCTTGTACAAGAGTGTACTCCAGTATATGTCATTATACAACACTGCAGTCCACTCTAGGTCACTCTACCAGACTATACTTCACTCTACACAACTCCCTCTATGCCACTCCATGGGAATTTACTCCAGTGTGTTCTATAATACACTACTCCCCTCTACTTGCCTGTACTTCACTATTCCACTTTATGCCACTCCACTCAGTGGCACCATATGCCACTGTAATGTACCACAGTCTACTCTACCCTACCTCACTTGACTCTACAACACTGTACTCTAATCTATGCCACTCCAATCTACTCCCCCATGGTAGTTTCCCACACGCTATAGTATGCCATTACAGTCTACTGCGTGACACTTTATTCCACTCTATGCACTCCACTACACTGCACTCCACTCAATGGCACTGTACTATATGAGATGCCACTCCACAAAATGATAGTTTAGTCCACTCTACGCTATGCCACTCCCCTTAACTCCACTGTACAACAATTTACTCTACTATACACCACTCTATGACACTCCAACGTATGCCGCTCCACTTTACAACACTATACTGTACTCTATGAAAGTGCACTCCACAACACTCTACTACACTATGTTTCACTGCTCAATACTGTACAACACTGTATTCCTCTACAATGCATTGTACAACAATCTACTCCACTGTATGCCACTGTTAAATGCTCTGCTGCACTCTATGCCACTCCACAACACTGTACTCACTCTAAGACACACTACACAACTACCTCTATGCCACTCCACCCCTCTTTATGCTGCTGTACTGTATGACACACTACTCCACTCCACTGTACTCTACTACTTGAATGTATGCCTCCACTCCACACAACTCTATGCCACTCCACTCTAACACACTATGGCACTGTACTGTATTCCACTCCACTCTACACTCTTCACCCAAAAGGGTGTCCCCCTAGTAATATAATTTAATGTTCAGGAAAGGGGGAGAGCAACGGTAATCAATATCAACACTTCCCGCTTAACTTATTCACATTCATCAATGGCCTTACTCCTATGTGGAAAGACCCCCAAACAAAGTAATTTACAGATTTGTTTCATTTTATATAGTTTATTTTTTAACACTTTTTTTTAACTTTCATTTAGCTTAGACTTTCTCATAAATACACTGCTTGAAAACGAATACATAGATTCACAATCACTACTACAAAAAACAACGAAAAATCACATCAATACAATATACAACATTGTGCATGGATTCAACTCACCCACCGATCACTATATATCACTGACACAAAAATCCCATGCAAGCCATACACACAAATCTTTCAAATTCCCAGAACAAAAAATCTTGAATAACCAGCAAAAGAGACCATTCTTCTTTAGCCTTCCATTGGTGTGACGTGAACTGGGTATGTTCAGCAAATTGATCAATGCACATTTCGGTGGAACTCATATACTTCAGGCCACCTTTTTCAGGACTTGACTCTCTTTTAATCCTTTAATTCACCCAATCAGACCAGCGGGGGAACTTAGGGCCTGATTCTAACTTTGGAGGACGGTGTTAAACCGTCCCAAAAGTGGCGGATATACCACCTACCGTATTACGAGTTCCATAGGATATAATGGACTCGTAATACGGTAGGTGGTATATCCGCCACTTTTGGGACGGTTTAACACCGTCCTCCAAAGTTAGAATCAGGCCCTTAGTCTTATAGGTCATGTATATCGGCAACTCTAGCCGCATTACTGAGATTTCCAAATAATTCATACGTAATTCGGTATGGCCTGCCAGGCGTGAACAGGGCATCCCCACTAACACACCAACTTCCCCATCATCTGGTGCTAGGATCCATTTAGCTGTGCTATGTGGAACAAGGGTGCCTAAGCAAAAGGTAAGTAGTAAGCAATGCACTGTAGAAACAAATATAGTCCAGGGAACGCTAAATCAGCTACATAAAAACATCAATTTATTTATTCAGAATATTGGATGTAAGGGTATTATCCTTACAGGGGCCAATTTATACAGGTACATAACAAATAGAGGCAAAAGAAAAGTGACAACGCCATTAAAAATATAGTCACAATTTCCTTTTAGAACACAACACTTGTGCACCCCATATTAAATTACATATAATCAAAAAAGGGAATCAATGACGTTCGAGCCACATTATTGTGAGGATCATCATCCGGACGATACAATGCATACCTGTCACTGCATAACTAGACCAAATATAATTACCTGTATGGGGGAGCAAGGAAAAAAAAGAAGGAAGGTAAGGAGAAAAAAAAAAAAAAAAAAACGTTTTAAAATTCACAGGGAATATATTGTCCGCATAAGTGAGATACCACACAACAACTCCTCCATGCTGGGGTTGTTGTGATATAATAAGGTGGCACAAAATGGAGTTGACTGGGAAGTGGTGATGATGAATTAAGCTACAAATAAAATCACAGTCGAAGTGGCGATGGAAGTGAAGATCCTTGGTGGTTTACTCAGGCTAGTGAAAACACTTGCAGCATACAAATAAATCAGATTGAGATCAAGAAATGGGGACCAACCAATGGAAAGTACAATAAGTATAAGTATCAGGGGCTACTTATAAGGCCGTGTTCATCTGCAGTGTCTCTTCCTCACATAAATGACCGCAGGTTCTAGGAGGAAGCCATAAACAAATTGACTGACCCATCAACTATGCCCAAATCAGATGCAATGCAGAATTGCCCATGAACCTTAACATACCTATGGGGCAACTGACAATACAGAGTCTAGAAAAAGGAGCAGTAATCATGGTGGTCACATGGTCTATCCACTGTCACTAGGAAATGAACCGTAAAAGGAATGAGGCTAATATAATGCTTTCATACTAAAACTACAAAAAGTGGCGTGAGAGAAATCTTAATGCTAAATGTGGTATTGCCGCAGAGTTGAATAGATAAATCAGGTCACATAGAATTCCAAAGTGCTGAAAAGGAATGAGGGATTTAATACCGGGTATGATTAGTGTGATGGATTTTTTACATGATTGACATGAAAGGTGGATGATGCCACAAGGGCATGTAAATAGTGTACTCATCCAACACCAATAGAATCGGCGAGCAGTTTTGTCCAAATTAAACCATTGGAAATCAAATAATGACAAAACCACAGGTTGCAAAATGCGGTTGCAGACATTTCTAAGTGGTGCTTATACATGATGATCAAGGAATAATATGTGCAGGGCTAATCTGGTACTCAAATTACGGAATACAAAAGAAGAGAAAGAAGGGAGCCATAGTAAGAAAGAGGCAATTATTTAGGCAATAATGTAAAATGTACCAAAGCTTCAGAAATCTTAATAAAATCGATATGACCAGAAGCATACTAAAAACTGCACAGTATTCATGATCCCTGAAGGTACAGTTGCAAATCATAGGTTGCAGTGTAACGTATGCTGATGTGGTAAAGATGCCTGAACACAGTGGTGACATTTTAGCTCTACTAAACAAGGAAGGACTCAAGTGGATCCTTAGGACTGACAGCCTCCACAGCAGACTGAATACAATGGTGGACTGGACATCCCTGGTTTAACCGCAATGCATCAATAGTTACTGAATAGACTCTGAATTTTTGTAAATCTGTAGTACAGTTGCACAGGTTATTTGTCTAAAACAGAGGGTTATGCTGACTTCACTGGACAAATGTTCAGTATATGTCCTGCTGTCAAAAATGTGTTTATTTTCAGTTTTTTTACTTTGACAGTTCTGTCTGCTCAGTAATTTCGAAGAGAGTAATTGGACTTCAGCAGGGTCCATTGTAGACTTATGCAGATACGTTGGAAGTCTTGCTGAAGGAGGAGTCTTAACTAGAAATACCTAATGAATGTTTATGTGTTTTGAATAATGAATTTTGTAGAAAACGAATAACGTAGAGAAAAATAATGCACACGCTTGAAAATGTGACCGCTGGAAATGGCCACCAATGTTCACGAAATGTACTAATTGATGATTAATACTTATGAAATATTGAAAATGTATTAGATCAATGTAGTAAAATGTTATATTGAGGGTTATAAAGTATGCTTTAGCTTTATTAATTGTAGGCCTTAACTTAGCGAATGTCTCGGCCTAATTTGCCAGGGCTCATGCAGAAGCTGTATTTCTTCGCGGTTAATAAAATACTGACAGAGTGAACTAAACTGTGAAATGTCCATTGTCTTGTTAAAAGTGCTTAACCAAAGCTTTCTGTGAGAACCAACGGACAGGAGACGATATTCCTAGTAATGTAACAAAACGTGTTTTAAGTGTGTGAGATGTACTTTCCCTGGACGCAAACAATGAAGACACTGACTGGAGATGAAGATCCAACAAATATGTTACCTCACAAGCCGGATGATGAGGACATTGTAAAGTGGACCAATCAACTTTGTGTGAAGAGCGAAATATTAGAGTTCATAGATTTGGTGTAGAAATGTTATTGGGTAGTGTATAAACGTATTATTGACTGACCAATAGGGAATTAGGGGATAGTTTAGGTGACTTTGATATAACAGCGCAACAGAGGAGAATTATTCAGATTTTAGGGAATTACTGTGATATTGAGAGAAGAGACTTTAGAAGAGATTTGAGATTCTGTCATTGGGCTCATACTCTCTGACTGAGAGCCTGATGCTTTACTGATCGATTGATGACCTAAGGATGAAGACTGATTCTGCTTTCTGACCCATACCGTGGATAGGTTGATATGACAATGTGACTGAATTGCTTTTTTGTGCCTTTTCTTTCTAGGTACCAACTACGCTGTCTTGATAGTTTCCTTAGCTAGATGTTTTTCTAAATTTGTATTCTAAAATGTTTTGCATGAAGCCCAACATGCTGATGCTAATCTAGGTTACATGAGGGTATTCAAATGACGACTGACGAATTACAAGGACTAATGTTTGATGAGTTATCTTGCTGAATTCTATGTATCACATATCTTTATTGCAGCTGACTCTGCTTTTGATTTGCACCGTTGCCTTAGAATGTGTTGTGATTCAAGCTTTGATTAGATTATGTTTCTTCTGCCGCTTTGGTCAACCAGTATTGTTCTTACATCTGTTCTATTTGTTTTTGAGATTAATCTACATGACTTTAGCATTGTTAATATAAGGGAAATACAAGTACTAAACTTATACTAAAGGTTTAGTTATTCATGGCTGAAAGGTAATGGTGCGTGATATTTACTAACTTCATTGATTATTGATTTTGACTAATGATTATTGATTATTACGTATTGATTATTGATTATTGTCCATGTATTGGAGCTACGGTGAGAACATCTTAAACAAGTCAAAAGGTTCATTGACCTATTCACGTCCCCTTGTAAGTTTAGTACTTATTTATAATTTTGTTTTTTTATTATTTGTCTATGACATACTATCTTTCTGGAGCCTATCACATGAGTTACACTGCAACCTATGGTTTGCAACTGTACCCTCAGTGATCATGTATATTGTGCATTTTGTTAGTATGCTTCTGGTCATAACCCTTCAATCATGATTTCTGGTGCTTTGATATAGTTTAAATTATTGCCTGAATAATTGTTCTTTTCATGCTATGGCTCTCTTCTTTCTCTTCGTTTGTATTCTGTAATTTGTGCGTCACATTAGCTCTGTATGTAGTATTATTCCTTGTGTCAGATAGACCATCATGTATATGCACCACTTAGAAATGGCTGCCACCACATTTTACAACACGTGGTTTTGTCCTTCCTTGATTTCTAATGGTTTCATTTCGAGAGAAGTGCTCGCCAAGTCTATCAGACCCTTGCTACTGACGTTTGTCGAGTACAGCGTTTACGCTCCCTTGCAGTAAGATACACCTTTCCCCTCACTTCTTGTACACTCTCCATCACACTAATCATACAGTGTATTAATTACCTCGTTCCTTTTCTACACTTTGGAAGTTCAATTTGACCTGATTTATCTATTCAACACTGAGGCAATACCACATTTTACGGTAAGATTCCTCTCATGTCGCTTTTTGTAGTTTCAGCATGGAAACAATATATCAGTTTCATTCCTTTTCCCATTCATTTTCTAGTGACAGAAGACAATGCATGTGACCACCCTGATTACTTTTGCTTTTCCTGAACTCCAAATTGATTGTTAGTTGCCCCATAGGTATGATAATATTCATGGGCAATTTTGCATTGCATCAGATTTGGGCACAGTTGATCGGGTTGCTAAATTGTTTATGGCTCCCTTCTAAAGTCTGCCGTCATTTATGTGAGGAAGAGACACTGCCAGTGAACATGACCCTAGAAGTGGCCCCTGATACTTGTGCATTTTATACTCCATTGATTGGTACCCATTTCTTGATCTCAATCTGATTTATTTGCACGCTGCACATGTTTCCCTTGCCTGAGTAGATAACAGAGGATCTTCACTTCCATTTCTACTTCCCCAAATATTTATTTCTAGCTTAATCCACCATTGCCACTTACACATCGACCGTGTTTTGTGCCACCTTATTACATCACAACGACCCCAGCATGGAGGTCTTGTTGCACGGCACCTCACTTATAGAGAAAATTTATTCCCTGTGAATTTTTAAACTTTTTCTTTTTTCTTTTTCTGTCTGTTCCTCCCTTCTTTATTTCCTTGCTCCCCAAACCGGTATCCATATAGCTAATTCTCTCTGGTCTAGTTATGTGGTGCCAGGCATGCATTGTATGGTCCTGATGATGATCCTCACATTTATGTGGATTAAAATGTTGTTGACTATAGCACTCTGACTCACTTCTTTGAAAATATGTAATTGAATATTGGGTGCAGTAGTGTTGTATTCTAAAAGGAAATTGTAACTATATTTTTTAAGGTTTTGTCACTTTTGTTATGTCCTTATTTGTTATGTACCTGTATAATGTGCCCCTGTAAATATATTACCCTTAGGTCCAATCTTTTGTATAAATACATTTATGTTTTTGTATAGCTGATTTAATGTTACCTGGACTATATTTGTTTACCCAGTGCATTGGATACTACTTACCTTTTTACTAGTGACCCTTGTTCCTCATTGTACAGTATGACCCTTTGTCCCTATTCATCCTTGGATTCCCTTGTTTTTTTCAAAGCAGCAGGATCCATTTAGATAGCAGGGTACTAGCAGCAATAATGCCCTTGTTTGGTCTAATCACACACACAACCTTAAAGATACCTCCTCTTCTCATTTGGACTCTCCGACAGGTGGCCTCTAGGTCCTTAACATGCAGGTCACTCCTCTCTACAGTTCCCTACTCCACTCTATGCCACTCCAATGTTCTCTACTGCATGACACTTTCTAACACTCTATGACACACCACTATACTCCACTGTACCACACAGCACTCCACTCTATAACACTTTACTACACTTCGTAATAAGCTAGGACACTCTCCTCCATCAATGTCAATCTGCTGTACAACATTACACTCCCTGTTATACAGTTTACTCCACTCTATCCTACACAACTCCACTGAACTCCACTCCACTCTACCCCACTCTGCAATACTTTAGCCCACTCTATGCCACTGTTCGTCCACTGCATGACACCCTACTGTCTTCAATGGAACTCCACTCTACAAGAATCTACTGTACTCTATGCCACTATATGACACTTTACTACACTCTTTACCCATCCACTTTAAGCCACTGTTTGAGACTTCTGCACATGCCATGCCACTCCTCTTTATGACACTCCAGTCATCTATATAAAATAGCACTCCAATCTACCACACTCTCCTACACTGTATGACACTGTACTCCTGTCCACTGTATGACACACTGCTCTAGAACACTCCATTGTATGACACTACACTGTATGATACTCTCTGCCACTCTACTGAATGACACTCCATTCAGCAACACTAAACTGTACGACACTTTACTTTACTGACACTTTACTGAACTATACTACACTCTATGCCACAAAATTGTACCACAATTTTCACCACTGTATAACACTGTACAAACCTATACTCCACACACCACCCCACCACATTTAACTCCATGACACAGCAGTAGACAACCCTCCACTGTACGACACTCAACTGTACTGTACAACACACCACTCCACAGCACAACATGCCACTTAAGTGTACTATATGACACACTGCTTCACAGCACAACATGCCACTCTATTATATAATACTGCATTTCACTATACGACACACCACTCCAGTTTTCAGGATTTTGCTCCGGCACACTAGACTGTGACGATAGATTATATGACACTGTCCAGCACTATACTTTAAAATACTGCACTTAAGAACACTCAATTAAATGACACGCCACACTATGATTTAAAACACATTTGTAATTAAATATAAAAACCAGTTAAATTCATTGGAAAATTAAAGGTGAAAGATAAGTTATAGTAGGAAAACATTTTTTCTATAAAAACAACCCAACTTATACCATACAAAAATCGAAATTCTAAAGTTATAGTTATAACTTAAATGTCTAATTTAAGCACTACCTTACTTTAGCACAAGTTGACCACCTCTGTACACAATCCTTTTACCTCACTGGTCACACTACATTGAATATAACTCACCCTTTCTCCATGAACTGTTTATACCCTTGCGTATTCTATGACTAATAGCATCTGAAATCCTAGCATTTGTAACAACACTTATGACATTTCAAAATGACATAATTCCTGAGAACCGAGCGCATGGTAGAGTGTTGAGTTACAATATCTATTTATGGATGTGCAAATTTCAAATTATTTTTTAAGGAGAAGAACCCCTAACTCTCTCCTACTTCAAATGGTTTTAAAATATATTTGTTTTATTGAGGAGGAACACTCCCAACCCTCCCTTTTTAATTACCCTTACCACCCTATACTTTTACCCAGCCCTTAACTCTAGAATACTCTTACAACCCCATGCCCCTACCCACCGTTAAATCCTAATAATACCCATACCACCCTATGCCCTTACCCACCCTAAAAAATAAAAATATCCTTACCACCCTATACCCTTACCTACAGCTAAACCCTAAAAATTCCCTTATCAAACTATACCCTTACGCACAATTAAACCCTAAAAATACCTTTACTACCCTACACCTGAACCCATCCTTAACCCCTTAGCTGCCAGGCCTTTTCCCCCTCAGGTGCCAAGCCTTTTATGGCTATTTGGGGCAGTCTGCACTTAGGTCCTCATAACGTTTTGTCCACAAAACCTACCAATGCCAGATTTGCGCCCTTTTTGTCCAACATCCTAGGGATTCTAGAGGTACCCAGACTTTGGGGGTTCCAAGAAATTAGCAAAATACAGTGAAAAACTTTGTGTTTTTTAAAAAAAATGGGAAAAAGAGCTGCAGAAGTAGGCTTGTGTTTTTTACCCCTGAAAATGGCATCAACAAAGGGTTTGCGGTGCTAAAATCACCATCTTCCCAGCTTTCAGGAACAGGCAGACTTGAATCAGAAAACCCAATTTTTCAACACAATTTTGGCATTTTACTGGGACATACCCAATTTTTACTATTTTTTGTGCTTTCAGCCTCCTTCCAGATAATGACAGAAATGGGTGTGAAACCAAAGCTGGATCCCAGAAAGCTAAACACTTCTGAAAAGTAGACAACATTCTGAATTCAGCAGGGGGTAATTTGTGTAGATTCTACAATTGTTTCCTACAGAGAATAACAGCTGAAATGAAAAAATATTGAAATTGAGGTAAAAAAAAAAAAAACAGCAATTTTTCTCCATGTTTTACTCTGTAACTTTTTCCTGCGATGTCAGATTTTTTTACGCAATATACTGTTATGTCTGCTGGAGGCTTCTGGTTGTGGGGATATATAGGGCTTATAGGTTAAACAAGAACCCTAGCTACCCAGAGCTAATAAATGAGCTGCACCTTGCAATGGGTTTTCATTCTATACCGGATATACAGCAATTCATTTGCTGAAATATAAAAAGTGAAAAATAGGTATCAAGAAAACCTTTGTATTTCCAAAATGGGCACAGTAAAAGGTGATGAGAAGCAGTGGTTATTTGCACATCTCTGAATTCCGGGGTGCCCATACTAGCAGGTGAATTACAGGGCATTTCTCAAATGGACTTCTTTTTTACACACTGTCTTACATTTGGAAGTGAAAAATGTAGAGAAATAACATTTGTTTTGCCATTCTGGGTTCCCCCAAGTCTCCCGATAAAAATGGTACCTCACTTGCGTTGGTAGGCCTAATGCTCGTGACAGGAAACACAACATGGACACATCACATTTTTTGTTGAAATCTGACATGTATTGTGCTAGGTGCTTAGCTATAGATTTTGGCCTCTAGCTCAGCCGGCCCCTAGCGAAAACCTACCAAAGCTGCACATTTTGGAAAACTAGACACCTAGGGGAATCCAAGATGGGGTGACTTGTGGGGCTCTCACCAGGTTCTGTTACCCAGAATCCTTTGTAAACCTCAAAATGTGGCCAAGAAAACACTTTTTCCTCTCATTCGGTGACAGATAGTTTTGAAATCTGAGAGGAGCCACAAATTTCCTTCCACCCAGCGTTCCCCCAAGACTCCTGATAAAAATGGTACCTCACTTGTGTTGGTAGGCCTAGCGCCTGCGAGAGGGAATGACCTAAAACAGAACGTGGACACATCACATTTTCCCAAAGAAAACAGAGCTCTTGGATTTTGGCCTCTAGCTCAGCTGGCACCTAGGGAAACCTAGCAAACCTGCACATTTTTTAAAACTAGACACCTAGGGGAATCCATGATGTGGTGACTTGTGCGGCTCTGACCAGGTTTTGTTACCCAGAATCCTCAAAATTTGACCAAAAACACTTTTTCCTCTCATTTCGGTGACAGAGAGTTCTGGAATCTGAGAGAAGCCACAAATTTCCTTCCACCCTGCGTTCCCCCAAGTCTCCTGATAAAAATTATACCTCACTTGTGTGGTTATTTTTGGTCCTGGGCTCAGCAGCCATCTTGGGAAACCTACCAAAACCAGACATTTCTGAAAACTAGACACCCGAGGGAGTCCAGGGAGGTGTGACTTGTGTGGATCCCCCAAAGATTTCTTACCCAGAATCCTTAGCAAACCTCTTATTTTGCTAAAAAATCACTTTTTTCCCACATTTCTGTGTGGGATCCCCGCACCGGGACAAATTTCCTACCACCCGCCATTCCCCTTAGTCTCCTGGTAAAAATGATACCTCACGTGTGTAGGTGGGCCAAGTGTCTGTGACAGGGAAGAGCCAAAAACATGTCGAAATTGAGGGGGAACCAAAGCGGGTCCAAAAGGGCAGTTTGAAAAAAAAAAAATTTTAGGCTGACAAGTGCAGCAGAATTTTTATTGGTATAGATGTGACAATGTTGAGTGGTAGGAATTTTGTGGATTCCTGCAGATTCCAGAAGGTTCCATCACACAAATGTGGGAAAAATGTGTGGTTTCCAGCAAAGTTGGAGGTTTGCTGGGCACAGTGGGTAAGAAAATGGTGCGGGTGCATGTGAAGCACACCACCCTGGAATCAACCAGACGTTTAGTTTTGAGATGTGTCTGGGTCTTGTGGATTTTTCTACATGGCAGCGTCCCAAATTAAAAAAAGTGCAGCCCTCACCATTCCAAGTGAGACGATTTTGAGAGTTGCCAAGCTCTCATGTCCAAAATGTAAAACCAAAACCCAAAACAATCAAATGTCTAATGTCTTCTTGCTTGCCGTGGGATAAGATGTTTGAGTGTGTTTGGGACAGCTGAAAGACTGTTACCCCCTTCAGTTGGGGTGGGGGCATAACCAGGCCCATACTGGTTGGTAGCCACCACCCCATTATTTTTTATTATTTTTTATTCCATGCCATCTAGTAGACTTTCTACCCCCCGGGTGTGGATCGGGGGTAATTTCTCCATCTGCCCACTGGTGGGCAGAACAACTTTGGCCTCAATTATTTGGGGTGGGATTAAGGCCGGACCCCCAACCTCTTATTTTGAAACAAACCTTCTTCCCTGGTCCCTGGTGGGCTTTCTGACCCCGTTGGGGGCAGATGGGCCTTCCAAAAATGGGCGATCTGCCCAAGGGGGGCAGATATGGCCAACAGTAATGTGCCCCCATGGGGAGCAACCCTTGCCCAAGGGGCAGCCCCCCAAACAAAACACACACAGACACACACACCAATCCCTGGTGTCTAGTAGTTTCTGTTCCCCTTGGGGGCAGATTGGCCTAACAAAAATAGGTCAGTCTTCCCCCAAGGGGGGCAAAAATGGCCTAAATATAATTTCCCCCCCCCCCCAGAGAAGCGACCCTTGCTTAGGGGGTCGTTCTCCATACATAAAAACATAAAGTAAATAAAAAAATATATATATATCCCTGGTGTCTAGAGGTTTCTGCCCCCTCGGAGGCAGATCGGCCTAATTATATTAGGCCGATCTGCTGGAGGGCAAAAAAAGGCCTAGAAACAATTTAGTCCCCCAGGGAGCGACCCTTGCCTAAGGGGTCACTCCCCACACATAAAAAAAAAAAATAATCATCCATGGTGTCTATGGGTTTTCTGCCCCCCCACCCGGAGGCAGATTGGTCAAATTATATTATGCCGATCTGCCTCCCCGCCATAAATTGGCTAAAAATAGTTTGCCCCCCCCGGGGAGCGGCCATGCCCTAAACATATTTTCCCCCCCCCCCCGGGAGCAACCCTTGCCAAAGGGGCCGCTCCCGTTCTGCGTAAGGATAATAAAATAAAAACTCCCTGGTGCCTAGTGGTTTCTGCCCTCCCCCCCGGGCCAGATCAGCCTAATTATATTGGGCTGATCTGCCCCCAAGGGGGGAAGAACTGGCCTAAATATAATTTGCACCCCCAGGGGAGCGAACCTTGCCTAGGGTGTCACTCACCATACATACAAACATAAAGTAAATAAATATATATATATATATATCCCTGGTGTCTAGAGATTTCTGCCCCCACCAGAGGCAGATCAGCCTAATTTTATTAAGCCTATCTGCCCCCATGGGGGGCAGAAAAGGCCTAAAAACAATTTGGTCCCCCAGGGAGCGACCCTTGCCTAAGGGGTCACTCCCCACACATAAAAAAAGAAAATTATCTCTGGTGTCTATGGGTTCTCTGCCCCCCTTGGAGGCAGATTTGCCTAATTATATTAGGCCGATCTTCCCCCGGTGGGGCATAATGGCCTAAAAGTATTTCACCCCCCCCCCCCCCCCGGGAGCGTCCATGCCCTAAAAATATTTTGCCCCTCCTTCTGCGTAAGGATAATAAAATAAAAACACCCTGGTGCCTAGTGGTTTCTGCCCCCTCCCCGGCCAGATCGGCAGGCAGAAATGGCCTGAAAAAATTTGGCCCCACAGGAAGTGACCCTTGCCTAAGGGGTCGCTCCTCACACATAAATAAAAAAAAAGAAATGTATCCCTGGTGGCTAGGGGTTTTCTGCCCCCCTGGAGGCAGACTGGTCTAATTATATCAGGCTGATCTGCCCCCCCCAGGGGAGGCATAAATGGCCTAAAAATTATTTGCCTCCTGGGGAGCAGCCCTTGCCCAAGGGGCCGCTCCCCTTACGCGTAAGTGTAATAAAAAAAAATCCCCTGGTATCAACTGGTTTCTGCCCCCGGGGGGGGGGGGGGGATTGGCAGAAAAGGCCTAAAAACAATTTTGACCCTTGCCTAAGGAGTCTCTCCCTACACATAAAAGAAAAAAAATATATCCCTGGTGTCTAGGGGTTTTCTGCCCCCCCGGGGGCAGATCGCCCCAATTATATTAGGCCGATCTGCCCCTAAGGGGGGTAGAAATTACCTAAAAATGATTTGCCCCCCTAGGGAATGGCCCTTGCCCAAGGGACCGCTCCCCTCTTGTCCATTTCAAAAAATAAATAAATCCCTGGTGTCTAGTGGGCAGCAGAAATGCTTGCATAGACATGAAAGGAACGGAAAGGCCTTTCATTTCCTTTTGTTTCATGCCTATGCTGGCCCCCTCCTCCCGAGTAGAAGAGAAATGGTTTTGCATTTCTCTTCTGCATCATGCTTCCAGCGGGATGGGAGGTGACCTCTGATGAGGTCAGTGCGCGATCGTGTGCTGATGTCATCAGACGTCATTGGGGGGTCGGGTGGAAGAGGAAGCGATTACCCTTCCAGCCCTGACCTGGGGGGGTGGAGGAGCGGCCCTCGGGGGGAGCACTTCGCCGAGGGCCGGTAAAAGGACGTCATGGTTACGTCCGTGGCACCTGTGAGGCGCAGCCATGGACGTAACCATTAAGTCCATGGCCCACAAGGGGTTAAACTCTAAAAAATACCCTTACCACCTTAGACCCACCCCTAAACTGTAAACATACCCTTACCACCCTATACATTTTCTCACCTCTAAAACCTTAAAAATACCTTTTCTACCTTATAGCCCTACCCAACCCTAAACCCTTAAAATATCCTTACCACCCAAAACCTCTACCTAACCCTGAAAATACATTACTGCCTCATCCTCTTACCCACCCTTAACCCTAAAAATGTCCTTACCACCTTATACCCCTACCCATCAACTGTGAGCTCCTTGAGGTATTGTTCCTTATTCCTCACTCTCCACTTCCTAACTGTCTCCAAATGCACATCTCTGGTCAATAGCAGGACATGTGAATTGATTTTGTGATGAAGAGTCCATTTGTAAGGATATTAAGTCAAAACAAGATAGCTATCATATAGGTACATAGGCATTGACACAATTTCCCATAATCGCAACAATGAATGAACTCAATGAATCAGTGAATAAATCAAAGAACAACCTGAAGCTGTGCTCAGAAGCTGAACTTATTTATTTATTTTCATGTGTGAATGAAGTACGATTGAGATGGGTTGTTTGTAACCAGTATGCTTCTGAAATCACTGGGACATTTTTGTGACATTTGAAAGAAAATGTCCATTTTACTGAAAGTTTTGGATGCACACTAATATGACACTTACTGCAGGATCCTATCTGTCAGTGATATTTTAATCCATGAAGGACCTTACAAATGTTAACTGCCTAGTAAGAGGGTTACTGAAAGAAGGCCAAAATACAAATAACTCACATTTTAAGTTCTAAATTTGCATGACAGGACATGATGACATTCACAGTGTGTAGGCGGCTGGCCTGGCTTATAGTGGGTACCTTGTGGTACTTACACCCTGTGCCAGGTCAAGTTATCCCTTATTAGTAGGATAGAGGTGTTTCTAGCAGCTTAGGCTGATACAAGGTAGCTATGGCAAAGCAGCTTAGGCTGAACTAGGAGACATGCAAAGCTCCTACTATACCACTTATATCATATAGCACAATCTCATGAGAAAACACAATACTCAGAGTTACTAAAAATAAAGGTAGTTTATTTTTATGACAATATGCCAAAAGTATCTCAGTGAGTGCCCTCAGTTAGAAGGTAAGTAATATACACAAGTCATATGTACACAAACCCAAAACAGGTAGTAGTAAGAAAAGTAATGCAAACAGTGAGAATTACAATAGGATGCAATAGGTGAACATAGGTCTAGGGGCAACACAAACCATATACTCCAAAAGTGGAATGCGAATCACGAATGGGCCCCAGACCTATGGGAGCTTGTAGAGGGTCGCTGGGACTGTAAGAAAACAGTCAGGTTGTCCAAGATACTGCACCCCAAGACCCTGAAAAGTAGGAGTAAAGTACACCTAATACCCCAATAGGACACAATAGTCATGATAGGGGGATTCTGCAAGAACCACAAACACCAGCAAAACACTGAAGATGGATTCCTGGACCTAAGGACCTGCAAGGCAAGGGGACCAAGTCCAAGAGTTGCAATAGTGTCTAGGGGGGGCAGGAGCCCAGGAAACCCTGGATGAAGGTGCAAGAAGGCTGCCTCTGGGTGGAAGAAGCCAAAGATTCTGCAACAACGAAAAGGGCTAGGAACTTCTCATTTGGATGAAAGATGTGCCACAGCGTGCTGGATGTTGCAGAAGTATTTCCACGCAGAAATACCACAAACAAGCATTGCTAGCTGCAAGGGTTGCAGTAGAGGTTTTTGGGTGCTGCTGGGGACCAGGAAGGACCAGGATGTCGCCCCTTGGAGGAGGAGACAGAGAGGGCACTCAGCAACTCAGAGAGCCCCCACAAAAGCAGGCAGCACCCACAGAAGTACCAGAGCAGGCACTTAGACGATTTGTGAGCCTGAGTCACATAGGAGGGTCCCATGATGTCAAAGTCCAACTCAGAGGGTTGAGCACTGCAGGACAGACTGCTGGGGACCCAGGCTAGGCTGTGCACAAAGGAATCCTTGGAGAAGTGCACAGAAGCCGGAGCAGCTGCAAATCACGCAGTACACAGGTTTGCAGTCTAGCGTGGGGAGGCAAGGACTTACCTCCACCAAACTTGGACTGAAGGATCACTGGACTGTGGGAGTCCCTTGGATATAGCTCCTGTGTTCCAGGGACCACGCTCGTTGAGATGAGAGGGGACCCAGAGGACTGGTGATGCAGAAGTTTGGTGCCTGGGTTAGCAGGGGGAAGACTCCATCAACCCACGGGAGATTTCTTTGGGATTTCCAGTGCAGGGTGAAGATAGACAGCCCTCAGAGCATGCACCACTAGGAAGCAGTCGAGAAAGTCGGCAGGATTAGGCACTACAAGGTTGCTGGTAGTCATCTTGCTACTTTGTTGCGGTTTTGCAGGCGTCCTGGAGCAGTCAGCGGTCGATCCTTGGCAGAAGTCGAAGAGGGAAGTGCAGAGGAACTCTGGTGAGCTCTTGCATTCGGTATCTGAAGAATACCCCAGAGGAGAGACCCTAAATAGCCAGAAAAGGAGGTTTGGCTACCACGAAAGGAGGATTGGCGACCAAGAAAGGTAGGAGCCTATCAGAGGGGTTCTCTGACGTCACCTGCTGGCACTGGCCACTCAGAGCAGTCCAGTGTGCCCCCGACACCTCTGTTTCCAAGATGGCAGAGGTCTGGGGCACACAGGAGGAGCTCTGGGCACCTCCCCAGGGAGGTACTGGTGAGGGAAGTGGTCACTCCCCTTTCCTTTGTCCAGTTTCGCGCCAGAGGAGGGCTAGGGGATCCCTGAACCGGTGTAGACTGGCTTATGCAGAGATGGCCAACTCCTCCCCAGCCCTTCACACCTATTTCCAAAGGGAGAGGGTGTGACCCTCTCTCTCACAGGAAATCCTTTGTTCTGCTGTCCTGGGCTGGGGCTGCCCAGACCCCAGGAGGGCAGAATCTTGTCTGAGGGATTGGCAGCAGCAGCAGCTGCAGTGGAAACCCCGGAAAGGCAGTTTGGCAGTACCCGGGTTCTGTGCTAGAGACCCGGGGGATCATGGAATTGACCCCCCAATACCAGAATGGTATTGGGGTGATAATTCCATGATCTTAGACATGTTACATGGCCATGTTCGGAGTTACCATTGTGACGCTATACATGGATAGTGACCTATGTATATTGCACACGTGTAATGGTGTCCCCGCACTCACAAAGTCCGGGGAATTTGCCCTGAACGACGTGGGGGCAACTTGGCTAGTGCCAGGGTGCCCACACACTAAGTAACTTGGCCCCCAACCCTCACCAAGTGAGGGTTAGACATATAGGTGACTTATAAGGTACTTATGTGCAGTGAAAAATGGCTGTGAAATAACGTGGATGTTATTTCACTCAGGCTGCAGTGGCAGGCCTGTGTAAGATCTGAGCTCCTTATGGGTGGCAAAAGAAATTCTGCAGCCCATAGGGATCTACTGGAACCCCAATACCCTGGGTACCTAAGTACCATATACAAGGGAATGATATGGGTGTACCAGTGTGCCAATGAGAATTGGTAAATTTAGTCACTAGTCTGCAGTGACAAATTTAGAAAGCAGAGAGAGCATAAACACTGAGGTTCTGGTTAGCATGTGCCTAACAGTGATACAGTTAGGCACCACACAGGGAACACATACAGGGCACATACTATGAGTACTGGGGTCCTGCCTAGCAGGATCCCAGTGACACAAGGGCTAAAACAAACATACATACAGTGAAAATGGGGCTATCATGCCAGGCAAGATGGTACTTTCCTACATCATCAGTAAAATGTATAAATATATATAGGATATAAATAAAGTACCTTTTGATGTACATCATTATAAAAATAATGCAAGTCACCAAGAAGCTCCATGACCGTATAGAGCAACAAAACAGAAGGTGACTTACACCATCCTTCTAATTTACAGCAGGGGTACTTTAATCCTTATAACAAATTATCACACTATTACTCTTCCCATAAATCACTTCTAACCTTAATGTGGTGCTGTTTCACATGGACGAGATGGGGTGTTTGTAAACATTATGAATACAATTAAGAATCTCTAGTTCAAAATTAAACTAGCCAAAAAATAGATATTTGTTGCAAAAAAATTGAAAGGATCAGTTTAAGACAAGTCAGACTTAAAAAGGAAAACGGTGTGGCTTAGATGGTAGAAACAAGAAGAGATTCTATTTTTCCTATACTTACCTAAAAGGTAGTAAAAATAATAAAAACTATTGATATTGCCATACATATCTCCTTTCTGCTTATGACTGTTCATCTATAAAAACAGCAAAATAAGGAAAAGCCAGACTTCCTTTTTGTGTTTTAAAGTGCAGCTTTAATTATGCTCGGTGACCATCCTCACACCTGGCTTCTGGCTCTAGAAGCAGGTATTATGATGTCATAACCCAACTGTAGTACGCTATTACAGTTAAGCAGCTACCACATTATTTTATTGCAGGCGACTAGGGACGTCGCAAGTCACCTGTAATAAGGAAATAAGAGACCATTTTTTTAAAATAGATATTTAAGCTCCTTTGTATTAAATGCATATAGTGAATATTTATTCAGGTCTGCACTTGGGCACCGAGTACCACCTAGTCTCCAGTCTTGTATCCATTGTTATATTAGTTCTCATGGTAATTTCTAATCATTAGCATTAAAAAATATTCATATTCATAAGTGTCCTTTGTGACACAATTGATTTTCTAAACGAAATTCGAATAATAGTTCGTTAATGTGTCAGTTGAGACTGTTCTATCTAGTGATGCATGCCTCAAGTCCAGCTGAAGGCCCCAAAGGCAGGGTTCTTTGATGGATCCGAATCCCGAAGTACGCGCATTCTGCGGCCGACTACATGCTTCAACTGTTGAACATCAGGCAGAACAGCGGGAATATCCATTTCTGACATTAACTCAAAACGACTCTCATTTCTCCTGACGCCGATTGATTCTTTGGGGATTATATTTTATTCATTAGGCTGATTTCGTTCATTTGGCTTTTTATTTTTTACACACAGAGGGCGTGAGTGGCTGGTGAGAATACTCAGTGGGAACTAGACATGGGAATGCGTCGTGGACGCCCAAGTGCATTCGAATCAATAGGACAAACATGACTTCACAGGAAGTTAACATTTGTCTGCTCATTAATCAAACAAGACAACACCAGTCTTTCTCATATGTGCAATTGAATTCTTTTTGTCAGCTCTTCCATTTGTTGTAAAACTCACCTTGATATGTGAGCACAAATTAGTGTGTAATTCATTCGTCTTTAGATACAATTTCCGAGGTTGCTTTCTATGAGAACACAATCGATCGCTTGAAAATGAGTGTTTTTTTTAAATGAAAGGCCGATTAAGTCATGTGTAGAGAGCTCTAATGCAACAAGGGCCAGTAACACACGGTCTTGCACAACCAAATCCAAACCAAAATCGAATTCCAAGTCCATCCACATTGGGCAATTTCATCTCAAAGTATAGACACATGCAAACTTAGCATTAACATTATCTTGCAGGAAATTCACCCCAGTACCCTGCAATTCTAAGTAAAGCTCCATGCAATGGACAACAATTATTGTGTGGGGCTGTGAATCCCAGTTCAATAGAGTTTTTCCACACACTTTTACCACCTGCTCAAAGCAGGTGGGAAATGTCATGTTGATTTGTAGAGCACACTAATCACCCCAGAGAGTATCCAGGTATTTGAGCTGCATTGTAGTGTACTGTTCCCCACATGGTTATTTGAACAGCCAGGATTTCAGCTTTGAGAGAGATCACATTTTATTAAACTATGAATGGCATGGAAGTTAGCACATTGTGACTAATTATCCTTCATTTAAAGGGACTAACAGAGACATTAATACAGAAATGAAAATGTGCATGTTTGAATCATGGTGGCCCATGTGGCCGCTATTCATATTTGACATCATGTTTTAACTTGAAGAAATTTCTGCATTTATATTAAATGAAGTACTGATATGAATAAACTCTGAGTGTTCTTAATTAGATCAATACTAGAATTGGATCTTGTACATTTGATGAGCCTACCTGAAGGACCAATCAAGTAACCAAATGCAATTTTAATTAGTGTAGAACTTTGAAAATTGAAGTCAGTCTACTCCTGGCTTGAATCTTCTATGTTTCTGTGAGAGTCTTTTGATGCCCAGCAAAGGCTGCTGTCATTTTCCTCTACTGTCTCTCTCAAAGGCTTTTGCCATATTTAATCTGTGTATTATGAGTTTCTTCTAGTCTTAATAGTCCCATTCCTTTATGCTGTTCAGTACTAATATGCCCAACAAATTCTGAATTGCTGACTTGTCCTATGTGCAGCCCATGTTCTGCACTGTCCTCATACTACTGCCTACAAATGTCAGGAGAAGGTGAACAATTAATCTGATGAAGTATTCCTGTCTGTTGTCTTTTGAGGAGAGGTATTGCTAAATGTGGTTTCTTGTTTCCTTTTCAGCTTAGATATTTACACCAGCATATTTGTATAGAGAGTAACCTTATTTAGACGATTTTTCCAAATTATATCTGTTTCTTCTTTGCTTTTGCCCCCATATGTTAGCCCGTTCCCACACATGCGAGTCTGAATTTGTGTTAGAAATAGGAGTGGCACAACCTAGATATCTAAATGTTATTGATTTGATTTTGTTGATTTACTGATGTCTTCATCATCTCCTTTGAAATCTGATATAAATATGCATAATTGAGGTTTGCTAATTCATGCCATTCTTTTTGAGTGTTTAATAGTATTGATGTTTAGTAGATTAAATCTCTTTAGACGTTTTGGTCAGTTTGTGGTTTTAATGTATGTTTATAACTTAGTTTTGGCACCATATACATTACATTGATTATGGAATTGTAATAAAGCTTTGAAACTTTATTTGGTTTGGAGTTTTAGTGTGAAAATTGTTTATGGTGTTCAGAATTGTTTATGGTTTTATATCATGGATATGTGATTGAATGAATCTGACTACTACACTCTTCATCAAGTCCAAAGATCCAGTCGAGTGCTACTGGTGAGGTTAAGGTATGTTGACTCACCAGAGCGATTGTGGTTTCTGATCCCAAGGTGGGAAGAAGCCCACCGAGATCGCGCCAGCAGCTTCATGCAGAACACAAGAAGTGAGCATGAGGTTCTGATGTGTTGTTGGAGGTCGTGCATGTGGCTATTCAGGTTTGCTGGCCTTATATTGTGAAAGGCTTTGTATGTGTGCATGAGGAATCTGAATTGGCTGTTTGTGAATGGGGAGCCAGTGGAGCTCGCTGAGGTGGGGCTATGTGTGTCTGTGATGTGGGAGGCTAAGGATAAGTCTTGCAGCAGCATTCTGAGTGGTCTGGAGTCTGTGTTTGAGCTGCTTGGAGATTCTGACATAAAGTATGTTGCCATAGTTGAGTCTGCTGTGGATGACAGATCATTTGGAGTTCTGTGGCAGCCATTCGAAGATCTTTCATAGCATGCGTAGGATGTGAAGCAAGCAGCACTCACTGTATTGACTTTTGCCATCATGTTGAGCTTGTCATCCAGGGTAATCCTCAGTGACCTGTATATGACAAGGGGTATCAACACATGGGAGTGTTTTTCTTAAATAATTACACAAGGAATGCTACAAAGACATGTTACTTGCCTTCCACACACAAGCACATCATGGCAATCTGTAGACATAAACAGCTTTTAAGCAGCAGTGAGAACAGTAGCATATTTGACATTGGTCAATCCACTTTAGTTCTTCTATGTAAGGTTTATATTGCTTCTCATTCGAAATGGAATCTCTTGCAACACAACTAACAATTACTGTCTTTTCAGATAGTGAAAGGCATGAATCAAAAGTGAGGCTTTATTAACCCCTCTATAAAGTAGGCAAACCCAAGTAAGAGCAAGGTGAAGAAACTGCAGCACTGTGAGATGAGTCTCAACGTAGTGGTCAAGGTGATGTAGGAGGAGACAATAAAGAGATTTGTGGAAAAGCACGACAGGGTTAATGGGCAAGTCTATCACTGTGTGTGTCCTTAATTGGGTAGTGCTCTGCAACATTGTGTGTCCAAGTTGCTTGGGGCATACATTACAATGGCAACAAGGTGGATACTGTTGCAGAAGTCAGTTGCCTAGGTACCCATGATGTCCGTGCAACCTGGCTTTCCAGAAACACGGTTGCCTGGCATCAACACTACCCCTAGAGGTGCAATGAACCTTGACAGCCTTGTGGGGCCTCATTGAGGGCATGGCACAGTATGTGCTCAGTTGGCAAGCCTGGCTCCTGGCTGCGCAGCAGAGCAGAAGAGTGCAGCCCACGCCTAGTGGGGCACCTTCAACCTGCAAGCCTGGCCAGTGACGTAGATGGGCTCTACCTCTGGAAGATGACTTGGGCCAATGCCGACTACTACCTGCACACATGTGGCCTGGTGAGTTGGAGCACCCTGGTCTTGGCCATGACTGTGGGGGAGGAGAGAATTCCCCACATCATCGCCACACAAGGTACCTACTGACCAGATCATGCAATTCCATGCAGTGCAGCTGCTTAACAGTCACACCCCACTTGATCCTTAGGCAGGCTACAGCCAGAGGTCAGCCATTCCACTGCTGAGGGATACAGGCCTACTGACCATATTGCCTCCTGACCAGTAGACAGCACCCAGCCTTCCAACCAACAGTTGGGCATGTTTTTTTCACAAGCCTTCACAACCAGGCCTGGCAGTGGTGTCAATAGCAGCCATAAAACCTTTTGTTGTGCCTGGGCCCCCGTTGGTGCAAGCTGCATAGTAGAAGCAGTGGGTGGAACGACGAGCATTGTACTTTGCTGCGAGGGCCATCAACAATAATAGGAAACAACCCCGCTACTCCACCTGGCAGAGGATGAAATCCACAGGTGTCCCCAAGCCAACAGAGAGGCAGAACTTTTCACGGGGACACTGGCACAAGCCATTCATATAGCCCAAGCAGCAGGGTGGAGCTTAAAAGAAGCTATCTGCACTTTCCTCAGAAAGTATCGACAGACACTGCATATGACTACTGTGGCGGCCCGAGTGTGTTGTGTTTAGGGCACAGCGTAACATACCCTGCTCCCCATCACCCTCACTAGGCACCAGTCACTCTTTCTAGGGATGTGTTGCTTTGGTGGAGGGAGAGCAGGCTCGGAGGCGAGACACAAAGGTAGGTGGGCTGGTACATGGGGTGAAGGATGAGGGGCAAGAAGAGACGGTGAAATTTAGTCCAAAAGGGTGAATCATTTTATGCTTTCCATCGTTAGACAATAAAGAAAAAAAAAGTGTAAAGAGACTTTGGCTGCTGCTACTGCCAAAGTCTCATTCAATTTTTCTGGCTGGAAAAATCTTGTTTGGCTCTCCCACACTCCCACATGCAGTAAAATAATGTGAGAAAAACCAAATAACTTATAATCAGGTTGTGCGGAACTAACCCATAAAATTATGCATTATTTTTGCCCTGCCTAGGTTATAATCAGACCACACCCGGCTGAAACCAAAAAGACATCCAGGTGCTGGATCATCTGCCATCACTTCCCTGCAATAGTTAGATTTTGAAAGTATTCTGGAAAGGTAGCACTTGTTGAGTAAACCTCGGATATTCTGATAGTTCCTTCCACAATGTACACTCTTGGAGAGGTAAGAACTGATACCAGCCCTCTTCCTCCTTGCCTTTAGATAGAACCAAGACGTTTTGTAACTGGCTGTTACAGAACATACATGTTAATAAATCTGCAGCCTGTATTTCAAATACCAGGTTGCACTGCCTGTCGCTTTCTTTCACATCAGTGATACATCTTTGTATTTACCTCTCGTTATCACTAGAAGCCATTGCCAGGTACTCTACGTTTTTCAACACATCAACGGCAGAATATAATTGCATATGTGGTTTTAAAGTGTTGTAATGTCATGTCTCTTATTTATGTGTATTTTTTATGCACGTTCCCTGTGCTATATGTTGCCTTGTAAAATGTGCTGATGAAAGGAAGTTATTTTGGAGAATATATTTGTTATTTCATGTTTATTAAACACATGTTATTAATCCTACGAATATGTTGGTACAGAGGACCTTTGTGAAGAGAAAGCATCTGTGTTTTAAAAAATATTGCTGTCACAATTGACAAATGGACTAATTTGAAAGGGGAGTGATTTAAGTTTACAAAATGTACATAGTCTTAGTGACATAGTACTTTTACATCACGTCAGATCTACACTTTCAAACACATGTCGTAGCCTTATTGACAAAGTTATATGAACTAAACGGTCAATGTAAGGCAATGTATATGCAATGTATACCTAGAAGTATCTCCCATCACGTCTAAAAATTAGTCAGGTATGCTTCACCCGTCAGTCATAACCTCCTAGTCACTGAGTCAAGTTTATGTTCCTGTTTATCATCCTACGTAAATGTAAAGGTGACAATGCTTCACTTATTCAAGGTATCCTGTGCGCAAAGGTGATGTATTACCAAAGAAAAAGGATAACGTATGACGGTCAAATAATGTACTTCAGCTGCATTTTGATGAACAATAGAAAACTGCTGTAAAAGGTGGTATGTGAAAAAAGACAGACTTGCAGCGTGCAAGGGTGTGCTATGCTTGACAGTGCCACTCTTTGCCACGTTTACTATTGTTATGATGAAAAAAATATGTTAATATACATGAAGTTGTGGACATATGTAATCATGATTCCTTTCTTTTCTCACTATTCCTTTTCATAGGACAGTTCTGATGAAACCAGGGAAAAGCATGGTTAGCGGTGAAGACAAAAAGGACCATGGCAACTGAAAGAATCCAGCACTATCATCGAGGATGAATGGCAATCCACCATCAGTAAAAGTGCATCCATCCAGAAAGTCAACTGTTCTCAATCTAAAAGACTCCAAGCAATGGCTGTGAAACCCTCTGAGGAGTGATTAGAGCTGGTCACAACATACCATGAAGAGTCAGAAATGACACTCCTGCTGGGAAAGAAAATTAAAAATCAGTGGTCTCAGGAGTAGGCCCCTCCATCACCTAGGCCTGAGTCCTCCTTCTTACCATGTCAAGATGGCCCTACAATAACAGGTTCTCTAGCTGCACCTCTGCTACCCCTACTCCTCTTGAAAATGCTCATCCAGAAGAACAGATGCCAAGGGTAACATTCACCCTAGACACTCCTGAAATCTCAATCAATCAATCAATCAATCAGTGCTTGTAAAGCGCAACTACTCACCCGTTAGGGTCTCAAGGTGCTGAAGGAAAGGGCGAGGGGGGGGGAGAGTAGCGTATACTGCTGAGGTGGTTATTAAAAAAGCCATGTCTTCAGTTCCTTTGTGAAGCTGAGGAGGGAAGTGGTTTGTCTGATGTGGAGAGGAAGGGAATTCCAGGTGGTGGCTGCGAGGTAGGAAAAGGAGCGTCCTCATGTTCTGTTTTTCCTGATGCGGGGTACTTCTGCGAGAGAGAGCTGGGCTGAGCGTAGGGCCCTGTGGGGTATGTGGAGGTTGAGTCGCTGGTTTAGGTAGGCTGGTCCGGTGTTGTGGAGGGCTTTGTGTGCATGGGTGAGGATCTTGAAGGTGAATCTTTTTTCTATGGGAATCCAGTGTAGTGTACGCAGGTGTTGCAAGATGTGGCAGTGTTGAGGTAGATCGAGCACCAGTCTGGCAGCAGCGTTATGGATGTATTGTAGTTTGCGGGTGAGTTTCTTGTTGATTCCGGTGTAGTGTGCGTTGCCGTAGTCCAGTCTGCTAGTGATCAGGAGGGTGTGTGTGACGGTCTTTCTGTGTTAGAAGGGGATCCACTTGAAGGACTTGCATAGGAGACGGAGGGTGCGGAAGCAGGTGGAGGTGACTGAGTTGATTTTCTGGTTCATGCTGAGGTTGGAGTCCAGGATGATTCTGAGGTTGTGGGCTTGGCTGGTGGGAGAGGGCGGGTTTCCGAGGGTGGGTGGCCACCAGGAGTCATTCCATGCATTGGGTTGAGGGCCCTTGATGAGTACTTCTGTCTTGTTTGCATTGAGTTGAAGGCAGCTTTATCTCATCCAGTTGGCGACTGCTTCCATGCCTTTGTGGAAGTTGTGTTTGGCTTTGTCGGGTTCGTTGGAGAGGGAGAGGATGAGTTGGTTGTCGTTGGCGTGGGAGATGTTTGATTCCGTAGGTTCTGACGAGGGTGGCTAGCGGGGCAATGTAGATGTTAAACAACGTGGGACTGAGGGAGGATCCCTGGGGCACTCCGCAGGCGGTGGGTGTGGGGTCTGCGAGGAAGGGGTTGAGTCTCACTCATTGAGTTCTTCCGAAGAGGAAGTATTGGATCCAGTTGAGGGCCTTATCTCTGATGCCGGCTTCGTGGAGTCTTCTTATCAGGGTGTGATGGGAGACTCTGTCGAAGCCCGCCGAGAGGTCTAGTAGGATGAGAGCCACCATCTCTCCTGTGTCCAGCAGGAAGCAGATGTTGCCTGTTGCGGCCAGGAGGGCTGTTTCGGTGCTATGGTTTTTCCTGAATCTGGATTGGGAGATGTCTAGGATGTTGTGGTCTTCTGTAATCGTGGCGAGCTGGCTGTTGACTGCTTTTTTGATGACTTTCGCAGGAAATGGGAGTAGGGGGATGGGTCTGAAGTTTTTGAGGTCGGTTGGTTCTGCCAAGGGTTTCTTGAGGAGGGGGTTGATCTCGCTGTGTTTCCAGTCGTCAGGGAAGGTGGCAGCAGCTAGTGAGCGGTTGATGGTGAGGCAGAGCTTGGGAGCGATGGTGTCTGCGGCTTCATTGAAAATGTGGTGGGGGCATGGGTCCGTGGTGGCCCCAGAGTGTATGGATCTCGTTGTTCTCAGCGTATCCTCAGTGGTGAGGAGGGCCAGGTGGTGATTGTTGGCTTGTTGGTGTCAGGTTTTGGTAGAGGCTGTTCTGTGCTTAGGTTGTCCTTGCTGAAACTGTCGTAGATGGCCTTGATTTTGTGGGGGAAGTAGGTGTTGAGTCTGTCACAGAGGCCCTGTGAGGGTAGGATGTCCATTGTTTCACTGTTGGGTTGCCCGAACTCCTTGATGATGCTGAATTGTTCCTTGCTGTTGTGTGCCTGTGAGGAGATTCTGTCTTGTATAGCTTTCTTTCTGGTGTTTCTGATGAGTTGATGCTGTGCGGTGGTGGCGGCTCTGAAGTTGCTATGGGCTTCTGTGGATTTGGTGTTTCTCCAGATTTGTTTGAGGCGGCGGCAAGTGCGTCTAGATTTCTGGAGTTCAGGGGTGAACCAGCTGACTTTCTTTGTGTGGGTGCTGTTGTTCTTTTAGAGGGGGGCTATGGTGTTGGCGCAGTGGGCGATCCATTTGTTGAAGGTACATGCTGCAGTGTTTGGGTTGTCATTGTGTGCGATGGTATGGGCGGCGGTGAGCTGATCGTCGGTTATTCTTGTCCAATTTCTATGTGATGGTTGGTGTTGGGGGCTGATGCCGGTGGGAGTGTTGAAGGTGAAATGGATGCCATGGTTGTTTATCCATGGGAGTTCTGTGGTGTGACTGAAGGTAGCAGAGGTTCCAGTGGTGAAGATGGAATTGAGGTTGTGCCCTGCTGTGTGTCTTGGCTCCGTCATGATCTGTCGGAGTCCTATGTGGTGGAGGTTGTCTAGGAGGGATATGGTGTTGGGGTCTTGTAAATTTTCGAGGTGGAAGTTGAGGTCTCCCAGTAGGGTGTAGTTGGTGGCTTTTGATGGCTTGTGCGGAGATGCAGTCCATGATGGAGTTGGCGAAGGGTGTACGTGGTCCAGGAGGGTGGTAGATGAGGGTTCCCCTGATGGTGGATGTCAGGCTGGTGTGTAACTTGAAGTGGAGATGTTCCATCAGGCTTGTGGATTCCTCGGAGTCTTTGGAGTGTGTGTTCAGGCAGAGTTTGGACTGGTGGACAATGGCAATTCCCCCCCCAGGGCGGCTGGGGCGATCTTTCTGGGTGATCTTGTATCTCTGGGGGAATGGCGATGGCGATGTCCGGGCTTGAGGTGGTGTTGGTCCAGGACTCGGTTAGGAACGCAACGCCTGGGGTGGTGCTGTCAAGGAGGTCCCAAGTTTCGGTAGAGTGTTTATGGAGGGAGCGGACATTGAGGAGAATGCATTTCAGAATCTAAAGGATTCCCCACCCACAGTCCTAGAGTATTTTACTATGGCAGCTTTCCAGGTTGCATTGAGACAGTTAATTGCTGGTCAGCAGGTACTCTCTCATGATGTTAAAGAGATGGTGGCAGAGTTCAGGGTAAAACGAGAAGTGGAAGCTGAACAGCATCATGAACTTTGAAGCCTCTGAACCTCCTGGACTGTAGGCATATCTTCTCATCTCGTGGCTCGCCCCCTTTTCAGCTGCTGTTCTTGTGCCTTTGAGTAAGTCCACCCCTGCTGTTCCCACACCAATCCCAGTTTGTCTGTCCACTTAGGAGTTTTCAGTTCTGCCCTGGAAGACCTATTGGGGGCTTACTTGTAGTCATCAAATATGAGCTTGAGGTAGCCCAGGAACGTTTGGCCCCAACCTAAAACGGTTGTATGATGGAACCACGCATGCAACTACCACACACGCCTTTACAATGCGGTCACTACAATGCATGTACCATTACCACGGATACATTTACAACAAAAATCTTTACCACGCATATGCCTTTACCACACATACCTTTACGACGAAAATGTTGTAGTAAAGGCATGGTTGGTAAAGGCATATGCGTGGTAAAAAGTAAAGTGATAAAAAAAACTGCCAACCAAAGACCCCATTTCTAACACAAGCTTATGCTGTCAATTGGGCTTTAGCGCAGGCACCTGCACTATACCTCAATCATGTAGGTAAAGACAAGGATTCTCCTTGCCCTGTAATACCTATTAGGTCTACACCCCAGCCTGAGCCACAATATCCTGTTGAACATGAAGCCAAAGCTCCAGTGAGAAAGATCCTCAATCAGCTTGAGTACCAGAGAGAAATTGAGCCCTGTTTCTCTGTAATGAATAACCTGTTGATCCCTGCTGCAAAACCCGACCATTCATTCAGAATAGTTTTAGATTACAGACACTTAAACAGTCATATACACACATACGCTAATCAAAATACACACAGCACTAATTAACAACATAGTGCGTAAAAAGTACAAAACAACATTGGATATCTCCAATTTTTTTTTCTGCCAAAACCTAGCTCATGAAAGTCGGGAGCTGAGTGCATTCTCATTTGGCTCACAAAAACACTTCTGCTGTTTTCCCCAAAGCTACAAGAACAACCCAGGGCTGTTCCCAGCCCCTGTAACACCAATATTGCATGGTATTGATTCTGAGACGTTGTCCTATGTGGATGACATCTATCTCATGGACGATGACCTCAACATTCATCTTGCAAAGGTCGATCGGATCGTTCTAGGATTCGCAGCTCTAGGTTATAAATTTAATTTTAGGAAAAATAAAATAGACTTTCTTAGTGTATTGTTCCTGGGGTACAAGCTATCAAACGAGGGCAAGAGCCTGGCCCCAAACTTTTTAGAGAAATGTGCTCAACTCCAGCCGGCAAATACTATCAACAAACTGCAGTCTTTTTTGGTTACTTTAACTTTGGCAGAACTTACATTTCTGACGATTCACAACGTATCAAGCTACTCTAGACTTAATACACCCTGATTTTTCTAGCAGACATTGGACAGTAGAACACACATGCATCCTTAGAGGACTGCAACAGGGCATGCTGGGAGCAAAACACTAACACACCCATGATAACAAAACAAATTTGGTCATCAGAATAATTGCTGGTGCCATTGGCTTCACTTATGTCACCTTTAACGAGAAAAACCATAGCATATAAATCACATTTTTACTCCAATCCAGAAAATTGTTTTGTGCCCACTGAAAACATTCTGACTGCATTACAGATGGCTGTCATTGAAGAGAGACCACTTGCCCAAGGGAAACGTATTATTGTCGTTACCTCAGTGCCAGCATTAGAGGCCATCACCAAAGCAAGTGTTCTTAACGGTAAAGCATTACATCAACGTTGGATTCAGTGGGCAACCTCCATGACTGCCACTGATGTTGAATACATCTTTTATCCAACGTTAGGCACAAGAACAGGAGTACCCCGTCCCTCTAGGCATCTTGCCACATGACAGATATCACACTGTCATTTACACTGATAGTTCAGCACAACCAGCTGTAGGTACTAAACATCAGTACTCAGCCACTTGTGCAACCATGAGGAGAGTGATGAAGGATGGTGTATTCCAAACTCACAATACCTACACGCAGACCCTGGGGGAATGCAAACCTCAGCTGGGTGAACTTTAAGCCTTTATCTTAGCACTAGAACATACAGATCCAGGACAACTCACTTTGATTTTCTGTGACTCATATTACTGCATCCAGTCCTACAATGAATATCTTAATCCCTGGTGACTGAACGGGTTTAGAGACTCAAAAGGGAACACCACAAAACACAGAACTCTGTAGGGGAGGGTGGCTGATCTAAAGGATAAGCTACCCAGTGCTCTTGTCCATACATTGGGCTACCAACGTGTAGGAGTACTCGTCATTGGCAATTTTTTGGCTGAGGAAGCAGCCAAATCTTCAGTAACTACTGCTTCTATGGCTGCAGAGACATGTTCTCAGATGTGATTGAATAATGAAATTTTGGCTGCCATGAAAGCTTCGTCTGAAAGCAAGCCTCTCCCAAAAGCATACCCTACAAAATATTCTTACCACATCACTGCACAGAATGTTGCTTATGCAACACAACCTGGGGTTGGAGATCGAGTGATTCCCAACCAAGACCAGAGATTAGACCTAATAAAAGCAGCGCATAAGGGTGTCGGTCCTGCACATGCTGGTGTTGCATCCACAATAACAGTCTCACAGAAACGCTTCTGGTGGCCAGGCCTATATGAACAAACCTCTGGTTTGTGAGAAGATTGCTGTGAAGAACGAATTTGGCCCATCATACAGAGCACCGGTCCAACTCCTGGGAATACAAGGTACCAGAACTGTCATCCTACCGCTACTGCCTGGTTTCAAATCAAACAGATTTGTCCCCATTGAAAACATCAAACTCCATCATGTGGCTGATCCTGTACAGTAGACCCAGAGGTCCCTTGGGTAGTTCCCGGTCCTCTCTTACTACCCATTAGGACATACCTCTTCAAAGAAGAAACAACAACACTTATAATTATGCAAGCATGTTCAATGATGCTATCAATACCTCCTTGAGCACGGGGAGGATGGAAAATGAGGTTTTGTTGATTCCTGTTACCACTTCAATGACAAAACCTGTCCAAGATGTGTCTGTCCTCCATTCCAACATCACACAGACTGAAGCTCTTGTCTACTATGAGTCTCCACACAAAGTGGATCCATCCATCAGTAATGCACTTGCTCCTGTGTTTGCAGAGACTGCTTTTGGTTAGTTCATTGACCTTGATGACTTTTCTTCAACTTCATCCGCACCTGCTATTGAAACTGTTTCAAAGACACGTAAGCTGTACATATGGCTTAGAAATAGCTATTTAATTTATCCATGGAATTATCTGTGGTTATTTCTGACATTGCTCACATTTTTTCTGTGGATTGGATTTGTGACAGTTTTCTTCCTGCTTTCAAATGGTCATTACCTTCCTGAACGCGCCTCTGTTGAGCCTGTGGATGAAGTCCTAACTCCATATCTTTCATCGCATAAGGTCTGAAGAGACTTGTCCCTTGTGAGCATTTCAGCAGTACCGGTAATTTCTGATAGGATTGTGTGGCATGAAGTTCCATTTGATATATAAGGGCCTACTGATGTCATTCAAATTCCATATGTCTTTAAGATTTCAATGACTGATGTAACTACACCTGCTGCTGTTTCCGATGACTGGGATGTTAAAACGGTTGATTCCATGTTAGACAAAATGAAGTATTACACTGTATTTGAAAGTGTTGATGTTTACACTAACACAAAGAATTATGGGGAAATGTTCTGTTATAACAACTGGGGACATTACTACCTGCACGTACAACTAGACACGGATCAGCATTCAATTACACATAGTGGGAACACTGTTCAACTCCACCTGTGGGGAGCCCAAAACATTATGGTGGTCATTCCAACCTCGGCGGTAAAAGGCGCTTACCGCCAGACAGAAGACCGCCATAACACCGCCGCGGTCATTCTGACCCACACTAGGCAAACCACCAAAATACCGCCATCCACAAAAGACCGCCACACCAAAGGTCAGCGATAAACTGGCGATGACCAAACCTCCACTGTCACGCCAACAGAAATACGCCCATGCCATTACGACCCACGAATCCATGTGGCGGTCTTTCAACCGCGGTATTCTATTGGCGGTACACACCGCCGCAGTCGAAATACACATACTCCTACAAAACACTACCACATTGGACAATTCGAAATACACACACCTGAGACACATACACACACCACTCCCACACGCCCAATACAATATAAAACACACACCCACATCACCCACAAACCCCTACGGCCAAAAATTTCGAACGAAGACTAGAGAGAGACACCACAGTCAACTACCAAGCATCCACAGGCACACAATACCAATACCCACAGAACTTCCATGCACCTCACACAACACACCACTAAATAGCACCCCACCTATCACTACACACTCCACCCCACACATCATCCATACCACCCCATGGCACCTCAAAGACACCCCAGGTTCTCAGATGATGAGCTCAGGGTCATGGTGGAGGAAATAGTACGAGTAGAGCCCCAGCTGTTCGGGACACAGGTGCAGCACACCCCCATTGCCAGGAAGATGGAGCTATGGAGTAGAATAGTGGACAGGGTCAACGCTGTGGGACAGCATCCAAGAAATCGGGATGACATCAGGAAGAGGTGGAACGCCCTACGGGGTAAGGTGCGTTCCATGGTATCAAGGCACAACATCGTGGTACAGCGGACTGGCGGCGGACCCCCACCTCCTCCCCCAGAATTTACAACATGGGAGGAGCAAGTCTTGAACATCCTGCATCCTGAGGGCCTCGCTGGAGTATCTGGAGGAATGGACTCTGTAAGTCTCATCTTCACTACTTCATCCCCCCCACCCCACCTGCATGCCAACTCATACCCCCACCCTCACCCCCTTCACAATTACCCCTTGCAAATGTCTCACCATCACAACCCACCCATCCCAAAACTTAGCCCTGCATGCGTCCACAAAGCATGGACACCCATCACCAAAGCATGCCCAATGCACATACCCATCACCCCCCCCCAAAACACCATCACAACAGCCCCCACAAAGGAATGCCAGCACTGGGGTACATGGGCACCCACCCATTGCACGCCATTGGCACACACAGAAGCAATAACCATACTTTTATACCCCTGCAGGACCCGAACGCCACGTCACTGCGCAGGAGGGTCCACAAATGTCCACTCCACCCCCAGAAGAGGCCCACAGTGATGACAGCAGCTCTGTCTCCCTGGATCTTGATGACCAGCCCGGTCCATCGGGGACCTTGGGACAGTCGGTTCCCCTCAGACAGTCAGAGGCCACAGCAGATCTTCCCCCCTCTGGGAACACCAGCACAGCACCCACCCAGCAGGCCCATACCTCTGTCCCCAGGACACGTCAATCAGCGGTGTGTCCACCACTACAGGGAACCCAGGCTAACCCACCACCCCAACAACAACAGGGACCTGGGGGCAGTGGTAGTGGGCACACGGTCCAGGGGACAGAGGCCCAGGGAATCAGGGGAACTGGGAGGGCTGCTGTGCGACAGGGGGGGGACAGGCCAAGGGAACCCACTCCCCACGAGGCCCTCTCCTCCATCATGGGAGCATACCACCACTCCCAGGAGACGATGGCGACGGTCCTGGGCAGGTTGCAGGAAATTCAGCTTCTGCAGGAGCAACAGTATATGGGGTTCAGGGAGGAACTCAGAAACATAAGTTCCGCAATGGGTACCATCGTAGTGGCCCTGAATGAGTTAATCACCACATTGCGGAACACTGTGGCACCTCAAAGGGCCCCTGTCACTAGCATGGACCAAGAACTGGCTACCACCTCCGTCGGCGCTAGTGGACAGGAGGCCCAGACAGAAGACCAACAGGCCACCAGAACCCCACCTCCTGCAGAAGGAGAACCACCCCGCAAGCGGTCCCTGAGATCCAGGAAGAAGACAGAGTAACATGTCAAGACCCCCGCCAGCAAAGGATACCGCCCTGATTGTCATCCCACTGTCCCACATTGTCACCCTGTCCAACCTTAAACTGCCCCTGCTCCACTTCCCACAGGCATTTGGACAATGCACCTGTGAACCTGATAGTCTGGACTCTGCCATGGACAATCCTCCACCATCACCCCTCACCGATTTGCAACCACCCATCCAAATTAGAGCACTTGAATAAACACACTTATTGCACATAAACAATCTGGAGTCTGTCTGTGATTGTAACAAATGTATTAGACATGACAGTGGCAACATTTGTTTCACATTGTGATGCCAACAAACCGCTGTCACACAGCTGTAGTCCATGGGGAAACTAAGCAGGTGTCGCGCAGTGGGGCCCACAGCTCTGAAAACGGAAGGGAAAGTCACAACACAGTTACCATACACTGGGGGAAAAAGTCAGACAGTAGAGAGGTAGGAGTCTTTAAGTAAATGTAATATGCCGGTGTGTACTCTTACCTGTGTGTCACTGAAAGTATTGCTCTATTACTGTGTTCCTGTTGTCTATGTCGTCCTCTTCGGCTTCCTCTTCTTCACTCTCCACAGGCTCCACAGCTGCTACAACACCACCATCTGGACCATCCTCCTGCAGAAAAGGCACCTGGCGGCGCAAAGCCAGGTTGTGAAGCATACAGCAGGCCACGATGATCTGGCACAACTTCTTTGGTGAGTACATTAGGGATCCACCTGTCATATGGAGGCACCTGAACCTGGCCTTCAGGAGGCCAAAGGTGCGTTCGATCACCCTCCTAGCCCGCCCATGGGCCTCATTGTAGCGTTCCTCTGCCCTGGTCCTGGGATTCATCACTGGGGTCAATAGCCATGACAGGTTGGGGTAACCAGAGTCCCCTAATAGCCACACCCGGTGCCTCTGGAGTTAACCCATCACATACGGGATGCTGCTATTGCGCAGGATGTAGGCATCATGCACAGAGCCAGGGAACTTGGCATTAACATGTGAGATGTACTGGTCTGCCAAACAGACCATCTGTACATTCATAGAATGATAACTTTTCCTGTTCCTGTACACCTGTTCACTTTCTCTGGGGGGTACCAAAGCCACATGGGTCCCATCAAGGGCACCTATGATGTTAGGGATATGTCCAAGGGCATAGAAGTCACCCTTCACTGTAGGCAAATCCCCCACCTCAGGGAAAACGATGTAGCTCCGCATGTGTTTGAGCAGGGCAGACAACACTCTGGACAACACCTTGGAAAACATAGGTTGAGACATCCCTGATGATATGGCCACTGTTGTTTGAAATGACCCACTTGCTAAGAAATGGAGTACTGACAGCACCTGCACTAGAAGGGGGATCCCTGTGGGTTGGCGGATGGGTGACATCAGGTCTGCCTCCAGCTGGGCACACAGTTCATGTATAGTGGCTCGGTCAAGCCTGTATATCAGAATGACATGTCGTTCCTCCATTGTCGACAGGTCCACCAGCGGTCTGTACACGGGAAGATTCCTCCATCTCCTCGCATGTCCCAGCGGACGGTGCCTAGGAAGGACAACAGCGAGCACAGAGTCAATCAACCCACAGGTACGTTCCCACAGCTTGCACACAACATGATTCACTATGCATTGAATGGTGTGTATGAGTGTTGAGGAAAGGCCTAGGTATGTGTGACGCAGTAGAAATTAAGCCATGTGGGCCCTTGAAATGGCGGCTGTCTGACCTGTGAAGTGTGACAATGGGATGTGAGGTCAATGCGCTGGCGTGGCACACCGTGGCGGTAGGCGGTCGAAGACCGCGGCGCAAAGCTGCATTGGTTTACATTGAAACCTATGGGTTTCAGGAGCCAATGACGATGTGCACCGGCGGTCGCGGTACGCACTGCCGCGGTACGCACTGCCGAGGGCATGACCGCCATTTTCTATCAACGTAATCACTCGATACCTGACCTTCCACAGGAGAGGACCTACACTTCAAGTGCTGCTGTGACCTCGGTCTGGAAGAGACAATGGCTGCTGCGACTGGGAAAAGGGCCCCTGCCTTCACTTCTGAAGAATTGGAGAAACTCGTGGATGGGGTCCTCCCCCAGTATGCGCTACTCCACGGTCCTCCAGACCAACAGGTAAGTACACTGGGAGCATGCTTTGTGGGCAATGCCTGGGTTGATTCGGGTGGATGAAAGATGGTGGGGAGGGGAGCGATTGAGGCATGCATCAGACGACAGATGAGAGCATGTGCCACATGGCAAGGGTGGGGATGGGGGGCCACTCACATCGAGCATGCAGAAGGTCATGACAATTTATCTCTCCCTGTACATGTCACATAGGTCAGCGCCCACCAGAAAATTGCGATTTGGCGTGCCATCACCAAGGACGTCCGGACCCTGGGGGTCCACAACAGACGGGGCACCCACTGCCGGAAGAGGTGGGAGGACATCCGCCGCAGGAGCAGGAAGACGGCGGAGGCTCTGCTGGGGATGGCCTCCCAACGTAGGAGGGGTGCCAGTCGTCAATTGACCCCCCTGATGTCCCGGATCCTGGCGGTGGCCTACCCCAATTTGGATGGGCGCGTGAGGATATCACAGCAGACACAAGGGGGTGAGTACACTCTCATTCTGGTGACTTTACATGCAGTGGAGGTGTCTGGGTGGGGGAGGAGGGCTGTGGGTCTCCCTAGGCCAGGGCGATTTCTGTAGGCTAGGCCCCTCCGTAAGGCATGGCCCTGTGCCCCCGCCCCCCACCTCTGTAGGGTGCCAAGGTCAGGTATCCATGGCCCTGTGTCATCTATGTGTGCAGTTGTCGTCCATAGGCTTGTAGGCCATGTCCCACGGATAGCGTAGTGGACCCCAAGTGTGCGGCGTAGTGCAGGGGGCTTCTGTGTATGTCTTGTCCGCCAACGGTAGCGGTAACCCATGCACTCAACATGTCTTTATTTCTCCCCCCCCCTTTTTTTGTGGTCTTCCTGTTCATGTGTGCATCAGCATCATCAGGCGGAGGAGAAGTGGCATCGGAGCACGAGGGAGCTGCATCTCACATGGCCATGGCGGGCCATGCAACTGATTCGGATTTCACCAGTGAGACGGAGGGCGAGGGGAGCTCCACAGCGGGGACTCGTACTGATGTCAGTGGCAGCGACTCGTCCTCTGAAGGGAGCTCCCTTGTGGTGGCGGCAACATCTGTGCCCCCCGCAACAACAGGCACAGCCACCACCCAGCGCACCAGCACCGCCCTCCCAGCAACCCCTCAGCCTTCGCCCAGTGCCCCCTCACCCAGGAAGGTGGGCATCTCCTTCGCCCCAGGCACCTCAGGCCCTGCCCCAGTCACCCCTGCTGCCCTCAGTGAGGAGGTCATTGACCTACTGAGGACCATCATTGTTGGGCAATCTACCCTTTTGAATGCCATCCAGGGTGTAGAAAGGGAGGTGCACCGGAGTAATGCATACCTGGAGGGCATTCATTCGGGTCAGGCTGCCCATCAGCGATCGTTCAACGCTCTGGCCTCAGCACTGACGGCAGCCATTGTCCCTGTCTCTAGCCTCCCCCTTCCAACTTCCTCCACCCAGACCCAATCCCCAGTACCTCTGCCTATCCCAGACACACCATCAGACCAGTCTGCACACACCTCAACACCCAAGGGAAGCTCATCCAGACATAAGCACCACTCATCACACAAGCATTCACACAAGCAACATCCACATGCAGACACACCAACAGCCACTGCCTCCACTGTGTCCCCCTCCTCCTCGTCTCCCTCCTCCCTCCCTGTGACGTCTCCACTCACACTTGCATGCAAAACATCTTCAGCCACTACGTCCATCACCAGCACACCCACCCGAACACTCCGCACACGTGCAGTCACCACCCCCACTACCATTTACACGTCCCCTGTGTCCTCTCCCAGTGTGTCTGTCACCCCCTCTTCCAAAGCACACAAACGCAAGCAGCCACCCACCCAACAGCCATCCACCTCACAACAGCCTCCAGCCCAAGCACCTGCACCCAAAGACACCAGACTTCACACTCCTCCAACCACATCCTCTTCCTCCACTCCCATACCCACTACACCTACCCGTCCCTCTCTTTCCAAATTGCTTTTTTTTTCAAAACTTGACCTCTTTCCTACAACTCCCCCACCCTGTCCATCTCATAAGACTGCAATCAGCACCTCAGCCACCACCAAACCAGGACCTATCAGGACTGTTGTCCAAGGACTGTGGAGTCCCCCACCCTCAAGGGCAACTACTCCGGCTAGGAGCCAAGGCAAGGCCAGCCCACCCCCAGAAAAGCACCCAAAAGTTAGCAGTGCCCGGCGCGAGAGGCCACGGACACCAGGGACAAAAATCCCTACCCTGGCTCCGTCTGGAAGTGGGGTGCCACCTGGCACACCGCCAAAGGTGTCAAAGGGCCACAGACGACCAGGGAAGGGTGGGAAGGGCAGCACGCCCGACAAGTCCGGCAGCAGGCCAGCTGCCCAGGAGTGCCCCACCAGCTCCCTCCCAGGTGTGCAGGAGGACACCCAGAGGCCCGGTACGGCAGCCCAGGAGGGCCCGCAAGCCAACGCACAGATGAGCAGGAAGGCCAGGCCAGCCACATGTCAGGTGGCGAGTGACACCCATGCCTGGGCCGGAACCGCTGAACTGGGCCCTTTCAAACAAGCACCGCTGAACTGGGCACCGCCGTCTCAAGCACCGCTGAACAGGGCACCGCCGTCTCAAGCACCGCTGAACTGGGCCCTTTCAAACAAGCACCGCTGAACAGGGCACCGCCGTCTCAGGCACCGCTGAACAGGGCACCGCCGTCTCAAGCACCGCTGAACTGGGCCCTTTCAAACATGCACCGCTGAACAGGGCACCGTCGTCTCAAGCACCGCTGAACAGGGCACCGCCGTCTCAAGCACCGCTGAACTGGGTCCTTTCAAAGAAGCACTGCTGAACTGGGCACCGCCATCTCAAGCACCGCTGAACAGGGCCCTTTCAAACAAGCACCGCTGAACTGGGCACCGCCGTCTTAAGCACCGCTGAACGGGGCCCTTTCAAACATGCACCGCTGAACTGGGCTCCGCCGTCTCAAGCACCGCTGAACTGGGCCCTTTCAAACAAGCACCGCTGAACTGGGCACCGCCGTCTCAAGCACCGCTGGCCCATTGGCGGAAGGGCCAGTGCCGCATCTGTGTCGGGCAGGGCTGCACGAAGCACTCTGGGCACCAGTCCCCCTCCAGAACCAGTGGACACTGCCATCCACTGTAGAGACTGTGGCTTTGCACTCCCCAGGATACAGCAGTGGGCAGACCACCCACTGTAGAGACTAGAGAGACTGTGGCTTTGCACTCCCCAGGATTGAACAGTGGGCAGACCACCCACTGTAGAGACTTGAGAGACTGTGGCTTTGCACTCCCCAGGATTGAACAGTGGGCAGACCACCCACTGTAGAGACTTGAGAGACTGTGGCTTTGCACTCCCCAGGATTGAACAGTGGGCAGACCACCCACTTTAGAGACTTGAGAGACTGTGGCTTTGCACTCCCCAGGATTGAACAGTGGGCAGACCACCCACTGTAGAGACTTGAGAGACTGTGGCTTTGCACTCCCCAGGATTGAACAGTGGGCAGCTCACCCACTGTAGAGACTTGAGAGACTGTGGGTTTGCACTCCCCAGGATGGGACAGTGGCCATGGAGGCCCCTCGTGGATCTGGCGTTGTGTACTCATGTGGCTGAGGTGCCCCCCCTTCCCTTCCCCCTGAGGTGCCTGTAGTTTTACTATCTGATGCCCCTGCAGCATTCTCTCTGTTGGTGGCAGGTATCTTGTGTGGGCCTTGCCCATGTGATTTGGGCCCAGTGGTCCACGGACAATGACAGCTAAAATTATCAGACTTTTAATATTTATGTATATATTAGTTTTAAATGTGTGATATTTTTATAAGGCAATAATACAATATTTTCGACTGTTTATGATCATTTGCTTTTGTCTTTGAATTCTTTCGGGGGGTTTGGGGGTTGTAACAGTGATGTATTGCTATGCATTGATGTGTGTGTTGTAGTGGGTGGGGGTGAGGGTGGGTGTGTCGCATATGTGTGTCCCCGTAATTTTTTGTCTCCCCCCTCCCCTGTGTCGTAGGTGCAGTACTCACCGTTGTTTTCTGCGCCGGCGTTCGTGCTCCTGGTAGAGGAGCAGGAATACAATAGCTGGGAGGATGTGTAATTCGGGTTCCATGCTGTCCAGATTCCTCGTGGGGTGTATGGAGGAGAGCGTTTTCCGTTTGAAATGTCTGTTTCTGCCGTGTTTTTATCGGCGGGGCTACCGCCCCGGAAAAGGTGGCGGATTGGTGGGTTGTGATAGGGTGGGCGGTACATTGTCTTCCGTCTGTCTGTTGGCGGTGACCGCCGCGCTGTTTGTTTGTCCCGCCGTGGCGGTTGGAGTGTTAAAGTGGCGGTCTCTGTTGGCGGTTTCCGCCAGGGTCAGAATTCCATTTTTTGGACCGCCAGCCTGTTGGCGGGTTAGCCGCCGCTTTAACACCGACCCCCAGGGTTGGAATGACCACCTATGTGGATAAATTCCCATACTTTTCTGAGCATGAAACTAGAAATGCAGAATCATACTATTTCAAGTTACCACTTTATAAAATTAGGAAACTTTTGCTAACACAAGAAAATTGATTTATTCAGATTTCTTTGTTTTCCGACTTGCAGTTGAAGGCTACGATTACTAGAAGAACATCTTTGATGTGAAGAGTGTATTGGGAACACAAGCTTAGCAAATTCAGTGTATGGAGGTTTTATTTAGATCATGCCTCTCCTGTGCAAATGATCTTTTTTAATGACACAATTCAACAGACAGCCTGTCTAGGGTTAGCAAAAATGAAAGAAATGAATGTGCCCAGCCTCCCCACACTGGTCCAATTTACCTAAAATGTCACAGAGGGAGAATTAGATACAAAGGTTCAGGCTGGTACCTATAATTCTTCACTTTCCAGTCCCGGCGGGTGGTTATTGTGGCCATTGGACACAAATAGGTGTCAGACGTTTTTTTTTTTATTTCTCAGAGGGTTTCAAGATTAGCCGTCAGTACCCTCGCTTTGTCTCAGGTCAGCACTCAGGTATAGTTACTACATACAGTGTGGGTAAACTGCGCCAAAAATGGTTACAGACTAACACCTTAGCAGCATTTAAGGAACACCTTAATACTCTTTCTGAAGATGTAGACTTGCAGAACTTATTGTTAGGTCCAAGAAAGCCAGGCGCTAAAAGATTTATTGTTGCCATTTACAAGGAGATCTGGAAGCTTTCTCAAATGGAAGCTATTGCGCGTTTAAGGCAGATTGATAAATATAACTTGGAAAGGGCTTAAGCTGTTGTCAATAATGGCATGAATACTCTGTCCAACAGGATTTACTCCCTTAAGAATAAAGGTGGGCATTACGAACTCGGCGGGAAAACCCACCAAGTTCGGCGCTGGTGGTCTACAAAAGACTGCCAGCATGTTGAAGACCCCACCGGGCACATTACCAACATTCCGCTGGGCGGGCGGAAAGAGTGTTTCAGTCAGCCGGCCCAGCGGAATGCAGGGCCTGTACATGTGGAGCCGGCGGCAATGTAGCAGTGCAGCAGCACCCGTCGCGCATATCACTGCCTGTAAATAAGGGGACCTCAAGGCACCCATTCCACCAGCCTTTCCCTGGTGGGGTAAACCGCCAGGGAAAGGCTGATGGAAAACAGGTACACTATCCGGCAGACAGCGCTGCTTCCAGCGTTGCCCTGTCAGATTTGTAACTCCGCCATCGCCAGGCTGCATGGCGGTGGCAGAGTTACATCAGTGGTGGTTCTTCCACGTATATTATATGGCGATCTGGGCTGCCATGCCGGCAGCGGTAATTACTGCCACCGCCGGCATGGTGGCCCAGACCGCCATGTTCATAATGAGGGCCATAGTGTCATCTGTCATACACATCATTCAGAATGACATGTCCTTTTTACACCATGGACAAAGTCATCTGCGTTCCATCATGTAGTTAGGTTGGACACTGCAGATTCTGAAAAACGCCTGCGTTCCATGGAAATATATTAATGGTAGCGACTTGTTTGCTGCTTTTAATTTCTCCAGGAACAACAGACAATGGCTAAAAGAGAAGCCAGTTTCCCCATGCTTCATATAGAGAAGTAAGAAAAGTTGCCTTCATGGTTGGAGAAAGTCTATCGACAGTATGGCTCGTACATGGCATTAAAATCTGCCCATTTCCACTTTTCGTTTTTGAAAATACTTAATTTTTTTTGCAGTGGGCAGATACGAGCGGCTAGGCAATAGCTATCTTAAAGAAGAGTGGGAGTTGCCCTTTGAATATAAATGTTTAACTGGCGAAACAGAGGTCTTTCTTAGCGGAAGCGAATGTGAGCCTACTGTTAGTAATTCAATGATTTGCAAACAGGTGTCCCTTCATGGCCTTTGCAATGTGGTGGTCACAAACTTGACCAGTTTTCTGAAGGGTATTCCCATCCCTTTGATTAGTCCTGCATTTCATGTACTTTTGTATGGAAGTTGTGTTGTGCTAAACGACCAGAGCTGTTGAGGTATGTGACCAGGAATTGCCTATGCAATTGTGGTCTCTAAGATCGTAATGTGTTGTGGACATGTTTTATTCCCCCCACAGAAGAGATAAGAGTAGCAGAAATGTGGCTTCACATTGATACTACTAATGTAAATTATGACAAGCTGAGTAGACTAAAGACTCACCTGTTCCAGAAAAAAGTTGCGTTGACATCAGTTAGAGAGACATGCTCTCCAGATAGCAAGATCATTTGTTGAGATACAATCCCTAATAAATACCAACTTCCCCAAGCACTTTGGAGAGCTGGTATCCAGAATATGCAATGCTTCAAGCACTGCAGGGATTGTCCCTTTTTTTAAGACTGTTGGGTCTGGATTTATGTCCATCTTGCAGACTATTTTTGGAGTCATTCCTTAAGCCACCCATTCACTCCTTTCCAGTGCATTTGGTGGCTTCCCGGTGACTTTGACATTAAGGGGGGGATACTACCTCAGTTGATCCTGATTAGCAGTGGTTGTGCCTTCCCAGCCAAGTGGTGAGATGGAACTATTACCACCAGCCCAGCTGTGCCAGGATCACATAGTACAGTTCTTTGGTGCTCCGTTGCTAGAAGAATTGAAGCATGATTGGTCATTGTCATTCTGACCAGTCCTACGGTGTGTGCAACCAGTCTTTCATTGCACCTGGTGCCTGTTCGAACATCTACCTTTGGTGTGCCTTGCTGTTCCACCATTGCCTCCTGTGGACGTGATGTTCCTGCCACTTACGAGCCACACTAGGTGGACTGTCTGGCTCATTTGGGCACTTTGGATGGTGCTGCCATCACAGGAGATCCTGTGTCTGAGGCTACTGCTCACTACTGCTCCGTGGATCCGTCTGCCAATCCTGTCATCGATCTAACATCTGACGATGTAGTTTCTTTCTTGAATGCCTTTCCTTTTGATGGCTTTGAAGACATTCTTCAAGATCATGACTACTATTAGATACATTTCACCATTGGCCTATTCTAAAGTTTAAAGGTTTGCCAACATTGTCTTTGACTTTGGCCTGCTCTACTTGTCGTGGTCAACATTATGGTGGTCATTATGACATTGGCGGTGAGTGATAAAGTGGCTGTAACACCACCAACAGGCTGGCGGTAATTACCGCCAAATTATGACCATGGCGGTGATAACTCCCATAGACAGCCAATGTACCACACCAACCGCCAAGGAGTAAACACCACTGACCATGGCGGTAGCCATCAACAGCCAAGCGAAAGACAAGGTACCGCCCACCATATTATGACACAGCACACCACCAGGATTTCCAGGGCCATACCAATGCCATCAAAAGCCTGGCAGAAACAGAACACAGAAGACCAAAGTCTCACCATCGGAGACACAGAGAAGAACAAGGCCGCCATGGAACCGGAACTGCAAGTTTTTCCGATGCTCTTCTACACCATGCTCCACCTGGAATACCAATGATGTCGAAGATGACGACGGTGAGTACAGCCGCCTAGCACACAAGGGAGGGAGGGAGGAAAAGAAGAGTGACACACACACATGGACAGCACACACCATACACATACACCATACACACAACCAGCTGCAGAGTCAAACCAATGTCACAGGACACACGTCATAATAATGCAAGGACTGCAGCATTCCAGAGCAGAAAGTGTAATTGGATAAAAACAGCCACCATATTGTCAATGTGACACAATAAACATGTGCAGAAAGGGCCAATGGCCAGACCAAAGTACAAAAGGCTCACATGGCCACAGGGCACAGTCCAAGCCCCAACTCTTTCCCTGACGTAATCCACACTACGCTGTGCAGGGGCATCATGGTAGGAATGGCCAGGTACCTCAGTGGCAAGGAGGGTGGGGGGCACCTCAGCTGAGTTGGGGGACGTGCCCACTGGTTTTGGAGGGGGCTCCATGCCCATAACAATTAGCTGGGGAAAGCAAGGTCACCGTCGCTGAGGTGGTGGACTTGCCCACTGGTCTGGAGGGGGCTCCTCGCACAACAGTCCCTGGGGGTGGCCTACATGCCCTATGCTGGAGGTGATGGCTGCTGTGCCCCAGACTGATGTGAGGGCTGCTGTGTCCCAGCCTGAGGTGAGGGCTGCTTGGTCCCAGCTTGAGGTGAAGGCTGCTGTGTCACAGCCTGAGGTGAGGGCTTCTGTGTCCCAGCCTGAGGTGAGGGCTGCTGTGTCTCAACCGGAGGTGAGGGCTGCTGTGTCTCAGCCTGAGGTGAGGGCTGCTGTGTCCCAGCTTGAGGTGAGGGCTGCTGTGTCCCAGCCTGAGGTGAGGGCACCTTGACCACTGCTGTTGGGGGGGCTCTTGCCTCTCTTAGTTGGTGGAGTGGGATCCTTCCCTTTCCTGGCTGGTAGAGTGGGATCCTTCCCTTTCCTTTTGCCTCCATGACTAGGAGGTGCCTCCACTGTCCCCGAGGACTGTTTGGCTGAGGTGCTTGGCTGGGTCTTTGGGACCCTGCTCTTACGGGCAGGACGGGGTGGAGGGGAAGGCAAGAGGTCAAGTTGGGCAAGGAAAAGCTTCTTAGGGATGGTGGGGTGGTATGAGGTAGGAGTGATGGGAGTGGAGGTTGAGGGAGTGGTTGTTGGAGGTGTATGTCTGCTGGACTTGGGTGCAGGTGCATGGTCAGTGTGCTGATGTGAGGTGGATGGCTGTTGGGTGTCTGTGTGCGTGCGTTTGTGTCTCTTAGGAGGTGGGGCAGACAGGTTGGGAGAGGACACAGGGGACGCGTGGATGGATGTTGTGGAGGTGTCTGCAAGTGAGGTATGTGTGCTGCTTGGTGTGGTGATGGTGGTGGTGGCCGTTGATGTAGTGCATGCAGGTGTGAGTGTGGATATGAGAGTGAGGGAGGAGAAGGAGGGGAGACAGTGGAGGCAGTGGATGTTGTTGTGTGTGCAACTGTTGTTTGTGTGAGTGCCTGTGGCCTGAAGTGTGCTGCCTGTGTTTGTCTGTGCCACTCTTGTGTGATGGTTTGTGTGCCTGCTTGTCTGTATGTGTGCATGGGATGGGTTGGGGTTAATGAGATTGGGACTGGGAAATGGTAGTTGGAGGGGGGATGGTAGGATCAGGGACAATGGCTGACATCAGAGAGGAGGCCAGAGCAGGAACTATCTCCTTTGGGCCGCCAATACACCGTGAATGCCCTCCAGGAATGCATTGCATTGCTGCATCTGGGATGCCAGCCCCTGGATGGCATTCACAATGGTTGACTTCCCTACAGAAATGGTTTTCAGGAGGTCAATAGCCTCCTCACTCAGGGCAGCAGGGCTGACTGGGGCAGGGCCTGAGGAGGCTGGGGCGAAGGAGATGCCCACCCTCCTGGGTGAGCGGGCATGGGCAACTCGGTGAGGGGCTACTGGGAGGGCAGTGCTGGTACGGAGGTGGCTGCTGTATTTGTAGGTGAGGTGGTCCCAGAGGTGTCTGCCACCACCAGGGAGTTTCATCGGAGGAGGTATCAGAGTCAGTTTTGTCACCTGCTGTCTCCGCTTAGTTGCTACCCTCGCCCCCCATCCCACTGGTTCCCTCGACGTCGGTGGACTCTGCCTCTTGGGTCCTGTGGGATGCAGCTCCCTCAGTTGCTGGTGGCCACAATCCCTTCTTCTGGTGGGCGCTGACCTACAGAGGAAATACAGATGGGAGGACACCATTACACATACAATCCAGCCTGTCCCACATATGGTCCACACATCCTATTTCTATCTCCATTGGCACACACATCACCTAGCACTCACCATGTAAACTACCAACAGTCATACGACCCCCCCCAAATGACATGATGCTTGCACACACATCTCCATGCAACCTTGTCACATGCCTCGTGCCCAAGGTGTACTCACCTGTTGTTCTGGAGACCCATACAGCTGCCCATACTGGGGTAGAACCCATCCACCAAATGCTCCAACTCCTCTGAAGGGAAGGTAGGGGCTCTTTCCCTGGTTACATGGGCCATGGCAGGATCCAGACACATTTCACAGCAGGACATGCAGTATAGGTGTTGTCGTGTGGTTATGGACAGAAAATGTCAGTCGCGTCCGCGGCAGTGTACACCGTCACTGCCGCCGGTGATCAACATTGGCCACTGTACTCTATAGAACTCCATGATATCCATTTAAGAATAGCACGGTGGTGCAAGGCCGCCTTCCGTCATGACGCACTACGCTGGCGGAGTTACCTCACTTCCTCCTGCCCCTACATACAGGACAGGTGGACAACATCTTATGGTGGTGGACAATATTCAGACAATCGAGAACTGCATCATTTCCATTTTTTGCACATACTTTGCCATTCCCAATGTCCCATCACAATCCTGCTCTATGTAAACTGAGGTGGTGGTTCCAAAGTTTTAATTGTGACAGGCTACTCACTCTTGTGTCCCTTAGATACCTCCCACTACAGAGAAATCAGAGAACAAGACAAGCACCCGTGTACAGACCCCTTGTGGATTTGGCTACACTAGAGGAGAGGTATATAATACTAAACTATAGACTGGACAGGGCCATTATCACAGAGCTATGTGCTCAATTAGAGCCTGATGTGATATCAGCTATCCGTCATCCCACTAGGATCCCCCTCTAGTGCAGGTTCTATCAGTGCTCCACTTCCTGGCCACTGGTTCATTCCAAGTGAAAGTGAGCTTGGCAGCAGGAATGTCCGAGCTAATGTTCTCAATCATGCTGGCAAGGGCTTTGTCTGCCCTGGTGAAAACATGTGTGCTACATCGCCTTCCCCCAACTGGAGGATTTGGCCACTGTGAAGGCAGGATTCTATGCAATGGGACATATACCCAACATTATTGGGGCGATTGACTGTACACATGGATGTTCCTAGGATTGGAAAGTCCCCTGCCCCGGTATTACTATATGATGACAATGCATTTTAAATGTCCTGGATACCTCGTGCTTTGCGCTCCTTCATTGACTCATTTGTCACAATTTTGGGTAGTCTTGATATGAAGACCAACTTTGGGGAATCCCCTTATAATGGCCTGCAGCCCAGGGCGAAAGTGTTTGCCCTCCCTGGGGACAGAGAGCAATGTTTAGGCTCAGTGCGCAATTTTCGTTATCTGGGAATTAGGTTTGATGCAAACAATTTCTGGCAGCTGCATGTGAATGCTGCACATGTGAAATTAGGGAGGGTTGCAGATTCTCTATCAAACCTTTCCTGGAAGGGTGGTACGAGCACCGTCTCCCCTTATTTAAAGATCTTTAGCCTGCAATGTATCCCTATGGCCAACTATAGGGCTGGGGTTTGGGGTTATCATAATCGTTCCGCTATACAGGTAGAGGAAAACAGGATCTGTAAATGATTTTTGAACCCCCGCCCTCCAGCTCTGAACTTATTTTGCACTCTGAGCTTCATTTGGACTATATTTGTGACCTTATTAAGCAGGCCCCTGTCTTGTTTTTGGTGAGTGTATGGTCTAACAACAACACTGATTTAAATAAAGAGGTTATACACGACTATCTTAGACAGGTCAAGGGCTTGTTCTTCCGTGGTTAAGCTACATTAACAAGTCCCTTGTTGACATCGGACTTGTAGTTCTGTTTCTTGAGCCAGAGTCTATGTATAAGTCTGATAGGAGATGGGTTAAGCCCAGTTTTGAATAATTGGCTCTCACCCATCGAATTCATGCTGCTCTATGACAGAAATCTGAAAGTAATTTTTTACTTACCCTATCGCTTGCAGTTCCTGCCCTTTATTTGAATTTAGAGCTCACTAGCTGGGAAAGGTCGCACCTCTTCCGCTTCAGATCAGGCACAGTGTGGTGCTCTATGTGCTTGCCTGAGAGAACCAAGGGATGAGACTTTCAGCTGCCCCCTTGTCTTTGCGAAGGGATGGCAGTACAGTCGCTAATGCATTTTGCTTTCTTTTATAAATTTTATAAGAAATTCTTTTATCTTAATCTTAAGCATATTGTAAAGCCGTTTGCTTTTTAAAAGTGTAAGGAGGCCCTATTGTACTTACAGTCACTAGGCAATCAGAAGATTTGCTTTAGTGTTTGTTCCTTTTTTTAAATGGCAATCTGTAGTAGGAAGTCCATGGAGCGGTAGCTGTTCTTAAGTGCTTCTGGGGTGTACTTCTCTAATGGCTGTCAAGGACAAGGTTAGGCAACTGTGCTGTGACTGTACATTAGTTAAACCATATATATTATGATGTTTGCCCAGCTTGTTATAGCTTCAAGCATGTTAATGTGGTTTTAATTAATGTTGATGTTGCTGCTTTGTGCGCTTTTTATTCTGTTCTTTTATTGCCTTTATAAAGATTTATTGAACTGCATAAAATTTTACTCCAGGTTTACTACAGCACAGGGCTGACGCAACTCTGTGTCTAGGGTGGGAAGGAAAACCAACCACTCCCATATTAGGTGGGGGTAATGTACAAGGGATTTTGCCTGCAGAAAAAAAAAAAATCTGCATTTGTACAAAAGAATCCAATCCCCCTGTAAGGAGTTTTCTGCCAAGGAAAACTCCATACAGAGAGAATTGAAATATGTTAGGAATTTCAGGCAACCCTTTGTAATTCTCAGGGAAACCTGCTCCAGTTGCTTCCATCCATGCTGCTTCCAGTCAGATTTGATCATATCCAAAAAAAGTAAAGTTGCACTCGCACATAGAAGTAAGGAAACAACAGCCACAATGGCGGTAGCCGCCTACAGCCAGGCGGAAGACAATGTTCCGCACACCGTATTATGACAACCCAATCCGCCACCTTTTCCGGGGCTTTACCAACGTCATCAAAAGCCTGGTGGAAACAGTCCTCAGAAGGGAAAGTTGCAAAAATTTTCGATGGTAGTTTACGTCCTGCTCCACCACGAACACCAATGACGGCGAAGACAACCAAGGTGAGTACAGCCGCCTAGCACACAAGGGGCGGGGAGAAAAAAGAGATTGACACACGCATGCAACACCCCCAACACCATGCACACAAACAGATTCAGTAAGAACACATATTTACCCTGTACCCCTCAGGAATAATGCAAGGACAACACGAATAGATGAAAGTGAGTGTTATAATATAAATACAGTAAAAATACGAACATCCAATTTAAAAGTTCAAGGGACACTGCCCAGTCCTCAATGTGCGTCGGCCACAGGGCCACATGACAAAGTCCAAGGCCCTACTTGTCTCCTGCACCAACACGGAGAGAACACTGCAGGGGCATCAGCTGGAAAATAGGCAGGCACCTCAGGGGGAAGAAGAACGGGGGGCACCTCAGCCGACAGATGGAACAAATCCACTGGTTCCAGAGGGGGCAACATGCCCTGTGCTTGGTCTTGGGGAGTGCAAGGCCACTGTCTCTCAAGTGGGTGACTTGCCTACTTGCTCAGGAGGGGGCACCATGCCATGTGCTTGATCCTGGGGAGTGAAAGGCCACCGTCTCTCAAGTGGGTGACTTGCCCACTGGGTCTGGAGGGGGCATCGTGCCCTGTGATCTTCATCCTGGGGAGGATGGGGTGAGTGGGTGTCTTCCCCACTGGTTCTGGAGGAGGCATCATGCCCTGTGATCTTCATTCTGGGGAGGATGGGGTGAGTGGGTGTCTTCTCCACTGGTTCTGGAGGGGGCATCATGCCCTGTGATCTTTATCCTGGAGAGGATGGGGTGAGTGGGTGTCATCCCCACTGGTTCTGGAGGGGGTTTCGTGCTCCATGATGCAGATCTCGTGGAGTGCAAGGTTACAGTCTCTTAGCTGGGTGTCATACCCACAGGATTAGCAAGGGGCAGGCTGCACAACAGCCTATGGAGGCAGGTCTACAGAATGTCCACTGGTGGTGACGGCTGCTCAGTGGTGGCAGTGGTGCTGCTGCTGGTGGTGGTTGTGGGGGGAAGCTCCTGCCCATCCCCTGCAGCCTCGAACGGCTGCCCACTGCTGGTGCTGCTTCTGGCGGTGGTTGTGGGAGGAAGCTCCTGCCCATCCCCTGCAGCCTCGGACGGCTGCCTGCTGGTGGTGCTGCTGCTGGTTGTGGTTGTAGGGGGAAGCTCCTGCCCATCCTGTGCAGCCTCGGACGGTTGCCCACTGCTGCTGCTGGTGGTGGTTGTGGGAGGGAAGCTCCAGCCCATCTCCTGCAGCCTTGGATGGCTTTCCACTGGTGGTGGTGCTGTTGCTGCTGGTAGTGGTGGGGGGAGGCTCCAGCCCATCTCCTGAAGCCTCAGACTGCTGCCCACTGGTGGTGGTGTTGCTGCTGCTGCTGGTAGTGGTGGGGGGAGGCTCCAGTCCATCCCCTGCAGCCTTGGATGGCTGCACAACCATGGTTGGTGGGTGGGACTCCGACTGAGTCTCAGCACCAGGCCCCTTGTCCTTCCTGTCTGCTGGTGCTGACCCCTTGTCCTTCCTGCCTGCTGGTGCAGGCCCCTTTTCCTTCTTGTCTGCTGGTGCAGGCTCCTTGCCCTTCCTGGCAGCAGTTGGGGAGGGCTCCTTGCCCTTCTGGCCAGCACTTGGTGCAGGCACCCTTTCTGTGAGGCTGCCTGGTGCCCTGGATCCTTTACTACCACAAGTTGCTGTGGACACTACTGGGCCCGTGGACTAGGTGGCTGAGGTGCTTGCCTGGGTTTTAGCCACCCTGGCCAGACGTGAAGGAAGGGGGGGAGGAGTAGGGAAGAGGTTAATGGTGGAGAGGAAAAGTTTCTTAGGGACATTGGGGGGAAGAGAGAGAAGGTTTGGGAATGGAGTAAGAGGGAGTGGTTGTGGAGGTGTCTGCTGTGTTTGGGTGCAGGTGCATGGGCTGGATTTTGTTGTGAGGTGGATGGCTATTGGGTGTCTGAGTGCTTGTGTTTCTGTATATTGGGAGAGGGAGGACAGACACAGTGGGAGAGGACACACGGGACATGTGCATGACTTTCTGCCAGTGAGGTGTGTGTTGTGATTGGTGTGCTGGTGATGGCAGTAGTGGATGAGTATGTAGTGCATGCAGGTGTGAGTGTAGGCACAACTGGGAGGGAGGTGGAGAAAGAGGAGGAGGGGGATACAGTGGAAATTGTGGATGTTGGTATGTCTGCATCTGGATGGTGTTTGTGTGAGTCCCTGTGGGATGAAGTGTGGTGCTTGTGTTTGCCTGTGCCATCTTGTGTGTTGTCTTGTGTGCATGTGTGCTTGGGATAAGTTTGGGTTGAGGGGAATGGGACTGGAAAGAGGAAGTTGGAGGTAAAAGGGTGGAAACAGGGACAACGGTTGCCATCAGAGAGGAGGCCAGAGCCTGGATTGATCTCTGTTGGGTGGCCAAACCAGTTTGAATGCCCTCCAGAAATGCATTGGTCTGTTGTATTTGGGCTACCAGCCCCTGGATATCATTCACAATGGTTGACTGCCCAACAGAGATGGATCTCAGGAGGTCAATAACCTTCTCACTCAGGGCAGCAGGACTTACTGGGGCAGGGCCTGAGGTGCCTGGGGCGAAGAAGGTCCCCACCCTCCTGGGTGAGCGGGCACGGACGAATCGCTGAAGGGCTGCTGGGAGGGCGGTGCTGGTATGTGGGTTGGTGGCTGTACCTGTAGCTGGGGTGGTCACAGAGGTGTCTGCCCCCACCCGGGAGCTTCCATCGGAGGAGGTATCTGTGTCAGAACTGTCCCCTCCAGTCACCGCCATGGTGCTCCCCTCACCCTCCGTCCCACTGGTGCCCTCACCATCGGTGGACTCCTGGGTCCTGTGGGATGCAGCTCCCTCCATTGCTGGTGCCTCTGCTCCTCCGCCAGATGATGCTAATGCACATAAGGACAGGTTGACAAAACAAAAAGGGGGGGGAAGACAAAGGATACACTTCCGTCAATGGCTGCACCAACACCACCGTTGGTGTGCACAGCACCCTCACACACAGGGAACAGGCCTACGCACTATGCAATGCACTACCAGTAACAATGCTAGTCACCAGGGCATGGGGATGGACACATATCGCCAACTGCAGCATACCTGGGACCCACACTGCCCTGCCCAGTAGTGGATGCCTACAATCTGGGTAGGAGGAATATCACTTCAGAACCCTGCCCAACATGGGACCCACTCTGCAAAGTCAGGCCTGGCCTAGGGGCACCCACTGACACACATCCCCCACCTGGGTACCCCCCTACCATGCATATGTAGTAATGATGGGCACTGTACTCACCTCTTTGTGGCTGCTGTGATGCCCTCAAGTGCCCATCCAGCTCCGGATAGGCCACCACCAGTATGTGGGCCATCAGGGGGGTCGGGGTTTGACGGGCACCCCTTCCTTGTTGGGAGGCCATCCCCAGCTGGGCCTCCACTGTCTTCCGTGCCCAGAGTCTCAGGTCTCCCACCGTTTGCAACAGTGGGTGCTCCGCCTGCCGTAGACCCCTAGCGTCCGCACGTCCTTGGCGATGGCACGCCATATATCCTTCTTTTGATGGCCGCTGACCTGCAGAGGAAATACACACAGGAAAAGGTATTGTTCAGACCGTCCTGCCTGTTAGACTCATGGCCCACCATACCCCTTGCCATACCCATCTGCACAGACATGGCCCAGCACACAAGTTGTACGCCGCTCAGGGGACATCCACCAACCCCCCCCTACACAAGGCCTTCACACACACCACTCCATGCATTCATGCCCCATGCATTGTGCTCACAGTGTACTCACTGGTTAGTCTGGAGGCCAATACAGCAGTCCGTACTGGGGTAGGACCCTATCCACCAGTCTCTCCAACTCCGCTGAGGTGAAGCCGGGGCCCTTTACCCAATCACACACGCCATGATAGGTTCTAGACACAGGTCACAGCAGCACATGCAGTGTAGGTCCTCTCCTGTTAAAGGGCAGCTAGCAAGTGAGAGAACAAATAGAAAAGGGCAGTGACGTCTGAGGTGGTGCATACCGTCACTGCCAGGGTTCATCACCATTGGTCACTGTACCCCAGAGGGGCAAATATGGCAATGAGGCTTTGAACAGCGGTTCCCAACCGCCTCCGGCAACGGTGCACAACGTCAGCGGAATTACCTCACTTCCACCTGTCCCTCCACACAGGACAGGTGGACGCCATTTCAGGGGGGGGGGTCGGGGTCAGGCCCTGGTTTATAACTGCATCACAGTTCACAATTGGACATGCAGGAAAAATGCCTCTTATACATTTCAAATTAACATCATGCATTGTACTGTTGTGGCTACAATGTACAGTTTCTGACCAGCTCCTCACTCTTTTGCTCCATAGATTGCTACCGCTGCAGATGAATAGGAGATGGATACATACCCCTGTGTACAGACCCCTGGTAGACTTGGCAACAATGGAGGACAGGCACATTATCATCACCTCAGACTTGACAGGGCCACCATCACAGAGCTATGTGCCCAACTGGAGCCTGATCTGATATCTGCTATCCATCACACCACTAGGATCCCCCCTCTTGTGCAAGTCCTATCTGTGCTCCATTTCTTGGCAACTGGTTATTTCCAAGTGACAGTGGACTTGGCAGCAGGAATGTCACAGCCAATGTTCTCAATAGTGCTGCCCTGATTAAACACATGTGCAGCTACATTGTTTTCCCCCAGGTAGAGGATTTGTCCACAATGAAGGCTGACTTCTATGCAATAGGACATATCCCCAACATCATTGGGGCAATTGATGGCACACATATTGCATTTGTCCCACCATGGCAAAATTACCAGGTGTTCAGAAATCAAAAGAGTTTTCACTCAATGAATATGCAGGTGGTGTGCTTGGCGGACCAGTACATCTCCCACATCAATGCCAGGTATCCAAGGTCAGTGCATGATGCTTTCTCCTGAGGAATAGCAGCATCCCAAATGTGATGGCCCAACTACAGAGGCACAGGGTGTGGCTAATAGGTGAGCCTTGGTTCCCACCCAGTGGATGTTGGTTTATGGGCATGGTGTGGGCCATATGGCATAGTGTGTGGCTAAGTGTTGTCCCTCAATATTTGCAGGTGACTCTGGTTACCCCAACCTATCATGGCTATTGACCCCTGTGAGGAATCCCAGGACAAGGGCAGAGGAACATTACTATGAGGCACATGGGCGGACAAGAAGGATAATTGAACGTACCTTTGGCCTCCTGAAGTCCAGGTTTCGGTGTCTCCAAGAAGGTCTGCCCGATAATCGTGGCATGCTGCATGTTGCATAACCTTGCCTTGAGATGCCATGTGCCTTTTCAGCAGCAAGAGGAGGCTGGAAATGGCTGTGTGGCAGCAGTGGACCCTGTGGACAGTGAAGATGAGGAGGCATAGGATGAGGATGAGGACAATAGAACTGCAGTGATTCGTCAATACGTCCAATGACACATAGGAAAGACAGTGTAACTTCACATTTCATTGTCATTTTTTTAATTATCTATGGAACTGGCATGCTGATAATTCCCACTTCTATGCCCACTTACTCTACTGTTTTGCAACTCATTTTGCAGATGTTGGTGCCCCACTGTCGCTCCTGGTGTGATCACTGCTGCCAACTACAGGTCTTTACTATGTCAACATTACTGTACAGTCGAATAGCAATGTTTGAACCTTGTTTAATGAATACATACTTAAAACATTTGACATAATTCATACTTGGGGTGATGATGGAGGAAAGTCCATGGTATTATTCCAGTCTTTTGGTAGCACAGGTGCATTGTCCAAGGGGACATATTAAGGGAAGCAATGGCAGTTCAAGGTGGACAGGGTGACAGAGTGGGACACAAGGGTGACAATCAGGAGAGTCTCATTTCCTGGGGGGGTCTTGGCAATAGTCTCTGGCTTCTGCCTGGATTGCAGGAGCGTTTGCAGGGTGGTTCATCTTCTGCAGGGGGAGGGGTGCTGGTGGCCTGTTGGTCCTGTGGCCGGGACTCCTGTCCACTAGCTGCAACGGGGATGGAAGGCAGTTCAGATGTCTGGCTAGTGGTAGGGGCCCATTGTTGTGAGGCAGCCTCTCTCATAATGTTGGCCATGTCTGCCAGCACCCCTGCAATGGAGACCAGGGTGGTGTTAAGGGCCTGCGATTCCTCTCTGATCCCCTGGTACTGTCCCTCTTGCAACCGCCTGTTCTCCTGTACGTTGGCCAGGATCTGGCGGAGTGTATCCTGGGAATGTTGGTATGTTACCAGGATCTTGGTGAGTGCTCCTGGAGAGTAGGTTCCCTGGGCTTGTCCTCACCCTGGTGCACAGCACTCCTCCCAGTGTCCCTGTTGTCCTGTGCCTCTGTCCCCTGAACTGTGTGCCAACTGCCACTGACCCTGATTTTCTTGGGTGCAAGGTGGGGGCTGGGGTCACTGTGCTGCTGATTGACGTGTCCTGGGGACAGAGGCATGGGTACGCTGGGTGGGTGCTGTGGTGGTGTTTCCTTATGGGGGAAGCTCTGTGGTGGTATGTCACTGTGCCTGGGTAACCGACTGTCCAGAGATCCCTGATGGGCCAGGTTGGTCATCCAGATCCAGGCGACCAGAGTTGCTGTCATCACTGTGGGCCTTTTCTGTGGGGGGACTGGAAATTGCAGGCACCTCTTCTCCGCTGACCTTGGCTGGGATATCTGTGGGGTTGGAAATGCTGTGTTATTGTTTCTGAGTGTGACATATTGTGCATGGGTGAGTTGCCCTCTTTGGTTTTATTTGCTCTGGCTGCTTTCACTTTTGTGAGTTGGTATGTGGTGGGCTTGCTGATTCTCTCTAGTGTGCATGCTTTAGTGATAGGTCTCCATGCAGGTCTGTGAGTGGTGTCCCTGCATTGGTATGACATGCACGGCTTGGCATTGGGTTGAGTGAGATGTAATGGTGGGGTGTGTGGGAGGTGGTGGAGTGATGGGAGTGAGGGTGGGGGTATGTGATGGCATGCAGGTAGGGGGGTAGTAGTAGTATAGAGTTGACTTACCAGATTCCAGTCCTCCTCCTCCTCCGGCCAGGCCCTCAGGATGCATGATTGCCAAGACTTGCTCCTTCTATGTTGTTAGTTGTCGGGGAGGGGTGGGGGTCCACCGCCAGTCCTCTGTACAGCGAGTTGGTGTCTTGCTGCTATGAAATGTACCTTCCCCCACAGGTCGTTACACCTCTTCCTGATGTCATCCCTTGTTCTGGGGTGCTGTCCCACGCCGTTGACCCAGTCCACGATCCTCCGCCATAGCTCCATCTTCCTAGCAATGGATATCTGCTGCACCTGTGTTCCAAATAGCTGACACCCTGCCCTGATGATTTCTTCCACCATGACCCTTAGCTCCTTCTCTGAGAACCGGGGGTGTCTTTGTGGTGCCATCGGTGTTGTGTGAACAGTGTCGGTGAGGGTGTGTAGGGTGATTTGTTGGAATGTGTGTTGTAAGGTGTGTGGGTGGTGTATCGGTGATGGTGGTGTGTGGCTCTGGTCTTGTCTGTGGTCGTGGTGTCTATCTCGTGGCAATTGTTTGTATTCGTAAAGAGTTGTGGGTAGTGTGAGTGTGTGTTTTATAGTGGTGTGGGTGTAGTGTGTGTATGGGTGTCAGGTGTGTGTAGTTTGAATTGTCCAATGTGGTGGTGTTTTATTTGAGTGTGTGTATTTTGAGGACAGCGGTATGTACCGCCAATGGTTTACCGCCATTGAATGTCCGCCGTGGTGATTCGTGGGTCATAATGTGATAGGCGTAGTTCTGTTGGCGTAATGGTATGGGTTTGGATACCACCAGTTTAATACTGACCTTTGGTGTGGCGGACTTGTGTGTGTGGCTGAATAGTGACAATTGGTGTGTGTGTCATAATATGGTGAACGGATATCCACTGAGAAATCGGTATGTTGGCAGCAGTCAGCGTGGCGGTAAGTGGGATTTACTGCAAATGTCATAATGAGGGCCTAAGTCTTTTTGGCCCTGGGACTTCAGAAAACAGGAGGCAAGCTCAATGCAAGCCCTTGGAGAGTACTTCTCAGCAAAGTCAGAGGTCAGCAATGCAGCAGGGCAACAGCAGGGCAGCAGTCCTTCTCAGCAAAGCAGTCCACATGAGTCCTTTGGGCAGCCAGGTAGTTCCTCTTGACAGGTTGCAGGTTCAGGTCCAGAAGTGTCTGAGTTGGTGGGGTCAGAGTCCCAGTTTATACACCCAAAAATGCCTTTGAAGTCGGGGAGACTTCAAAGAGTAGTTTTGAAGTGCACAAGTTCCCCTTTCAGTACAGGTCTGTCTGTCAGGGTCCCAGTAGGGGGGTTGGCAGTCCATTGTGTGAGGGCAGGCCACTAGCCTTTGAAATGTAAGTGTCAGGCCCTCCACCCTTCTAGCCTAGGAAGACCCATTCAGTATGCAGATGAGTGCAGGTGTGACTGAGTGTTGTGTGTTTGTGGTTGTCTGGGTGAAATGCACAATGAAGCTGTAAAGCAGCCCAGCCCAGACGTTCATTGGAGACAGGCTGTAAGGCACAAATGGATTTTAAGTGCAGAGAAATGCTCACTTTCTAAAAGCGCCATTTCTAAAATAATAATATAAGACCCAACTTCACCAAGAAAAGTGATTTCCTATTATCATTCTGGCCATACTAAATATGCAGAAAAGGCACCTGCCGTCGCAAAGCCAGGTTGTGCAGCAAACAGCAGGCCACGATGATCTGGCACACCTTCTTTGGTGAGTAGTAGAGAGAACCACCTGTCATATGGAGGCACCAGAACCTGGCCTTCAGGAGGCCGAAGGTCCTTTCAATCACCATCCTAGTTTGCCCATGTGTCTCATTGTAGCGTTCCTCTGCCCTTGTCCTGGGATTTCTCACTGGGGTCAGTAGCCATGACAGGTTGGGGTAACCAGAGTCACCTGCAAATGTAGAGGGACAACTGTTAGACACACACTAACCCGTAGGGACAACCCCATACCCAGACAATTATTCACACTGTATTGGGTCCTTGTCCTCACCTATTAGCCACACACGATGCCTCTGGAGTTGCCCCATCACATAAGGGATGCTGCTATTCCTCAGAATGTAAGCGTCATGCACTGAGCCAGGAAATTTGGCATTCACATGGGAGATGTACTGGTCGGCCAAACACACCATCTGCACATTCATTGAATGGTAGCTATTCCAGTTTCTGTACACCTGTTCACTCCAGCGAGGGGTACCAAGGCCACATGTGTCCCATCAATGGCACCTATGATGTTGGGGATATGTCCCAGGGAATGGAAGTCACCTTTCACTGTGGGTAAATCCTCCACCTGAGGAAACACGATGTAGCTGCGCATGTGTTTCAGCAGGGCAGACAACACTCTGGACAACACGTTAGAGAACATTGGCTGGGACATCCCTGATGCAATGGCCACTGTTGTTTGAAAGGAACCACTTGCAGGAAATGGAGCACTGACAGGACCTGCACTAGAGGGGGTATTCCTGTGGGATGGCGGATAGCTGACATCAGGTCTGGCTCCAACTGGGCACACGGTTCATGGATTGTTGCACGATCAAGTCTGTAGGTGACTATTACATGTCTCTCTTCCATTGTCGACAGGTCCACCAGCGGTCTGTACACCGGAGGATGCCGCCATCTCATCACCTGCCTCAGCAGATGTGCCCTATAGACGAGAACAGCGAACAGAGAGTCAGCCAACACTGAGGTATCACAAAATGTAATTTGCACACATTTATTAATCCGCAATGTGCCTGTTACTGTGTGTATTCAAGGCCTTCATTGGTGTGACACGGTTAATATTAATGCCATGTGGCCCCCTGAAATGGCGGCTGCCTGACCTGTAAGGTGGGACAAGGGGATATGAGGTAACTGCGCTGGTGTTGTACACCGTCGCGGTAGGCGGTGGAAGACCACGGCGCAATCCTGCATTGGTTAACACTGGACCCTATGGATCCGAGGAGCCAATGACGATGTACGTGGGCGGTGACGGTATGCACCGCCGTGGACGTGACCGCCATTTTCTGTCTGTTCACTCACTTTATACCTGACCTTCAACAGGAGAGGACCTAGACTGCAAGTGCTGCTGTGACCTCAGTCTGGAAGCGACGATGGCTGATGTGTCTGGGGAAAAGGCCCCTGCCTTCACTTCGGAGAAGTTGGAGAAACTAGTGGATGGGGTCCTCCCCAGTACACACAACTGTACGGTCCTCCAGACAAACAGGTGAGTACACTGTAAGCATGCTGCATGGGCAATGCCTGTTTGGAGTGGTGTGGATGGAAGATAAATTGGGGAGGACTGAGGCCTGCATGTGTGGACGGTGAGTGTATGTGCATCAGGTTAAGGGTGGGAACGTGGGCCAATGAGTATGACAGTCAGGAGGGGTTAAGATTTTACTTTTCCCCTGTACTATTCCTCTAGGTCAGCGCCCACCAGAAGAAGGCTATTTGGCATGCCATCGCCAAGGACGTCCGGACCCTAGGGGTCCACCACAGACAGAGCACCCACTGCCATAAAAGATGGGAGGACCTTCGCCGCTGGAGCAAGAAGATGGCGGAGGCCCAGCTGGGGATGGCCTCCCAACGTGGGAGGTGTGCCCATCGAACAATGCCCCTCCTGATGTTCCGGATCCTGGCGGTGGCATATCCGGAGTTGGATGGGCGCTTGAGGGCATCACAGCAGCCACAAGGGGGTGAGTACACTCTTATTCAGCTGACTCTGCGCGCATTACGAGGTGTCTGGGTGGGGGAGGTGGGCAGTGGGTTCCCCTAGGCCAGGGAGAGCTTGGTAGGCAAGGTCCCCTGTGAGGCAGGCTCAGTGGCACCCCCAACCCCACTAGTGGTTAGTGCCATCTACACTTAGTCAGGCTCCTGTGACGTCCATGTGTGCAGCAATCAGGCTTAGGCCTTGTACCCCATGGGCATGTGATTAATCTAGGAACTATAAGTGCATGGCGTAGTGCAGAGGGCTGCTGTGTCTGTAGTGGCTGCCAACTGTAGTGGTGTTGCATGTCTTTCGTCTGTCTCCCCCCTCCCCTTTTTGTGGTCTCCCTGTTGTGTGCAATAGCATCATCAGGCGGAGGAGCATTGGCATCGGAGCAGGAGGGAGCTGCATCCCACTTGGCCCTGGAGGGCGAAACAACAGAGTCTGAAGCCACCAGTGGGACGGAGGGCGAGGGGAGCTCCACGGCGGGGACAGTAGCTGACAGCAGTGACAGTGACTCCTCCTCTGATGGGAGCTCCCTTGCGGTGGCGGACACCTCTGTGCCCAACGCATCAACAGGTACAGCCGCCACCACCCCTACCAGCACCGCCCTCCCAGCAGCCCCTCAGCGTGTGTCCCGTGCCCGCTCACCCAGGAGGGTGGGCATCTCCTTCGCCCCAGGCACCTCAGGCCCTGCCCCAGTCAGCCCTGCTGCCCTCAGTGAGGAGGCTATTGACCTCCTGAGATCCCTCACTGTTGGGCAGTCTACCATTCTGAATGCCATCCAGGTTGTTGAAAGGCATTTGCAACAAACAAGTGCATACCTGGAGGGCATTAATTCTGGCCAGGCAGCCCAACAGAGAGCATTTCAGGCTCTGGCCTCAGCACTGATGGCAGCCATTGTCCCTGTGTCCAGCCTCCCCCCTCCAACTTCCTCCACCCAGAGCCGATCCCCTGTACCTCAGCCTATCCAAACACATCATCAGACCAGCGTGCACACACATCAACACAGAAGGGTGGCTCAGGCAAACATAAGCACCACACACCCCACAGGCACTCACACAAGCATCATACCTATGCACACATACCAACATCCACTGCCTCCACTGTGTTCCCCTCCTCCATGTCTACCTCCTCCTTCCCAGTCTCGTCTCCACTCACAACTGCATGCACTACATCCTCAGCCTCTACCTCCACCACCAGCACGCCCATCACCACACACCGCTCACGTGCACTCACCACCCCCACTACCATTCACACATCCCCTGTGTCCTCTTCCATTGTGTCTCTGAGCCCTCCTCCCAAAGTACGCAAATGCAGGCACACACCCACTCAACGGCCATCCACCTCACAACAGCCTCCAGCCCATGCACCTTCACCCAAATTCAGCAGACGTACACCTCCTACAACCATTACCTATACCTCCACTCCCAAACCCCCTCCATCTACCCGTCCCAGTGTGTCTAAAAAACTTTTCCCGGCTAATATTGACCTCTTCCCTACACCACCCCCCATCCTTCCCCTAGGGCCAGGCTTTCCAGGTCCCAGCCCAGCACCTCAGCCACTACATCCCCAGGCACAGTGGTGCCAGCAACTGCTGGGTATTGGAGTGCGCCAACCATCAGGGCTGCCAGTGTGCCACGGAGTGAGGGCAAGGACATTCTGCCACCTGCCAAGGTGAAAAAGGTGCCCACATCCCGGAGGAAGAAGCCGAAAACACCTGCCACCAAGGGGCCAGGTAAAACGAAAGGGGATAGTGGCAAGACAGCTGCGCCACCATCAAAGGTGGGGAAGGGCCAAAAACTGAAGGACAGGTCAGGAGAGGGCATGGTGGCACTGACTGAGGGACCAGTGTCACACCTTCTGTCCACGTCGACGCCAACCTGTATGGCGGAGAACACCGCCACCTGCACCGCCACAGACCCCGCCGCCAGCACCGCCGCCACAGACCCCGCACCCAGCACCGCCGCCACGGACCCCGCCACCAGCACCACCGCCACAGACCCCGTAGCCAGCACCGCCACCACAGACACCGCCGCCAGCACCGCCGCCACAGAGCCCGCAGAGAGCACCGCCGCCACAGACCCCGCTACCAGCACTGCCGCCACAGAGCCTGCAGCCAGCACCGCCGACACAGAGCCTGCAGCCAGCACCGCCACCACAGAGGCCGCCACCAGCCAGCCGACACAGACCCGCAGGCAGCACCGCCACGACTGACACCGCCGCAAGCACTGCCGTGACTGACACTGCCACAAGCACTGCCAGCGGCCCCGCGATATCCCCCGAAAGTGGCACCACCACAGATATGGCTACCATCCCCAGTGGTCAGTCATCTGAGGCTGGTGGTGAGTTCCAAGACCCTGGGCAGCTTCCATGAAGCATCACTGTCATCACAGTTGTCACCTGCATTTGGATTGCAAAGCCGCAGCAGTGTGGGGTATGTCTCTGCCTCCATGGCGTATAATCCTACCTGTACCTCGGCAATCTCGTGGCACACAGGCCCAGGCGAGTGTGTTGTTCTGGCCACAATGCATGTGGAGCACTCTGGGCACAAAGCCCCCTCCAGAACCAGTGGAGAAAGGCATCCACTACCTCAGTCCTTGGCAGGATGAAGCACTCTGGTCACAAAGCCCCCTCCAGAACCAGTGGAGTATCTCATCCACTAACAAAGTCCTTGGCAGAATGAAGCACTCGGGGCACAAAGCCCCCTCCAGAACCAGTGGAGAGATACATCCACTACCTCAGTCCTTGGCAGGATGAAGCACTCCGGGCACAAAGCCCCCTCCAGAACCAGTGGAATATCTCATCCACTAACAGTCCTTGGCAGGATGAAGCATTCTGGGCACAAGGCCCCCTCCAGAACCAATGGAGAAAGGCATCCACTACCTCAGTCCTTGGCAGGATGAGGCACTCTGGGCACAAAGCCCCCTCCAGAACCAGTGAAGTATCTCATCCACTAACACAGTCCTTGGCAGGATGAAGCACTCGGGGCACAAAGCCCCCTCCAGAACCAGTGGAGAGATACACCCACTACCTCAGTCCTTGGCAGGATGAAGCACTCCGGCACAAAGCCCCCTCCAGAACCAGTGGAATATCTCATCCGCTAACACAGCCCTTGGCAGGGTGAAGCACTCTGGGCACAAAGCCCCCTCCAGAACCAGTGGAGTATCTCATCCTCTAACACAGTCCTTGGCAGGATGAAGCACTCTGGGCACAAAGCCCCCTCCAGAGCCAGTGGAGACTGTTATCCACTTGACAGACTGTGGCTTTGCACTCCCCAGGATAAAGCAGTGGGCAAACCACCCACTGAAAAGACTTGCAAGACTGTGGCTTTGCACTCCCCAGGATAAAGCAGTGGGCAAACCACCCACTGAAAAGACTTGAGAGACTGTGGCTTTGGCTTTGCACTCCCCAGGATAAAGCAGTGGGCAAACCACCCACTGGAAAGACTTGAGAGACTGTGGCTTTGCACTCCCCAGGATAAAGCAGTGGGCAAACCACCCACTGGAAAGACTTGAGAGACTGTGGCTTTGCACTCCACAGGATAAAGCAGTGGGCAAACCACCCACTGAAAAGACTTGAGAGACTGTGGCTTTGCACTCCCCAGGATGCAGCAGTGGGCAAACCACCCACTGAAAAGACTTGAGAGAATGTGGCTTTGCACTTCCCAGGATGCAGCAGTGGGCAAACCACCCACTGAAAAAACTTGAGCGACTGTGGCTTTGCACTCCCCAGGATAAAGCAGTGGGCAAACCACCCACTGGAAAGACTTGAGAGATTGTGGCTTTGCACTCCCCAGGATACATCAATGGCCATGGAGCCCCCTCGTGGAGCAGTGGCGTTGTGCGTTCATCAGGCTGAGGTGCACCTCCCCCCCGAGTTGCCTGTATATTTTCTATGTGATGCCCCTCCAGTGTTCTCTCCGTTTGGAGTCAAGTATCATGTGTGGGCCTCGCCCATGCATTTTGGGCCCAGTGGTCCACGGACAATGATTGGTGCACTATCTGGATTTGTGTAGTTGGTGTACATAATTGTATATATTGGATTTGGACTTTTGACTAATGGATTTTTATTGATTACAATTGTGAAAATCATTTCATTTTGTCCTTGCGTTATACAAGAGGGTGTAGGGTGGTGTATATGTAATGTTGCAGCATGTATTTGTGTGTATGGTGTTGTGGGTGAGGGTGGGGGTGGGGGTGTCGCCTGTTGCGTGTTTGTGTCAGTCTCTTTTCCCTCCCCCCTCCCCTGTGTTGTAGGTGCAGTACTCACCGTGGTCGTCACCGCTGTCGTTGGGTGGCACATTGTCTCCCGCCTGCCTGTTGGCGGTGTCCGCCGCGCTGTTTGTTTGTACCGGCGTGGCGGTCGGAGTGTTATAGTGGCTGTCTATCTTGGCGGTTTCTGCAATGGTCGTAATCCCATTTTCTTTTCCGCCGGCCTGTTGGCGGTGTTACCGCCGCTTTAACACGGACCGCCAGGGTTGTAATGAGGGCCACAGAGCCTGTTAGACATAGTGCATTAGATGAGCCCAGATTAAATCTGAACCTCGTTCAATCCACTGAACATAAATTTAATTTGCTGTTAATGGTAAGTCAGTGATTGGAATTAAATTTGAGTCAACCCAATGTCTTCCATGTGGCATGACATCACCCTTCTCAGAGCAAAATGACACATCTGTGACAAAAGAGAGGTCTCACTTTTCCAGAAGAAGAAGAGAAGTGGTGGAACCATTCTCAATCTTTTTTTGGTAAACAGATTTTATTAGATTTCAAAGAATAAACAGAAATAGCAAGAAACTAAAAATAGCAAAAACACCAGTAAGAAAGATCCATACTAGCATTCCCTTTTCCATCCCTGCCTACCACCCATCCCACCTATCCCACCCACGAAAATTGAATTCCATGACTCACCAAGACTCCAGTGTGGAAGATAGTCCATAATCGTCCCAACAATTACCCCAAATTTTGGAGAATTTATTGCGGCAACCCTGGGTAATATAGATGAGTTCCTCCAGGCTAGCACGCCAGTCCATTCCAGTGCACCATTGACTCGCTGTTTGTGGGGAAGGCTGCTTGCAAACATGAGCGATGTCTCTTTTGGCTATCAGACTTGCCATTCCAAATAATGTTCTGTCTCCATGAGACCCCCCCAACCCATCAAGCACACCCAGTAGCGCCACCTTTGGAGTTAAATGTATAGAGGTGCCCAGGACTGCTACAAGGTAGTGCCAATCCCGGAATCAGTATGATGTAATTCACGGGCATAGCTACAACATATGGTGCACCTGCAGGTATGGATGGAATTGAGTATTAGATTGAGGAAATTGTGCCTGAAGTTTGGCAAAAGAGTACATGATGGACTCTTCCCAGATGTCAGCCAATGTAGAAATACAGATTAGATCTCATCAGGGGAATGCCTTGAGCGGACCCAGCTGCTCCAGCCATCAATCCACAAGGGAGTTTGCACCATGAATTGCTTGTACCAGTCCATGAATCGAAGAGCAGCCCTCCATAGCAGGACGATCACTCTGCTAACCTGTAGTAGTGTGAGGGGAAACAGAGACCTGTACAGAAAGGACATCACCGCATTCCGACCCAGACTGCTAAGTTACAATTAGTATGCTGAGTCATTCCATCCACGAATCAACCAATCGATAATAACAAGAAGATGGGACACCTGTGTGAGAAAGTAGCCTCTTTCTAGCCTTGTTACCCCCACTTTTGGCCTGTTTGTGAGTATATGTCAGCGTGTTTTCACTGTCTCACTGGGACCCTGCTAGCCAGGGCCCAGTGCTCATAGTGGATACCCTATGTTGTCAGTATGTTTGTTATGTGTCACTGGGACCCTGCTAGCCAGGACCCCAGTGCTCATACGTTTGTGGCCTATATGTGTTCCCTGTGTGATGCCTAACTGTCTCACTGAGGCTCTGCTAATCAGAACCTCAGTGGTTATGCTCTCTCTTTACTTCCAAATTTGTCACTAACAGGCTAGTGACTAAATTTACCAATTCACAGTGGCATACTGGTACACCCATATAATTCCCTATTATATGGTACTGAGGTACCCAGGGTATTGGGGTTCCAGGAGATCCCTATGGGCTGCAGCATTTCTTTTGCCACCCATAGGGAGCTCTGACAATTCGTACACAGGCCTGCCAGTGCAGCCTGAGTGAAATAAAGTCCACGTTATTTCACAGCCATTTACCACTGCACTTAAGTAACTTATAAGTCACCTATATGTCTAACCTTCACATGGTGAAGGTTGGGTGCAAAGTTACTTAGTATGTGGGCACCCTGGCACTAGCCAAGGTGCCCCCACATGGTTCAGGGCAAATTCCCCGGACTTTGTGAGTGCGGGGACACCATTACACGCGTGCACTACACATAGCTCACTACCTATGTGTAGCGTCACAATGGTAACTCCGAACATGGCCATGTAACATGTCTAAGATCATGGAATTGTCACCACAATACCATTCTGGAATTGGGGGGAAAATTCCATGATCCCCCAGGTCTCTAGCACAGCACCCGGGTACTGCCAAACTGCCTTTCCGGGGTCTCCACTGCAGCTGCTGCTGCTGCCAACCCCTCAGACAGGTTTCGGCCCTCCTGGGGTCCAGGCAGCCCTGGCCCAGGAAGGCATAACAAAGGTTTTCCTCTGAGAGAGGGTGTTACACCCTCTCTCTTTGGAAATAGGTATGAAGGCCTCTGGAAATACTTTGATGGGCACAGATGGTGCCCAACTCTGCAAAAGCCAGTCCACACCGGTTCAGGGTTCCCCCAGCCCTGTTCTGGTGCAAAACTGGACAAAGGAAAGGGGAGTGACCACTCCCCTGAGCTGCACCTCCCAGAGGAGGTGCCCAGAGCTCCTCCAGTGTTTTCCAGACCTCTGCCATCTTGGAAACAGAGGTGTTGGGGGCACACTGGACTGCTCTGAATGGCCAGTGCCAGCAGGTGACGTCAGAGGCTCCTTCTAATAGGCTCTTACCTCTCTTGGTAGCCAATCCTCCTTCCTTGGTAGCCAAACCTCCTTTTCTGGCTATTTAGGGTCTCTGCTTTGGGGAATTCTTCAGATAACGAATGCAGGAGCTCACCAGAGTTCCTCTGCATCTCCTTCTTCACCTTCTACCAAAGGATCGACCGCTGACTGCTCAGGACGTCTGCAAAACTGCAACAAAGTAGCAAGACGACTACTAGCAACCGTGTATCGCTTCATCCTGCCGGCTTTCTCGACTGTTTCCAGGTGGTGCATGCTCTGGGGGTAGCCTGCCTCCTCCCTGCACCAGGATCTCTGAAGAAATCTCCTGTGGGTCGACGGAATCTTCCCCCTGCAACCGCAGGCACCAAAAAACTGCATCACTGGTCCTCTGGGTCCCCTCTCATCACAACGAGCGTGGTCCCTGGATCTCAGCAACACTGTTCAAGTGACTCCCACAGTCCAGTGACTCTTCAGTCCAAGTTTGGTGGAGGTAAGTCCTTGCCTCCCCACGCTAGACTGCATTGCTGGGTACCACATGATTTGCAGCTGCTCCTGTGTACTCTTCCAGGATTTCCTTTGTGCACAGCCAAGCCTGTGTCCCCGACACTCCTTCCTGCTGTGCATAACCTTCTGAGTTGTCCTCTGGTGTCGTGGGACTCCCTTTTGTGACTTCGGGTGGACTCCAGTTCACCTTTCTTCCAAGTGCCTGTTCAGGTATTTCTGCGGGTGCTGCCAGCTTCTGTGAGGACTCCCTGAGTTGCTGGGTGCCCCCTCTGTCTCCTCCTCCAAGTGGCAACATCCTGGTCCCTCCTGGGCCACAGCAGCACCCAAAAGCCTCTACTGCAACCCTTGCAGCTAGCAAGGCTTTTTTGTGGTCATTCTGCGTAAGAACACCTCTGCAAGCTTCATTGCTACGTGGGACTTCCATCCTCCAAAGGAGAAGTTCCTAGTCCTCTTCTTTTTTGCAGAACTCCAAGCTTCTTTAACAGGTGGCAGCTTCCTTGCACCCTCAGCTGGCATTTCCTGGGCTCCTGCCCACTCTCTACACTGTAGCGACTATTGGACTTGGTCCCCTTGTCTTACAAGTACTCAGGTCCGGAAATCCACTGTTGTTGCATTGCTGGTGTTTGTTCTTCCTGCAGAATCCCCCTATCATGACTTCTGTGCTCTCTGGGGGTAGTAGGTGCACTTTACACCTACCTTTCAGGGTCTTGGGGTGGGCTATTTTTCTAACCCTCACAGTTTTCTTACAGTCTCAGCGACCCTCTACAAGCTCACATAGGTTTGGGGTCCATTCCTGATTCGCATTCCACTTTCGGAGTATATGGTTTGTGTTGCCCCTATACCTATGGGCTCCTTTTGCAATCTACAGTAATTTTACACTGCTTGCATTACTTTTCTTGCTATTACCTGCATAATTTTGGTTTGTGTACATATATCTTGTGTATATAACTTATCCTCATACTGAGGGTACTCACTGACATACTTTTGGCATATTGTCATAAAAATAAAGTACCTTTATGTTTAGTACTTCTGTGTATTGTGTTTTCTTATGATATTGTGCATATGACACCAGTGGTATAGTAGGAGCTTTACATGTCTCCTAGTTCAGCCTAAGCTGCTTTCCCATAGCTACCTTCTATCAGCCTAAGCTGCTAGAAACACCTCTTCTACACTAATAAGGGATAACTGGACCTGGCACAAGGTGTAAATACCTCTGGTACCCACTACAAGCCAGGCCAGCCTCCTACAACCAGTAATATAGACGAATGTCCCCTGCCCCAATATCTCCCTCTTAAACTGAACAACAACATGTGCTGTGAGCTATTCGGGAAGGCGCTAGCACCAGAGGAAGGTGCAATGTAGTGATGCCACCTCCTTGAGCGAAGTATTTGGAATGTGGAGCAGGAAATTGTGCAATATATAGAGAAAACAGGGTTGAATCGTCATTTTCATAAATGCTCTACCAAGGAGGTTCAAGGGGAGGTCACGCAATGCAGTCAAGCTAGCCCTAGTGCTTCAAGAGGGTATCAAGTTCAGAGCCCGAGTAAGTTTTGGTATAGTCATCACATGTATGCCCAAGTATTTTAAACTGAACCCATGGAGATGCCTGCCCTCCAACTGGTTCATGCATTATCTCCCTTCAGAGGAATGAGAACTCTTCAAAAAGACAAAGGAGCTTGAAGGCCCAAAATCACCAAGCTTGCAAGGTAGAAGAGGATGTCACCTGCTTATATCAGTCCTGTCCTGAAAGGCACTTGTCCAGTGCCACCCCTTAATTTGCACATTGCATCAGACCAAACATGCCAAGGGCTCAATGGCCAGGGCAAAGAGCAGCGGGGAAAAGTGACAGCACAGTGCAGCCACCAGATGAAGTGTCGGGTACTGCGTTTTGCCATAAACCTGCTGTGGTCAGGATGTACCAGGGCAGTAAGGAGGGGGTGGAGCCTGGTCGCCAGAATCATGGCATACTCTTTAATGTCAACATTAATTAGGGAAATGGGGCAATAGGATCTGCAGTCGAGCAAGGACAGGTAGCTTTAAGAATGACAACAAAAGTCACTAAATCTAGGTTCTTCAAGGGCATCCTTATAGAGTCAAAGTAAGTGGGTAACCAGTTGGTTGCAAAATGTGGAATAATATTCAAGGGAGAAACAATCTGGACCTGGGATTTTCTGGCTTTTAGGACCCTAATGGCAGCATGAATTGTTTCTTCTGTGATCGGTTCCTCTAAGGCTTTCCGCTGGGCCGGAGCTAAAGAAAGGAGCAGGATGTCGTTAAGGAGCAGTTGAGTAAACTCAATGGGGTGTAGTAGGTTACAGGTGTAAAGCCACCTGTAGTAGGCTGTGAATACTGCTGCAATTTCAAGGGCTGTATAGACCGTAGAGCCTAAGTTGTAGTCACTGCAGGGACAAAGCAGGAGAAGACGTCTCGAGTCGCAAGTCTATAAAAAACGCTCCATTTTTATCTCCATGCTTATAAATACAATGGGTGGTAGCCCTCCAACAATGGCATGCCTCACATGAGAGTAGCTCACGTAGTGCAGTCCTATCTATATCCAGTTGGAGGGTGAGCATCTCAGTGATCGCTCGGATCAACCTAGACTCATTGTTAAGTATACGTGCCTCCAGTTCCACAACGTCTTGTTGCCTATCTCTTTCTTTATGTTTGAGATAGGTCCTCGCCCGTCCTTGAATCATTGGTTTACCAGCCGCGCAAAGAGTGCCAGAGCCTTGTACAGAGCCAGTCTTAATGTCAAAAATAGGACGTGAGCCTCCAGCCAGATATTCCACCAAGTGCTAGTCCATCAGAAGTCAAGCATTGAAGCACCAAGGCGACTAGTAGGGATCGAGCCACCCAGTGAAATACATTTTGGGGAGTGATCGGAAATATCTCGGGGTAGCATTGCCATTCCTGTACTCGTGGAAATGGCCGCTGTCAAAAGGAAGACATTGTCAAACTGAGACAGTGATTGGCCAGAGGCCAACATGTGAGAATCGGTCCCCCAAGGCTGATTCCAGGTTCTCCAAACATAGCAAAGGCCTAATGAAGTCAGCCAGCCCTTCAAGGAGTCAGACCAAGCTTGTTGTTCTCAAGAGATAGGGCGGACACACCTAGGAGTGGATCAATTAATGCATGAAAGTCATCCCCAAGGAGTTCCAGGGCAAGTCTGCCACAAGCTGAATCAGGTCTTGGAGTGTCTGTGTTTGCAAGTATGGAGGAACATAAACACTGTAGACATTGTAATGTTTCCCCTCCATTCCACCTGTTACCCCCATGTATCTAACCTGCAGGTCTTTGAACATCTGGGTGACCACAAGAGGGAAGCTTTTATGGAGGAGAATTGGCATACCTCAGGAGCCTATAGCAAAGCCAGCGTGGAAGACACAATTATGCCCAAATCTACTAAGAAAGGAGCATTTGGTACCATTAAGATGAGTCTTCTGTAATAATACTATATCTGGGCAGTGCAGATGTAGAAATTTGAATACTGTTGTGCATTTAGTACGGTCCTTGAGACAGTTGACGTTCCAGGAGAGGAGAGTATGTCTCATTGTGGGACTGGTTGGGATGTGACGTGCAGGGATTGGAAACAGAGCAGGTTGGATTTCCAGGAAGATTGGGCAGTGGCAAGAAGCAGAAGACACAAGAGAAACCAAAATGCAAAACACTGCTAGAAAGTAATCAATCAAAACCCACAACATTGCCCCCATATACCCCCCACCATACACCTCCACCCTGGAAACATCAGTTGCACATCAACAATCCCCAACAGTCATGGAACACATAACAGGGCCTTCGAAGAATAACTCCTCCATATAAAAGGATTAAAGTGAAGGAGGTCAATACTAGTAGGCTCCCTGGGTCAAAAATGAATAATTCTCAACACAGTAAGTCTGTCACATCATGTTAAGGCTGCCAAGGATGACATACTGCTGGTGACACCCGTGTCCCTGGGCGTTTTGGAGACTCAAAGCTGCTGGAGAACCATCCCGCCTCCAGGGTTTCCGAAACCCGGGACGATCAGTGTCAGATGATTCAGGGGAGCGAGCACGGCTTCTCTACCTGCCATTAGATATAGAGGCCACATCTACTCCAATATTGCCTATTTTGGATTCTGGGGCCTCCTTGGAAGCGTGGATGGTCTGCAGGATATGATGCACATCAGGTGAGCCCGTATCAGTCAATGAGGGGATCCTCTACTGCAGACTGCTTCTGGTGATCATATGCAGAGTTAGCAAACTTGTCAATCTTGGATTCAGAGCCCGAGATGGATGGTTTGTCTCTACTCCTTCTTACTGCCTCCAGTCAGGATTGGGGGCCAGTCCTCCAGACAAGCGCACTCAATGCAAATTCACACAGGAATAAAAACAAGGTTGGTGGTGGATACTAACTCTCATCAGACAACAAACTGTAGATAGGTAGTAGGGAGGTCCCCCAGCCCATTTACCCCAGTATCAGGGCAGCATAAGCAGCTGAGGCAAGGTAGAAGAGCATATCCGGTCAGTCAAGGATGGGCCTCCACTGCCAAAGGGGCTGTGCTCTCATGCCGGGGGCCCACTCACCCCCTGGCACATTGGTGGAGGAGGAAAATACAATGTAGCACTGGTTATAGCATGGCATGGGAGTCCTATCTCTTGTGCCTACGAGCAACATCACCCCAGTCTATGGCCAAGTGAAGAAGTAAGAGGGGCCACCAGTCTCATCACAATGTGCTCAAGGATGTCAATACTAGTAGGCTCCCTGGGTCAAGAATGTATAATTCTCAACACAGGAAGTCTGTCACATCATGGTAAGGCTGCCAAGGATGGCATACTGCTGGGGACACCTGTGTCCCTGGGCGTTTTGGAGACTCAAAGCTGCTGGAGAACCATCCCACCTCCAGGGTTTCTGAAACCCGGGACGATCAGTGTCAGATGATTCAGGGGATTGAGCACGGCTTCTCTCCCTGCCTTTAGATTTATGGCAGGAGAGTGGGAGGGATCCACAGTTGATTGTGAGGCAGTTGAGGCCCCCGTCCCAGTGTCTCCTGAAAAGTCATGACTGTGAAGGGACCTCTGCTCAGTTGCCCACTCCCATGCCGCCTCAGGGGTGTCAAAGAAGTGAGTGCGAGAGCCATGCACCACTTGCAATCTGGTGAGGAAGAGCAGCATATTGGGGATGGACATGGCCCTGAGCTTCTGCTTCACTGCATTAAAGGATTTACAATGTAGCTGGGTCGCCCCTGTATAATCAGGAAATATCATGATTTTCGACAACTGACATAAGAGTGTTTCTTGGTTGAGGCCCTCATCCATGATTGCATCATGGCCTCTGTAGTTTAGAATTTGTATGATCAATGGGCATGGAGGGGACCCCGGAGGGGGTTTCTGCATTAGTGAATGGGACCCCATTCCACCCCAAACCACGGTGATAAGGAACCCACCAGCATCCAGCACTGTAGCCATGTCTCAACAAAGGTTGCAGAAAGGGGGGTCTCAACCTCTTTGGAGAATCCCACTAGGTGAAGGTTATTCCAGCAGGATCAGTTTTTGGCATCTTCCAACCTGGCTTCAAGAGTCTGAATTGTGGCCTGCAGGGTGGAAAGGTTTGCTTTAATGTCCCAGGAATCTTCTTCGAGAGTGGCCAGGCAAGTCTCCGCCTCCATTACCCATCCTGCTAGATTGCGGAGATCGTGCTGCACCAAGGCCACATCTACTCCAATATTGCCTATTTTGGATTCTAGGGCCTCCTTGGAAGCGTGGATGGGCTGCAGGATATGATGCACATCAGGTAAGCCCGTATCAGTCAATGAGGGGATCCTCTACTGCAGACTGCTTCTGGTGATCAGATGCAGAGTTAGCAAACTTGTCAATCTTGGATTCAGAGCCCGAGATGGACTGTTTGTCTTTACCCATTCTTACTGCCTCCAGTCAGGAGTGGGGGGCAGTCCTCCAGACAAGCGCACTCAATGCAAGTTCACACGGGAGTTAAAACAAGGTTGGTAGTGGATACTAACTCTCATCAGACAACAAACTGTAGATAGGTATTTGGGAGGTCCTCCCAGCCCATCTACCCCAGTATCAGGGCAGCATAAGCAGCTGAGGCAAGGTACAAGAGCATATCCGGTCAGTCAAAGATGGGCCTCCACTGCCAAAGGGGCCCTGCTCTTATGCCGGGGGCCCACTCACCCCCTGACACATTGGTGTAGGAGTAAAATACAAAGCAGCACTGGTTATAGCAAGGGCTGGGAGTCCTATCTCTTGTGCCTAGGAGCAACAGCACCACAGTCCAGGGCCAAGTGAAAAAGAAAAGAGGAGCCACCGGTCTCATCACAATGTGTTCAAGGATGATTAGATATTGATGCGGGGCCCCAGGCCTCTTTACCTTCCTGTCCCTGACCAAAGCGCTGGTGTTAACTGCACCGGGCTAAACTGCTATTGTGGTTCCTTTGGTGAAGTGCCTTGCACCACAGCAGCAGTCTTTCATGGGTACCCGAGAAGGGAAGTACACATCCAGGGAGTCTCAGGCCTTGATCGCAGGCTGTGCAGCCATGCGGCCCAGAATCTGTCAGGAAGTTTAGCGCTTCATCCAGGAATGCAGAACAAGTCAGGCTGCCACCTCAAGCATGTGGCCCCAGCTGGTGTTGCCGTGTGTCTCTTAACCTCTTCAAGGGACGGTGCTCCATGCTAGGTCAGATTGAGAGGCATGGCTGGGACTCCACTTACCTGGCCCCAGTCAGCAGCCACGCGCCTGTCCAGCCACTGGCAGAGGGCCCGATATGGCCAGGTTTGCAGAAGTCAACAGGTGGTTGCAGGACAGATGCAGCCACAGCAACGGTGAGTCACCAGGCGGGGGTGGCAGCAGCAATGAGTCCAGGACTGGGGACATCCCTAATGCACAGTTGACGTCCCTCAGGCTAGAGTGCATGGATCACAGCCATCTTGCAGGAGGTTGGAGTGGCTCGTGCAAGATTGTATCTGAAATTCCGTGCCCCGTAAGGGTATGGAGGGCAGAGCGAGGCAGCCCCACCTACTCAGGGAGTTAAGAGAAGCATTATCTTGTCGCTGAGGGACTCGGGGTGCCAGGATAGAAAAGGATTTAGGAGGTGGTCTCGAGAGCACCTCTAGGACGGGGCCTCCATCTTGGCTGCATCGGCCACGCCCCCAAGAATTCTCAGTCTTCCCCTGGTCAAGCACCAAGTCCAGACAACTTGGTTGTATTTCACATGTATCCATGTAATGGCTTGAGGTAGCTTCTTACCTTTGTGTGCACACTGTATCCCTGAAATGTTACATCTCTAAGGCATACCCACAAATTAGGTGGATTGGAGCAAGTGCTCACCTCAGTTTCATGAGGCAATGTATCCCACGATATGGTGCAAATCTGCATATCAAAAATACACTAAAACAACAAAGAACTGATTTAATAGTTGAGTTCTACGGCGGAATTAGAAAATGTCTATAAGGTTGATTACAAATGTCTAGAAGGCACAATACAGAAATAGTAGAGAGTAGATGAAGCAAATCTCATTTCATTTCATACAGTCATTACCTTGAAGTCTCTCAGTAATCGAGCAATACAGTATAATATACGGAAACTAAAAAATAGACAATGGGGCTGATTTAGATTTCGGCGGACGGGTTACTCCATCACAACGGTGATGGATATTCCATCTGCTGAAATATAAATCCTATAGGAAATAATTAGATTTATATTTCACTTGACAAGATATCCGTCTTCATTGCGATGGAGTTCCGCCTGCCAAAATTGAAATCAGGCCCTAAGTCCCAAATGTACAGCAAAATCAATAGGAAACCGGACAGCAATCCCTAGAAGCATCGGAAAGGTCTCATAAAGGTCTGGTTCGCCCCCCCAAAATAGAGGGATTGTATTGGGCATTTTCTCATAGAAGAGCATGGAAAGAGCAGAATCACTGCAGTGTGGACAAAGTAACACATTTTCAAAAAAATAGAATAAGAATTTTAAAATCGTCATATATCCCTATCTCATAGGCACAAACCCACTACATGAATTTTAATTTAACCCCTCTGACTTAATATAATCTGGAGGTGTCAGAACAAACTATTTACCTAAAGAACAGTGAACCTCTGTTAATGAATGCAATACTGTGTGCAAGCAAAATAGTCTTGAAAAATGTTACATTGGTTAGCTCATGCTAGAGAACCTTCTTCGAGAATAGTGTCATTCAGAACTAAACAAACTCAACTTGCTTAATTACATGCAGTAGAAATAATAAACAGTGCATGTGAAATCCATTTTGAACAACGTGGTGTTGAGATCTAATTGAGGCCTAGTTAGTAGCGTAACCTAACAATACCTCCATGTTCACGTGCACATATGAATTCCAGAGTAAATTACTATTCTGCGCTTTGCTAATGAGGCGCATTTTTAATTGCACCAAAGCTTCCTCACCTTACTACAGGTGGGCGACAACTTCCAGTACCCCTTTTCTCCACTCAAAAATGTTTCACCAGAGACAATACTTATGAGCCTTTCAAAGTCGACTGTCTTTTTACAAAGCAGGAAGCACAGAGCTTTTGTTCAGAATTAAATGTTGACATCAAAACAAATTCCAGAACTTATCTAGAGGCATTGAACAGAGTAACTGGCTGGAAACCACCAGCCGTTGAAGTACTCTTAGCCTCAGTGGAGGGTTACGGTAAATGCACTTGTGAATGGAGCAAAGTACAATATGGCTCATTATTCTCCAATCCATAGACCACTTGAAAATAGTACACTATGCATTAGTCAATGCTCCTGCTATTCTTATGAAATGAAGAACACATTGTTAGCTGGTATTTATAAATACTAGAGTCCTCGTTTAGAGAAGGACAATCACGAGATATCAAACAACAATTGGCATAAAGCCTTTCGATTCTCCTCTCCAATGTGTCATTTCCCAACGATGGATCTGCTGTTGGATACAATATTCGGAAAAGTCACGTGGCAGACCTGATACAGGGGGAAATGTAGGAGGTGCATCCGGTTCAGGGCAGCCCTGTGACACCATTTCGATCAGCGTTCTTTCTGTTTTGACCAGCCACATTGATCCTTGCCCCCTACTTACAGCTTGAATATTCTCAATTCTTGGGAAATTCATGTCCAATGGTGGATTCCATAAGTGACAATAAGGCCTGCCATGCCAGAAGAGCATGACACTTCTGCAGCCACAGGTTTTTACCTCCTTTCGTCATGGCTGTAAGTGCATCTGAAGTGGCCCTGGTCATGTTTTCACCACACTAACCTTGAATCCTCAAGGAGGAACGATATATCCAGTTTTTCCAAGCCCTCTGTACAGTTCATGTTTTAAGCCTTCCATTTACAGTACAGAGATTATTGTTAAAAGTGATATTTGGTGTGATGTCAATTCTTAGCTACATAAGAAAGTTGAACATCAGCTACCTCTCAAAGAGAAAAGTTAAGTGATGATTGAGAAGGAATGCCTTACAAGCATTGCAGCATCAAAATCGATTAGATCTTTACATTTTGCACTGCCATACATCTGTTTAAAGTGAAGATACACCTTTGACCATTAACATAAATCCATGAAAAGGTTTCACAGAGGTAAACTTAGACCAAAGGTTTAAGTTTAGACCAAAAGTCTAAGGGCCTGATTATGACCCTGGCGGACGGCAGAGGCCGTCCACCAAGGTACCGCCGCTGAATGACCGCACCGCGGTCAAAAGACCGCGGCGGCCATTTAGACATTTCCTCTGGGCCGGCGGGCGCTCTCCAAAAGAGCGCCCGCCGGCCCAGAGGAAATGCCCCTGCAACGAGGACGCCGGCTCAGAATTGAGCCGGCAGAGTTGCAGGGGTGCGACGGGTGCAGTTGCACCCGTCGCGTATTTCAGTGTCTGCTTAGCAGACACTGAAATACTTTGCGGGGCCCTCTTACAGGGGCCCCTGCCGTGCCCATGCCATTGGCATGGGCACGGCAGGGGCCCCCAGGGGCCCAGCGGCACCCCCTACCGCCATCCTGTTCCTGGCGGGCGAACCACCAGGAACAGGATGGCGGTAGGGGGTATCAGAATCCCCCATGGCGGCGCAGCAAGCTGCGCCGCCATGGGGGATTCTAAGGGCAGCGGTAAACCGGCGGGAGACCGCCGGTTTGCCTCTTCTGACCGCGGCCGAACCGCCGCGGTCAGAATGCCCTGCGGGGCACCGCCGGCCTGTCGGCGGTGCTCCCGCCGACCCTTGCCCCGGCGGTCTTAGACCGCCGGGGTCAGAATGACCCCCTAAGTTTAGAACTAAAGTATAACTTCACTAGCAATACAGTTAGAATTTAGGTCTATCGGTAGACCTTTGGTCTAACTTTAGACCAAAAGTGTAAACTTAGATCAAAAGTTCAACTTTACTAGTAATAAAGTTAGACTTTTGATCAAAGTTTAGACTTCTGATCTAACTTAGACCAAAAGTCTAACTTTACTCGTAGTAGAGTTAGACTTTAGGTCTAAATTTAGACTTCAGGTCTAAACTAAGACTTTTGGTCTAAGTTTACCTTTGGGAATCAGGCCCATTATGTCTACGTGTAGGAGGCTTTTATTGATAGGGTACCTCTAAAGTTCTGAAATGATGACTGGCTCTGTCACACTCCTTGTCCCTTGTGACAAAGATTTATTTAGGTTGGCCCCATGGCTCAAGGTCTATGAGCCCTCAGTCGTTGTTTGGATCCCCATATGGCTTGCCAACCTTTTAACGCTGAGAAAGTCATAATTTTTCTGATTGTTGTATATTTTAGTGATACTCATTTATTTAATTTACCTTGCAGGAGTTATGAGGGAAGGAACTCACTTCTTGCCATCCACCATATCGCCTCTTTGGGATGTGCCTAGATCAGAGTTTGAGGCAAACTTCCACCAACTTTGTGCTTCTCTATTTTTCTCTTTGTACTTGTTAGCCTAATTTGTCCTGAGATGAGGTTAAGCAGGGAAATGAAGTAGTATAATTTGTTTACGGCGAAGGGTTTTTGTGTGCTAGAGGACCTGCAATTTGTTATTTAACACGCATGATAAATGATAGCCATTTATGGGTTTTCAGGCATCCTGCCTTCCTCAAAATGTCCCCTTATGTAGCAAAATGAATAACGAAAGAGCCAGATGGTCTTGCTCTGTCAGTACACTCCCTCTTCCATTTTTTTGGGTTGATGTCCAAGGTGGGACAATGAAACTTGAAGCTACATAACCACACATAGGCTGCAATGTAGATGCTAACTGTAGCAGGCTGGCCTGGTTTGTAGTGGGAACCTTGGGTACTTACACCTTATACCAGGTCCAGTTATCCCTTATTAGTGAAATGTAGTAGTGTTCTAGCAGCTTAGGCTGATAGAGGTAGCTATAGAAGAGCAGCTTAAGCTGTACTAGGAGACATGCAAAGCTCATGCAATACCACTTAGAGTTACATAGTAGTTATACACAAGTAAAGACAATACTCAGTGTTACCAAAAATAAAGGTATTTATTTGGGTGACACAGTACCAAAAATATCTTAGAGACAATACTCCTTCTGGAGGTAAGTATTATTCACAATACATACACTAGACACCAAAATTAGACAAGTAAATAGTCATAGAACAATACAAACAATAGGAAATGCTATAGAATGCAATGGGAGAAAATAGGTCTGGGGCAACACAAACCATATACTAAGAAAGTGGAATGTGAATCACGAATTACCCCCTAGACAAGTGTAGTGTGTGCAGAATCATTGGGAGAGTAAGAATACAGTAAAGGTAAGTAAATTACCCCACACCAGAGCCCAGAAAAGCAGGAGTAAAGTACTGCATGTTTCCTTAGGACACACTACACCGCGTGATAGGGATTTTGCAGTAACCAACCAAGTCTGTGAACAACAACTGCTGGATTCCTGAACCTGAAGACCTGCAAAGGAAGGGGACTAAGTCCAGAAGTCAAAAGAAGTTCCAGGAAGGACAGGAGCCCTTGCCAACCCAGAAGAGGGTGAAAAAAAAAGAGTCCCCGGTTAGTCGAAGGATGTCCCACAACATGAAGATCGTTGCAGATGTGATTTCGCGTTGGAAGTCGCCAACAAGCCTTGGCTATGACAAAAGTGCATTTTGCGTCAAAATGGCTCTAGATGGACCCAGGAGGGACCTGGGGGCCTCAACTCTGTGTGAGGAGGAAGAGGGGGCTCCCAGCACTTTAAAGAGCCCTCAGGATGCCAGCCAGCACCCCCGGAGGTCCCAAGAAACGGGGGCAAAGGAGGTGCAAAATGCAGTTGGTGCAGCACAACAAAGGAAGGACCCACGGCGCCAGAGAACAACTCAGCGAGTTGAGCATCACAGGATGGACTGCTGGGGACCTGGGTCAGGCTGTGCGTGAAGGAATTTTGCAAATAGTGCACAGAGACCTCGGGAGACGAAGAAGATGCAGTACACAGGGGTACCATCGCTCCCAGGGAAGGCAAGGTCTTACCTCCTCCAAATTGCATCAGCAGGACCTCAGGACAGTCTACATTAATGGGGTCCACCCTCTGTGTCCTTAGGAGCACACTCGTCACTGTGAGAGGAGTCCAAGAGTACCGGTCATTGTCTTGGAAGGTGCCTGCGTGAGCAGAGGAGTGACTCACTCTGTCACCCCATGGGAGATTTCTTCAGTCCTTCTGGTGCAGGATGAAGGCAAGGAGCCCTCAAAGCATGCGCACCATGGAAACTGTTGCAGTTGCTGGCTAGAGCTGAAGTTGCAGAGGAAAAGTAACCCTTGTGGATACTTTGTTGCTGTTACAGTGGTTCCTGGAGCAGGCTGAGGTTGATCCGAGGTCAAAGGATGAAGTAGTAGTTTCAGAGGATTCCTGAAGGAAACTTGCTAGCAGAATCTGAATAGAACCTACAGGAGAGACCCTAAATAGCCCTGAGAGGGGGATTGGCTACCTTATCAGGTAAGGACCTGTCAGGAGGGGTCTCTGACATCACCTGCTGGCACTGGCCGCTCAGAGCCCTCAAGAGTGCCCCCACACCTTGCAAAGCAAGATGGCTGAAGTCTGGGACATACTTGAGGAGCTCTGGGCACCACCCTAGGGTGTTGATGGACAGGCGAGTAGGCACTCCCCTTTCCTTTGTCCAGTTTCACACCAGAGCAGGGGACAAGGGGTCCCTGAACCGGTGTAGACGGGCTTATGAAGGAGGGCACCATCTGTGCCCTTCCAAGCATTTCCAGAGGCTGGGGGAGGCTACCCCTCCTCTGCCTGTAACACCTATTTCCAAAGAGAGAGGGTGTAACACCCTGCTTTCAAAGGAAATGCTTTGTTCTGCCTTCCTGGGATTGGGCTGTCCAGACCCCTGGAGGGCAGAACCCTGTCTGTGAGGTGGAAGCAGCTGTAGCTGCAGTGCAAGCCTCAGAGAGCTGGTTTGGCAATACTGGGGGTCCATAGTGGAGCCCCCAGGATGCATGGAACTGGCTTCCCAATACCAGATTTAAAATGGGGGGACAATTCCATGATCTTAGACATGTTACATGGCCATATTTGGAGTTACCATTGTGAAGCTACATATAGGTATTGACCTATATGTAGTGCACACGTTTAATGGCGTCCCCACACTCACAAAGTCCCGGGAAATGGCCCTGAACTATGTGGGGGAACCTTTGCTAGTGCAAGAGTGCCCACACACTTAGTAACTTTGCACCTAGCCTGTAGTAAGTGAAGGTTAGACATATAGGTGACTTATAACTTACTTAAGTGCAGTGAAATTGGCTGTGAAATAGTGTGTGCACTATTTCACGCAGGCTGCCATGGCAGGCCTGTGGAAGGGTTTGTCTGAGCTCTTCCTGGGTGGCAAAATAAATGCTGCAGCTCATAAGGATCTCCTGGAACCCCAATATACTAGCGACTTATAAAGGGGGTCCAGTGTGCTAATTGTCATTGGTAATTGAAGTCACTAGCCTATAGTGACAAATTTAAAAGCAGAGAGAGCATAAGCACTGAGGTTCTGGTTAGCAGAGCCTCAGTGACACAGTCACACACTACTGACAACACACACATTAGGCCACAAACTATGAGCACTGAGATCCTAGGTAGCAGGATCCCAGTGACACAGTAAAAACACACTGATACACAGTCACAAACAGGCCAAAAAATGGGGGTAACCATGCTAGAAAGTGACTACTTTCTCACACTAACACATAGTACTTATCAATCTGTTGAGGCAAAAAATACATCCCATGTATAAAATTGAACTGTATCAATTTCAAACAAGTTTTCTTGGGGACTCTTAGTGTGACACTCAGGGGTGATTTACAAGCCCTTTGCACTGCAGGTGCGCCACTTTTTTCCATATAAAAAGTGAAGCACCACCGGCGCAAGGGGCTTGTAAATAACCCCCTCAGTATTTTATATCAATCACAATCCTCAACAGGTTTACCAAAGTCCATAGACTGGGCCTGTGCCAGTGGTGGGGAAGAGGGTAAACTCTTGCAGGGAGGGAAAACTCTTGCTAGAAACATTTTTAGGGGCACAGGGTGGGTCATGGGAAGGATGTTTGGGAGTGGAGGGAGAGGAAATGGTTAAGAAGTGTGTATGTGGAGGTGCCTTGGGTGCAGGTGCGTGAGTGGATGATGTGTGTGCTGGGTGAGTGTGGGTATTTATGTGTGCTTGGAGAGGGGGAGGAGATGCAGGGAGATGGCGGGGGATGTTAGAGTGAATGTTGGGGTGGTGTCAGTGGGTAGGGTGGATGTGCTGCATGTAGGAGTGTTGATTGCCTTGGTGCATACACATGTGGTGTTTGGGGTGCATGTATGGGGGTGTGATATTGTGGTGATGGTGGCAGTAAGAGCACATGTGGCAGAATCTGGGACTGATGAGTTGGTGACTGCACGTGTGAGTGGTGATGTGACTGTGAGGGAGGAGGTGGTGGGGAGTCGGTGGAGGGTGTGGATGTTGGCATGTCTGCATCTGAATGTGGTTTGTGTGCATTGTGGTGGTGGTGTTTGTAGTGCTGATGTCTGTCCTTGCGTACCGTTCCTGTTGATGTGGATGCATGTGGGTCAGTAAGTGTGCCTTGGATGTGTGAGGGGATGTGGGTTTGGGAACAGGTAGTTGGAGGGGGACGGAAAAAGAAGGAACACTGGCTGCCATCAAGGAGGAGGCCAGAGCCTGAAACGATCTCTGCAGGCCAGCCAAGGCACTGTCAATGCCTTCCAGGAATGCATTGGACTGCTGCATCTGGGAAGACAGTTCCTGGATACCATTCACGATGGTTGACTGCCCCACAAAGATGAAACTCAGGAGGTCAATAGCCTTCTCATTGAGGGCAGCAGGGCTGACTGGGGCAGGGGCAGAGATGCCTACAATGAAGGAGATGCCCACCCTCCTGGGAGAGCGGGCACTAGCAACTGGGTGGGGAGCTGCAGTGAGGGCGGTGCTGGTAAGGGGAGTGGTGGACAAGGATGATGCAGGCATAGACCCAGATGGGTCCGCCACTGCCAGGGAGCCACCATCAGAGGAGGAATCTGAAGATGGTGTGGTCGATCCTGTCTCTCCATGGCAATCCCCTTGCCCTCCATCCCACTAGTCCCCTCGATTCCACTGGAATCAGCCTCCTGGGTCCTGTGGGCTGCAGCTTCCCCACTCCCTGGTGCCCCTTCTCCTTCGCCAGGTGATGCTGATGCACACAAAGACAGAGGAGGAGAGGGAGGTTGGGAAAGAAAGAGACAGGGTGCAATCGGTCAATGCCAGCACAACAGTCACAGAGAGTAACTACAACATCCCCTGATGCCACGCCATGACATGCCATGCTCTCACCTACACATGCTACAACAATGGAACACCATGTGCACCGCTGATGGTGACACAGATGCAATTGTGTCCATGATGAGAGGCATACCCGCCACACCTGCCCAGTACCTGCCCACTTCCCATGCCCATTCAGATAGACAATTCCAGGACTACTGACCCAACTGAATTCTGCATGGGTAGTTGACATGCCAACTAGTCCATTGTCAAATTACACAGTGCCAATCCTTTGCCCACCTTACCTCACTACACAAACAGTACCTGCCAGCAGATTGAGGGCTCTACATTTACTACAGGCACAGTGGTTGGCAAGAACTGATTACAATGGCCTGACACCCCAGATGCAATGAACCTGTTGGCATGAGCTGCCTAACTCATCTTGGTAGTAAGTGACACCACAGATACCACATTGGAGATAACTGCCCCTCAATTCACCGACTGCATGGCATGACCACACATCTATGATGCCAATCCTGCCCAGTTGTCGAATACCCATAGTGGACATGAATCTATATAGTTGTCACTCTATACCTTTCCAATAGTGCACACCTAGAGCCACTATGGCAACACATATTGTAAGTGAAAGTGTGTACTCAGCCCCTTGTGGCTCCTGTGCAGCCTTCAAGCGTCCATCCACCTCAGGGTACGCCACTGCCAAAATGCGGGCCATTATGGGGGTCAGGGTCTGACAGGCACCCCTCCCTCGTTGGGAGGACTTCCCCAGCTGGGCCTCGCTGGTCTTCTGAGCCCAACGTCTCAGCTCCTCCCACCTCTTTCTGCAGTGGGTAATCCACAGGGCATGGACACCCAGGGTCCGCACTTGCTTGGTGATGGCACATCATATCCCCTTCTTCTGATGGGCACTAAACTGCATGGGTGACACAGACAGAAGGACAAATTTATGTAGCGTGGAATCACAAGGACAGCAGTGGACAGCACACATCTCACTACCACATTTCATCAATTCACTTATCCTCAGACACCTCACCCATGTCTATTCTCAAGTCACACTGCCTCGTCCGAGGGCCCCCATCCCCAAATGCACCACTCATAGACAGCACAGAGACATTTGCCTCACCTGCTGCTCTGGTGCTCCATACAACTGTCCATATAGGGGTAGGACTCCATCCACAAGCTTTTCCAATTCTTCCTTGGTGAATGCTGGGGCCCTCTCTCCTGCAGTATGTGGCATCTTGGCTACCAGAGTCAGAGCACAGCAGCACACACAGTGGAGGTCTTCTGTGCACAAGTGTCAGGAGTCAAGTGAACATGAGCACATGAAATGGCGGTCACAGCCGCTGCAGACATCACCGTCGCCACAGTGATGATCGCCATTGGCTCCTGTCTCCCATAGGCAACTATGTTAACCACTGAGGAGTTGCTCGGCAGTTGCAACCGCCTACCACCATGACGTGTTACTGCGGCGGGATGGGCTCACTTCCATCTGTCCTGTGCATGCAGGACAGGCGGCTGCCATTTTACATGTGCAATGTGTATTGAGGGTGCATTGAAGCTGCATCATGGGTGACATTTAGTGACCTGTGCATAGCTCAACTACATCCACACAGTCAATGCTGCACATCATGATTCCCACTCCCTGTTATTCCCAGATACGTGGAAGATTGAGGATGAGAATTTTCCAGTTTACAGGCCCTAGTCGACCTTGCCACCCTGGAAGAGCGACACGTCATTCAGACCTATTGTCTGAACTGTCAGACCATCATGGAGCTGATGACACAGTTGGAGCCGGATCTGTTGCCTGCCATTCGTCATCCCAATACCATCCCACCCACAGTACAGGTGTTGCCAGTCCTCCACTTCCTTGCCTCAGTGAGGTACTGGGTTTTTCAGAACCAGTACTGATCTGGTAACCGAGCGGTGCCAGGGTACACCCAAAGACCTCGGGTACTTTCCTGATTCAGACCACAGAAACTCAGAGTCTTCTAGGTGAAGTCAAAGATCGAATTTATTGGCTGCAACCAAGTGACAAGAGTCCTAGAAGTACAACAGCATGGTTTGTATGTTCTCAGGAGACTGTGTTTCAATGCAAAGTCAGGTTTCCTTATATACAGTTTTTTAAGCTTCAGGCAAACATTCTTGACATTTTGGTTGGTCATTCACATGTTTTCACTACAAAGGAAAAAACAGTGTCATGATGAAACTTCATATTTCATGTCATCCAACTCATAATAAATTACCCGGCAAGGCCTAGTATTTTACATCAGATAAGTGTGGACCCCCAATAAAAACGGGCACCTCCCCCTCGTAAAGTAAGAAGAAGAAAAGAGCAGGTGCAGGTGTGAGCAAGATTAGGCAGGGTGTGTGAGCGATAATAAGGGTTTTATGGCATGGTGTGCCTTGATGCTATCTGATTCGGCCACTGGGAGAGGGACTGACCAAACAGGTTTGGCCTGAGGCAATGGTTCCAGCTTGCCCAGGTCAGAGAAAAGTAAATCAAGGTGTACGTGTCCTTGGAATCAAATCTGACTGTATTATAAGCCTATGTGAGGGCAACTTTTAAAATGGCTGCCGTGTATAAAATGGGAGCCACGAGTGCAGGACGAAAATGGCGATTTCGAGGTGAAAACGCTGCTGGAATTGAGCAAAAATGCTCATGCTTAGTGTACTAGTCATTATCGGTCTTTTGATACTAAAATTGTACTGCTGTGGCAAAGTAAATTACATGGGTCCAGAATTTTTAGAACCACAAACCCTCCTTTTGCCCTTACATAGGCACTAAACCTATTCTCATGCTAATCTGAGTCCCGGTCTATGTTTATAAGGCCATGGAGATGTTGCTGGAGCAAAATTCTAGTACTTGGTAACTCTCTCTGGACAGGTCTCCTCGAACATGAAGTAGCACAAAAGGCCACATATGGCAGGACAAAATAAGGAATACCTCTATCTGCAGTAGGTGGCATAAGATCACACACCCAACAATTAGTGATGTTCACTACTAACTAGTGTTGATGCAGAAGATGTACAAAAGAATTGCTTACGAATTCTGATCTTCTAACCTGCTCATGTTCAGGAAAAGGGTGAAAAGAGTGCAAAGAAACAATAGTAGGAAAAGACATAGGTTGGGAAGTGGGTGCAGAAGTCAATTGAGTAGAGAAAAACAATCCCACCCATAAATGACAACGTCATGTTTAAAAGACACTGGAAAACACGTTATTAAGAACATATAGACAACGGGAGAAAGTAGTGACCACTATTACAAATGAAATAATAATTTTTCACAACCCTAACCAAAAAGCAAATCCTAAAATTATCTATTAACATTTTTAGGGCTCCTCTGCATTTCAGTAATTTTTGTATGTTCAGATGGAACAGTGGTGACTCTCATCAATGCTCTAAGGTGAAAAGGGGGTACTCTTTCCACAGAAAATGGACTTTATTCTGCTTTTACTAAACAGAATAGTACTTTAAAACAATGCCAGCAAAACAATCAGTCTCCTAACACCTAGTCTATACAATCACACGGAAACCTCTTGTGAAATCAACTATTTCCAGAGTCCGTTCAAAAAGCCTCTCTGGCAGGCTTCTATTGTCCATCAAATTTTCTTTTGTTGTTTTCTTTCGCATGGGCCTCTCAATTCAGGCCTCTTCGTGAGAAAAGTACTGCTTAGTTGGAGTGCCCTCCTGGCAAACACCCACAGCTCACTCGAAAGTCTCAATGTCTTAAAGCAATGCACCAGTGTCTCTCCTCTGTGGCAGACACTACAAACAATGTGCTCTTCATTGATCAAGGGCACAAATCATCTCGTGCAGACCCAAGCACCATTAATTGGGAAATAGCTCAAGCTCAGCAGCACTTTCAGACTCCAACACTCATTATTTAGTGTCAGAGGACGCTCAAGCTGCTCTTTCATGGGCACCACAATATAGTGCCTTTTTCCAAACTTGAAATCTCCGGTGTACTGCCCTTCTTCCGTTGGAGAAAAGAAAAGGGGGGGTGTGGCCAAAACTCAGGCCTAGGGGCTCAAGGGATTGCACACTGTCAGAGGTTACCAGCACATGACAGGTAGAGAAATGAAACCTCAAAACAGCTCTGCTATCAACAACAGGAATCCTTCTCTTTAGCTCTTTTACACTGAAACTTTGGTTTTGTGATGTCCAACGCCGTCTGATGGAGCAAGTACGATACCATGCGCTGGCGATCGCTGTCCAGCTTTGCTACTTTCTGGGTGCTGAGACTGTAGGGCCAAGACGTCCGTCTTTCATCTGTAGCTGTCACTGATGGGAATTAGGCTTAAATCAATGTCCTGCAGGTTATTATGACTTGATACCCGCAGAATCTAGTGACGTAGGAAATGTGCCACAGTTGTTAGTTTCCTTCAATTTAGTAAAAAAAAACAGTTCATGGTTTTTAGCAAGGGGACTGCAAGCAGGTGGTCTGCAATCTTCAAAGGAGTAGCCATACACCATGGGCATAAAATACAAAGACAAAGGCAGAAGGGCAAAACAGGGTCTCTAGCATCTTTATTTGGGTTCTCTCCATTATTCTCTGCCATCTATAGCTACATGAGAATTCTATCTGAATGGATTTCCTCACACAGTGGCATTGTCTAATGGGGTAAACACATACTTTCCTCAATGATTAAGTCTAGGTGTTCCTCCTTACCTTAGAACATCTCAATAGAGAAATCACATGATACCGATTATCAGGGACATGTAGAAACCTTCCTTTAAAAACTGTGCATCAGGTGCACTATGCAATACACAGGCTAATAGTCAAATGTGCAAACAAAAAGACAAGAACTAGAGGGTCCTGATATTTGCATGATTAGGACACATCTGATCCCACCAAAAATTAAAGTAGCAGGAACAGAAGGGAACCGAAAACCAAATTAAAATAGACATTGAAAATTCGTCATGTTCAAAAAGGTAAACATAAGATATCTCCTATTGAAATGGAAAACTTGTCTTACTATAATATTGAGTCAGTTAACCAGTCTATCGCTACCCTGACAGTCAGGCTGGAAAACATTGAAGCAGGCCTAAGGCAAATTCTTGAAAACCAGTCTGGTCATACCAAAGGGAATTATACATAACATGGGGGTCCCTGGTACATCACTGCAGTCTGGAAATGTGAACCTGAACAATACATCAATAATAATAAAAGGGCTGACTGGTGAAAGAAATTCGAAAAAGAGAAATGGGACTAGGACATAGCTAAAATCTCAATAACTAAGCATGATGCGACATTGGTCAGGGGAAGTAACAAAAGAAAAAATCTATAGGAAGAACAAAAAAAATTATTTGGGTGATAGTCAGGCATGTGACACAACACCGAGAGTACGGGTGATACACAAAGGCCAAAGTTACACAAATTTTAACTCTACCGTTGGCGACTACACCATATACGGTACTCCTAGCTAATGTTTCAGTTCCTTCTTCAGGAAAAAATGAAAACCTGGTTTTCTTTTAAGGAACGAAAGCCATATGCTACTTAGGAAACAGAACATCATTAACTAATGTAGTATAGAAATTAGGCCACCTTGAGTCACAGATCTATAATTTCATCCTTAGGTCCAATCAAGGCTACATAAATGTAGGGCTGCCTGTTCCTTTAAGGGAAGGGGCAGTAACATGACTAACTGCAGGTGACACACTTTGATCCTGTATATCTCTTTTTATTTTCCTTCAATACCATTATAGCCAAATAGACATGCACTGGTGAAGTGTTGTCTTTTATGTTCACAGCATGAAATATCATTATCTGTGGAATTTAGTAACCAGAACAAGTTCAACCAACTGTTGCGTAGCGATGGGCATCGTCATGACCATCCCCTCACAACACAGGGGAGCTTGTAATAGTATCAAAAGCAGCAACAAACATGCAAAAAACAAATAAAAAATAATAAAAACGCACAAAACGTCAAGCCATCAGATATACTTGCTGTGTATCAAGCACAAAAAGCATAGACAAAACAATAGCATGTGTGAATAAGCGGTGACACACAACACCATGTCATGTACTTTATGCACTGTAAACCTGCAGCCCAAAACCCAATATTTGGGCCTGTTTAATTTGTCAGGTTTAAAATCCTTACCCTCCTTTTGACAGTAGATCACCAGGCAATGGGAATCTGCTGTCAAATATAACTTTACTGTTTCTCTTCTAACATACAGGACCAGCAAGAACAATTCATGATAGGACCAAATACATGAAAATAAATTTCCATTACTTAACTGTTACCCTCTTGTCAGTTACTTCGCAACATCAAGCCACCTTAGTTTTACCTTTCTAAAAGTAAAAATTGTTACACTGACACTCCATATTAATTTGGCACCTACAATTTCCACTGTGAAAAATAAGTCTTAATTGGCAAATCGTTCTCATTAAGGCATGTAGCCTTCAAAATTTTAGAAAAGGGCTGCATCTTATTTTCTGTCTAAGACTTAATGCAACACTTCGTTTTCTGTCAAATAAAAGCAACTAGCAGGCATCATTTTATTTTTTTAGAGCGGAGACACAAATGTATCAGTTCTGCAGAGCATTTAACATGATGTTGGGACTTTCGAAGAAACCCCTTTTTTTTATATTTTCCCTTTGGAATTAAGTTCTTTAATTGTGTTGATGTTCTTCTGGAGAAACCAGAAATCCCACTTTTAGAGGCCCGTAGGGTCATTCTGCATTTCACAGAGACAAGGCCCTAATTTAAAAGGTCACAAGTGTCAACATGACAGCCTCCTCCATTGTTTATGGGAAAACTAAAGATAGCATCTCAGCAGCGTGACTTGAGCCAGCCTCTGTAGCTCTCCTAGCTTCTGCCACTCTGAATCTGTCAAAGACAATAGGCCTTCCTATTTTCCTTCTAACCTGCAATAATTCACTCTATTTAAAAAAAAAAACTTTTCCTTTTTAGGCGCTAAAAAAAATTATCTCTATTTCCAGATTATTAAACTACATTTACTGTGAATAATTCACAAACCTTAATAACACACATACCAGTTGTTAGAATAAATGCTTGTTGCAATCCCATGCAATGGTACATATTTCATCAACCTCGAATGAATGAACGTCTCAGTAGACCCAGCTGAAGTTAGAACCTTCAAACTTGATATTAAAACAAGCCTTTGTACTGGCACATTGACTCATTGAATCATAAGAAGGCACAACCTGCAAATATATATCAAACCTAAATGTATGCATTTACTGAAGCCTGAGACACTTTAAAAAGTACTCTGAATGAAAGAAAATGCAGTTTAAACAGTGCTTTTGCCCAAAATCGACTTTGATATTTTAGGCATTAAAAAATCAATATCCTACAATTTTCTTGCATAATATGCATTACCAGAATGTCTATTACACAATCCATGAGTCAGCCATTGAAAATATTAACTTATACTTTATAGAAATGAGCTTGTTTGCTCCTGCGCCAAGGGAAAATTGCACATACAAATGTCATTTTAGTGGTGCAACATAACTTAAATTAAATTTTAATGTTAGGAGGTCATAGTATAGGTATTAAGCTTTATAAATATTAAAAAACGATTTTGAAAGGCACTTATTTTTTAAATAATTTTTCCATAATTAATAATTTTCTTTTTAAAAAAAAATAAAAACCCAATTATTCTTTTTTTTTTGATAATTCCACATATAAAAGCAAGCTGCATCCCTTGCCTAGTATTTGGGATACATTAACTCACAAGCCTAAGCGCATAAGCCTAACTTGAAATGCGTCACATTTTTGCGCCACTTTCATTTAAAAGGAAGGTTATGCAAAATTCCACCCATGTTTAACTGGGAAAGTGCTGGCTGAATTGAACATTCCTATCAAATATACTGCAGCTGAAAAGTTTGCCTGTGAACATCTAATACAATGCATCTAAGAAAAATGCTGTAAATGTATTTTTTTTTTGTTGCAAAAATAGATAATTTCGTTTTTTTTTTGGGGCCCTATTTATATCTATTGAATGTGTTTTCTAATTTATTAAGCATTTAACGGCAGTTTTGTATATGTGCACAATTGCTCATTCTATAAATTAAAGAGCAACATATAGCTATGTTAGCACATCACATGATTCATTTCTGGATTTTTTCTAAGTTTCTACTTAATATTAATTAACCAACATTTTACTTAACAAACTGTAAACATCAAGAAGACCCACAAACACACATTGAGCTCATTTCAGATATAAACAGAAAACACTCAGGACACACAATACAGCGCGCTTTAGCCATTTTTCATAAATAGCGCCGTCGCAATTTACTTACAGAACCGTTTGCAGATCCTAGTTGTAAGTCATATTTACAAGAAAAAAAGAAAACTTTTCTCAATTATTTCCAAGAATAGCGGACCCATACTTTATTAAACGTGATGGGGCCTACTCCGTGCTTCACATATAGTTCATAGGTTGGAGTTCCAATCGGAGGAACCGGACATGAGTCCTCCAACCGGGAGTCCCTTTTACAACCAAGACAAAACAAATTTCCAAGTCTGCTAAGACCAGGCATCTTCGCTCACTAGTCTAGCTTCAAACTTCAAAGGATTATCGTTTACGATAGTCTCGTGAATACACGAGTCCTTCGGCTTTGGTACTTGCAAGTTCCAAATCAAAGTGATCCCAAAGGGATACCAAACCAAATGTCCAACTTAAGGACCAAACCAAGTGTCCAACTAAGGACTGGGAGACGCTCCACTTATACTTAACTGAAAATATCGATGACGTCACCAGAAGACTAATGTTATCGTTTCGCTCTACCAAACATCAAGGGTCCAAATCAGGGCGATAGCCAGGGCAGCAGTCCTTCGTAGCCGTCGGGAAGCGGGGAACCTCGCAGCAAAGACTTTCGGACCACGTCGACATGCAGGGGTCGATGAAGTGGCGGCCTTCCTCCAGAATTTTCACACGAAGCTCCCCACGGACCTCAGGCTTGGACCGGTACCACTGGTATCGCCCCACGTTGCTGCGCCAACTGAGGTACTGGGTTTTTCAGAACCGGTACTGATCCGGTAACCCAGCGGTGCCAGGGTACACCCAAAGACCTCGGGTACTTTCCTGATTCAGACCACAGAAACTCAGAGTCTTCTAGGTGAAGTAAAGATCGAATTTATTGGCTGCAACCAAGTGACAAGCGTCCTAGAAGTACAACAGCACGGTTTGTATGTTCTCAGGAGACTGTGTTTCAATGCAAAGTCAGGTTTCCTTATATACAGTTTTTTAAGCTTCATGCAAACATTCTTGACATTTTGGTTGTTCATTCACATGTTTTCACTACAAAGGAAAAAACAGTGTCATGATGAAACCTCATATTTCATGTCATCCAACCCATAATAAATTACCCGGCAAGGCCTAGTATTTTACATCAGATAAGTGTGGACCCCCAATAAAAACGGGCACCTCCCCCTCGTAAAGTAAGAAGAAGAAAAGAGCAGGTGCAGGTGTGAGCAAGATTAGGCAGGGTGTGTGAGCGATAATAAGGGTTTTATGGCATGGTGTGCCTTGATGCTATCTGATTCGGCCACTGGGAGAGGGACTGACCAAACAGGTTTGGCCTGAGGCAATGGTTCCAGCTTGCCCAGGTCAGAGAAAAGTAAATCAAGGTGTACGTGTCCTTGGAATTAAATCTGACTGTATTATAAGCCTATGTGAGGGCAACTTTTAAAATGGCTGCCGTGTATAAAATGGGAGCCACGAGTGCAGGACGAAAATGGCGATTTCGAGGTGAAAACGCTGCTGGAATTGAGCGAAAATGCTCATGCTTAGTGTACTAGTCATTATCGGTCTTTTGATACTAAAATCGTACTGCTGTGGCAAAGTAAATTACATGGGTCCAGAATTTTTAGAACCACATCAGGGTCATTCCAGAGTACAGTCAGCTTGGCAGCAGGGATGTCACAGCCCATGTTCAGCAAAGCCCTGAAGGAGGCACTATCTGCCCTGCTAAACATCTGTCCAACTACATCAGGTTTCCCCAAATGGGCCGGATTTGGGCACTGTCAAGGCTGCTTTCTACAATTTTGCACATGTGCCTCATTTGATAGGGGCCATTGATGGCACCCACATTGTCATGGTACCACCCAGGAGGAGTGAACAAGTGTATCCTCGTTCTGTGCATGACTTGTACATTCTGCAGAATGGCACCGTCCCACACATGATGGCACCACTACAGAGGGACCACTCCTGGCTCATCGGTATGTATAATTTCATATGTGTGGCCCTCTGCCCTCAACACTCTTCACAAACTGTCCTTTCACCCTCCTGGTCTTGACATGGCTCTTACCACACAGGTGACTCTGGTTATCCCAACCTTCCCTGGCTAGTGACACCAGAGAGGCAATTGAATACAGCTGCTGAACATTGTTTCGATAAGTCCCACGGTAGGACAAAACGTGTCATTGAGAGGACCTTTGGCCTTCTGAAGGCCAGATTCCAGTATCTATTCATCTCTGGAGGTGCCCTACTCCAAAAACCATGGAAAGTGTGCCAGCTCATTTTTGCCTGCTGCATGCTACACAATCTGCCCCTTAGACGTCACATCCCATTGCTGGATGCAGAGGGGGTGGCAGCTGTACCAGTGGCTGATGAAGGGGACATGGAGAGTGATGAGCAGGAAGATGAGGATGCAGCTGACTCCAGAGCAGAGCTGATACCCCAATACTTCCACTGAGATACAGGTATGTGTCAAATGTGTGGTATGTTACCTGTACAACTGTCTGCCTTGTGTCATGCTACCACCTGGTGTCTGTAATCACTGGAGGTATTGGGTGCAGCTCTGACTGTGGGTGTGTTACTTGTGCCCATGAGATGGGTTCTTACTGTGCACAAGTCAGTGCTATTCTCAGCCTGCTGTTGTGTTGCTGCACTTGTGACATTTATGTGCATGAACATTGTTCACTGAACTGCCAGATCCAGTGCAATATGTGTGCTGCTCTAGGTGGGTTCCTCTATATTGCACCCTATCCTGGGAGTCAACATTGGAGGGCTGCACAACATTACTGTTCGTGGCAGTGGGAACTGCCTCACATCTGGCTCAGTTTGCTGTGAGGGAGTTATGACTGGGGAGATATGTCTTGGGTATGTGGGTTCGTTATTGCCATATGGTTTGGGTCTTGACTTGCCATATCAGCCTTGGCTTCCTGTACTAACAGTGCATGTGTGTTGAGTTGGCAAATGTTTATTTTTTTATTTTTTATTTTTTGTTTTATTATCAGGAAAAAAAAGAAACATCAGTACACAACTGCTATTGTGATTGCTGTCCCTGTCTTATTATACTTTCGGAACATTGTTGTGGTGCACTCTGGTCTCTGTCTCACCTGTTGCCTCCCTTTACACGTCTCCAGCCACTGCCTGCTCCACTGTGATCCTTGCTGCATATTGCTCCTCCCCCTTAACTCAAGTGGAGGAGGTGGGGGCCCACCGCCAGTTTTATTCAGGGTGATCTGGTGCCTGGACGCAATTAAACGGACCTTCTCCCTGAGGTAGTTCCACCTCTTCCTGAAATTCTCCCATGTGCATGAATAGGTGCTGACTGAGTTGACCCTGTCGACAATCCTCTGCCATAACTCAGTTTTCCTGTCCAACGATGTTTGCTGGACCTGGTGCTCCCATCAGTTGTGGCTCTATTCTGACAATCTTGTCCATAATGACCCGCAACTCATTGTCTGTGAACCGTGGGTGCTGGTGGTGTGTGGCGGTTTGGATGTGGGTGCTGGTAGGTTGTGGTGGTGGTGTGTGCAAGTGTGCAATGTGAAGGTGTTTGTAGGGTATTCAATGTGCTTTGTGGCTCGTGTCTCTGTGGCTGATTGTGGGAGTCGCTAGGGATTATGGGTGTGTGTGGGGTGTTTTATAGTGAAGTGATCAGGTGTGTGTATGTGTTTCAGGTGGGGTATTCGAACTGTCCAATGTGGTGTTGGCTACTATTTGCAGGGCTATGGGGCGAACCGCCAATGGTTTACCCCCATGCATTTGCCACTGTGCTGAAAAAAATGGCTCGTAATAGGGCGGTAGGAATGGTGCTGGCGTGAAGGGGAAAGCATGTGGACAGTTACTCTTTTGACGTTGGTCTGCCTGGCGGTGTTGGTTTTGTGGCTGGATTTGGGTGGTTTGTTATTGAGACTTGTAATACGGTAGTCACTGCTCTGCTACTACAGGCAGTATAGTGGTTGAATTTCACACAGAGGTCTTGCCCAAAGACCACTAAGGTCATAATGAGGACCTTAATCATCACACTTCTTGCCACATTCAAATTTTTATCTCATATATACATTGTATCTAAATAGTAATTCTTTATATTTTTTGTTTTATACAACAAGAAGCATTGGTTCACTTTATAGTAAAACAAATGAGTTGCTAGGACTGACAAAGGACTATTCCTCTAATGGCTTTCATCACAGGTGCCTTTAGAGTCTCTAGCAGCCACACTCGGCAATCAGGTCATTGTTAAGATTAGGTGTGATTGGCCACTCCAAAGCTACTACTGCATGGCTGCTGGTGAAATATTAATTCAGCATGCCAGGCGGCTTTGGCAAATCCAACAAGTCAAGTATGTAACTTAAAATGTGAGCCCAACCTATTGGTGTGTCAGTGTCCGTTTGTTAGCCTCAACATATCTCGTGCTGGTGCGCTTGCGGAGGTCTTCTTCCCACCTCAGGTTCGGAAACCACAAGCACGCTGGTGGAACATCATCAATATCCCCACCATTAGAGCTCGACTAGATCTTTGGACTTTGCAAAGAGTGTAGTAGTCAGATTCATTCAATCACAAATCAATTACATAAAACCATAAATAATTCTGGTCACCACGAACAATTTAAACACTAATGAAACTCCAAACTGAATACATTTTAAAGCTTTATTACAATCCCAAAATCAATGTCACATATATGGTGCGCAAAACTAAGTTATAAACATACATGAAAACCATTGGCTGACCAAAATGACACAAGAGATTTAGCCAACTAAACATCAATACTGATAAACACTCCAAAAGAATGACATAGGACAGCAAAACCACAATATGCACATTAATTACAGATTTCAAAGCAGATGATGGTGACATCAGTAAATAATCAAAATACAGTTGTAACAGGCAGTTGCAGAGCTGTGCCATCCTTATCTCTAACACAAATTGGGACTTGCATGTGTGGGAACAGGCTAACACATGCGGCCAAAAGCAAAAAAGAAAGACAAAATAATTTGGAAAAATAATTTAAATAGGGCAACTCACTCTAAATATGCTGGTGTAAGTGTCTAAACTGAAAGGGAATCAAGAAACACATTTAGTTGTACCTCACCCTCATAAGACAGAAGGCAGGATCATTCATCAGCTTAGGATTCACCTTCTCCCGACATCGGTAGACAGCAGCACCAGGACAGTGCAGAACACGGGCAACACATAGGGCAAGTCAGCAGTTCAGAATTAGTACTAAGCAACATAAACAAATGGGACAATTAAGACTTTGAGGAAACTCATCAAAGACTTGGAGAAGACAAGGAGGTGACAGCAGCAGACTCAAAGCAGGAGTAGATGGACTGTGGCAGAGTTCTAGACAGACTAACTCAGGCAGACTAACTCGACGAACTAACTCTCAATTTCAAAGTCTCTCACTGCCAAATATCTATTATTCTCTTGATTGATCCTTCAGATGGGCTCATTTTACGCACAACATTCAGTGTCCAATGGCTGTCGATGGCACCATCAAGTTTGCAAGTTTTTCAGATTTTCTCAGCAGACGTGCATTGTCATTTTGATGATTTCATACAGTTCTGACAAAATATTACATTTTCTAGCTGTTTGTTGCTACAGAATTCTTTCTCACGACATACAAAATAAGCTATGAATTTCTCACAAAAGAATTGTTTCCTATCTTGTTCGACAGCTAGAACAAATATTGTTACACAGTACTGAAACATGTTCTTCGCCTTCAATACAATATGACATTCAACATCACGTCAGCAACCTAGGGAAAAAAATCAGGTGAGAGGGAACAGACTAGGTAAGTAATTTTCCTCTACTGTGGCAAAAATAAAACTCTGAGGCCTAGTCAAGCTAAGAAAGCCTAAATGCACATTAATGCATATAAATTGTATTGCGCACCTTACAATTAAATCATATATGAAAAGCACATTATTTTATTGAAAACACTATTTACGTTATTAGAACACAATTTAAATGTGCATTTATTATTCTGCACATATGAAATGCATATTAATAAAATTCATTTAATTCAATATAAGTTCTATGAATTCATATTCATTTAATATTAATTATATATCTAATTTTTACAGTTTCTTTTTAAAGATAATGCTTTCAATGTTAACTCTAATCAGTATTTCACTCAAATATAAATGCACAATGCCTACATGTTAAACACAGCGTCAAAATATTGATGTCAGACACATTGCCAACAATAATTTAAATGTGCACATTTTACATTTCCATGTTAATTTCTCTATTAGACTTTTAAATTGAAGGTTTGTAAGTCAACATATGCTAACTTCTAAACTGCTAATGTATTAGTAAAATTTGATCTTTATCAGGAGCAAGGCTGGCAAATCCTATGCATCAAATTTTAATATAAGTTTATGAATAACACTTTTAAAAATTCTATTTTTATTTGAAAATTGGAAAGCGTTACATGCTGACTAGGGATATTTCAGGAATTGTAGTTTGGTCCGCTCCTTGCTAAAGGCAAAAAAGCATCAAGTCACTCCTAGATATAAAAATGCGCATCTGTCATCTGATTGTTATAAACGCCCTTCACAATCTCCAGGGAATTAACACAGTTTGAAATAATATCTCTATTAACTATTTTCTTGGAGACAAATACTATACATTAAAGGAGATACAACTTCACAAGGGAGTAACTTCAAAGCAAATCCTTTTACACCCTAATGGGTTTGACTTGTCTGAAATGCTTTACAATGTTTTTGAACAAATTGTTCCAAGTATTCACTTTCACAGATGATGCAGACACATGAGCAGACATTTAAGTATGTGAGAGTTGTAACCCGAAGAAGCAGTATACCTACTTTATATCATATTACTCACATAAAACAAATCTTAATATAGCTGACTGAATGTATTGCATATTCATTTTGTTCCTATTGCACAGCTGAGACAGTACATAAATACTAACTGAAGCTATGCCCTGTTGCTTTCTTAGACTTAGACTGTTTTTGCTATCCCCATCTTGTTTATTGAATGTCTGAATTTTTCAAAGCTCTAACAGCTACTTCTACATTGAAAGTATTTTTTAAAACATCAACAACATAATGCATCAAATGTAATTGGCCTATTGTAATTTTTGGACTCCTCTCCTCTCCTGTCCTCTCCCTTCCTCTGCTCTCCTCTCCTCTCCTCTGCTATGCTCTCCTTTCCTCTCCTCTCCTCCTCCTCTTCCTCTTCCCTTTCCTCTTCCTCTTCCTCTTCCTCTTCCTCTTCCTCCCATCCCCTCTCCTTCGCTTCTCTTCTCTCCTCTCCAACCCTTCCCATCTTTCTTCTCTCTGAATGTATTTGTACTTTAGGGTGAATCCAGCTGTCACCCCTCTTCCTGAAGGTTATTGTGTGACTGCTATTGGCCAATGTATTGGTCCTTCAAGATGGTGTCTACTATTCATGATGAATCTTCTTTCGAGCAGTACTCACAGTTATTGCCCATATTTGACTGATCCATTATGGCTGTGGTTCAATGACACAATAACATAGTAATCAATCAATCAGTCGGAATTCATATAAAGAGCGACTACTCACCCGTAAGAGTCTCAAAATGCTGAGTGTGGGGAGGGGTTTAAAAAAATTGTTGACAGAAATATTGTGTTAAAAATATTGTTTACTACAATATTGTGTTCCTATACAGAAAATGGAAATGGCAAAAGTAGTGAGAAATAATACTGCAAAAAGTAATATGAGGCAAAAATATAATCTATTTAACGTGCATACAGTTTAAAGCAGTAAATGTTAAACATTAGGATAAATACAATTAATATAATGTAAAGTAAATAAATTAAACTGATCAATTAATACAATATCTGTATAAATATATAACTATATAAACACACACATATATATAGTATTACACAATTAGTGAATTTATTTTTTTCACCTTTTCTTCATTTTATATATTAAAATATTATATGTACGCATATGTATGTATATAAATGTGTATGTGTGTATGTAGATGTATGTATACACATCACTTTGTGGGAACATTGGCTTATTTTGAGTTAATGTATGAACTATCAGCACTGAGTGACTTGTGATTTCATTTATGGGAGTGTTTATAATTAGAAACTTTAACAATTGAAATGCTGTTTCACAATGATTCCCCTGTGTATTGAACATTAAAACCACAAGTCCCAGAATGGCTGTTTGTGTAGAAAGAGCAGGTTAATTGGAACATGGTGCGTATACAGATGGAAATTATCTGTGGAAGACAAAAGGAAGCCTCTGAGAGTGCAGCATTTTTGTTTGGCAAAGTAACAGAGGTATGGTCTTAACCTCGTGCTGGCACGGGCAGTTTGAGTCTTGCGCTGTAAGGCCACATTGTTTGGACTATACATATATGCATATACAGTACATACATAGAGAGAGAGAGTGAGAGAAAGATATATATAGGTATATATATATATATATATATATATATATATATATATATATTTATATATATAAGGTAAAAAATCCTCATAAAAAAACAAGAAAAAAGCGCTCACTCACTTCATTGTGAGCAAACCGAAGTGGTTGAAATGTGTCATTGGGGCAATCAATATGTTCATCATAGGATGTCTGGGTGCATGTGTGTTTTGTCGTTTCTTTACGAGGACTTTTATCATTGTTTATGGCGAATCCACCGTGCAACGCTCCACCCCTGCAGGACATCGGTAACGGAATCTTTGCAGTTCATACATGTGAGTATATACATATTTATACACACACCCACATGCTACTTAAAGCAGCTCCTTGGTTGCTGGAGCAATGGGAACGTGAGGGAGGCCTTGAGGCTCCCCCTGCGGTCCCAGATAATTTGTAAAGGTCCAAAAATAATAAAATTAAATAATGAGCAGGCACCATGGGGGAGGCTTTGAGGGTCCCCCTCCAATCCCAGAGAGCTTGTAAAAGGCCAAAAATAATTAAAAATAATAATAATGAGCAGGGATCATGGGGGAGGCCATGATGCTGCCCCCCGCAGTCCTGGATAACCCATAAAGGGCAAGGAAAATAACTAAAAAAATAAACATGTACCGTAATGGTGAAGGTGACAGACCTTCACCGTTACAGTTGAGGGTTCAACTCCAGCAGCAGTCATTTCCTTCCTTTAATTTCTTTTCAACTGCAAATGTTTAAGGCTAATACTGAAAGGTGATCTTACTATTTTAAATTGAGAAATACATTTTTATTTTCAATTTGAGCAGCAATACAGCAATATATCATTCTAAGTATATCATACATCAAAGCCTACAAAACTCTCTATCTCTATGTCTCTTCCCACTCTCAAACCCACTCAGACCCTTACACAGCCACTCACAGACCCACCCAGACACTCACACACCCACTCACAGACCCATTCAGACCCTCATGTACCCACTCAGAGCCCCACTCAGACCCTCACGCAACCACTCACAGACCCCCCCAAACACTCAGACACCCACTCACAAACCCCCTCAGACTCTCAACCACCTACTCATAGACCCACTGACACCCTCATGCACCCACTCACAGACCTGCGCAGACACTCACGCACTCTCTAGGACACTGATGCACGCAGTCTCACACCCAGATGGAGACTCTCACAGCCACTCTCACCCCCAAATACATCCTCTTACACCTATTATATGCCCAGAGAGACAGGCTGTGGCCAATTTCCGCTGTGCAGAGCCAAAGGGCCATGTGCAGAGTAGAGTTGGCTGGCTAAGGGGATTGGCCGCAGGGACTAGCTGCAAGGAGTAACATGTCCCAAAGGAGAAGAGAGAAGTCAAGGTATTGTGGCATGCAGAGCACGGGAGAAGGGAAGTGTCAGTCAAAATTGTAAGCTTTCCTGGAGCAGTAAACTAATATTTAAACGTATATATATATATATATATATATATATATATATACCATTTTAGGTGTGGCCTCATAACTGCTGCACCTTTATCTGGTGTCAAATCTTTTAGCGATAGGTGAATATGAGGCAGTATGTGTATTATAGCTTTATGATTGGACCAGGAAGAGAAGAATTCAAGTGTCAAGCATAATGTGTGGCCTTTAGTTGTTGTACCATGCTAATTAGGGGTGGTTGGAACCGCACGGAATCTCGCAGAGTTTTTATAGCTCTGCAGAATTTACATGGAGTAAAACTCTGCGAGCCCCGCCCACCACTGGTAATAAGTGTTGTTAATTATAAAACCATTGTCGGTCAATCAAAGTTCCAACATTTTCAATATTACAACACTTCCAATAGCACTTCAGAGTGCTCCATGTAACTCACAGACCTAGCTCTGAAAAAGTATTTGCAAGCTTTGAGTCCTTCCAAGAAATATCATGGATCTTGTCCAAGAAATCAGTTGAAATATGATGGGAACACTGTTACATACTGAAAGAGAAATATATCGACAAATCTTGATGTATTCTCCAGTAGGGAGCCCATTAAGCTAACAATTGGATGATCTGGTGGATTTTTGATACTCGTATGTACTTTGGGGTGAAAAATAATAGTTGCCATAATTGGATGCTCAGTTTTCAAATATTTATACTCATCATGATCAATTAAATCCAAATTCTGCAGTGATCTCTTTCATTGCATTTTTATTCACCTTAGTATAACTTTGTTCAGTTGTGAGCTGTCTGTCAGCTTCCCGCACATACTTAGAACATTCCTGGATCACTATGTTACTGCCTTTATCCGAGGCCTGGATCACGATTTGTTGCTCTTCCTGTAATTCTCTTATAGCTAGCCATTCTTTGTAGGTTAAATTATTTCTCCTCTCAGCTTTTTTATGGGCTAATCAATTAGTCTCATCCACCATAAGTTCCTGAAATAATCAATGTTATTGCCAGTGGGCATTTGAGGGACAAACAGCCATTGAGGTTTGCAGTCACTTTTTCCAGATTCCTAGGTGGCTAAGCCCTTTCTTTTGGGCAATTTTACTTCTGATGTTTCTTGGAAAGGATCTCCATTATTTAATTTAACTCTACCTCCAGAGTTTCCAATGCTCTTAAATCTGGTAAATCTCTAGCTAAGCGCACAGATGCCATTTTCTCCTTTTTTTCTTCACTAGTTGTTCCGGGATGGGTCGAGAAACATTTCTTTAATTTTAATTTCCTTGAGAAGTTTTATAAATCTATTCTCATATTTGTGAGATCCAAATAGGTTTCTGGGCAGAATGATAAACCCTTGTTCATTGCCCTAATCTGATTTTCCGTTAGGGCTTTAGATGAAAGATTAATTATCAGGTTCTCACTTAGTGATCGTTTCATTTTCTTAACTCTTTCTTTTCTCCTCCTGGCTTTGTTCTTCTGTCTTCTTTTGCTTCTCTGTACCTTGGTCTTCCCCTGCCTCTTTTGATTGTACTTCCCCTTCCACTTTGCCTTGTGCACATTTGAATGAGTCTCATTTCCCTGGAAAAATCCCAATTTGGGGAAGAGAGACCTTCATCTGCTGAACTGATCTCTGAGCTATTAATACGTTTTAGTGTCTCTTCATGGCCATGGGCTATAGCCATGGTTTCTCTAATTCTTCTGGCATAAATCCAAACCTCCCTGCAAAATTATATATATATATATATATATATATATATATATATATATATATATATATATATATATATATACCTAGTAGGTAGTTATAGTTAGGACCAACTTTTCCTATAGTAGGAGAGTTTTTTGTTTTGCCAATTACGTTGGTGTCATTTGATGAATCTTCACAACATTTTCAAAATGAGTACACCAACTAGTTCAGCTGCTGCCTTGAAAGTTTCTGGGTGATTTGTCAAGCGGGTCGAGATTATAGGAGTTTCCAATCTTTAGACACTACTACAGTCCAAGCTGCTGAATGGAATTACACCAAATTTGGCAGGAAGCTAAATCCACAGACTGTACATTCTTTTATTTGGTGGAAATCTATTCAGTAGTTTAGGAGTTATTAAAGGAAAAAGAAATATGCATTTCTATAGGCACAGACCCTTCAGGAATCCACTTGTGAAGGATTCGCAGATCCAGGGGAAAAGCAAGGCCCTGACTGGCTGGCTGCAATTTGAGAGAAAAATTGAGGCCACCATTTTGCTTTTGTTGGGGGGGGCGGGATAAAAACAGTATAAAAAACATATAAGGGTCAGGATGCAGGTATCCTGACCCCACAGGACACATCATGAGCAAACAGTTGCCCAATTTTATTTTCTTGGCCAATCTGCGTATTGGGAAAAACAATATGCCCACTACATCCAACCCTAGCTGCAAACTAGATTTTATTAAAAAAATAACAATCGGACCAAGAATAGTAACTACTAAAATTAATATACAAACTGAAAAACATTAAAATAACTAACAATTATTTTTTTAAACTATATGACTGAAAACGATTTTTAAAAATACGACATTCTCGAAAACGATGTTATTTACCAAATAAACAGATATTCTTGACAACGATATCATTTACCAGACTGCAACATTTATGTGACAAAATATTTCAAGCTCGACATTTTGTCCAAACACCATGATTACTTGGAATTCAAGACCGTTCCAGACGTGTACTTCCTGTTCTGGTGGAACATAGGCACTTTGAATGCTGCTTCACTTACTACACTGCCAGCCTTCATCTTTGAGCTGCTCAGTTGTGGGTATTTCTAAAGCGCTGCTTTTCTTCATGCTCCAGTGAAAAAAAAAACTGGTAACCGCCAATGCAATTTCTACAGTTGCAAGTACTTGTGCTCCTTTAAGAACAGTGCGCCTGAGGATTTAGTTTGCTCAGGAAATTTACTCTCTGGTGGCATTGGCACTACTTTCCAGAGGACTTCCTTCTGTTACACGTGTCACTGTTCCGTTTCCAGAGGTATCTCTCCGACTTCAACAGCCTTGAGCAGGTTGTGACAACAGTGAGTTTGGCTACCGGCCTGAAGCAGCTAAGAACGTTGCTGAGAATGTTGCCATGTCATGCACCCTAGCCTAAACCCCTCTTTAGGATACCCGTTTTATTGGCCGTGAAGGCTGCAGGTTTGATGGAGCTCCTCTTATAGTCAAAGAATTTCTAAATGCAATTTACCTTCTGCCCTATGCAAGTTAATATTGATTGTGTTAAAGCAGTTTTTTTGTTGAGACATCTGATTGCTGCTGCCTCGGTTACAGGGTGTGTTACTTCCAATGGACCACATCTCAATGATTACATTATTTTTAAACCTATTTAACCAAATATATTAACAACCTGATGATGTTTCTGTAGAAAGACCACTATATTATTTCCATAACGTTTCAATGGGTGTCTAACTATGGATGCCGCACTGCTAACAATTAGTTACAACATAATTCTGCAATTTTGATGTCACCCCTTTAAACGTATTTTGATTAAGAGATAAACGGTGACTTGACATCTGGGGCTCATCATGATTGTCTTGCACTTTTGTTTGATCAAATCTCGCTTACTGACAACTTATTCTTTTACAGAGCAACGCAAAGAAAAGGAAAACAAACTTTGTTCATGAATCTGAGTCAGCAGGTGCTGCCCACTCTTCCCTTGTCTCGATGTGTGGGCATATGAAGAAAGAAAGATCAACATAGACCATTACCAATAAGTAAAGGGCCAACTCGAGTCTCCTTTGGCTGTATCTTTATTATGTTTGTAATATAGACAGGACCACTGGAATAATGGGATTGTGCAGCCGGTGCATCTTTCAGATAATAATGGATTTGCCTTGTTTGTCACATAATCCATCATCTGCTGCATAATCTGCACATTTTACTGACAACATTTCTTTGTTCTAGCTCAGACTGATTCAAAAGTTACCAAAAACACAGCAGCACGTGTTGCAGCCCAGTGGAAGGGCCTTACCAAAGGTTGAATTGTCACCTTTCTGTTTCTTGATGCTATATTTAAGAGTTAAACTGGCACCAGTGAGGTGCAACCTATGCCCAGCAATGGTTAACATGTGTTAAAATGTAAAAATAATGAAAATATACTATCACAAAATGTGCCGCATAATGGTGCATAATTTGCCTTTTCTGGCCACATAATTTAGTTAAGCCTGCTCCATAATTTTGCCCTCCTCTGCCTCATGATTCCAGTGGCCCTAATTATAGCCTGTAAAACCTGCATAATTGCTTGAAGTACATGGAATACGTAGACCTAATAATTCTCCTATGCAGTTTCATGCTATAACTCAATAATATTCTGGTAGGCTTTGCGTGCTCTTGATCTCCTGGAATCAGATGCCTGTTACATAGATGTTGTTTGAGTCGAGGTAAAGTAAGAATCCACTTACTGCGTGAGGAAAATATAGATGGGTGTGACAGAAGTCATTAATGGTAGGAAGTTAGTTTCTGGTCCATTGAAGATTGAAACTATGCCACTTCATACTTAAGGTCATTTGTGACCTTAAAGAAATGCGTTAATTCAATAGTTCGATAGTATTACCTTTACAATTATTTCTATGATCTTTCAATTACCTTGACTGGCATGGTGTTGTTTTCATATTGTTTAGGTAAAAGTGTTCCATAGTCAAAGAGCAATATATGTCAGTGGGCAGTTGTTGACATGAACATGGGCACCATCCAGGACAAAGCAGGGATGGACTGTATTTAGATGTGGGTATATACCAAAAGTGTAAGTTTACAATTGTCAGGTATTCACAAAGGTAAGTTATGAGTAGTATCTTTACATCTGCACTCGGGGCGGATCATACCCCCCGGGCGGATCATCCACACTCTCAGGGTAGATGATGCAAAAATGCATATTGACACACCTGTGTAAGAGCCTACCATCCCCCCACCCAGCTGGAACTCCTTAGCCCACACCCAATCCCAGCATTGCTGCACACATAAAACAAAGCTGCCACAAACAAACCTTTTCTGTCTTTTCAAGATGTCGCTGTTGCGATGTGAAAGGATGATTTGAGGAGAAGGAGGAGGAAGAGAGTAGAGAAGCTCTTCAGACAAAGGATCAACCTCTTTGGGATGTTCAGCCAAGATGTCATGGCAAGATATTGTTTTTCTCCTGGTACCATCTTGGAAGTGGTTTGTGAGTTGGAGCAGGATCTTGAATTTAGGTCACCCACTCCAGAAGCGCTAAGCACGGTCGGGCCTGGGTGTAGTACAGAAATGCCAGCAGATGCTTGTGCTGCCCATTATACAAAACGGATGGTGCTGGTGGAGATATAGTGCCTGCACTAGCACCAGTGGGTGTACACTCATTGGAATAGGGGCACAGCACTATGCTGATTGTGGAAAAACTTTGCCACTGCAGCCACTGCACAGATGAGATGCGGCGCAGAGGCAAAGAAGCTTTTAGGAGGTGCACTGTCAGTGTCCCACATAAAAGGTGGCCCACTGTCAGCCCATACCCTAATGAGAACCCCCTTTAAGGGAGCTGGGTGATCCTAAGGAGTCCACAGACATCCTTTTGCAGGTGAGTCTAGTCATCCACTGCACCTACCTGCAAGGGCATCTCTAATTCCCCCTCAAAAGTGCTTGCAAGTTGACATCTGCACAGTGCTACATGGAGTGGCTGCTGTACTACAGCTTATTTGTCAACTTGACTGGGCTTCACCCAGGGCAGTGTGAGTGTGCGGCTGCCCTGGGGGCACTGCGTTCATTGCAATGGGGCTCACTTTCCTACATTGCATTTGGATCTCCGTCCTGGTGAAGATGGAGAATGTGTGTCCCATGCCCCAGTCATCAATGTGGACAACAGCATGAATCTGTTTCTCTGGGGCCACATAATACTGGGACTACCTAGCAAACACCCTCTCAGTGTGTATGTCCATATCAATATCCCTGACTTTGTGGGTGCCTTGTCCACAGATCCTTCAACCATGTTGGGTGAGGTTGGTTCAACGGTGCAGCAGGATGACAGGGGATCCTGCTTGTAGGTGTGGCTGACTCTGAATGAACATGAAATGGATGTCAGTCCTTCCATATATTGAAACTTATTTGGAGTTCACTACTGATTGTGGATGAAATTCCAAAACACAAATCTGAGCCTGAATCACATGGGCCTCCACACTTGGATATCTCATTATGGAAATCTTACCCCAAGTGCAATGACTAAGGGGTCCCTGCACTGGTGTGAAGGTGATGGGCGTGGCTAGGTTGACCAGGGGGGTTACTGAGCATTTGCCAGCAGGGCTGGAGGGGTGGGAGCAGGTCCCATTACTGTGTTTGTGTTCAGATCTGGCACTGCAGTATGTACCCCCAGTTACAAAGCAGCAATTTTGCATGATCCTCACACTTGCATTTACTGTCTTTGTGTTGGGGTTGGTATTGAAAACTTGCCAGTGCTGCTATGGCTTCCCAGTCTTGCTCCATACTACTGGCCCTGGGGTACTTGGCACTATGGCCATCATTACGACCCTGGCAGTTTGAAGACCACCAGGGCCATGGTGGTGGTCTTAGCGCCATTGGGTTGGCGGTGAAGACTGCCAAACTATCATACTCCGCCCATCCCACTGCTTTTCTGCAGTCCACCGGGCTGGAGGTGAGCACTTCTGGCCCAGCGGATGGCATATTACCACTAGCGGTATTACGACACGGAAGACCACCAGCATTTTTCTGGCGGTCGCACCGTCAGAAAAAGCTGGCAGCCTTGTATACCGGTGACATGAATCTACATTCCTGTTGCCGGGATACTCCCTCACACATTTCCATATACCGACACACATTATCCCACATACTCCCACACACAAACACAACCCTACTCACCCACGCACTCGCGTCATACACCCACATTCATACTACTATGCTTCCCCAAACATCGCACTCATGCACTCAATCGTTCACACATGCACACAGACACTCACACCACCCCAATCTACTTGCACACACGTACCCCCAATCCACAAACACTCACGCAGCCCCTCACCCATCCACAATTATTCACACACACAGACACGCACCCACAAACACCCCGCATTCATGACATCCACACACGTACTCACACACTTACCCTCCCCTGACAGACGATCCACCCACCTCATCTGTTCTGGAGGTCGTCTGGGAGGGGAAGGGTCCCAGCGCTGCCACCGTTGGCAGCGCCCCAACATCAGGACACAGCCATGCCGTATTGAGGGTCGTAATATGGTGTGTGGCGTCCTTTTGGCATGGCGGTACTGGCGGTGGAACCGCCTCTTCACCACCGACCGCCAGCGTGACTGGTGTTGGAATGCCACCCGAATTGAGGCGGAATTCTGAAATCAGTCGTAAAAGGGTGGTCTTAAGACTGCTGGCACTGGTCGTCTTTCGGCACCTGTAGCTTTGGCGGTCTTACGAAAAAACCGCCAAAGTCATAATGAGAGCCACTGTGTCCAGGGATTTACATCACTACCTGCACCTACTTTGGTAATACAGTACATTCTGCTTAAATGTAAGCAAGAAATGTTGACCACATGTACCATAATGCAATGCAAAGGGGACTGCTGTACTGTAGAGTGTATCTACAAAACCTTCCCTTTCTCCCTTAGTATTCCTGCCCTTCTTATACATGTTTGCAGATGTCACATGTTTTTTTGTATTCCACTTTGATTGAAGATCCTAGGCCCCACATGCGGATTCTAGCCTCTGCATGTGGAGCGTATGCTATGCTTACGAGTGCAGATGATCCGCACTCGGGGCATAGAATCCAGAGATGGGCCAGAACCCAATGTATTTGTCTAGGAAATGACACAGAAGAAATGCAAGGCAGGATATTCATGACAGGAAGATGCAGGCAGCTATTTCAATATCATTCTGAGGCATCCCCACCTACAGATAGGATCCTCTACCATCCTGCAGCTCTGTTTACCCTAACTTCCCCCAACATGGCTGAGGGAGTGGATGAGAGGGCACCCGCCTTCAGGGAACATGAATTGGACATTTGAGCTGGGAGGTGCTGGACAATTACACTCAGTTTTATGGGGGACCCAAAGACAGATGAACAATGCACTTCATGCCTGACTCTGGGAGTAGATTGAGCAGTGCTGCAGTGCAGGGGCATCTACCAGCGGCAGGCCAGGACATGCTGCAATCACTGGGAGGACCTGAAATGTTGGGCCCGAAGGAGGGCTGAAAAACTATTGGGTTAGTTCTCCCAGCCCCATGTGCACTGGCCCCGCCTCATGCCACTGTACAGGAGGGTCCTGAGGACAGCATTGGCCAACCCTTCATGCTCGGCTGGAGGAGTTGAAGCAGCAGAGATGGTAAGGGCATGGCCTGCAAAATGTGCCTGGAAGTGTCACAGTTTGCACGCTTCTGTAGTCTGCCAGTCTCAGGGCACCACCTAGTTTCTTGCTTGTTCGGGATTGGCTAAGGTAAGGGGGACTCCTTGCAGTAGCCTTGGTGCTGCTGACAATTCAATGCCTAGCAGGCTGTAACCTCCATAAGGAGTCCCAGAGACAAAAAAAACAATATTGGGGAAAAAACCTCAGATCACAGGAACTCCTGAAAGAGGCAAAAAGAAAAGCTGAAAAGATTGAAGAATCAGGAACAACAAAACTGCAGGCAAAAAACGGGATAGGCCCAAAAACACAGGAAGGAGGAGTGTGGAGCACCACCAGGACAGAAGTGTTTGCAACACAAGGAAAAGAAGAACTTTTATGCTTATATACTGACAAACAGGAAGTGACATGCAGGAAGACTAAAAGATACCAGCTTGGATTGGGAAAGTCACATACAGGTGAATGGAAAAATTGCCATAGTAGAAAGGTAGGAAGCAATGCATGCAGGGAAGAAACACAGACACCTGGGAAGAAGAAAATATGGCCACAAAAAGGAAAATGTAAAAAGAAAAGAGAAAGAAGGAAAAAGAAGTCCAGCAAGCAGGTAAGAAAAATTACAGGGGGCGCAAGCGAATGCGGCGCAACCCAGAGCCCAAGAGAGGACTCCTGAGCCACACTGCGGTCGAGAAAACAGGTCGTAGTCCAAAAAGCGGCAGAACCGGTCGCCTAAAACACAGATCGCCAGTCTGACCATGACCTCCCTCCCCCGAAGCTCCAGGTTTGTCTGGAAAAAGTTGAAGAATCTGCAGAGCAAGCGGGGAGCATGAACAGAGGAAGCATCCTCCCAAGAATGGTCACTTTGGGGATATCCTTTCCAGTAAACCAAAAACTGGAGACGATTCCGTAAAAGGCAGGAATCACAAATCTCTTGTACCTCATACTCAGGATGGCCATCAACCAAAAGAGGAGGAGGACAATGGGCATGTCTGTGATATGGATCAGGAACAAAAGAGTTGAGTTGAGACACATGAAAAACTGGATGAACTTTCCAGGTCCGTGGCAAACGAAGTCGAACAGAGACTGGATTCAACAGATGCAATATTCTAAAGGGTCCTTAATAATGGGGCTTGAACTTATTCTGGGACAAACGAAAGGGCAGAAACTTAGAAGAAAGCCATACTTTATTCCCAGGCTGGTAAGATGGTGCAGTACTATGCCGGGTATCAGCTACTCTTTTCATGTAACATTTTGTAGCTAAAAGATTGTTATGTATCAAGTCCTGTACATGGCAGAGACTTCGAGCAAATGAGGTAACTGCTGGAACAGTGGAGTGTTCACGAGTGACATTAGGAAAATCCGTAAGATGGAAACCAGAAGTACAAAAAAAAATTTGTGGAACCTGTTGCACTGTGGACCATATTATTATAAGAAAAGTCTGCCAATAGGAGATACAAGGACCAATTGCTTTGTGTGGCATTACAAAAACAGCGAAAATATTGTTGTTTCCCTTGATTTAGGCATTCTGTTTGACCATTGGTCTGAGGATGGAATCCAGATGATAGAGCAACATATTTCTGTAAAAATATACAAAAAGCTCTCCAAAAACATATTGGGGTCTTCAATCTTACCCGTGGAAGAGCATGTAGGCGGAATATATCCTGCATAAAGATTTGGCTCATTTACTTAGCGGTGGGTAATTTCTTCAAGGCAGTAAAATTAGCCATTTTGATAAACAAGTCAACAGTTACCGTTATGACGTGGTGTCCTGCAGAAGATGGTAGAGAACAAATTATATCTATGGACAACGTATGCCACAGGAAGGATGGAACAGGTAGGGGCATAAATAAACCTGCTGGCTTAGTTTGTGGTATCCTGGTCTGAGCACATATTGGGCAAGAATTTACATATGTTTCAGCGTCAGTCTTTAAAGTTGGCCACCAAAAAGAACGAAGGAGCAATTCCTGCGTGTTCTTGATCCCACAGTGTCCAGCAATTGGAGAGTCATGACACATTTGGATGGCTTCTTTTTGAACTTTCTTAGTAGGCAGAAACAATGTTTCTTGATGATAATATTATTCCTTGTTCTTTTTTAAGTGAGGACTTAGAGTGTTCCATTCTTTAAGAGGTAGATTCTGATATTCTGATTTCACGTGGTCAAGAAATGATTGTACGACTCCAATGATTCGACATGGTTCTTTGATATGTGGGGAAGCATTAATCGTGCTTTCCGGATATCAGTGGGATAAAGCATCTGCCACAAGGTTTTGGGACCCAGATTTGTATGTGACTACAAAATCATACTGACTGAAAAAGAAAGCCCATCTGGCTTGACAACTGTTTCAACATTGAAAGCTATGAAGGCATTGTAGATTATGATGATCAGTCCTGGTTTCAAATGTCTTCTTAGTACCCATCAGAAAATGCCTCCATTCTTTGCAGGCGGCTTTTAAAGTGAGCAATTCCCTTTCCAACACAGAATAGTTGCGTTCAGCATCCGTCAGTACCTGGGATATATAAAAGGCAGGATGTTCTAAGCCATTGTCTTCTTGTCTTTGTAGTAACATAGCTCCAATGACTCTGTGTGATGCATCAGTGACCACTATGAATTTCTTAGTTCTGTCAGGATGATGTAATAGCGGGGCTTGAGTAAAAGCATGTTTAAGATGCTGAAAGGCCCTTTCTGCACCTTCAGTCTAAATTAAACCCTTTTTGAGGCTTTTTTGATGGTCTGGGTTATAACCTTGTTGTTGGGCAAACTCCTTTATGAATTGTGGATAAAAGTTGGATAGCCCTAGAAAACACTGAGTCTCTTTAATACAAGCAGGAGAGGGCCAGTCAAGAATGGCTTGTACCTTTTCTGGATCCATGGTGATGCCGACTTGATTGATACAAAAACCAAGATATTGTCCCTCGGTCTTGTTCAACTCACATTTTTCAGATTTGCAATACAGATTGTTTTGTCAAATTCTTTCTAAAACCGGAAGAACATGCTTAGTATGTTGTTTGGGGGTAACAAGAATGTATCTGAATGTCATCTAGATATATTAGGACACTTTGGTTCAAGAGATCAGAGAACACTGAGTCCATAAATCTTTGGAATATGGAAGGTGCGTTGGTTAGGGCAAAAGGCATAACGTGGTATTTAAAATGGCCCAAAGGAGTACGGAAGGCTATTTTCTATTCGTCACCCTCGTAATTTGTAAACGATGATAGGCACACCGCAGATCCAACTTAGTAAATATCTTGGCTCCTTGGACTGCTTCTAAGATATCCTGAATAAAGGGCAGAGAATACCTATCCTTGATGGTGATCTTATTCAACTCTCAAAAGTCAATACAGGGGTGTAGGTCCTTAGTCTTAATTGGTACAAAGAAAAGAGGAGTCCTGGCAGGTGACGAGGAGGGAGCTATCAATCCACTCTGTAGGTTTTCATCTATGTATCCTTTTAGCACCTTCATTTCTTGTTCAGATAAGGAATACATTCTTCCAAATGGAACCACTTCCCCAGGTATGAAGGGAAAGGTACAGTCATATTCCCGATGAGGAGGCAAAATGAGCTTTATAGGTTTCTGGACCACGTCAGAGTATTCTTGATAGCAGCTGGTCACTCCTTGGATCATGTTGATGGTACAACCTGCTTCTTTGGGGGTTATGATGAGACACTTAAGGGGCCAATAAGAGTCTGTCGAAAACAGCAATGTTGTTGACAAAGTTGGGATGAAAGCGATATAGTCATTGTCTCCCAATTAATATATGGATTGTGCCGTGATAGCCAAGGAATACCCAAAATCATAGTATGATTAGGGGAAGATATCAAGTTGAAAGTAATGTATTCCTGATATCTTCCAAATTGCAAGCAAAGGGTAGGAGTGGTATCAACCACTAGTCCAGAGGTTAGAGGAGAGCCATCAACTGTTTGGACATGTTCTGGTATCTCTTTAGGAACACAAGGCATTCCTTTTTCTTTAGCCTACTTCTCATCTAAATAAATCCCACTTGCTCCAGAATCCAGATGCAAATACTTGTTCTTCTTGATTATTAGGGCACTGTAGGATTACGGACAATATAAAGAGAGCTGTTGTGTTTTCCTTTAAAGAGCAGATAGAAGGTATCTCAACACCTCCCGTCCCCTTCTGTCTCACAGGGGATGGGTTGACATTTCCCAAAGGTCTGGAAGGACGAATAGAACACATTCGAATCAAGTGACCCGCATTGCCACAATAAAGACACAGGCCCTTACGTCATCTGTTATCTCGCTCTGATTCAGATAAAGGTCCACGAACAATATCTATTTGCATGGGTTCTTCTTCAATAGAAGCTGGGTTCTATGATCGTTTTCATCAGGGTGACATACTGGGGGGCCAAATGTTCCTGACTGGGACTGCACCCTGGTCTTTCGTTTCTCCAACTTAAGTTCTCATTAACGGTACTCTATGTTTAGTGCCAGATCCATCAGTTCTTTCAAAGATTCTACATGAGTGGAATGCACCAATTGATCCTTTATTTCGTCTTGTAGTCCTCGAAGGAAGAGAGTTACAAAAATGCGTTCTACCCAAGTGGTTTCTGCTGCTAGCTGTTTGAAACGGGTTATGCAATTCAGGACATCCTGATTGCCCTGTTGTATATCGCATGAAGCTTCTTCAGCAGCGGCCTCCAGTCCAGGATATTCTAACATCTGTTTTAAGGCCTTAATAAAGGCTAAATAGTTTGACAATAAATAGTCTTCAGCGGCTACCAAAGGGGTTGCCTAGGCTAGGGCCGGGCCAGACAGGGCGCTGATCAGATAACCTACTTTGGTCTTCTCTTGAGTAAACTGAGTGGGCTGAAATGCAAAATATAATATTAAGGCATCTAGGAACTCCTTTAATTGCAGGGGGTGTCATACCCTGTACAGGGAGAGGACGTGCCTGTGCAGTGGAAGGTGTGTGCAAGGGGAGTGTCCCCATCGTAGATTGTTGGGGTCCCTGTGCAGATTTTCTAACCAGGGGCTGGGTCATTCTGTACACCAAATATGCTGGGCAAACATGTCAGACAGTGTAGGCCCTATCTCACAAATGTCATGCCTCACATCTGACTGCTGCTGGACAAAATCTTCCTCCCACACTCCAACATGAATATATGTCAGCCCTCTCTACCTGGAACAGCCTCGGATGCAACCAGCATGGTCCACCAGCAGGGGGAGGGTGGCAGGTGAGAGGTTGTGAGAAGGAGATTTGTGCCTTGGACCTACCTGTCCCTCACCAGGGCTGGCATGTACCCCAGATGTTAGAGAGAAGGCTTGGGGGACACTGTCAGAATAGGCATGTGCAGAGGATGTTAGGGCTGTGAGGAGGTGAGGTTTGGGTTGTACTGTAAGGAGGATGGGCAATCCTTTGGGGGTCTAAGAGGAGGAACCATGCCAAACCTCAGCAGATGTGGGCTTTGTTGGTAAGCTGCATGGGTCAACAAGAGTGGTCAGGGGATTGGGCGCTACATCTCTTGAAATCGTCCTCTGATCTACCTCTTCCTCTACTTCCTCCCCCTACTCCTGGGCATTTCCGGCAGATGGTAAGACAGCTTGGAAGAGGCAGGGGTTGTCCCCTTGAATTACCTGTCGCCCACTACTGGAAGATATTCTTTCATCCAGACTGGATTCATCCTCCTCACCACCTGTAAGACAGAGGTTGCAACAGGTAAATATTTGCCTAACAATATCGTGTGGTGTAACACAAGGATTAAGTAAAATTATCTTCACATCAATGGATGTTAAACATGTGACCTGGTTTGTGTACACCTACATATGACAGCTGACACTGTAGCATTGAGGTGCTCAGGTATGAGGGTTGATGGCTTCCCAGGGAATCTGAAAGGCAAGTTAGAAGCTTAACATGCTGTGCTCGAAATAGAACTAGCTGAGAGAGAGTAGAAATTATTAACACCATGATAGCGTTATTCTTATGTTTCACTCTCCTCATGACTATTTCAATCCTACTGTGTTGTATGGTTCTGATTATTGCGGCTCATACCTTAATATCTAAAATGCAGTCGTTTTATTAAAACAATCTATAAAACTCAAACTGCCTTTGTCATTCGTATATGAGATCATACTGGAAATGAGAGAGCTGGTTTGGATCTGAGTGACCTTGACTTCCCTGAGAAGTTCCAAAGATGTCATGCGCTCGGCTGCTAAATCATACCTTCCCCTTGGGAGAGATGAGGCACTGCTAGTTAGCAGGAGCAAAATCGGATTTAGGGTGACAGAGGTCCTTCCAAGTGGGTCAGACTCAGTCCCCCACACCGTGACCGATCCTGTTACCTAGAAATCCAGTAGTCTCATTTAGGATAATGAGAGCCCACGCGACACGCTGCTGGACCGGGCTCCTCGGATGGATGTGTGTGTTATTCTTATGAACAAGTTCCGGTAGGGCTTATCTAACCCTCTGTTCCAGGTCACTGCTTGCTCTCTTGGAAAGAGCATTTCTGTTTAACTACAAAGCCGCTTTCTTCACTCTTTCTTAGGACTGTTGTTCTAGTATGTTAGATCTCTCACCCCAAACTTTTTGGTTGTTCCTTCCATTTTTTGCTGAAATTTGTTTTTGTTGGGTTTAGGGCTCTGTGCACTTTACCATTGCTAACTAGTGTGAAAGTGCTTGTGCTCACACACCTACACATGGTAACATTGGTTTACACCTGATTGGCATATTTAATTTATTTATAAGTCCTAGTAAAGTGGCATACCATATAACGAGGGCTGGTAAAATTAAATGCTACTAGTGGGCCTGCAGCACATATTGTGTCACCCCCAAGTAGCCCCTTAAAACATGTCCCAGTCCTGCCATTACAGGCTGTTTGCAGTTTTAAACTGACAATTTGACTTGGCAAAATAAACCCCTTGCCAGGCAGGAGGAGGGGTGTTAAAGAGACATAGGTAAGATGGCCGCACTCAAGTGCAGCTCTGCCGGCCGAGGGCTATAATCCACATTTTATCCTGGCATCCAACCTCTCCAGCCTATGTGCAAGGAAGCAGAATGTGTACAGAATTCCCCGCACAACAGGAGACCAGTGAATTAGCTGCCAATACAATACCATGGCTGCAATTTGCCAGCACAAGCAACGCCGAACTCGGGGCTACTGCATTCAAGATGGCCACCACAGAACCATCTGAGCACTAATCCTGACTTCAGACAGTGTCTGAGTCGAGAATGGCCCTTGGGAGAAGCCATCCAGGCACGGCTTAACGCACAGCCTCACCTGCTGTGTCTACTGAGAGCTGCGAGATCAACCCTGCTAGCTCAGCATGAGGTAAGGGGATGCTGGCATGTGGGCCTGTAAAAGGCACAGCTATTAGAGGAGCGACAGGCGTGTGCAGATTCTGTGCACTCGCCTGGTGTCATCAGATACAACTTGCCGTATGTCTGGCCCCCTGCTGCTGTGAGACTGCAATGTGGAGGCCTCCTGAAGGGTGTGTGGAGCTCCCATGCATAGCCCCCACATAGATCTACCCTCCTCAACAGCTTCCCAGGCCTAGTTCTGAGCCGTCCTTCATATTGAGAGTGCCGGGAGAAAGGGAAGATCTTCCCTGGCCACGTAGCTATCCATGAGCACCACGGCACAGCGGAGGAGCGAGACCATGAAAGAGTGCGTACACTAAACGGTCTGCCCAATGGTAGAGGCACAGGAAGCTCAGGCTAGGCATTAGAACACACCTGTTACAGTCATGACTGCGACTAAGGCCCACCACGGCTCACCAAACAATTAAGACTTCCTTCATGGAACACTGGATGATGGCAGGGGGCACTGTTGCGGTACAGAGAGAACCCGCTGTAAAGTGTTTAACCGTCATCCCCTCATGGTTTGAGTACCCAAAGGTGTACAGGTATCCATACCACACAGTGATTAGCACGCAGAGTCAGGACAGATGACATCCAGGACTATGGTAACACCACCAGCCCCAAGACCTAGAGGGAACACGCTAAACAAAGAACTGACTCAACAGTTGCAGCATTCCCCCTTCTCAACAACTGGGAAGACAGATAAAGCTCAGTAGCACCTCACTTTGGAAGTCAAGTGTACTATTAAGACCTCACAGGATTAGGGCACAGGTCAAGATGTGGACACATTGAGCCAAGGCACCACTATGCTAGAGACAAAACTGCTTGTCATGCAACACAGCCTTAGCTACATAGTTGGCAAATTTGAGACTTTGAACGTAAGCATGGATCATCTCAGTGGCAAACTGGATAAGTAGTTAGGGCGCATCACAGCAGAGAAGCAACGTTTCTCAGTCACGGAAGACAATATACAATCAATGACTGCAAAATCCCTGAATATTGAAAAAGTGTTGGTGGTCGTACAGACAAAAAACGAGGACTTGGAGGCGTGCTCTGCTGCAACAATCTGTACATCACAGGCATTCCAGAGTGATGAACACAGGTAAAATTGAACTCTACGTAGAACAGATACTAACCGATATTTTCAGCACTGACAATCTGCTGCGAATGCTGATGGTGCACAGGTTACTGGCACCGAGGCTGCCATCCAGGGCAACTCCACGACCAGGAATAGCTGACCTGCTAAATTATCAGGACCATGAGGCAGTCCTCCGCCTCAAAAGAGAAAAGAAAGACATTACCTATAAGGGAAATAGCATGGCCTTCTTCTTGGACTCTACAGCAACAGTTCAAGCTATCCATGAAGAATACTTACCTGTCCAAAAGAAACTACAGAAAGCGGTCAAACCAAATGTGATGCTGTAACCAAGCCAATTATGCATCAAGCATTGTAGAAGCACTGAAATCTTCACGACACAAAAAACAGCCATTACGGATAAGAACATGACAAGACTGCCATACTTGAGAACCCTTTGAATGATAACTTGCTGAACACTGAATGGGGAGATGGGATGGAGTTGGGAGCAGAGCCCGAAACGACAGCACAGAGGGCGGGTTCAGAACCACAAGATCATGACACCTGCCTGACCTGACAAACTACATAATAAAGTCTCTGGAGAGGCCAGACAGGCCAGTTGGCAACCTAAACCTCGGCTGTGGATCCAGTTACCCTCTACCACAATACTTGAATCAGCAACCCCCCATGGTTGGCCATGAAAAAGTCTCTCGGCCACCCCATGCCCCTGGGTGGTTCACTGAAGCTCTAGATACCCCTCATAAGGGTACTCCCTGCATAACTTTCCAAGATGTTGTGCCAGCTGTGGCTGGAAACTGTTTTGTTTCAACTGTAGTTTGGTACGTTTGTTTCTCAGGATAGGAGTACACCTTTAGCATAATTGGGATGCTGAAGTGGGAGGGGGGAGAGGACACTGTTTTTGGTCACTCTTGCAACATTTGTATTATTGTTGAACAGCACAATATACATAGCCTCACACCACCTAATATGCTGAACATAACACTCCATATGCACCGCATGATGCTATGATTCAACCTCCCTGATATATTTCCTTTTTTAATTGGAATGTACAGGGACTCAACAAGCCTCACAAAATGCACTAGGTGCTTGCTTACCTAGACTGACAAAACATTCAAGCTGTGCTCCGTTATGAAATGCTAACACAACACAGAGAACACCATGGGTTCCTGGAGGTTGCCAGTCCACCTGGCCTCCTTATACTCCATCTCTTCCAGAGGACTGCTAATACTGATCAAAAAAGGCTTTGCCTTCATCGCAACCCATACCTAGGTAGAGGACAAAGACAGATTTGCCATACTCATCAACACATACAACCTCAGCACAGATGACCCAGACTTCTAAACTCAACTATGGAACAGTTTTCACTCCCTCCAGACAAGTGCCATCCTGTAGGGGGGGACCTCAACACATATCTTGATCCACAATGGGACCGATCAGCCAGGACAGATAGGCAAGGCAGACTCTCAGCTAGTGTCCTACATGAAGGCATAGAAGAATACAGCTTAATAGATATGGAGACTGAAACACCCTGAAAAAAGTGAGGGCACCTTTGTCTCCACAGTTCACAATTCTTGGCCCCAATTAGACTACTGCTTGAAAACTTGGGAGGTAGAAGCGTGGACAGTAGAAATACAATAATTACGCATACCCTATCAGACCGTGCCACAGTTAAGCCAGTAGAGTCAATCCCCATTCATATCCCCACAGAATTTACATAGAAATTCTAGGCAACAGTGTTGTTTGACCAGGTGTTCCAGGAATGTGTGAATATTTTGAAAAAAACAACAGATCTGTGGAGGAAAAGGGCACCCTCTGGGAGGTCTTCAAGGTCACAATTGGAGGTATCTACATCAGCCCACAGGCTGGGGTCCTACAGGATATACACACACAAAACTGCAAAAGATTTAGGGGGTCATTCCGACCCTGGCGGTCATGGACCGCCAGGGCCGGGGTTGGAGGAAGCACCGCCAACAGGCTGGCGGTGCTTCCGTGGGCATTCTGACCGCGGCGGTACAGCCGCGGTCAGAAACGGGAAACCGGCGGTGTCCCGCCGGTTTCCCACTGCCCCAGGGAATCCTCCACGGCGGCACTGCTTGCAGCGCCGCCATGGGGATTCCGACCCCCTTACCGCCATCCTGTTCCTGGCGGTTTTCACCGCCAGGAACAGGATGGCGGTAACGGGTGTCGTGGGGCCCCTGGGGGCCCCTGCAGTGCCCATGCCAGTGGCATGGGCACTGCAGGGGCCCCCTAACAGGGCCCCACATTGATTTTCAGTGTCTGCTTGGCAACAGCGAAAATCGCGACGGGTGCAACTGCACCCGTCGCACCCCTTCCACTCCGCCGGCTCCATTCGGAGCCGGCATCCTCGTGGAAGGGGGTTTCCCGCTGGGCGGGCGGCCTTCTGGCGGTCGCCCGCCAGCCCAGTGGGAAACTCAGAATGACCGCCGCGGTCTTTTGACCGCGGTACGGTCTTCTGGCGGTTCCCGCTTGGCGGGCGGCGACCGCCGCCCACCAATCTCGGAATCAGGCCCTTAATGCACATTATGGATGCTTGAACACAGCTTTGAGACAACACCCTGACCCAGCACGATCACAGTCATTAGAGAACACATCACAACAGCAGAGCAGAAAATGTGCCATCCGACCCGATATCACGTGGTGAGGACATATGGGGAGGGTGGCCACCCTGCCTAACAGACTGAGTAGGCATCAATGTGCAAACCTCAAAACCGCTGCCATAAACAGATGCACGCTACAGGGATGCCCACTATCCCCAATACTGTTCACATAGGTGCTGGGGCCTTTGGCGTGCATCCTACTAGACCTAGCACCGATCCTACAGGAATACGCACAATTTGAATGGTACTCTGGCCTCAGTATTAACTGAGCAAATTCAGTGGTGTTCCCACTGACACAGAGTACACAACCATACTCATCTGACTTCCCTGTAAAGTGGAGCACAGAACGTATTGAATACTTGGGAGAGTGGTGTTAAGGCTACAGGACTAGGTGAAGAGATGGTAAAAAATGCCATAACACTAGCAGACAGAGTGGCAAATATGGAGAGTATAGTGCTCCCTCGATTTCTCTATCTCTTTACCAGTATCCCCATAGCACTCACCCAACAATTTTTCAAAACTGTGTGATTGCATGGGCAGGCAAACAACCCATGATAACATGGGAAACACTGACACTGCCGTATGCAAGAGGGTGCTTTGATGCACCTGACCTCCAACTATATTACCTGTGTGCCTAGGCACAATTTGCCCACCATTGGAACAACCCCCAGACGTACATGCTTTATTTGGTGGTAGAGGCCGATGACTCACACCCAATCCTACTAAATGCTATCCTACCACATAAACGTATCATTCTGTCCACTGCACAGTGAAAGCATGACATAAACTAGGAGCGCAAGTCGAAAAACTACCCCTCTATGTGCCCATGCTTCCCCTGCAATTCCACCTGTCTATATCAGTTACCAATGAACCTAACGCTCTTGCCTAACTCAGCAAGGCAGGAATAAAGCCAATGGGAAATGTCTACCCAGAGGGACAATGTCTCTTCCTGATTGATATATCAAACACGTAACACAAGCCTCCTCTACTGATATTCACATATTACTGCCTTAGTGCTGCCATGTGAGAACTATACCCCTCTTTCCCATCAGCCCCTCAACGCTTGGGTTACCACAAAAACCACTCACCAGCCCCACCTGGTGACACCTAATCATGAGCTTATACAATATAGCTCAGGGAGATGAGATGCACCCATGACATTAGATGACTGGGTATTCTGTTACACACTGACTGGAATGCTAACATGAAACTGCAACAAATATATTACAACCCCACCAGACTGCTTCGTTACGGTCTGCGAAAGGACACACACTGCTTGCACTGCAGCATACCAGAAGCAGACTTCCTGCACCTAACCTCGCAGTGAACCTCCATTCATCAGTTTTGGGAACAGGTGACCACAAAATTGTCAAAAATGATTTTGGAGCAGGGTGAGTGCAGCCCCAAGATGTGTCTACTTGGCCTGGTTAAACCAATACAGCTAGCACACCAGAAAAGTTGTGGCGGTGGCACTACTCCTGGTGAAGTGTAGAGTGGCCATGAATTGGGACAATCGATCAGCCCCTACACCTGGGCACTGGCTCCTAAACATGGAAAATTGTAAAGAACAGTTGGAGCTTTTCACAGAGGAATTACCAGTGCCATCACATCCCACAGACATCTGAAGCTCGCATACAGCATATCTATTGTCAGACCCCCTCCCAAGAACTAGTGCACAGTGCGACCTAGGAAGGCAGTCAAAGGGTGATATCATTGATAGAGATGCATCATCACAATTGCCTTTGTATCATGACCGAAATGTATTTTCATCAATTGAGGCACAGATGGCATGTTGGTTGTTTTTGGTTTTATATGCACTGAAAAATCTCAATTAAAAAACAACCCTTGCCAGCTTAAAACACCCTTTTTAATACCAATAAGACATCCTTAAGATAGACCTTCAGCAATCTGTATGGCAGGGTGCACTGTATTTAAAATGTTGGACATGTAGTTACATTTAATGTGTCCTGGCAATGGAAAACTCACAAATTTGTTTTTCACTACTCTGAGGTTTACCTCTTTCATAGCATAACATTGGGTTACCTTATTATATTTAATAATTGATAATTGTTGTTTGGGAGCAGGTAGGAAACTCATGTTTTGTGTCTAAGGAATTGTAATTGTAAACCTTGTTTAGTGTCAAAGTCGGAATTTAAGTCATAATTCGGAAAATGCCACTTTCAGAAAGTTGGCCTTTTCTTGTCCTGAATATTTGGTTCCTGCAGCCTGTTGCTTGACACGTGACGAGGTGTAGTTGACAGTTGGCTTATGTGCATTCCTCCCAGACAGACATGCAACAGCTGGATTGGGTTCTGGCAGGATAGACCATCATGGTGGGATGAGGGGGCTGAGCTGTGCACAGTCCCACTTGCACTTCAAAGACACTGCCTCAGCTCACACACACAGAACATCACAGTAGCCTTTTATGGCTCCAGACATCCTGGGGCCAGGGCAAGGAGAAAATAAATTCCAAAAATTCCAGAAACGTCTGTGGAAAGAAAGCCCCTGAAGTATCTTCCACTTCAAAGCTGGCACCAGGTATACAATTGGGTCTCTCTGACCCATTCTTCAGTTTATTTCTAGATTAGCAGAGGACTCTCAGGTGACCTCCCTGCTCCCTGTGGCCCGTTGTGTACTTCAGAGGATGGCCCAGCTACACCAAGTGGACTTCCCTGCTGCCTGAAGCCTGCTGCATGCCCTCAGAGGACTGCCATGTTACTTGAGACCTGTTTTTGTGTTTGAAATCAGGATTTCCAGAATTACTCCAAGCGCTAGTTGGCTGGCTTCCTGGACGGAGCCTCGGGGACAAAAAAGGCTACAATAGGGGAACACCTTTCATACTTTAGGAACATTTTGGAGACTGGTAAGGGAGGGTCCTCGGTCTTAACTGATAATTAAGAATTAGCCTCCTACTCATATTTTCAATCTACAGGTCTATTTCGGACAAGTAACAATTATGTGCTGATCCCTTTCCCAAAATGTCAGATTTTATTAACAGTTATCTGTTAATAATTGAAGATTTCAGTGCCAGGCTGCATTGTAGACTTGACAGCTAAATGGCAATGGGTTTGATTTAGAGTTTGGAGGACAGGGTAATCCATCACAAATGCCTCATTTAGAGATGGGCAGACCCTAAGCTTCCTCCGTTCGAGTAGCAGCTGTCTAAGAAAGGCATTACACCACCTGCCCTATCAAGGGAGGTTGGCGTAGTGTCCTTTTTTCTGTACTGTCTGTCATTGTCAAGAAACAAAGAAACAGATTATGACCCTCACACACCAGGAGAAGACGCTCAAGGTGTGGGATTTGTTTTTGTTTTACAGAAACAAACACCTGTTTTGGGAGTTTTTTTCTAAAAGAACAACAAAGGTTTGGTGGAAAGCCATCAAAACTGTTGAGACCATCCAACATATTATTTACAACTCGAAGAGAACTACTGTGATGGCAGTTTCATTTAAGGTACAGAGATGACCATTGGGCTGCACTAATCTTTACATTTTACGACTGGACTACCATTGGGATGGCAAGCTAATGGCCATCTTGACTGACAATCCTCCGTGGGTGCAATTCAAAATCAGGCCCCATATTTCTAAATGTCTCCCAGATTCATGAAATAGGAGGCTTGAACCTGCTTGACATATGATGGTCCAAAGATGCCGGAGAGGCAGAAATTACACACTAAAGTTCATAGATCCCATTCAAAGACATTATTTTCTTCTCAGTAGAGCCCTATCCTCCTTGATCACTGTCCGTAATAAAAAGTTATTTTTGAGTACTGCAACAGTTATGTTAGGTATACTTTCTCATGTGAACACTTTTCAGACAAACCTAGCACACTTTGGACCTGATTCTGATCTTGGCGGATGGAATACTCCGTCACAAACATTGCTGTATTATGATTTCAATAGGATATAATGGAATCCTAATATAGAGGACAGGATATCCATCACGTTTGTGACGGAGTAACCCTGTCCACTAAGATCATAATCAGGCCCTTTGTTTTGGAAGGGTTTTATCAGCTTCAGGAGTCTCCATTGTCTTTCAACAGTGGAATGGCAGAAATCCGGTCTAACTAAAAAAACATGGCCGTCTGCTTCCCTTTTTAAATCTGGGTGGAATTTCTAATTGATCTTTTGCCTTGATAAACATATCGTTCGAAGTCTTTGTTCAAGATCATGAGTAGCCCAATGAGACTGCTTAGCCACTCAGGAAAACCTATGTGCCTGCTGTACTTGATATTTCCAGTTCCATTTTGAGAGATCTAGAAACGCAGGTTTAAACAGTTGAATCTCAAATGCCTGGTATCATTTTTTCTGAGCCTTCTGCCATGCCTAATATTTTTAGGTTGTTCCAGTGAAGCCTATTCTCAAAGTTTTCCAGGTTCCATTGCATGGCAGTTAGCCTTGTATCATTGACAACTAATATTTTTCTTTGGAAGTTTCATTCTCTAGTGATGGAGTTCGTTCATCTAGTTCTGACAGTTTTTCTGTTGTCTTGGTGCATGTTTTCAAGATTTTAAATAAGACTTTCTTGATGTTGCTCATACTGTCTGCTAATTCCTTCAGGTCTCCTTGTGATGTGCTCTAATGCCCAGATAAACAGCCTCTACCATGGGTCGATCTGGTTTGCCCTGCCCCAACGACCCCTGCATTTGGGCAGAATTTGCAAACATTGCTCCTGGGAGCATTTCTTGAATAAGAATATAATCCCATTTTAAAGTGCTCCCATAACTGTTTTTGTTACCTCTCTCTTTACCTTTTCCAAATGGTTAGCTTTAGATTTGCATCCTCGCTTACAAATCTGGAATATTTTTCTGACTTAGCAGAGTTGCTTCTTTCAGAAGGTTCAGATGAAACATCAGATAGTGAGAAAAATTGTTGATTATTCTCGTGCTCCAACACCCTTCTAGACACATGTTGTCTTGCATAATATCCAGGTGAATTAAAGTTTCGCATTGATGTGACTGATTAATTTTTCTGAAGGTCACAATCTGTGGCAGTATGTAGTTCCATCTGTACACATTGCTGTAAGTCTTACTTTATACTGACCTGTTGGTAAACCCCTATAAGTCCTTTACAGTCATCCCCCTCAGTATTGAAGAAAATCCCAGAACCAACATGCATTGGCCAAGTTGTGCATAAAGCCCTTCATCAGCAGTTTCCTGTACAGTCGAAGGGACCTCAGCAGTTCTTTTTACTGGACCGCTTTATTTAAGGTTACCAACATCATTGACCTGTAGTATATTAGCCTGTTCAATAACCACAGGCAAAGAGTTCTGGAGCCATCTGCATGCCACTATCCCAGAAGCTGAATCTGATGCTGTTTTATTATGCATGGTATCATGGGCTTGAGGACCTGGTGAGGGCTCAAGCTCAGTAAGGATTGTCTGTGATTGAGTACCAGTGTTTACCATTTGCATTGAATCCCTGCCATCTGGAATACCATCTGTGTAGAACAATGATATAGGAATTTGTCCCAGCTCCTGCAACATCAAAATAATTGGCGGTGGGACTGATATTGGTAGCCCCCACTCTGTTTGAGTAGTGAGAAAATCTGCAAAATATGGCCAGTAGTCTTAGAGCCAGGAGCGCTGCCTCCTCTGGGAGATTCACGGTCTAGTTTGGTAGGTTTGGGTTCTCTGGATGCCATTCTGAAACTGCCTATTTGGAGCCTGTCAGTCGTGTAAACCTAAAGCTGCAGTCAGCAATCAAACCATCCCTGGTCCTCTGTCCTTGGCACCTAAGGCAGAAACAATAAAGAAACCCTGGGGTGGTTCCGATGCTGTCAAGAGATGGTATGAGCTGGGAGGGAGGTGAGTGTAGCACGGCCACATAGCTCGCTGCAATTTAAATTTTCTCACATTTCTTTTTTTTGCAGTCTATGGCGGCGTGACTCTGAATGCATCCATCGCTAGTCTCAGCCATATGCCTTGGTTTTCTGATTTCTTCTAGTGAGTGCAGAGATGGATTGGGCACCAGAAGGAGTGGTCTTGGGTGCAGTTTGGGGGGTATCATGAGACTTGGTGCAGAGATTGGGTTTCTGGGTGGGAGAAGAGCAATTAAAAAAAAGGAGTATTCCTGTACAAAAAAGTGAACTGATTGAACTTGGACATTAAGAAAATGAGAAGACAATACTAATCTCAGGCGAAATGTCTAGTAACAACAACAAATTCAAAGAATGAACAACTGTAATACTATGTATAAGTTTAGACTTGCAAGATTGAATCTGAAGGGGTTGAATGATAGGGCTAAAAGGAATATTGTGATGGAAGAATTGAAGACATTAAAAGCATAAAAGTTCTGTCTTTAAGAGACACATGTTTCATATACCAGCAGACAATAATTTAATGAGTTGGGTTACTTCCTGCAGATCTGCAGTACACAAATGTTTTCGACTAGAATGGAGATAATTCTTACCCAAGGGAATTCATGCCTGATTAGTAGGAAAGAATCAGATCATCTAGATATGTGGACCTTTGCTGAATGTTTGATAAATGCATTTCCGTTTACTGTACTCTTAGAATATGGCTCAGTCTTGGTTGATTCTGCATTTTTTTAAATTTTATTTATGGAATTAACCCAGTAGCCAACACCTCTGTTCATCTATGACGATATGAATTGCCATATGGATGTCATTTATATGCTTACCTATACCAGTAAGAAACCCAAAGTATACTTGGAAATGCAGAGCCTTATGAAATCACATGGGCTTGTAGTTTCATGAAACAAACTCAATAAACCAGATCCAGAGTATACTTTCTTTTCTCATCCTCATTGGAAATACACTAAGATAGATCATATTTTTGTCTTTTGAAACAGTTTTGGAGGGAAGGGACTCGACTTCTGAAATTTCCTAAGCTATCATCAGACCATAATTCTCTGGTTCTGGAGTGTAACATCCCTCATAACACATAACCCAATAGGAGATGGACCTTTGATGATCTATGTGATTAGATACAGGTTATATTATACATATGAACAACTGGATCCCTTACTTTTGTACATCTAATGTGGGCTCTGCAAGGGAAAATGTCATCTGTAACACACTTAAAGCTGGTATACAGGGTGCAACACTGGGGTACGTTATTGGGAAGCAAAGGGCAGCACAAGTATTCAGGATAAGAATGGCCAGGCAGTATACGCACATGAAGAAATAATAATTTTTTTAATGAATTTTATCAGGTGCTGTATCAAGAGGATCATGATGCCTCTCAATCTAGAATAGAAAAATACTTGAATAATATAACGCTTATTACGCGCTATATCAAGAGGATCATGATCCCTCTCAGTCTGTAATGGACAAATACTGGAATAATATAAAGCTGGGCATGAATGAAGCAGAAGACAGGGAACAGGTAGAAGCTCCAATAACAATGGAAGAAGTAAAAATGGGTATTCCCCATGCACCCTCAATTTCCTGACTCAGGTGGGAATTGTGAATTGCACTCATCTTTCTTGGAGATTTGATGGTGTAGTGTGACTAGTCCGCTGCAAAGGGGCTTTGCAGGTGGAATCATTTGGCAGGAAAGGACCAAATTATGAGGCAGGGTTGACCAATGTGTGTGGCAAGAAAAGTCCAATTAGGCATTTGCAATTCCAATACCTCTAACTCTCCCAAATATGAAACTTATTGCATTGAAAATGCTTGTTTTAAACGCATCCTGTTTTACTTTAAGGAACATGGGCTGTGTTTAAAAATACAGATTGCTTTATTTAAAAGCAATCACAGACACGGTGGTCTGCAGCCCCCAGAAAGACACCATCCCTGTGATGGCTGGGATTCCTAATGGGTCACATATTGTGACGTATATCATTAATATTCATGATCTATTTTTGCAACCCACAAGGAATCGCTAATGAAGCTCAAAAGAATCTCATAGATTTGAAACAGCGTTCCCTAATTGCAAATAGCAGGAAATCACTCTTTCAAATGTTCATGTAGCCCTATACGTTTACTAGGTAAGACATATAGGGGGTCATTCTGACCCTGGCGGTCCAAGACCGCCAGGGCCAACGACCGCGGAAGCACCACCAACAGGCTGGCGGTGCTTCCATGGGCATTCTGACCGCGGCGGTACAGCCGCGGTCAGAAACGGGAAACCGGCGGTGTCCCGCCAGTTTCCCGCTGCCCCAGGGAATCCTCCACAGCGGCGCTGCTTGCAGCGCCGCCATGGGGATTCCGACCCCCTTACCGCCATCCTGTTCCTGGCGGTTTTCACCGGCAGGAACAGAATGGGGGTAACGGGTGTCGTGGGGCCCCTGGGGGCCCCTGCAGTGCCCATGCCTATTGCATGGGCACTGCAAGGGCCTCCTAACAGGATCCCACATTGATTTTCAGTGTCTGCCAAGCAGACACTGAAATTCGCGACGGGTGCCACTGCACCCGTCGCACGCCTTCAACTCCGCCGGCTCCATTCGGAGCCGGCTTCCTCGTTGAAGGCGCTTTCCCGCTGGGCTGGCGGGCGGCCTTCTGGCGGTTGCCCGCCAGCCCAGCGGGAAAGCCAGAATGGCCGCAGCGGTCATTTGACCGCGGTGCGGTCATTCGGCGGCTCCCGCCGGGCGTGCGGTCACCACCGCCGGCGGGAGTCAGAATGACCCCCATAGTAAGAAACTATTTTTCAGACAACTTCAGTTTAAAAAAATCTTTAAGTAAACATTTTTGTACATTATTTTAATATGTTCACAAATAAGATTTAGTAAGCAGATTTTCTTCCAATTTGATATTAGGCTTGGTTTAACAAAAAACAGGGCCCTCATTATGAGTTTTGTGGACGGGAGTACCTGTCTGCCAAACTCCAGACAGGGTGGTTGCCACTGTAGTGGCAGCCTCCCTGCCGGGCCCATAATGATTTTCCCGATGCAGGAAGTGGTGCCAGCATTGTCGTTGGCTCGTAATCAAGCTCGTGGAAATGGTGCTGCCCCCAGGGGGTGCCAGCAACCTCATAATGAGCACTGTCTGCACAGCAGACAGTGGGCATTATGGGGGTTCTGGGCAGGGGTCCCCCTGTAGCCCCCTGCACATGTTCTCCACCAGACTTTTGGCTGGCGGAGAACCAGGTTGTAATCAGCAGGGCAGCGCTGGCTGATTGCAACCTGCACTGGCCGTCAGCCCATCAGCATCACTAATCCCGGCGGAAATGGCCGTATCCTGATGGTCGGACCACCAGGGTTGTATTTTCGAGGTTGGACCACCACAGCAGCGGTGGTCCAGTTCTCCACCGTGAATCTGGCAGTCTAGTGACCAACAGACTCGTAATTAGTACCTATATATTTTCCCTTTGACTTCAGTATATTGGTAGTTTGTTTTTCATTTTGATTTTGTTCAAATATAATTATTTTCTTAGCAGGCATTGATGACTGTGGCTGTAGGATCCTGGTTCCTTGGATCAGATAAGACAGATAGGCCCTCATTACAGGTTTGGCGGATCCAGGATCGCCATTTTGGCGGTCGCACCGCTGGCTGAGAGGACTGCCATATTATTATCATGGTGGTATCCCCAACAGAATACAGCCAAAGCACCGTCAGCACTGCCAGTGTGGTCTAGCTGCCATGGACGACGGTAGTCACCTGCAGGCTGGCAGAGACCATGTTTCCGCTGGACAGATTACGAGGTTGCATGCTGCCAAAGTTTCCTCTACGGTCGCACCACCAGAGAAACTCAGGTGGAAACCAACTGTGTGAAAGGAGACACTCACCTTCAGGAAGCCATACTCATTCGGAGCTGCCATGGAACCAGAACTACACATCTGCCCACTGCTCCTGCTCGCTCAACGACTTCGGAATTTGCGATGACGACACCAACGGTAAGTACAAACTCTTATCTGTCATTGTTGTATATTGACATTTTTTCATACAGACACACAACATACATTCAGGAAGGGGGAGAGAGGTCAACACTCACACATAACTGCACACAAACATGCACACTCACAGACAGCCACACACACTAGCAAATACACAACAAACATACCACAGCCACCACACACAAAGACATACACACAGGCCCACACTTGCACACTACTACACAACACCCCAACTTTTCACAAAAACAACACATCCTCACCGTCTACAATCACTTGACCGGGACACACAGGGATATTACCCAGGGACACATCACACAGACTTCACAACATAACACAACACGCAAAACAGCAATACAAATACACAATCATACTACTTACCGATAGACCTACAAAGAACTCCGTGTTCAATATTTCATGCACATAAAGCTCACACGCTCAATGCACACAAAGCCACACAACACACTACCAAACACATCACCACACCAAAAAAACACAATACCAACACACCTAATCCCTTTAACACACAAATGTCCATGACACAACACATACTCAACCACTTTTGGTAAAAAAACCCTGGACACAACCACACATACTGCCCAAAAAACACATGTAGCTCAGGCAGAACACACACACACACATACACACATACATACACATAACTAGTGTCAGCCAGGAACAAATCCATACTAGGGAAAGAAATGCATGACAACAATGTAGCCAAAAAACCAACCACAGGCTGGTTCAAGTAATTATTGTAAGTAAACAATGTATGTACAACAAAGGCCATAGGCCAGTCTACAATGTAGACATGCTGCATGAACACAGTGCACTGATGTGGGCCCCAAACTTGACTCCTGAATGCCATGTAACCTCCACAGGAGGGTGCATCAATGGGGCAAGCAGGCACCTCAGGGGTTATCTGGGAGGGTGGTGGGGTTGAGTTTGGGTTTTGGGGGGGGCTTTCAGATCAGACTTGGGAAGGGGGTTTAGGCTTAGGTTTAGGGGAGGGCTGGCTTTTAGGGGGGTAGACGTCTTAGCAGGGGAAGGACATGGGAACTTGCAGGGGAGGTCTTAGAGGTAAAAGGACTGGACTTGGGGAGGAAACTGAGCTTTTAGGGTATCACAGGGTGGGAAAGGAGTAGGGAAAAAAGCAAACTCTGAAAGGAAAGCTTTCTTACACACATAGGGATGGTCATGGCAAAAGGGTTTGGGTGTGGAGGGAAAAGGAGTGGTTGTCTTGGGTGCATGTTTGTGCTAGGTATGCTTGTGGGTGGTGGGTGTCTGTTGGGTGGGTGAGTGTGGGCATTTATGTGTCTTGGGAGGAGTAGGGGGTAGGTGTTGGGAGCTGCTGTGGTGGGTAGGTGAGTTGTAGTGGTGACAACAAATATGGTGGTTGTCCTGCATGTTGGCTTGTCGGTGGTCGTGGTGTCTGCAGATGTGGTCACTGGGGTGAATAACTGAGGGGCTACTGTTGAGCTGTCTGTGGGTAAGATAGGTATAGCATCTGTGATCCATGGGGTGTCAGGGCAAGATGTGATTGTTGCTGTGTGTACAGGTGTATGTTGCTTGTGTGCATGCCTGTGGTATGTCCTATGTTGCTTGTATTTGTCTAAGCTACCCTTGGATGTTTAAGTGGATGCATGCATGTCTCTCTCTGTGCTTTGGCTAGGTCGGGGAAGAGGAGTTTTGGATTGGGAAAAGGAAGGTGTGGGGGGACTGAAGACAAAGGGTGACTGGCTGCCATCAGTGTGGAGACCAGAGCTAAAAGGATCTCTGTAGGCCAGCCAGTGCACCATGAATGCCCCCCAGGAGTGCATTACTCTGTTGTATCTCAGTTGATAGTCCCTGGATGGCATTCACAATGGTCGACTGACCCACAGAGATTAACCTCAGAACGTCAATAGCCTCCTCACTGAAGGCAGCAGGGCTGACAGGGGTAGGGGCGGAAGTGCCTGCAGCAAAGGAGACGCTCATCTTCTTGGGTGAGTGGGCATGGCCAACTGGGTTGGGAACTACAGGGAGGGTGGTAGTAGTAAGGGGGGTGGTATACTGGGATGGTGCTGGGGTGTCCCAAATGGGTCTGCCACCACCAGGGAGTATCCACTGGAGGAGGATTCTGATAATGAAGACGTGGATCCTGTCTCCGCCATGGCACTCCCCTCACCCTCCATGCCACTGGGTCCATCAGTGTATGTGGTCTCAGCACTCTGGGTCCCGTGGCCAGCAGCTTTACTACTTTACTGTGTCCAGTCTCCTTCACCTGCCAATGCTGATGCACAGAAAAAGAGAGAGAAAGAGAGCGTCATCACATTCTTAACATACACGTTCATTACAACATACACAATAGTAACAACACATCTATGTCAAAAAAAGCACCAGGTAGAAACTATTCAGAGGTTACATCATGTCACAACAACATACTGCCAACATTCCCATATGTCCACAGTCTCACCCACAACTTAAGCCAACCATCTGACCTCCATATCACCATCCCATCAATTGAGCTGTAACTCAAAATCAGCATGCACAAGATGGATTGGCTACATCTAAAAATCTAACCGCATACTGTCTATCACCAAATCAATCTAAGGAAATGCAGTTTACTGACAGCAACATTTCATGCCTCCCCCTATTCCACACCTGCCCTGTCCATCACCAGTAGTCATGTTCCATTACAGTAAACTCATCTCACTTTATAGCATGTTGCTTTTCAATTGCCTGCCTAACTTATCATTCTGTCCGCAACTTACACAATGGTAAACACCTCAAATGAAGATATTACATTTGGCATACCCATACAGTGTGCCTCACAAAATAAACCAGCATATTATCGAAACATCTATCTAAATACTAGGAAAATATTTATTAGGAGTATCTGGACCCACTTATCTAACTCATTGATGCATAGACAACAGTTCTCTGTACTGCAATAGGGACCTACTTAGCAGACAGGCCATATCTACAGACCAACCACAGGGAGCAGAGTAACACCAACAATGCAATGAATACTAAATAATGTGCATGAAGGGCAAGTAGCATTCCACCATACATGCTGATTACAAACCTCTACATGACCACATCTCAACACCTACATCAATGACAATGGTGCGGAACTGTGATTCCCATTACCTTAGTCCAAAACTATCATTTATATAACTGATTACTTATATAATCATGAATGACACATGCACCTAGAGTCAAGCAAATTGAATGACAACATATCTCATAACACCAACATGTGTATGTCAAATGGAACACATGCTATGTCATTAAGTCAGGCAGAAATGAGAGGAGCAATACCAAAGATTTCCAAACAGCCTCAAATTCGCAAAGGTAAGTCTGGCAAAGGTGAGGTTTCAACATAACAATAGGCACAAAGTATCAATTGACACATGATGTAGGCACAAAATGGTATTTGTTTGAACTCATATAGGTATGGTATTGCCCTATGTGATATGGACAATAAACATGGGCTAAGGGATCAGCAGCCTAGCCACTTACCTTCTCAGCAACAAATACATTAGGATAAAAGGTATTTGTACACATGTCAATCTAATGTCATTAAATGTCAATGTATTGTTGTCACCAAGATTTTCACAGTGTGGAATGTCCTCCCTGATTAAACTTCACATTTCCCATTGTATGAATCTGACATGACAACGGGGACACCTCCTCAACCTCATAGGGAGCGTAGTAAGTTGACGAAACCAAAAGCCTGATTGGCATGACAGCCTCACATGAAGTGTCCATCTAATTCAGGACACAGGATTACTTGTCCCTGTTGCTCATGTGTCAGACCCAATGTTGTACATAGAGCTAGATCCAGTGGAATATGACTGGTGAGAGACCAAAGAGCTATACAATTTACCATCTCAGTAAATGGACTTGGAAACACTAAGTGATAGTGTTTCCAAGTGGCTGAGTAGAGTTACACATATGACGCAGTCACATGTGCATCTCCACATGTAGTCGTACTATTTGGTTGACATAGGTGATTAACATGTCCCTATACATAATACAATGGCCACAACTGTGTTTGTATGTTGGCGACTGTAGTACCATGTCATCCTAGTAGACACTATACCTGTATTACTTACCACATTGTCACATCTGTAATACTTAGACTTCATACGCTAAATTTGCAGAGGCAAGTACATGGGTTTTGTCAATACTTACCCCCTAATGGCTGCGGTGCTGCCCTCAAATGCCCATCTACCTTAGGGTAGGCCACCACCAAAATGCAGGCCATTAGGGTGGTCAAGGTCTGACGGGTCCCATCTCCTTCGTTGGGTGAACATCCCCAGCTGGGCCTCTGCGGTCTTTCGGGCCCAGCGTCTTAGGTCCTCCCACCACTTCCTTCAGTAGGTGCTCTGCCGGCTGGAGACCCCCAGGGTCCGCACTTGCCTGGCGATGGCACACCAATTTATTTTCTTCTGATGGACATTGACCTGCATGGATGACACAGACAAAAGGAAAAAGTCATGTCCATATGCACCATACCAATAGTAGTGGACAGTACACTTCAGTGAAGGCAAGTAGGCAAACATTCCGATCCTCTCAACTCACACTCATTTACAAATTATCCTCTGCATGCATCAACACCTTCACTACTTTACATTTCAGGTACACAATCAAACACCACACCTGTCACACATTGACTGAGGAACTTGAGTTTTTGTTTGTTCTCTGAATATCTTGAAGTGATGTAGAAGAAGGGAAACATGTCTTCTATGTTTTTAAAACAGGGGAAGTCTATTTAGAAATCATAATGCTTCACTACTTCTGTGACAGTGGAAAAGGCGAGTGGAAATATATGTTTACTTTCAAGATCAAATTGGATGGTTTTTTTTCTGTACTGAGGGTTGATTAAGAACTGAAAGCAGCACCTGTGAATTTGAGAGTATGGGAATATTTTTCTGATGGTGTGTATCATGGTGTGTTTTAATCAATTAGTATTTTTGTTGTTTTTTTGGTGAATTATGTACATGAACTCATGGAGGATATAGTAAGATAGCCTATTGCTGAAGACAACCTTCAAAGATTGATACTAACCTGGGCTAGGCTTTAAATTGTGAGCAAGCATTGACAGTGTGTTATTAAAAGTCTGTGGTGCTTAACTGAATTTCAAATTATAAGTAAAGTCTGCACCAAACTAAAGTTTCACACTACTTAGGACTAGAGAGGTGGCAATATAGGATAAACATGCTTCTCAGGAGTAAATCTACAGTGCCTTAGATCATATCTACTCCCCTTATGGCCATTTACCTTTAACAATTGTAATATTTATCTGGCTCAGCTCATAATCAAATTCCTGCCCTTTGCCCTCCCCACTAGGCCATGTTGATTAATCTACTAGCCAGCTGGAGTTACGGGTTCGGATCCCAATGTAGGAGGCTGGACTGGCTTGTAGTGAGTACCAAGGGGTACTTACACCTTGCACCAGGCCCAGGTATCCCTTATTAGTGTATAGGGGTGTCTAGCAGCTTAGGCTGATTGAAAAGGTAGCTTAGCAGAGCAGCTTAGGCTGAACTAGGAGACAAGTGAAGCTCCTACAGTACCACTAGTGTCACTTGCACAATATCATAAGAAAACACAATACACAGATATACTAAAAATAAAGGTACTTTATTTTCATGACAATATGCCAAAGTATCTCAGTGAGTACCCTCAGTATGAGGATAGCAAATATACACAAGATATATGTACACAATACCACAAATATGCAGTATAGCAATAGAAAACAGTGCAAACAATGTATAGTTACAATAGGATGCAATGGGAGCACATAGGGATAGGGGCAACACAAACCATATACTCAAGAAGTGGAATGCGAACCACGAATGGACCCCAAACCTATGTGACCTTGTAGAGGGTCGCTGGGACTGTAAGAAAACAGTGAGGGTTAGAAAAATAGCCCACCCAAGACCCTGAAAAGTGAGTGCAAAGTGCACTAAAGTTCCCCAAAGAACACAGAAGTCGTGATAGGGGAATTCTGCAGAAAAGACCAACACCAGCAATGCAACAACAATGGATTTCCAGACGAGAGTACCTGTGGAACAATGGGACCAAGTCCAAAAGTCACAATCAAGTCGGGAGTGGGCAGATGCCCAGGAAATGCCAGCTGTGGGTGCAAAGAAGCTGCCAGCAGAGGGTAGAAGCTATGGATTCTGCAAGAACGACAAGGGCTAGAAACTTCCACTTTGGAGGATGGATGTCCCACGTTGTGAAGAGTCGTGCAGAAGTGTTTTCCCCGCAGAAAGATTGCAAACAAGCCTTGCTAGCTGCAAAGCTTGCGGTTAGGGTTTTTGGATGCTGCTGTGGCCCAGGAGGGACCAGGATGTCGCCAATTGCGTGAGGAGACAGAGGGGGTGTCCAGAAAGACAAAGAGCCCATTTAGAAGCAAGCAGCACCCGCAGAAGTGCCGGAACAGGCACTACGAAGTGGAGTGAATCAGTGCTCACCCAAAGTTGCACAAGAGAGTCCCACGACGCCGGAGGACAACTCAGGAGGTTTTGCAATGCAGTTTAGAGTGCCGGGGACCCAGGCTTGGCTGTGCACAAAGGAAATCCTCAAAGAGTGCACAGGAGCCGGATTGGCTGCAAAACACGCGGTTCCCAGCAATGCAGTCTAGCGTGGGGAGGCAAGGACTTACCTCCACCAAACTTGGACTGAAGAGTCACTGGACTGTGGGAGTCACTTGGACAGAGTTGCTGAGTTCAAGGGACCTCGCTCGTCGTGCTGAGAGGAGACCCAGAGGACCGGTGATGCAGTTCTTTGGTGCCTGCGGTTGCAGGGGGAAGATTCCGTCGACCCACTGGAGAGTTCTTTGGAGCTTCTAGTGCAGAGAGGAGGCAGACTACCCCCACAGCATGCACCACCAGGAAAACAGTCGAGAAGGTGGCAGGATCAGCGTTACAAGGTCGCAGTAGTCGTCTTTGCTACTTTGTTGCAGTTTTGCAGGCTTCCAGCGCGGTCAGCAGTCGATTCCTTGGCAGAAGGTGAAGAGAGAGATGCAGAGGAACTCTGATGAGCTCTTGCATTCGTTATCTAAGGAATTCCCCAAAAGCAGAGACCCTAAATAGCCAGAAAAGGAGGTTTGGCTACTTAGGAGAGAGGATAGGCTAGCAACACCTGGAAGAGCCTATCAGAAGGAGTCTCCGACGTCACCTGCTGGCACTGGCCACTCAGAGCAGTCCAGTGTGCCAGCAGCACCTCTGTTTCCAAGATGGCAGAGGTCTGGAGCACACTGGAGGAGCTCTGGGCACCTCCCAGGGGAGGTGCAGGTCAGGGGAGTGGTCACTCCCCTTTCCTTTGTCCAGTTTCGCGCCAGAGCAGGGCTGAGGGATCTCTGAACCAGTTCAGACTGGCTTATGCAGAGATGGGCACCATCTGTGCCCATCAAAGCATTTCCAGAGGCTGGGGGAGGCTACTCCTCCCCAGCCCTGACACATTTTTCCAAAGGGAGAGGGTGTAACACCCTCTCTCTGAGGAAGTCCTTTGTTCTGCCTTCCTGGGCCAAGCCTGGCTGGACCCCAGGAGGGCAGAAACCTGTCTGAGGGGTTGGCAGCAGCAGCAGCTGCAGTGAAACCCCGGGAAAGGTAGTTTGGCAGTACCCGGGTCTGAGCTAGAGACTCGGGGATCATGGAATTGTCTCCCCAATGCCAGAATGTTACATGGCCATGTTCGGAGTTACCATTGTGACGCTATACATATGTTGTGACATATGTATAGTGCACATGTGTAATGGTGTCCCCGCACTCACAAAGTCCGGGGAATTTTCCCTGAACAATGTGGGAGCACCTTGGCTAGTGCCAGGGTGCCCACAGACTAAGTAACTTAGCACCCAACCTTTACCAGGTAAAGGTTAGACATATAGGTGACTTATAAGTTACTTAAGTGCAGTGGTAAATGGCTGTGAAATAACGTGGACGTTATTTCACTCAGGCTGCACTGGCAGGCCTGTGTAAGAATTGTCAGATCTCCCTATGGGTGGCACAGAAAATGCTGCAGCCCATAGGGATCTCCTGGGACCCCAATACCCTGGGTACCTTAGTACCATATACTAGGGAATTATAAGGGTGTTCCAGTATGCCAATGTAAATTGGTGAAATTGGTCACTAGCCTGTTAGTGACAATTTGGAAAGAAATGAGAGAGCATAACCACTGAGGTTCTGAATAGCAGAGCCTCAGTGAGACAGTTAGGCATCACAAAGGGAACACATACATATAGGTCACAAACTTATGAGCACTGGGGCCCTGACTAGCAGGGTCCCAGTGACACATAACAAATATACTGAAAACATAGGGTTTTCACTATGAGCACTGGGCCCTGGCTAGCAGGATCCCAGTGATACAGTGAAAACACCCTGACATACACTCACAAACAGGCCAAAAGTGGGGGTAACAAGGTTAGAAAGAGGCACTTTCTCACACTGTGCTTGACCCAGTTCCTGGGAAAGGAAGGGATGGAGATGAGATCAGCATCTGATAATTAGCCTCTCAAACCACACCCCTCTTGTCAAGTCCAAGCCCACAGAAATAAAGGAGGAAAGCTAGACCTCTGGACCCCAACACAGGAGGGACAAGCTTTTGAAGTTTTGGTAGTAAGGGATCCGGCAGCATTGCAGTTGGGGGTGGGTTTGAGGCTCTAAAAGAAGCTCTTTTCACAAACAACTTGAAGTTGCCATGCTGGAATATCCCTGAATGCTAAGTGGGAGGGTTGGGACAGGGGTGGAGTCATGACGTTCCCACTCTGATTGGGCAGAGATTCCCACTTTCTAGAACCTTCCACCTAAAAAGTCCTGCAGAAGAGACTGCTGAGAAGATGCTGGACTTTGGAGCAATGACAACAAATAAATTCCCAGCTGGAAGGAGAACCCACCTGATGACACTGCAATGGTGGACTGAGGAATGTTTACTCCAGATGACCCAGGAGCTAGGACAGGTCTCTTCAGGATCAGAGGCTTCCTTATGGCCCCTGAGAAACAGTTAGGGAAATGGATCTCATGGGGAACACTGGATGGTTTCCCTGGAACTTCTGGGGACTGTCTCCTGACTCTGCCAACTCACAGAAGCCAGAAGGCTGTGGGAGCTAGGGAGTGCAGCAGTGACGGTTATCTACGTTTTGGCTGTTTAGGGGCTATGGAAGCTGCTCTCCAAGCATGAGAGAGCACCAGGCATCCAGCCAGAGGACAGGTCTGCCACAGAGAGCAGTAGAAATTAAGCTCCATGCAAATAAAGCCACATGTGAGACCCGCAGGAAAAGCTCCTGGTGGCTAGGGCAGGAAACCAGGAGCAAAATGAGCCCAAGATAGAGAGAATCATTCCTACTGGGCCAGAGAAACTGACAGAAGAAACCTGGTCTCCCAGTGAAACAGGGAGAAACAAAGCACACAGTGCTCTGCTGCTAGAACAGGTAGGACCAAGACCAAGGGATGGTGCAACCTTTCTTTTTAAAATGTTCCTGGGTAATAGGGCGTTCATGGGGCCCCCTCTATGAGCCCATGTTGGTCTGGTCACCTGATCCCTCAGAGCCTGCTGGGACCAGGGGTGTCGCAAGAGAACACATTCCCCAGGGACAAAAGGAGCATGATGGTTGCATTGCCTGCTTCCCGTGCTGGTGTATGGGGGTAGGACATACCAGCCCCTGGCTCCTGCCTGCTGTCAGTGCGAGTAGGAGAGGTCAAAGTGCCTTCAACCTCTGGGTGGGAGCTTTTGTTCCTGCCCAAGGCAGGAGAAGAAGAGTGTTGCAGGGTTTTGCACTGGTCAGTAAAGTTGCACAGGGAGCTGGTAGGGCCCACAGGGGAGTTGCAGTCCCCTTTTACCACCCACACGAAAGACCAGCCTGTGAGTGGCCAGGTTGGATTTAGGGCACCCGTACACCAAAAAGGAAGTACAGCATGAAGTGGCAGTTTAAAACACCTAAATGCAGAAATCTGCTTATCAAATATTCCATTCTAGGGTTAAAGAAGCACCCCATATCCCTGATTTTGTGGTGTCCCAGGCAGGACAGGGACCACCAACAGGTTCCTAGAAGCACCAGGGTCCTTACAAGAGCCCCTCTCCCCCACAGGTTTTGGTGGTATCACACTACATCTCCAATGTGGCTGCATTTATGACACAAGGAGAGGCTTTCCATTGACTGTAGCCTTCCTGGAGCTGAAGCTTTTTGCTACTAAGCTATGGAGTGAGGGAATGTCTGTTAGCTGGTCTTAACACTGCAATAATTGTCTATTAAAAATATAATTATTTGTGATGGTCTCCGGCTGGGGTGTTTTTTGGCACCCATCCTATTTAATCTTTATTTAGCGTAAAAGTATGCAATTCCTTCTCTACACAATTGGGGGCTGTGCATATTCCATGCTTACTGTTTGCAAATGATCAAATTTAGTTGTGTTATACCCTTCAGAGTCTCTTGATGCTTGTAGTAAAGCCAACTTCCTGAAAATAAATATGAAGAAAACTATGATAACGGTGTTTGGGAAAAGAACATCAGAGTTGACATAGGTCTCAACTCCAGTCAAAGTGGAGGATTCATACAAATATTTGGGACTTAACTTTAACATGCATTTAAAGTGGGAAGCTCATATGAGGGCTACATGATCTAGACCACTTTTACAATCCAAGTGTTTCACCAAGTTTAGTCAGATGTATGGTGGCTTCTCTTTGGCTCCCCTCATGAAAACCTATGAAAGGAAAATCCCACTTCTTGCCCTGTTTGGTGCAGACGTTTGCACATGACTCACCCTCCAGTTGGAATTTGGTAGAAAGTACAGTGCTTAAGGCCTATTAAGTCTGTTGCAGGTTTAAATGGTCCAGAGTATAAGGAGAGAATTAAATTTGGTCTCATGGTATGTACTGTAAAATTCCCATATATATGAAGTTCTTAAATAAGCTAGTTCGATATGAAGTTGTATTCCATTTTCCAAATTATACTTGGAAGAATTCCTTGCCAGTAAAGGGGAGAGGGCACCAGATGTTTTTCACAGGGTATGGGATTTTAAAACTCTCTATACCACATGGGGCTCCATTGAAAGTTGGTCTACCTTCCTAATAAACAGGTATTGAGGGAAGTGGCCCAGAGAGTTGGTTATGTGTGGGATATGACCTACCTATTTGGGAAACCCTCAATAAGGTTTACACCGCAAATGTTAGGTCAGGGTGATGTATTTCCCTACTTGTCTCAATTGCAAGACCCCAAGTTTGCAGTGAAATTTTGGAAAGGAAATTGGGGTGTAACCCCGTCTTTTCTAGCCCTGTTTGATATAACAAGGTGCAAAGTGAAAATGAGGTTTGTGCATGTCCTTTTCAGGTAAAATGCTCTGTATTCCATAATTTGCTGTATTGCATCTTTCATAAGGTCACACATGTTAAGATCTTTAGATACGTTCCAGACGGGAGAGGGGTGCACTACTGTCTGATATGCAGTTTTACAATGTTGTAGTGTAAATTGCACATTTTATACTGTTTATTATGCAGGGATTCGGCTAACTGTTTTTTTGTTTATCTTTGTTTATGCATATTTAGGTATCTGGGGTTTTAGGATGTTTTGATATTTTATGGACACATGTCCCAATAAACTTATTGTTACTAATACTAAATTATAACTAAAAGACAGGGAACATGGTATTAACTGTAATGCTTTATTGATATTGTTGATGGTTGGCAATGGAGTGTTTTGCTGTAACATGAATGTTACTGAACATTAGTATTAGCCACGTTGACTTCAATGGTGGGTTATAACATGTATCACCTTCTGGTACTGTCCTGATTGATTTTGATGGTGTTGGAATGGTGAAATGTAATACGCTGCTGTTTTTAATAATGTGGTGACACCCTGACGAAGCCAGTTGGCCTGCCTCATTGAGAATGACATGCCCTTATTATGTGATATTGCATTTACTATATGTGGGTGGTACTGTGTTTATAAGATTGAAGAAACACAAACGGTGTAGTATGACATTAAGGGTGCCACCAAAGGTATTTCCAGCCATCAGAATGTACATATATTTAACTTAATGTGCAGTATGTAGTAGTGTAAGTGTGTGTGTGTGCATAAAAAAGGGGCTGTTTTAGGGGCAGGGTAGGGGTATTTTTAGTTTTAGGGGGTGGGGGTTGGGGTGGTTTAGGTTTAGGGGCAGGGGAGGAGGGGTCAGCCTTATTTTTAGTTTTGGGGCGGTGTGGGGGATTGGGGTGGTTTAGGTTTTACGGACGGGGTGGGAGGTTGCAGTGGTTTTAGGTTTTAGGGGCAGGGGTGGGAGTCAGAGTAATTTTAGGGGTGTGATGGAGGGTTGGGGTGGTTTTAGGTTTTAGGGGTGGGGTGGGGGGTTGGGGTAATATTAGGGGTGGGGTTGGGGTGTTTTAGGTTTTAGGGGCGGGGACGGGGTTGGGGTAGTTTAGGTTTTAGGGAAGGGGCAGGAGTTAGGTTGGTTTTAGGTTTTAGGGCGGGTGGGGGATTGAGGTAGTTTAGGTTTTAGGGGCAGGGTGGGGGTGTTGTGGTGGTTTTAGGTTTTAGGGGGGTGGGGGTCACGGTAATTTTAGGGCGGGTGGGGGTTGGGGTAGTTTTAGGGGCAGGGATGGGGGTTAGGGTGGTTTTAGGTTTTAGAGATGGGGTGGGGGTGACTGCAATTTTTTATGGGCGGAGGTGGCGGGCCAGGGGGGTCGCATGCTGGAACCATGCATGCCGTTCACTAATGCTTTTACCAGAAATGCCTTTACAATGAAAAATCGTTGTTAAGGCATTCATGGTAAAGGGAGTAGTGGTAATAGCACGGTCGTTGTTCCGACCGCGTTGTTCAGGCATGCGTGGTTCCAGCATGCGTTGCTCCCAAATACATTTGTTTTTGCATACCAGTGAGCTGAGGGTCCTAGCCCACGCTACCTTCCATGAGTAGGCCTTTTGGAGTACATAAGTAGTACTTGTGTAGTGCACTGTTACTCACTTCTACATGCATGTGTGAATTACCCCCAAAACATACATAAAGGTGACAAAGTGGATAGATTCATGGATTATACATATACAGTTGGTGTAAATAGAAAGGACTATTGGCCTGATTTAGAGTTTGGCAGATGGGGTTACTCCGTCACAAACATGATGGAAATCCTGTCCACAGTCTTACGATCCCATTATATCCTATGGGAATTGTAATATGGTGGACAGATATCTGTCATGTTTGTGAAAGAGTAACCCATCCGCCAAACTCTAAATCAGGCCTGTGTCCTTATTGAAGTTTTACTGGACATTTCAGGGCTGATTCAGAAGTCTACTTTCCATACTTGCATTTTAAAATGTAGTTCAGCTTTATTTTTGTTAAAAGTAATATTAGTCACATGCATCAACATGTCTTCAACACATGCAACACACCATCTAATGTAATAGAGGAGGGACTGAACTGCTAGGATTCCACTACACACATCAGCACCTGAAAGTCATTGCATCATTAATTAATAATAGGCAATCTGCCCATATAAGAAAACAAAATACACACCAAAACAAAAATTGGTTTACAATGTCAGGGAGTATCATTACAGCTCTGCTCCTCATCTTGAGGAAACATTTTTTTAACTTTTTGAAGAGGGAAGAGAGGATTTACAGGCAGAGGAATACCATTGTTTTCATGCCATGGAAAGCAGTCATCACCAGCTAATGCTTTTATATATGTGTGATCCTTGACATAGTAGCAGATCAAGAGCAGATCAACTCACCTGCAGCCCACTACCAGTCCATACGTGCATGTGCCGAAATACAGACTGCAGTCCATTTCCTGGCCACTGAATCTTTCCAGAGGGTGGGTGGTGACATCACTGGTGTCTTTCAAGCAAACCAATCATGATGCTTGCAACAGGTAGAGGGATGCATCACCAGCCAGTTAATGCTAAAGTCACTATTTTAAAGTTAAAGGGCAGCACAGGAATTGTATGCCTTTCAATGATGTTGCCGTGTTTTGAATGGTTTCAGGGAGTAGACATACTTGTATACATGCTTACGTCCAACCTCCTTAGCTCATGGGGCTTACAGTTTGTCAGACAGTGTATTTAATTAGATGGCATCTCAACATGGATGCTGTGTCTGTGTGTGCAGGCTTTTCATCAGGGTCTGGGTATTTGTTATCTCCATGGCTCATGTGATTTGTAGTTTGTCAGCATATGCCTGATGCCCTGTAGTCCAGATCAGGGAATCGTTACACTCTGTTTGTTACATAACAAAAGATAGCATCCAGTCCAAGTCAAAAAGTCAAAATGGTATGTTTATTTAGACCATAGTCTATTAAAACCATCACAAACACAATTGTCTCATAATAGTATTGGTTTCTGGTTGGCTAGGGTATGCAGCTAAGCAAGGCAGAACCCACCCACTAACCAGGGCGAGGGAGTTACACACCCAAGATAACCCCTGCTCACCCCCTTGGTAGCTTGGTATGAGCAGTCAGGTCTATCTTAGAAGCAATGTGTAAAGCGTGTGCACAACACACACAACACATGTGACACACTGTCCCCACCGCAAAGGATACACAACAACAAGTTGTAAAAAATAATCTGTATTGTACACAACATCATTAGACCAAACACAACATGTCAGTAATACCCTGCTACCCAAGAAGTTGGCAGAACGTTACACCGTACTGTTACCCTGCAGAAATCAGCAGTAGTTCCATATAACACACAGGTTACTCATTATTCTGCAACACAAGCAGTAGTCAGGAAAAACATTACCACAATAATGCACATGTCACAAGACCCTCATAAATGCCCATACCAGGAACATTAGGAAACACAAGGCAATTCATAAACACAGATTACAAAAATGCCCATAACAGAAACATTAGCAAGCATATGGCACATCATACAAAGAGACAGGTTAGCACAAGATTTCCAGCATGGCCTTAAAAGCAACATTAGAAATATATGGCAAGTAGGGCGCAGAAACCTATCAGCCAGAATGCCCAGAATGAACATGTTGCCCCTGAAATGTACCTGCCTTTTAATGTTGTAGGTACCTCCAGTGCCACAAGGAAGAAAAAGAGAGCCCCAGGTGCTCCTCAGCGCCAAAATGGGGGCTGCTTAGTGATTGGGGCAGGGGGTGGCACGCACAGCCTCTGTTCTCAAACAGGAGCCCCTCCTGGGGCCCGTGCCTGACTGATGCGACTAAAGGCCCTGCAGCCCCCCACCCAGGGCCACGATCCACCATCCCAGTGGGAAAAGAGCAGCAATGACAGGTGCCAAGCAGTGCAGGGGCCTCTGATGAGCCTTCCATCCCACCACCGACTCCTGTGGGGCCAAACAAGGGGCCCAGCGGTGTGGGGGGCCTTCGATGAGGCTTCTGCCCCACCCGCAGCTCATATGCAACTCTGTGGGCATCGGTGGAGTGAGGTGGCCTCCGATGAAGCCTCCTTCCTGCTCAGACAGCACCCAATGTAGTGCAGGATCCAAAGAACAGCCCGCCCCGGCTGCAGCGGTGACCTTCCCAAAGTCGGGGCCAGCTGGTGGCCCAGGGGTGCTCCTCGGAGTGTGCTTCGCCCCAGGGGCAGCACTAGGGGCACACTCACTTCATTCTTCATCCAGCAGTGCCCTGGAGGCACTAAGGACATCGTGTTGAGATGCGCTCAATGCAGCATTCCTCCCGGGCTGCGACAATGATCCCTCAACTTGACAACACCGTGATGCGCTCACAAGGTGCTATGGGCAAGGAAATAAGGCTATGTTAAGCAGCTAGGCTCTCAACTCCAGCACAGGCTCCAGACATCAGTTGGGGAGAACAAGCCCTTTGTGTGAGGCCAGGGAACAACCATTACAGAAGCAAATGTGCCCCACCTCCCCTTTTCTCAACCCAGGAAGAGCATTCAAAATGTAGGTGCACCTCTGTGACACCTTTGCCCTTCCTGTGTACAGGCTGTCTGAAAAGTATTCACAAAACTCAAATGTCACTCTGCCCAGACGTGGATTGGAGTCAAGTTGCAAAACACCAGTCATAAGCGCAGAGAAATGCTCACTTTCTAGAAGTGGCTTTCTGTAATGATAATAAAAAGATCCACCTGCACCAGTAAGCAGCATTTCTCACTACCATTACAACCATACCAAACATGCCTACACTACCCCTCATAAATCAGACAATACCCCCTAGGCATTTCCAATGCAATCCTATGGGAAGGCAGCACTCAGAGCAGTGAGATACCAAGGCTGTTTGTCACTACCAGGACAGGCCACGCAACCAGGCACATGTCCTGCCTTCTACATACGTAGTACCCTGTCCATAGGGCTAGCTAGGACCTTCCTTAGAGGTGACTTACATGTAGTAAAAAGGGGGTTCTGGGTCTGGTAAGTAAATTTAGATGCCAGATCCCTGTGGCAGAAGGTTTGAAAGGCTACTTCTGTGGGTGGCGCAAGCAGTGCTGCAGAACCACTAGTACCATTTAATGTACAGGCCCTAGGTATAGGGATACCACTGTACAAGGGACGACTTACATGTAAATTAAATGTGCCAATCATGTGTAAGCCAATCATACCAACTTTAGAAGGGAGAGAACCTGCACTTTAGCACTGATCAGCAGTGGTAAAGTGCTCAGAGTCCTAGAGACAACAGCAACAAGTCAGAAAAAAATAGGAGGAAGGACGCAAAATGTCTGGGGATGAACTCGCAAAAAGGCCAGGTCCAACAACTATAAATACACTTAAAACATATAAAGAAATGCACATTCATACAAACTTCTCCTAATAAATACAGTTGATATGCTAAAAAATAAAATAATACTTTTAAAACCCACCTACAAATAAAACCATTCTTTTAGAAACTTCCAATCTACCTGAAGGCATAATCTATCTCATTTAAAACACACACAATTATTTAAATTTTTTTTAACTGAAGTTAAAAATCATCCATTGCACAGGTGACATCCATAAATCCCATATGTGTCAATAAATTGAATGCTTGTTTCCGGCTAGCAATTCCATACTGCAAAACTATTGGTCTTGGAAGAAACATTTTATGAACCGTTGGCAGTCCAATAAAGTGAGTGCCCATTGCACTTTGTATTCATGCCACCTGAACACAACCTCAAGTCATCTATAATTACTGATTTTACCCCCCTATCTTCATTAAAGGGATTTATTCCAGCTCTAAACTTCAGTAATGCACGTTTTAGCTTATGGTTAGGCAGTGCCTCAATGTAGGGAAAACTATCATCATCCATCTATACCTTTAACAGAAACTGTGTGGATGCTTTCTACTTTAGATACCACAGATCCTGTTCTCTGGCACACTTTTTTAAAATCTCCTGCCGGAATGATTTGGAAACTTTCAACTCCAACTTTGTCTTTTCCAATTTTACAGATAATCCATTACAAAATTCGTCCAATATTGATCTCATTTGCTTTGCCCATTTCAATTCACTACCTTCTACTTCTCTTTTACAAAAAAAGGAGATTATTCAGCTTCTATAATTGGTTACCCCCAACCAAAACTTAAGTGCTGCAGAGCACCCTAGATAGCTCCAAACTGTAAGCTGGGTTTCCATCCATATGGCCTATATCATGAAGAGTGAGGGCAATGATGAAGCAGAAAATGAAGGTTTTACATTTATTAACGTAAACGTAGTGTGAAATAATCATGTGTGACTTTAACCGAACTAATAAAGAATGTACGGGGACAAAATGTGCCCACAGAGTAGTTTGCCAACATTTATAAGCGTGCTTTATATAACGTGGTGTATTAGAATTGCACTAATCCAACATAATCGTAAACGTGTGCTATGATTTGCTTGCTTGAAATGTTTTAGCTTAGCATTACTTTAGCGGAGGCTTTGGCCTAGTGGCCTGGTCTCACGGTTTAGATGCCCGTATTTTTCCAATGTGCTATTAAACGTGTATTTTTGCTTGAAGCTGTACTTTTCCACTGAGATCGTTCACATGCTTATCTTAAAGTTTCGTGCCAGCCTGGCATATTTTCTCTTTACTCCAAGGTCGATTTGCAGGTGCGGACAATGGAGGCTCTGAAAGTGAGCTAATTGGTATACAATGTTGCAACTTGCGTACCCATCTCCAAGGATAATGTATGCTTAAGTAAAAGCTTGAGAACTGTCGTTTTTTATTGGACAATTTGAAACTAACCTATGAACCCTCCAATGGAAGACCCTACTGGATTTGAACTGTTGTCTATAAAACCCAGGTGCACGAGAAGAAGGTAGCCATTACAGCCTTTGCAGCCATTACAGCGATCATTACGGCCATTATTGGACATCCCGCCATTTTGCAGACTTCGTAGCTATTATGGCCCACCTTGCTGCGACGCCATTTTGAAAGAGACTCTGATGCTTTCTCTAATCGAGAGAAAGAGACTTTAAATGATTCTTGCCCTAGAGACTTTAACTTTGATCCCTTTGCATGAAGTAGTAGTTTTATCTTGCCGCCGTGAGGCAACTGTCCCGTCCACCCCTGCCCCTTTTGCCCCGTCCCATGCTGATCGAGAAACGGTACCTGTGAGACGAAGACTTCCTTGATTGCTGATCGTAATTGGTAAATATGAAAGGAAATTGTAAAATTGCATTGTGTTTCCTTTAGGTAACCAACTGCTGATTTTGATAAGAGCCCTAGTTAGGAGTTTTTCTAAATTAATGTTGCTAAATTGTTTTTGCATGAAGTCCCACATGCCGATGCTAATTTGAGGTTAGATGAGGATTCCATATGTCGCACGATGCAATTTGAGATCTTGTTATGCTGACTAAATGTATGCAATTAGTTCATTACAGATTATCGTATTAGTGATTTGCATTGCTATTATCGAATGCCTTGTGATTCAAATGCTACATAGATTGCACCTGTTTCGCCGCTATGGACAGCTATTAATGTTCATTTACGTTTATCATTTGGTGTTGAGACACATTTATATTGTGCTAGCTTTGTTAATATAGGGAAATAAAATTCACTAACTTTGCAATAAACTGGTGTGGTTATTCCTGACTAAAAGGTCAGGGTTTCGCCGAAATGTATTCTGGATTAATTGTTAAGTGTTATGTTGATCAAGGTATTGCTTATGTTCGTTATTGATTATTGATTTGATTAAGGTGACCGATTAAGAGTGCAGAGAGTCCCACTTAGTCAAAAGATTCATCGGCCCAAAGAGCGTCCGAATACAGGTAAAATGACTAGTACGGACCGCTCTATCAGCAACACCAGCAGTCTTTTCAGGAATTTAAATTCCTCATATTTCCAATCCACTTTACCCCATAGACTTAAAAGTTCTACTCCATACTGGAATGGAGGACAGACCATAGCACTAAATGCTGACAAAATCGATCGTAAGGGGGAGTCCCCAATTTTCTTATTGAATTGTTGTTTGCCCCAAACTGAGGACAGGTCTGTAGCTTTTAACAATTCTATATGATATTTCTAGTTTAACTAAACATCGAACCACATTCCTAAATATGTATACATTTCCACTACATCCAGTTTGTTTCTTTCCAAAGACGAGTTATAGTTTATATTTCATTTCCCTGGCACCATCATCTTTGTCTTATCAAAGTTCACTGAGAGCCTCTCCCTAAGCAGTTTTTGTACAAAACATAAAATTTCCTTTAACGGTCTACTTCTGTCATGTCCATAATCACCGGGTCATCAGCGTATAACAGACACAATACATGCAGACCATTCATCTTAGGTCTTAAGCCTTTTACTTCTTTTAGAATGTTTGGCAGATCTGCTAAAAATAAGGAAATAAGGGCCACATGTAGCAAAGTCCGATATTGCGACTCGGAAATTGCGAGTCTGTCTGACTCGCAATTTCTGAGTCGCAATATCGGATGCAGAACGGTGTCTCAGACACCGTCTGCGACTCGCTATGGGGTCGCAAAGACCCACCTCATCAATATTAATGAGGTGGGTCGCATTTTGCGACCCCCTAGCGAGTCCCTGCACTTACAGGGATGGTGGCCTGCTGAAGTTAGCAGACCTCCATGTCTGTGACTGCTTTTTCAAAAAGCAGTTTTTTTTTTCTTCATTTTGCAGCCCGTTTTCCTTAAAGGAAAACGAGTTGCAAAATGAAAAAAATGACGAAACCATTTGGTTTCGTTTTTTCAGTGTAGGCAGTGGTCAATTGGACCACTGCCTGCTCTGAAAAATCCTTTATGCCCACATTCACAAAGGGGAAGGGGTCCCATGGGAACCCCTTCCCTTTTGCGAATGAGTTACCACCAGTGTGACACTGGTGGTAACTGTGAGATGCTTTGCGACCGCATTCGCGGTCACAAAGCAATTCTGAATTGCGATGCAAGTCGCAAATAGGAAGGGAACACCCCTTCCTATTTGCGAGTCGCATTCACAAATTGCTAGTTGGTACTGACTCGCAATTTGTGAATGAGCATCGCGTTAGGCTGTTTGCATGGCGCAAACTGCGATTTTCGCAGTTTGCACCATGCAAACGGCTACCTACATCTGGCCCTAAATAATGAGACTAACACACAGCCCTGGCGCAGGTCATTTTTACTTTGTATCTTCCGAGTTAAACTACCTGCCATATCTATTATCACCTGCGCCTAATTTTGGCTACATAACCCCTGGAGGATCGGGACTAGACCTTTGTTGACTCCAAGCCTAATCAAAGTTTTGCACAGTAAAATGCAGTTCATCAGATCAAAAGCAGTATGGACATTGATGAGAAGGCTAATCAGTTTTCCCCTGACGTCTATAGATTTCTTTGCCATTGGCCACAAACTAAAGCAGTGGTCTTAGGTTGAGTGACGATCTTAGAACCCACTTTGTTCAACTGGGATTATATTATTTTCTTCTACCCAAAAAGCTTTCTCACCCACATCCAGTACGCTGGTCAAGCGGTAGTTCCCTGGTGCTATAGCATCACCCTTTTTATAAAAAGTTCTTATTATTGCCCCTTTCCACCTATCAGAAAAATGCCCTGGAGGCAACACCTTATGGCATAATGAATGATAAAAGCTTGCCCACCAATCTACCTTATTTTTTATTATAACTGCGGGGAGGTTGTTGGGGCTGTCTGTCTTTGTTAACTTTAAGGACAAGATAATTTCTTCTATCTTCATCACTGAAAAATACAGCACAGTGTCATCATTCACAGCTAATTTTACCTTCTGACAGAACATGTCATTGTCATTACTATATACTTTTTCCAAGTAGTTGACCCAATCATCTTCTCCAATGAAAAATCACATCTCACGTACTAACTGCCAACATTTTCTAGTATTTTTTGTCTCAAGTACCTCAATTATATTTTGCCAATTTTGTATTCATATACTAATTTTCCTCATTGTTAACCTGTTCTTGTAATTGGCGTTTACCATACCTTTTTCTTTAGAGATTTCTCCCAATTCTTTTTTTGTTTTGATCTCCGATGCTCCCTGTTGAACCAAATTTTCACCTTTATCTGTGTAACTGGTTCCCTCTTCACCTTCTGCACTTTGGTATAAAAATTCACTCTCAAGAAATTATTCACTTGGAGACAATACCCCATCATGCCATGTTAAAAAATCACTTGGAACCTCCTTCACATTGGGCAACTTTTGAGTCTGCAACAAGTCATTGAGAGCTTTTAAATGTTCATCAGAGATTTCTGTAAGACGTCTGGGGTATTCCAATTATATCAGGATACCTTTTTCCCTGTCTTTACTAGGCCCCAGGTCTACCAATAAAAGTAGAGACGAATGGTCACTTTCTTCAATGTGCAACACCTTAAAATCTTCTAAGGTAGGGAAGTACCATGCATTCACAAAGCTGCGGGGTGAGGCTTCCATCATGTCGGCAGCCTCACCCCCGTCGTATTCAGTAGTCCCACTTACACAGAACGGCCCTATTGACCCTAAAAACTTCGCAAGAACTATGGGCCAGATGTAGCAATATTGCAAATTGCGAGTTGCAATTTGCGAGTCCTTCCGACTCGCAAATTGCAACTCGCAATTTGCAATGCAGTACGGTGTCTCAGACACCGTCTGCGAGTCGCTATGGGGTTGCAAAGACCCACCTCATTAATCTTAATGAGGTGGGTCGCAAATTGCGGCCCCATAGCGACTATGGGCACTCGCTAACATGGAGGCCTGCTGTAGTCAGCAGACCTCCATGTTCGTGACTGCCTATCAATAAAGCAGTCTTTTTTTTTAAGTGTAGCCCATTTTCCTTAAAGGAAAACGAGCTGCACTTAAAAAGAAATCCAAAACCTTTTGTTTCGGAATTTTTTCAGGGCAGGTAGTGGTCCCTTGGACCACTACCTGCCCTGAAAAAATATTTTGTGGTCCATTCACAAAGGGGAAGGGGTCCCATGGGGACCCCTTCCAATTTGCGAATGGGTTACCATCCACTTCAAGTGGATGGTAACTGTGACTCCATTTGCGACCGCATACGAGGTCGCAAATGTAATTGCATACCACTGCGAATTGCAAATAGGAAGGGAACACCCCTTCCTATTTGCGATTCGGAAATGCATTTTGCGAGTCGGTCCCGACTCGCAAAATGCATTTCTGAATAGGAAACTCCGGTTTGCGACTCGCAAATGGCATTTTTTGACGTTTGCGAGTCGCAAACAGTTTCCTACATCTGGCCCTATATTCCGTGCTAAGTCACAAGTTTTTGGGAAGCAAGCCGGAGGCACCTGGGAAGGAGATAACAGATCTTTATAAATTGGATTTCTGAGATTTTGGTTTAATTTATGAATAAAATCCCCTAAAAGAACTATCAGTAGGCATGGACATCAATTAGGGATTGCCAGGGGTCACAGCTGTGACCCCTAGGCAACCCATTGTGACTCCTGACCCACTCATTGAGACATCCAGCTCTTTGTTTGAGACCCCATTTGCCAGGCTGGTAAACACCAATAAACTGATAAGCGTTCCCTCTCATCTGACTATTATAAGAACTATAGGCAACAAATAAGAATTATGCACCTGTATTGGCCAGCAGTGCTGTCAGCCTTCCCTTTACCTTAAAATTTGTAGTTGCGTCAAGACCTCGAGGGCACCGGTTATGTGGAGGTTTTAGCAACATGTGCTTATTAATGTGTGCATTTGCAAGTATGTATGGGTTCATGTAGGGCACAGGAAGTGGTGGACAGTCTTTTTTCTACTTCTGCCTGTTGCAGATAGTGAGCGCGCCAGTAGCATTAGTGTCACTTTCTCTTAGATAGCATGTACAGTGTTGTGGGTTTTTGAACTTCTAAATTAGGCTTAGGTGACACACTTAATAGGGCAGTGACATCTCCTACTCTCAAAAGTCAACTTGAATCTGTTCATTCAGACAGGAGTAATAATATCATCAAATTCAACAATAAGAACCAATAGCCATAAATTGGGGTAGCAATGGTGACTGCATGAGGTGCAGGGAGTTTCAGCTCTTTGCCGTGAAGTAGGCAAAGGATCTCCCACCAGCCGAGATCTTCCTTATGCTGTGTACGTTGGCCAGTACTTGTTGAGCAGAGAGGTCTGGTGGGGGAGTAGAAGGTGATGCGGTGGTTGAGGTAGGTGGGTCCTAATTTTCATGAGTATCATTTATGTTGTCAATCTGGTACATTTTAGGGAAAACCACTCCCAGATAACAAGTCCCATACCATCTCCTAGGGAGACGATAATAAGAATGTTTACCACAAATATAACATACACCTAGAGCTTGTCCATTTAGCATAGAGTCCCATATATTCCTAAATAGAAAAACATGTCTGCATTCACTCGTTCCCACAAACTTAGTATCACTTCTGGACTGAGACCTGTATATACAAATCTTCCCTACATGTCTATAATCTAAAGCAGGCTTTCCTTGCGTGTTAGTTACACTATATGCATGGCCATTCTTATAGGTGCGTTTTACTAAGCCCTTCCCAATCTTCTGTTTGATTACCTTTCTTCTGTCGTCAGCCTCAACTGGTGAAAGCATACATGTCAACTTATACCAGTATGCATAAGCAGTACCAAATGTCAATGTTGGCTCAAAGAAACCCCATACAATGTCTATGTTTCTAGCTTCAGCAATACTACTTAAGTGTTGGTTAACTGGAACAGATGTAAAGACTAAGGGGGTCATTCTGAGTCTGGCGGGCGGCGGAGGCCGCCCGCCAGACTTCCCCCCTCCAAAATACCGCTCCGCGGTCGAAAGACCGCTGAGGGTATTTTGGCTTTTGCACTGGGCTGGCGGGCGACCACCAAAAGGCCGCCCGCCAGCCCAGTGCAAAAGACCCTTCCCACGAGGACGCCGGCTCAGAATTGCAGACACTGAAATACAAAGTGGGGCCCTCTTACGGGGGCCCCTGCAATGCCCATGCCATTGGCATGGGCACTGCAGGGGCCCCCAGAGGCCCCACGACAACCCATACCGCCATCCTGTTCCTGGCGGGAGAACCGCCAGGAACAGGATGGCGGTATGGGCTGTCAGAATCCCCCATGGCGGCGCAGCAAGCTGCGCTGCCATGGGGGATTCCCAGGGCAGCGGAAAACCGGCGGGAGACCGCCGGTTTTCCACTTCTGACTGCGGCAAAACCGCCGCGGTCAGAATGCCCTGCGGGGCACCGCCAGCCTGTTGGCGGTGCTCCCGCCGACCCTGGCCCCGGCGGTAAGGAACTGCCGGGGTCAGAATCAGGCCCTAAGGGGGTGATTCTAACTTTGGCGGGCGGCCTCCAACAGAATACTGCTACGCGGTCAGAAGACCACCACGGTTATTCTGTGTTTCCCGCTGGGCTGGCGGGCGACCGCCAGAAGGCCGCCCGCCAGCCCAGCGGGAAACCCCTTCCCACGAGGAAGCCGGCTCCGAATGGAGCCGGCGGAGTGGGAAGGGTGCGACGGGTGCAGTAGCACCCGTCGGGATTTTCAGTGTCTGCATGGCAGACACTGAAAATCTTTTAGGGGCCCTCTTACGGGGGCCCCTGCAGTGCCCATGCCACTGGCATGGGCACTGCAGGGGCCCCCAGGGGCCCCACGACACCCCTCACCACCATCCTGTTCCTGGCAGTCAAAACCGCCAGGAACAGGATGGCGTTGAAGGGGTCGGAATCCCCATGGAGGCGCAGCAAGCTGCGCCGCCATGGAGGATTCCTCAGGGCAGCGGAAAACCGGCGGGAGACCACCGGTTTTCCGTTTCTGACCGCGGCCATACCGCCGCGGTCAGAATGCCCTTGGGAGCACCGCCAGCCTGTTGGCGGTGCTCCCGCGGTCCCCAACCCTGGCGGTCTCGGACCGCCAGGGTTGGAATCACCCCCTAAGTCAGAATTCAAGTAAAAATATGTATGTACTCCTGATCATAGAGGCTTGTTAGTAAAAGACTACAAATTATCCCATAAGTTAGTGGTATCCTATGATATATAATTCCTTCTTGCACTGAGGAAGGAACCTGTGCACACACATAACATCCTCTCACGTCCATAGTTTGAACATATTTATAGAGCAAACAATAGTAAACATTAGAAACAAGATCTCCTTGTGAGTTGTCTAAGTGTAAGTAACGCTCATCTTTATAGAATTTGTCTAACTCAGAAAGGGTAGTAACCTCACGTGTGAGTGAAAGTGTGGAAGTAGTTTCAGCTTTATAAAACATGCTCATACTTGCAATCAACAACAAACTCAACAACACACATCTGTCAATCCAAAATAGACATACTTGCACCCATTGTTTCTACTGCGATTCATATTCATGGCCTGTAAAGGCTCAAAAAGTGGAAGAAAGAAAATATAAACGTAACTTTGCAGCTACAATAAAAAACAAAAATAATCTTCAGTCTTCTTTGTAATTATTTACAGCAACTTTCAGGCTTTTCCAGAAGTTGTTAAAATCAGTTTAGCAGCTTTGTCAAAATCAGTTTTGAATGTCTCTTTTAGTAAATCACAATCTGTTGTTCACTGACTATTACTTCCAATGTATAATGTCTTTCTTGGTTTTTGTGGCAATGCAATTTCAAAAATCAGTCTAAATGTGATTTCAAGCTCCAAAATGGTGTACTGGATTCTCATGGTCAAAACAAAAGGACATAAACTGTTCCCACTCATTAGCTGCAAGGTGCATTTCCTTTTCGGTTTTCAACGTGCACTTGTTTCTCCTTCAGTCAGATCTGTTTCTTCTGCTGTTTCCTCACTTATGCTTCACAATACATCAGAAATGTTTTCAACTGCAGTCAAAGAAAGGACATTTATCTCCTTTCACAGCTTTTCTAGACAGTGATGATACAACTGGACTTACAATTCTTCTTGGTCTAGCAGGAATCCGACAAGTTCTTCTTTGACTTTGACTTGTTTCACTTGCACCACTAGCCACTTCAGGAGGAGTCAAATCTGTGTGACCTTGATTCAACGTAACTCCACTTTTGCCTACGTCAGGAAACAATGTTTGTTTTATCTCTCTTTCCCAATTGTCTGCTATTTGGAGAGTCCTCCTGCCCAGACGTGACTCTCCTGCTACATTCGCTTCTGTTTCTGCTGATAGAGAATATCAGGATTTTCCTCAAGTTAGCTTTCAGAGGAGTACCTGAATCTGGATCTTCACCAGTTTGCGCAATCTTTACTTTGCAGTTTTTTGCTCAGTTTCTGTCCTTTGCTCCTCTTGAGACTGACAGTTTCTGCTGGTGCTCTCAGGACACTGGATCTTCATCATCCACAGGATATGGCACTTTACGAGTATGGCTCGCATGAATCCAGTTTGGAACTCCAGCACACTTCACAGCAGTCGTCGTCATCAATCTGACCTCAAATGGTCCCTTCCACCTAAGCTCCAAGCAAGTCTTCCACACTTGCTTCTAGATCACCATCCAATCATTTGCCTATAGACTGTGACACTGGTCTTGGGGTGGTGGCACAGCTGTTGCTTACACCTGGTGAGACAAAGTGTGAGCCACATCCGACCCTTGTAGTAATCCAGCATGAAGTCATCTGTTATGCTCACAAGCATGGTAATCTCATGGCTCTGTCCATTTATATCTCATGTGGCGAGCGACCAGCCTTTCTGTCAGGCGTACATCGCATGCTCATCAAAACCAATTGTAAATCATCAGACCATTTCAGATTAGTGGATGCACGCATTTTTGCCAATCTAGCTTTCAGAATCCCATTCATTTGCTCCACTAATCCAGAAGCTTTAGGAAGGAAACTACAGTGCATCTCCTGCTCAATGTTTAAGGCTGAACGTAGCATTTCTATCATCTCATTATTGAAGTGACTTCCTCCATCTGGTTTTTAAAAAAAACGTGAACCCGAACCTTGTGATAAGTTCCCTAAGCAACAGCTTTGCTTCTGTGAGGCTATCATTTCTACGTGTAGGCCAGGCGTTAGTCCAATGACTAAGTATACAGACCATCACCAACACATATCTCACACCACCACACACAGGCATGTCAATGAAATCCATCTGCATTCTGTTAAATGGACCATCTGATCTTCCATGTGACTCATTTTGATAACAGTTCTCTTTCCGAGGTTCATTTGTTGACATGTAATGCATCGGTGGCAAATAGCTTCTGCAACCTGTCTACATTTTGGATTGAACCAGGATTGCTTACATGTTTGAATCATTGCATCTCTGCCAATGTGAGTTTGACCATGATAACATCTAGCCATTTGCATCAGTAGACAGTTTGGTAGGACCACCTGCCCTTCAGTTGAAACCCAAATCCCAACGATTTCTCTTTGGTTACAACCCAATTTTGTCCAGCTTCTTTTCTCATTTTCTGGAACCTCATGTTGCAATCTTTCAATTTTTTCCCAAGTGTCAATCACTTTCACAGATAATTTTGACTTCTCTCATCAGTATCGGTTACATTTTTCCATTCTTTATTGAAAGTGGCACAGTTAAGTGCACAATATCTAGCAGCTTGATCATCATATGCATTACCCATGATGATAAAATCATTAGCTTCATAATGTGCAGTACAATTACCAACTGCAACTTTCTCAGGTAATTGTAAAGCTCTCAGTAACTCATGAATCTCATCACCATTTCGAATGGGAGTGCCAGAAAAGGTCATAAAACCCCTTTGGGACCACAACTGCTCGAAGTCATGTACAAAACCAAATCCATACTGGCTGTCTGTAAAAACTGTAATTTTGAACTGTGGTGAAATACAGTATGCTCTAGTGAGAGCCACCAATTCAGCCACTTGTGCAGAAAATACTCTATGAAGCTTAGAGTACACCAGAGATAGTGCACGCACCATAACCAGCTCTCAATGTTCCTACATTACCTCTTAAACAGGAACCATTAACAAAAATGATTTGGTCATTTTTCTCTAATGGAGTATTTGAATATGTAGTCTGGGTTTGGTGTGGTTCAGTAACATCCAGGTAGTCATGTTCCACTTCATTTACATTTTCAAATTCAGTAGTGTCTACAGGTACTAAAGTAGCAGGGTTAATTATTCCACATCTTCTCAGGGTTATATTCTGTGATCCCAAGATCAATAATGTGTACCTTGTCAATCGAGGATTTGTCAGGTATTGAGTCCTGGTATGCAAGATTTCAGCAGAGTGAGGGACCAGTACAGTTAAAGGATGTCCCATCACAATGCTCTCACTTTGTGCAAACTATCACAAACCTCAGCCACCTGCTTCAAACAACCTGGTAAAGCAGCGGCAAGTGGATCCACTGTTGCTGAAAAATATGCTACAGGATGATTTATGCCACCATGTACCTGTGTTAGGACAGAAAGTGTACAACAATCAAATTCAGGACAGACAGTGAAAATGGTTTCTTGTAGTCAGACATTCGTAGAGCTGGTCCTCTGCACACTCTCTCTCAGCTCAGTAAAAGCTTTCATACAAGCTTCATCGAAGGGCACTGGCTCAGTAATATTTTTGGGGGGTTAATCTTTGTTATGACTTAGAAATAACCGAAATATTAGGTTATCCCATTGGCAACAGTAACTCACCATTCCCAAAAACATCCTGACATCTTTTTGAGTAACAGGAGCGTTCATTTGCAATACAGCTGTAACTCTTTCTCTGGACACTTTCCTTGCACCTTTCTCTATTTGATGTCCCAAATACTTCACTTAGTAGTACTAGTAAACTTTATTTGGTACAACGACCATAAAAGCACACACAAAAAATTAAAATTTTAAATAAACACATAAAAGACCATTGCATAAAGTCATAAGATACAGAGATAATCAGTCTAATCCAGAAAAATCACCTAGATGCCAATAAATATAATGTAATATAATAAAATATGATATTATATACAAACATTAAAAAGGACCCTGCGGGTCGTTTGACTGTTACAGAATTATGGCTCCTGGTAGATTTGAATAAGCTTTAGCACGGGATAAACAAAGTGCACAATACTAAGTCAGTGTGAACTGTGCCCCTGGGAACTACACATTTTTTTATAGCTCTCCAATTCATAATTGCCTAAAAAGATGGTACAGCCATCAAAATCAACTCATAATCCACAACACTGCCTATATCATCTTGCACCCAGGAACAGACATAAAAGAGTGACAAATAACAATAAATACTATGCAACCTGTTTATTAAAACAATAAGAATCAATAAGCTCCAATTCTTAAGGCCAAAGGACAGAAACAGAGCAAGAAACCGCCAAGTTAAGGCCTTGGTGTTCAGAAAGTCCTTTGGTAAATGACAACATGGCCAGCCATTAAATAGAGAGGCCTTGATATTCAAACGGTCCTTTTCATAATAACAACACGGCCAGCCATCAAGTTCACTGCTTATCAACTCCCTTATATGGGTTGATCTTGGCCATACGTTTAGGGTTACTCGATCGTGCTTATACCATACAGAGACAAGGAATCGCCTTACAGAGTATACAATTGGCTCTGCAGTGTTTATTCTAAATAAACGCAATATCACCTGAAAGCTTGCAATCCCTAGAGTAAGGCAAATAGGTCAAAGCCATTGATGTCTAGCTTCACAATAGCCTGGACAGACAATAATAATATGATTAGTCAACTAAAGAGCCAGCCCACAAACAGGACATAAAGCAGATACACACTCCTCGGTCCAAGAGCTATAAGAACTGTTCAAAGGAAAACACCCATGCCTAAATTGCAGGTAAAGGCTCTTAGTCAGAGAGGGAGAAACTGTATCCAAGAAGGGCTGAAACAGCGGAGCGGCTTTAACATCAAGGAACCTTTCTTTTAGATGATTCAAATTAGTCATAGAATGTTCCTGTACCATGATGTTACACCAATATGCTGAACAACCTGTTTATCCTCCTTGTGTGTCCGCTCTGGATTATCCCAGAGTGCCAGTATCTTCAACCTCCTAATTCAATTAAAAACAAACCTCAGCCAAGGTGTTTTAAGGGTGTGATCGTGCCTTATTAAATCCCATAAACTGTCTCCGTATGTGTGCAGTTGGGAGTCAACCAAAGAAGCACCCAGTAAAAAAGAGGTTTCAACTGGGCAAGGTCAGACCCCCCCACCATTAATGTCTAAATCATGGTGTAGGGGGATGAGCGGTGTATTAACAGGGACAGCTACTAGAGTCCTAATAAAGTTGTTTTCAGTGACTGCTAGCCTATATGTGTTTGTCTACCCCCAAATTTCAGCTCCATAAGTGGCCTCGTTCAACGCTTTAACATGGTACGTCTCGAGTGCTGTTGATATAGATCAGGTGAATGTTAATGGGTGACTATGAAATTAACAATGAGTCATCCGCAAAAAGAAGAATCAGAAATGTATTCCCGTTTAGAGTGGGTGAGTCATTAAAACACTGCCTCAAGGACTCGGCTACATCATTTATGTATATGAAAAAGAGAGTAGGAACCAGCACGCAGCCCTGAAGGACTCTACGGCAAATAAGGATTCTAGATGTCAATTCACCCTGATTCTCCCACCACACCTGGGCACAATTATCCTAGTGTAACCTCACCGAAATGTTCACAAGATCACCAGGGACACCAATTCTCTTTAGCACCCTTCATAGATTGTCTCTGGGAATCAAGTCAAGAGCTGCTTGAAGCTCACCAAAAACTACATATAACTTCTGATGGCACAAAAAGACCTGCTTCCAATAAAGGAGTGAGAAGCGGAACACCTGATCTATGGTGCTAGTTTTTGCTCAAATCTCTGCCTGGAGGGGATAATTTATATCTACCCTAGATGCCCAAACTAACAATTTATCCAGTACCTGCCTCCCTTGTAAAACTTTTTTTGGAGATTATCCAATAAACTTACGTGCCGATAGTTACTAGGGCATCCTGTATCCCCTTTCTTAAGGAGTTCGATAATCTCAGCCTCTTTCCAAGTGTCCAGCATCTTGCCCCCATTAGCTATAGCATTGGAAAGGGTTTTCACATACTAAGCCCATATTCCGGGTTCAGATTTATATAAATCCCCTGATATGCCATCCGGGCCTTGGGCCTTTAGGGGTTTCAATTATCTATTGCTGCAAGGGTATCTTCCATACTAAAGAAGAATGGTTCGCTTGAGCCACTAGCTGAAACAAGACAATTGGTATCCATTTCGTCCTCTATCTGGGCCTGGGGTTTCTCCTAAATACTACTCTTGGTGTATGAATTGCTAAAGTAATCCTTCCACTTCTCTGGTGAGATATGAGAACATCTTGTGTTCCCCTGGCCTCTGGTCCAATTCGCTATCAAGGACCAGAAGGTATGAGTATCTTTCACTTTAAGTGACTGTAGCGGGTCCTGCCAATTGTCTTCATCCCATTTTTTCTTTGTGGCTTTAAGTGCAGTTTTATATCTACCCGCTCACCCTCCCTTACAGCTTTACCTAACTCCGATTTAGCCTGCTTACACTCCTCAGAGAACCACCGGGGCCCTTTCCTCTCCTTCTGTTGGTTGGCCTGATAGTCACTATGAAAAATGGCCTTGAGCTTGGCAAAAAAAAGCTGTGTGGGTGCTTAACAATATGCAGGATCCAGGCAGGCTTCCTTAAAACCTGACATGTGCTGGACAAAAAGTTTATAGATTTCAGCATGCTGGTCCTGGTTCGCCATGACCTTAGGACGCGTGACTCAACGGCTACTATTGGCCACAATGGGTTCAGGTACTGTGGCTAAATCCCAGCAAGTTGACCTCAAAAACTGTGTGCTTGAAAGGAAAGTGCACAAGGGGTTATGATCCTAGCAGTAGCACTTACCACCTTCATATCAATAAGATGAGGCCAGAGTTGGGCGTCCACAAGGATGTAATCAATAATACTTTTCTGACACCCTCTCTTAAGCGTAAACTTTCTATTTAGATCTGAACAAGTTCTCCCATTGCAAGGCATGCACAAACACTACAGTAGCTAATTGCAAAGTGGTATTGGGACAGTGACACAATAGTCTCCCTGCCACTCTAGGAACCCACCAGTACTCGTCCTCCTCCACAATCACCAAATTAGGTGTAGGTGAAGGTTCAAAAGTTGTATTAAAGTCCCCGGCCACTATAACTTTGGCATTCAAAAAATTCCAGCTAGAGAATCCAACATGCTTAAAACTGGTGAATCACATTTTACAGCCATGAATCATGTGTAAACAATTAGTTAATAAAAACCAGATCCTTGGGGAATTTGAGTTTAATGCCTATTAGCTCTGGCGAATCTATCATAAGGGGCTCTTGTGCACATGCAATATTGTTTTTTACAAAAATCATGAGACCTCCCTTCCCCCACCTGAACTTGAAGGCAGAATTGCCTCTGTACTGTATGTGCTGAACCCAATTAGAAAAACCTCATATAACAGACCAGGTTTCTTGGAACATACATATATCAAACTTCCTAATGAAGGAGAGCCAGTCTTTATCATCTAGCTTGGAATTAATCTCTGCCACATTCCATGCAACTACATGTAGGTTTGTTGTGTACTTGGCTTCTGTTTGGGCAGAGTCATTGGTTTGCTCCATATTGGACCCAGAAGGTGGCTTCAAGGCTAGAGCTTTAATGTCCTCCAGAACAATTCCAGCTACAGGTATTACTTAAAAATGCAACCCCCCACAAGAGTCCCGGAACTGGTGATTAGCTATGTTAACTGAATATGTTGCAGATAGTTGCTGTCAATCCTGCTGGTCAGATGAGGTAAGTGCTAGAAAACAGTTGGTAGTGGAAACTACATAATTACAAGAGCCCAATTCTTGTACGCTTCCCTAGGCTGCATGGAGTCCAACTGATGCAGCTACTCCCTTGACATCTGGAAGATAAAAAAAAACCTATGGGAAGGACTCTAATGCCCACCGTCCAAAGACTTACCAAAACTAGGTACCTTAAAATGCACAATAACACAGCCACCAATGAAGCTTTCAATGAGGAGCCTGCCCATGATACCCTACGAGTAGATATGATTTCCTTAGTAAAATCCTGAGCCAAACCTGAATTCTTTCTCAACCAGTATGGAACTTTATTTAAAAGAGAGGCGTGCAACTCCTGTTTTCCCTCAGATAGAAAGGGAACATCTTCAAGTACAATAATATAGAGAGTACACTCAGTGGGATATTAGGCCTAATGCCACATTTTAGAGACCCTGTTTTTGAGCACCCCCGGCCTACCTTCCTAAATACAGAAGCAGTGTTTGATCCCCATGTGCCGCAGTTGCAGATATATTGAATGATTGTTGATGTGTGCCCTTATTTGGGCTATTGGTAATTCCATAGGCCTTTCTCTCCCCATCCTTTAAACATCATTCAGGGGACAAAGGATCAACATGGGTCTGACAGACAAAATGGGCCTCAATAACTTTAGCTTCAGCCCTCTGCCCTAACTCTCTAGGTCTAAACGCTCTTGTAGAGCACATCTCATCCCATCAATGCTTTTAAGTTCTATATCAATCTTCTCTAGGCACTCTAGTATAGGTTTCAACTTTGTATCCATGGCAGTATTTATCACATCTGCCAACATATCAATCAAAAGGCCCTGTGCAGGCTCCAGCTCTAACACGTCTCCTTTTGGTAACACCATCTGCCTAATGGACTGAGTAGAGTTGGTCCTCTGTTGCTTTGATGGCCTAGCAGGCTCCTGTCTCTTCCTTTTCCTTCCTAGCTTTTCATCACGGGCCTACAGCTAGGGGCTGCAATTATTACCTCATCCTCTAAAGGAACAGGGGCCTTTGGGGAGAGCACCTGAACCCCATTAACACCGATGGACCTACATTCTCATGTTGGAGGGTTGTTGCCTAGGCAAAGTGCATGAAATGCATGTTACTGACCTCATTCAAAGGCACATCCTCAGGTATACTTAGTGTGGGGGAGAGCTGAAGGGTGACAGAGAGACTTTGTTTATCTAACTCAAAAAAGAGCCTACCTCAGTAGGAGGTGGCTAGGGTGGTATAGTGAAAATGGGCCTACCTGTGACTTGTTTGACACAAGGGCACTATGATAGAGGGGCAATTGGCCCCTGGTCAAGGAGAGGGGGAGTGTCCTCTTGCAGTCACACTTTCATCAAAGGATGATGCTCACTGGTGCGCCTAGTCTGAATCCCTCCCCGACCAACAGTTTCATTATATCACCTTTACCACCCCCTACTGAGGTAGGCTCCTTTTCTGCTTAGCACAATATTCTTTAGTGCAGGAACTTAGGGATCCTTAGGCCCTGGCAAATGCCCCTAGACCTTATTTGGTTTGAATTGGTGGGCAGAAACATGTTGGCCAGGAAGTAGTAGGTGACTCTTCTAGTCATTATCCTCTGTAAGCATCCCATTTGTTTTTAATCTTATCAGCAATCACCATTAATAAAGGTTAAAAGCATATAGGTGATTGATTAGGTGTTTCTAGTTTTCTGTAGCACAACTGGATCCCTTTATTATCCAGATAAATTTAATCTCTGCAATCCCTCCAAGTTCTTTTAACAACGAGGTTGAGTCCATCCAGGTGGTATTATCCTACCTGGATGGGGCTATGTGGTCATATGATGAAGCATGACACTATTTAGTGTGTGAGACCACCTAGTCTGTAAGGAAACTTTCCCCTCCATATCATCCCTAGCACACGAACAAGTCCCGAAGTTTGGGATCTGTAGACAGTCCAGGGCAAATTACATTTATTTTGTACTGATACGATACCCCATACTCCTTGTCTATTTATCCATTTACATAGGGACCACTCTGATCCAACTCTAATGAAGCTGCTAGCACACATTCTTCCTCATCCAAACTCTCACTCACAATTTCATCACTCAACTCATTTTCACTGTGTAATGGGTACTGCGTAATCAATTGTTGATTATTTTGACTTAACATTTGACCCATGTTCTGCTGAGAAACAAATACCTGCTGCTGTGTCATTGGAGCTTGAGGTATTTGCATTTCCTGCTGCTGTGGCATCATTTGCATTTGCTGTTATGGTACCTGAAAACGTGGCACCTGCTGTTGAGGAATTTGCATTTGCGGAATCTGCATTTGATTATTCATATTCGGACATTTACATAAGAGTTCCGATCACTCGGACCTCTCAAATTTGAGAAAAAAAGTTCATTCATCTGCACAACACCTTCCTGCAAGATCAAAGGACATTCCCTCTTCCAGTGTCCAAGACTCCCACATGAATTACAAGGTAACAGCTTCTTCATTACCTGCACATCACCTGGATTAACATTAGTATTCAAATCAACACAATTTCCATTTCTACCACCACCACCACCACGTCCTCTTCCTCTCGCTACTCCTTGTCCCTGAATCACCTGCATGTTTCCCTGTTGTTCTGGAATTCCCTGCATCCCTGATTGTGCTACTCAAATCTGCATCACCGTTGCGATTTCTCTCAACCTTTTCTGTTTCACATAAATTTCATCAGTGCAATATTTAGCAATCTGCAATACTTCATCAATCGGCTTTGCTTGCCAGCAAATCGAATGACTCTTACGCATATTACTGACTTGAGGTCTCAACCCATGCATAAACCTGAACACAAAGTGAATCATGTCTTTGGGCTCAATTGTCTCCATAGCACAATAATGTTTGAATGCCTGCAAAAATCGTTCATACTATGCATGTATTGCCTCCTTTGCTTCCTGAGCTGCCCTATCAATTCTCTGCCAATCAATATCTTTGGGAGAAATTCTCATTTTCAAAAATGCAATCACTTTGTAATAGCTTTTCATCACTTCAGGAGATGGCGCACTTGTAACCAGATCTCACTGAGGTTCTCTTGTCGGCCAGTCAACACTCCTTTTACATTCAATCCATAAATCAGCTGGGACCACTATTTCTAAAAGGTCCCACAAACACTTTGCAAGTTTCACAAACTGTCTGTCTGTTGATACCATTCCACTGGCTTCTCTCTTAGTCTCGGGTAGACTTTTGTGAATGACAAGATATCACTCCTGCTCCAAGGAATTTCTCTCATTGGTAATATTTTTACTGGACTATCAGTCTTCTGAGTGTCAGTAGAGTTTGAAGTTGCAGACTCTCTTTTTATCTGATCCCTTTTCTTCACCCATCTGCCTTCCCATTTATCTAATGCTCTCCATGTTTGAATACTTTGGATTAATTCTCTAATATGAATTTTCATTCCAGGAGATTTCTTGTTTACAATGTCTTTTGAATCAAATTCTAATCTGTAACTCCTCTTTAGGGGTTTGGATTTCTCAATATCCACTTGATATTTTTCTGCAAGCTCTGATAATCTCTGGTGTGCCAATCCTGTTCTGTTTGTGACATCTCAACACATGAAGTGTAACTCATCTTCATTATAGGAATCACTTCTATTTAATTAGTGTTCCTTCAATCATTTAATTGAATTCTTTTTTTAATCTTGCCAGATTCAAAGTCCCTTCCCCTTCAGCAACTGCTTTCATTGCTGATGTACCACTCACTTTCTCCAACCATTCTGTTAATTGTTGAGATGTCAAGCTTTGCAAGGAAACATTATTAATCACCTTAGGCACACATTGTAGAGTATTACATGGCAGACCTATCACTCTCTCTGTTGATACTGGAACTGAATTTGGAGACATTAAAGTTTGTGAAATCACAGGACAAATTACATCGATAAGTAGACCTGTTTTATCAAAAGTCTGATTTATTGGAGATATAGCTCCTGCAGTAGCATTCAGTTTCTCCATTTCTGCATTTGAATTAAAAGGTGAAAACATTGTAACATTAACAGAATTAGAAATCTGCAAATTGCTCTCATTATTTCCCTGGGTATACAATGGACCAACTGGACCAATTGTAACAGGAACTGTTAATGCTTCTGTACTTGATGAAGTATTCTGATTTTTCAAATAAATCATTTCAGTACTCTGACCTATGAATACTGAAGAACTTGATAGCAATATTGTTACTGGAGTATACATTGGCATTGTCTTGGCTTAACTAACAACTTGGAGAGGAGTCATTTAACTAGGTGTAGACTCCATCTGGACCATTACTCATTTCTGAAAAATCTGTGGTGCCAATGGGACTGTAATACTCAGTGCAGAACTAACAAAAGGAATTGTAGTATATATTGTGGGCTGAGCTACAGTTTGAATCTGTTGGAAAATGGGTTATTGGTAAGGGCAGGTAAGTACCTACATTTAGCAATAGGCCACTAACCTTCACTTAGGTCCAGTTAGGTCTCAATAAATTAAACCCAGCTCAACCCTTGGTAGCTTGGCAATGAGCGACAAGGCTTAACCTAGAGACCAGTGTGTGAAGCATTTAAAATAAAAAAACAGTAAATAAGTAAAACACAAAACACAATAAAAATCCAACACCAATTTATAAAAATAGATTATATTTTTATCTTTAAAATGACACCAAAACGATAAGCATTGGATTAGGAGAACTGGAGATATAATTTTTTTAAGAATTAATGCTTTCTAGTGCATAGAAGCCACTAGCGCTCAAAGAGTTACACTGAAAAGGAACAAAGTCCAGAGATCAGGCCACCCACGAAGTAACACAGTCACACTTACTTTCAGAAGTGTTTCTTGATTCAGGAAAGTGGTTCACAGCACCAGCCAAGGGTACGGAGGCTATGGTTTGCTTCTTGGTATTTGAGACTACAACTCCCACAATGCACCTCTTCAACCTATGGAGTTTGCTCCAAACGTCTCCAAACTCATGGATCTTCTTCCAGAGGTCCATTTTGGGTATTTGAAGTGTCCACAACTTGATCCAAGGTTCCAGAAGCTCTGAGTTGCTCTTTGGAAGTTGGGACTACAATTCCCAGAATGCACCTGGTCAGAATCCTCAAATGGCCACTGGACGCTGGTCAGCTGGGCTCTGCTTGCAGGACTTGATGCAGGGGAATCTGGGCAGCTCCTTTGTACCTGTAGCAAACAGGGAGTCCCTACTTGAAGCAGTAGAAGAAAGGCGCAGTCCCTTTAGTGGTGAAGCCCAAGTGTGCAGCTTGTGCAGGACTTCTGAGTGCAGTGTCCAGGTCAGGGGTCCAGCAGGGCTGTCCTTCTTTTTTTGATGTTCTTCCTTGTTGGGATCTGATAGGGAACTGAGGTGTGGGTGCAGGTCTGCCATATTTAGCATTGTTCCTTGGTGAAAAACAGTGGGGTCCTAGTTCTCCAATCAGGTGCAGGGTCCTTCCCCCTGTGATGACCACTTTCTGGGAAGTGTGGTAAAAATCAATCCCAGGGAGCAATGTTCCTCAAAAATCCATCATGGCTGAAACTGATTTTTGGAGGTTACATCTGGCTGAGCCTACCCACTGATGTGGCTAAAAATCTTAAAAACACCGTTCTCCTGCCCTCTCCCAATCTAAGCAGGGGGGCACTTAATTGGGTTTGTAGGATGTGAGGGAAGTGCTGGGTTGCTCCAAATGTCCTTCCCTGCCTTTGAAGACAGTTTGGCAGCCCTTCCCCTTTCCTGCTTCTCTATCTGCTGAGGGAAGATCTCCTCCCACAGGCACATTCCTTTGTGCTGTTCAGCCCAGGCTACTTCACATCTCATCAAGGCAGCCTAGCCAGGCTGCTAGAGGCTGGCCAATCAGAGAAAAGCACTACAGGGCTGAAGGGCTAAAGTTGGCAACTTTTTCGGTAAAGTTTAAAACTCTTTACCTGAACAAGTTATATTAAATCCAACAATTGTAAGTTGTGGGATTAATTATAACAATTAAGTTGATACCAAGCATGAGGTATCTGACACTTAAGGGGACTTTATCAATTAAAATAAAGTCTCCCCATTCTAGCCTTCGGAGGCCATTCACTACAATGAGGGAAAAACAAACTTGCCTGTTTTACCTCACAAGGGCTTTTAAAACTTTTTTTATAAGGTCTCTGCGTATAGTTATATGGCACTCAGCCCTAGGGGCACATAGGGCACTCATTAGGGGTTACATATGTTAAAATGTGGTAGTTTAGGTCTTTGGAAATACTTTTAATCTCAAAGTCGAATTTGCATGTAACTCTAATTTAAAAGCAGCCAGCAAGGCAGGCCTGCCTTTAAAATGACACTGGGCACCTCAGCAGTGCACCTATGGGTGCACTACCTATGCTGGGGTCCCTAAACCCAGATGCCCTACCATATACTAGGACTGATAGGTAGGTTGACATAGCCAATTATAATTAGCCTCATTTGCATAATGATTTTACACAGAGCACAGGCCCTGGGACTGGTTAGCAGTGCCCAGGGCACCATCAGAGTCTGGAAAACACCAGCAAAAAGTGAAAAATGGGAGCAAAAAGTCAGGGGGCCTCTGCAATCAGCTCTGTGTTCTCACAGAATCACAATTACGGTAATAGTAGGAATATAATAGTTGCGACCTAAACTTGACTCTGTGCTACCCCATCTGAAGGTGCACTTAGACTATCACTGGCACCTAGATTTGCTTCTTCTGCTGCATATGGAGGAGGGTGATTTCTCAATAATTGTGAATTAAATTCATCATCTTATGAATCACTATCATAAATCAGTGATTTTCTAGCTTCATCTGACTTTAACTCAGTTTCCCCGTGATTATTTTTCCTTGTCTTTTGTTTGACACTGTCCCCCTTTTCTTGTGAAAATGCAGGAAACATTCTAATACCTTGTAAGATTTCTGTTCTTCAAAACGTTTGCTCATTATCCCATTTAGTATCTAGCAACCTTGTGTCAGCTTTTGGCATTCATCTCTCGAATTTCACATTTTCTTGCTGTCTGGCCACTTGCTCCCAGATAGCCAAAGCTTCAGATTGTGCTGTCTCGGAGGGGGCTTTAATTCATAAAATACTATTTTCAAATTTTCTAAAATATTCATATTAAAAATCCCATAAGTAGGGAGAGCTAAAGACTCTTCCTTTTCTGTTATTTTAAACCATTGTTTTAACCAAATACATGCTGCTGGACCATTCTCTTTAATTACTATGTAAGTGGGTGTACCCTCTGGTGGGGCAATTTCTCCTATTCTAACTGGAATGAACACATCTCCACTCATTGCACTTTTTAACACTTTGAAAATGTTCACTTTTACCTCCAATAGGGCTGAAACTAAATAAATTCAAAACAGGAAGTATTTCAATCCCAAAATCCTTTTCATCTGCTACTCTAAACCAATAGCTGTTCATGGTTGTCCACCAATCCGTATGTGGCTCCTTTCACCAACAAACCAATCCCAGTGCAAAATCCAGTGACATCACACTCACTCCACACAGTGGCTGACAAAGTCCCGCGGCTCGTCCTTCAAACTCAATTCACATAAAAAACTAAATGCAAAATTTTGAAAAATCAACAAACACCAACTTGTCGGATTCAAACACTTCCGAAGCCTTATGGAAATTTTGCCTGTAGCTTTTCGCTCAAACAGCTACTCATCCATTGTGGCTTACTCACAAACGCAAGTAAGAGTTGTCCCACAAATCTCACTCTGGTCAGTACAGATCCTCCATGTGCACTCAGGCTTCACTTAATACTAACCAACAACACACACACAAAGGAAATATTACTATTGGTGTTCTCGACAGCGCTCAATCGTTCAACACCTTCACCTGCAGACAAGTAAACAACAACCACTAAACAAGTGTCTCATACACTTGTTCAATACTCCGGAGTCTTAGACCTCACGGGGCCCATTACAACACCAACCACGTTCGCAATTTTTGAGAACAAAGTGCCACATTCACTTAAAGTATGATGACTTCCCTACTCTCACCGTATGGAGCACGCAAACTCCCTATTTAACTACTTTGGAGTACTCAAACTCACTATTTCAGACATACATCACAATTCACTTGCGATTTGCCAAAGCATTGCAAGCACAAACCCTACTTAAAACTCAAACAATACTGGGAACACTGGGACCATAGCAACCTAATCTAAACAAGCATTTGCCAAACCAAATAAGCAAAATTCATGTGTGATCTCTCTCCTATTGAGACAAAACCAGGATGATTTCCCTCCTGTTGAGAAAAAAACATCCTCTACTACCAAATTCTGAGGGCATTTGACCTCATAAATTAGGGTTTGGTGACATGTATTGGGCACTGATAGCTACTACCCTTAGAGGCTGACTCAAATCTTTTGACTCAGACAGGAGTAATACGAACATCAAATCCAACAATCAGAACCAATAGTCATAAACAACAACAAATTGCAATAAGGAGTCACTAATTTATAAGCTCCGTGACCTCTGTGGTCATAAAGAACCGCACCAATTTTATAAAAGTTCAAAAATGTATTGCCCTTTTATTAACAATGCTAAAGTCACTTAAATAATATGCAAGCCCAGATGATAACAATACAGAAACAACACAGGTTATCCAAACATCTGAAGAATCTTAGTCTAACTTGTGCAATCACCATGAAACACTCCAAAATAATTATACAGAAAAACAACATAATTATTTGAGTAATAGCAACAGATTTCATTAGTCGTGCAATTTAATCGATCCTAATCAATTAATAAACAATTCAATTATTGGGTCAGGCATCCTTACTACCAAAATCTAATTTGAAAAACATGTGTGGGGCTAGGCTTTGTCAAATGCAAAAATCAAAAATACGTCAAAAATTTATTTGGAAAAACATCTAACTATGGCGCTAGCAAAAATATACAGTTGGAATTTCCAAGGGAAAACCTATAAAGAAAAATACATGCACATTAGTGATACCTCTTCTAACTGAGACAGAAGTTAGCAGAGACTTTGTCAGCAGGAACCTAATGTCTTCAGCGATCTGGAGCATGGAAGGGGCAACAGTTCAGTAAAGTTGGCTAAACGGTAACTGGACTGTTAGAATCATACACATGTATGTCTGATCTCTACAGCAATTAATTCTCACTCAACTGAACTACATCATCTGAAACTTCGCTAAATTAAAATCCCCCAAATCACTAGCTAAATTCCTATTGGTCAAGACTATGCGATGTGACAGTGAACAACAAATTTAATTTCATTCTTTTTCTGGTTTGTAATTTTCCTTCACTCTTCTCCAAGATAGGCCCATGTTGACACTCCTCTCCAGTCGGCAGTTTCTGCAGAATATTAACATTGTAGAAAATAGCATAGAACATGACAATTTAGCTAACATTACTTCCTACTAGACACTAAAGCATATTGTTAAACTTTCAATTATTATCACAAGGAAGTACAGAATGAGCAGAGTGGAACAAGACAGTAGATTTCTTCTGTGAACTTTTCATTGGAATAGCTTATAAACAATGTTTATGAAAGAATTTCAATGAAGTCAGCATAACATCTCCAACACTGTACTCTGGAAAAATACTCATGCTTAGGCTTTTTAACTAAAGCTAATACATGAATAATAAAACAACTTTAAAAGTCAATCACACTTAGTACATTACTCATTACTTACATTACTTATCAATAATAATTTCAAATCATTAGTTTTGCTCATCAATATTAATCATCTTTTGTCAGTACAAATGGTAATGATTAATTAAAATACATTCTCAAAATTATTTATTATTTCACATAGAACTCGGGGTGGTGGACACCATGTCAGACACATTTCAAACATAATGTTTCATTTTCCTAACACATGTTTCTTTAATTCAGCTCTTTTAGTACATGCATGTTATAAGATTTGCTTACTCATAATTTTATTAATAATGTTTGCTCTCTAACTGTGTCAACAATGATGCTTAAGTTAGTGGGGTGTATGCCCCTGCCACAACCAAACTCTGCAGCCGTGCCCCTGAACCCTGCACCCACACCCGGAGGTCCGGCACTGCTAATGCACACACGCAGGTAGGCCAGAGCTGGAAAGCTCACAGTAAGATAAGGAACTATAGGCCAGATGTAGCAATGTCAGAATTTGCGATTCTGAAATTGCAAGTCGGTGCGACTCGCAATTACCGAATCGCAAATCCTGATGCAGAACGTTGTCTCAGACACCGTCTGCGAATCGCAATGGGGTCGCAAAGACCAACCTCATTAATATTAATGAGGTGGGTTGCATTTTGCGACCCCATAGCAATTCCCTGCACTCACAGGCATGGTGGCCTGCTGAAGACAGCAGACCTCCATGTCTGTGACTGCTTTTTAAATAAAGCAGTTTTTAAAATTTATTTTGTAGCCCGTTTTCCTTAAAGGAAAACGAGTTGCAAAATAAAAAAAAAAACGTAACCATTTGGTTTCGTTTTTTCAGAGTAGGCAGTGGTCCATTGGACCACTGCCTGCTCTGAAAAAACCTTTTTGGCAACATTCACAAAGGGGAATGGGTGCCATGGGGACCCCTTCCCTTTTGCGAATGCGTTACCACCAGTGTGACACTGGTGGTAACTGCGAATTGCTTTGCGACCGCATTCACGGTCACAAAGCAATTTAGCATCGCGATGCGAGTCGCAAATAGCAAGGGGACACTACCCTTCCTATTTGCGAGTCGCATTCACAATTTGCGAGTCAGTACCGACTCACAAATTGTGAATGAGCATCACGATGAGCATTTTGCATGGCGCAAACTGCAATTTTCGCAGTTTGCACCATGCAAAATGCTTGCTACATCTGGCCCTTATTTTGTTATTTTAGAAATTCTTAACAGGTCCTTGATACCTAGTCCACTCCCAAAGTTCAACAGCAAGATTGAATGAAAGGAACATGTTGAAGCTTTTTTTTAGACATTAGCTTGAGAAGCATGCTGCTGTTAAAACTAACACATACGCAACCACTTTTGCCTAAACGTAAAGTATGCCTGCCACTGACCATAATCGGGGCTCGTGTTACATGCTATAGTGTCAGAGGCCTGGCTGTGAAATAAGCAGGAATGGTTCGCAGCAAGCAGAAGGGGTGGGGGTTTGCAGGGGGGGGTAAGTAAAATAAAATAAAAATGTATTTTTAGAAAACACTTACCTTAACACCGCGTGCCGCTCCGCCCCTCCTTCTCCGTCGCTGCAGGCACAGGCACCCAGCCTGCCCTGCCGCCAATCCTGACACTGCTCAAAGCAGCATCAGGATTAGCTGGGAGTGCCCAGCCAGGGCTGGAGAGAGCCTACTGCACATGTGTGTTTGGTCAGCCCGAGACAGCCAGCAAACACACATGTGCTCTAAGAGGGAGCGCTGAGGACTCCTCCTCATTGCTCGTCACCCCCATGGCCCCACCCCTTTAAAAGTAAATGATAATAAACAACATTTATTATCATTTTCTTTTGAAGGTTTTGCAGCAGCCACTGCTGGCGGGGGCAGGGGGCGACACTCCTCCGCCTTAATGGAGGAGCCGCCCCTTGAAATCAGAAATGTGTTATGCTGCATGACAGTTATACAGTTACTGGTGTCTTCTAGCAGGGATTTACGTCTTTGAGGTAATTAATGTCAGAAATGCAGTCCCTCTTCACACTTCTCATGCTTCTGTTCACCTTACATTCCCTACAATTATTTGCATTCTCCAGATGCTGTGTGTCTGTAGTTTTTTTGTAATGAAACACGTGGCTTCTGTGTGGTGCACACATTGAATTGTGCTGCTTCTTTGTGGGTTTGTGAAAGCTATGTATGGAGTAAAAACTGAAGACAGTGTTTATCCCAGAGCATGTCAATGAGTCATAAAGGTATTGTGATCAAATGCCCATCCAATCTTTGGCCACTCTGGAGAGTTATGGTTATGTATGGGCCAGGTGTAAATTTGGGAGCATCCGTGAAGGAGGTGCACAGGTGTAGAAGCACCAAAGGAAAGGACAATCTAATGCCAATAGGTGAACACCTTTGGCTATATGCATATGGAACAGTGAAGTTGCAGAGATGAAAGTGAGCAATTCAGTTGGGGAAAGTAAAAATATGGTGCTGAAGAACGAAGAGATAATGTGAGATATTCAGATGAAACATAGGAGGAGAAAAATGTCATTTGTTAACAAACAAACTGCAGAGGAAAGTGTGTACTAGGGAGAATGGCATGATTGAGCCACTTCGAAGACCATTATTCCTTCCAAAAGACCATAGTTATGCTTAATTCACAGTGCTATATTTTCAGAACTGAAACATTTCCAATTCTAACTATGCACAACAAAATCATTATTGTTACTATTGTTTATACTGCTAACAAGCATTGGTAAACACAATAGTTCGGACCTCTTTTAGGCATAGTTCAATTATTGTCTTACATGTCTGAATGCAATGAAAGAAAACTCACAGACAGCCTCCAAAGTACTAGTCGGTTCTGTGTGAAGCACATGACTATTCCACATATTTTAACCCATGTCCTCAATTACATGTACCATGATTCTTGGAAAGGTCTCAGTAACTCTTCTTTGGCCACGGCCCTGTTAGAGATCCTTCAACCTTTTCATCCCACATAAAGCACTGCCTGCTAGTAAACTTGCACAGCGGCCACTTATGGCCTGCTGTGGATCCAACTAAAGAAGTTCTTTTCTGTAGGAGTATTGAAGGTATGAAAGTGGTGGTAATTACACTTTGACCTTCATTAAATAATGTTCATTATATAACACTCATTTGATTTTGGGTGCTTCAATCTAGGCAGCATATTTTCCATTGTTCTGCACTAATTAAAAGATTCTTAACCAATGCTGCGTCATCTAAGCTCTGTATCTAAATGTACTGTCTGATAACAACAACTTATGTCAGAGCATTTTCAATAGGAATTGAATAGAAATATGTTTGTTTATAGAGCATCTAATTTGTATTTGCTGAAGATTTTCTGGTCTATCTGTGTGGTTTTAATGAACCAATGGTCAGATGCATCACTTCCCATAATAGCACCACGCTAAAAGGTGGCACAATGCCACATCCTGTGCCGTTACCCGGTCAGAGGTTGTGTGATGTCACTTCCTGTAACATCATGGGTAGGGGATCAAATGGCATATGATGTCAATTCTGCTACCTCTGGCATTTTAGTAAATCAACGTCTTTGCCAGCAGGGTAGATAATATATATATATATATATATATATATATATATATATATATATATATATATATATATATATATGTATATTAATAATTATTATGTTTACAGCCATGTCTTCTGCAAACAAATGATCTCATATATTTCTAACCTTTCTTTGACTACATCTTGATTTAACAATTTCCTGTATCCACTTATATTCCAAGATTGAATAAACAGGCTCTGCGAAGTACCTGATACTTGATTTAGATCACCCCACCCCTTTACACTATCTTCAAAAATCAATGTACAGTCTGATAGACACTCAAGGTGGTTTCTTGTTGCTAAGCCCTTAGTGGGCCACTTTGTGCTGTCCTCCCAAAGTCACCTGCAGACCTCCTTCCTTTATATTTACAAGTGTTCTGGTGCTGTAATCGTACTGGGGCTCAACCTAACTTGATTTAAACGTAGTACTGCATGATTGACCAGCAAATGGTAATCCTTCTGTTCTTCCTCCACTATCTCACTCACAAGTACAAACCTTGTACCCTCTCTCAAAAACTCTTCCTCTGCTGTCATAAAGCCAATTTTGCAATTTCCGAATAAAACTGTACCTTTGTCATCTCTCTTCCGTTCTTATTTGTAAGAAATCTTACTTGTTTCATGTCACCAGTTTATATTTCACACAGGCTCAGGCACTTAGCAAACACATGCAGGAGTTGGGAACGATTCAGTGGATTACATTTCCTTAATCTTTTCCTACCACTATGGCTGTACTGAGGTTACAAAAAGACCCACAGGTTATCCCCACTATTGGTGCCTACTTTTATTGGTCTTTACTTTCTTGATCTATACTCATTTTAATCTCTCCTATTTAAAATTGAGGACCTACTGTGTCTCCAATTATCTGGACTGACATCCCTCTTGAATTCCCCCCCAACATTCTTGATATTCTTGATATTTTAGTTGTTCTTCTCCCTTCCTCTAATGCTAGGCACCCTTGCCCTTCTGCAGGGAGACTCAGCGAACTTCACTATAATTTGTTTTGACAGGTCGTTCCTCTTCCTGACAGTTCTTCCCCATGTGGGGCACCACAGCAGTGCACCTATGGGTGCACTACCTATGCTGTGGTCCTTAAACCTACATGGCCTACAATATACTAGGGACTTATAGGTAGGTTGATATAGCCCATTATATTTAGCCTAATTTGCATAATCATTTTATTCAGAGCACAGGCCCTGGAACTGATTAGCAGTGCCCTGGGCACAATCAGTGTCAGGGAAACTCCAGCATAAGTGAAAAATGGGGGTACAAAGTTAGGGGGCTTCTGCAGTCAGCCCAATTTTCCCACACATATCAACCAGAACTAAATAGATAGAGATAAATAATTGATACAAAGTGTTCTCATGTGTTAACTACATATCTTAGAGGGTAACCTACTTTAGTATAGTGCCAAGATAACCTCTTATAGTCCAAAGGAGTCTGGGTAGCTTTCGGAATTTTTGGAATGCATATTATTCATCTATATATATATACATATATATATATATAGATAGATAGATAGATAGATTGCATTCAGTGATATGAGATTGGTGGCTTTAAAAGTTATGTTTGTTTTGTAGGATGGGTATTTATGGGTTTTGTGGAATTTTTATATCTTTGGTGGTTGTCCATGCCCACTGGGTGAGAGATCATCCATGTCTCTGTACGCAACAGTCGGCTGACTGCAGGTTGTGGTTAGACTTGTGGATTTGGAGATAGTGAGTTTGTAAGTGTAGGTTTGTAGGCGATACAGTTGGGTTGTTGTTAGGGTTTGGGTGAGTAGCTGGCCTCAGAGATTAGTGTTGTACCCCAGCTGCCTGTGGCATATGCATTGGCCCTACAGATCAACACAGATACCTATTTGATATTAACTGTATTATCTGCCTTGCATCCTGCTTCCTTGAGATACAGGATGTTCTCAGTGTAAACTTGCCAAGTCTTCAATGGTTGTTGTCATCTCATCCAAGAGATGACTCCATTCAACAAACTTGGCATAGCTGCCGGTAAGGTTTCATTTTGCATAGTGTCTCTCCAGAGGATTGCTGCAGAAATACAGATCCTCCTTGGGGCCATGAATAGGTCATGCCAAGCCCCCTGCATGCCTGACTATCTTACAATGCCAGAAGGTTAACCATTACATTGATTGTTGTCATATGGAGGAAGTGGGAGGGCGATTTATCACCGAGGGAGTGTGGTTCCTCACCTGGGTTTTTTTCTCACTCAGCAGGTGAGGAGAAGCAGGGTGTTGCACCTGCAATGGGGGATGTACAAGTGTGTCAGCAGGGGTTCCTATAGGAAGAGATCTGAGTTGGGAAAAGTTTTGCATAGAGGGTACAAACATCCATGCTCTAGAAACTGCTGGGTGGGAACATGTAGTCCGTAGGAGAATTCAAAAGAGGAGATTGATGGCCAGCCTTATTTAAGATGGTTTCCTGTATGGGATCAACCACATCCCCCTCTTCTTCTGCCTTCTACACCTCTCCTTCCTACTTTTCATCTTCGGCTGCAGAGGCTGCAGTTATGGCAGCTTATGGGAGTATTGGGTTTTCTCCCAGAATTGCACACTGTTCTCTTCTAGTGGGTGGTAATAGATCATATTGGGGCTTATTGCTCCACATGCTAAAATGAAAAGATCATTTGAAATCATAAACAATAACATTAGAGATTGTGTAGAGTCATAGATGTGACATATAGAATCACATTTATACATATGATCAATAATTTTCACTTTTAAAATTAAACAGGAATATTATGAGTACTTTGGAATCCTAAAATAGTTTATGGTCCAAAACATTTAACTAGCAACATATCTTACCTGCTCTTGGAATTGATGGCTGCACTCCAATGATTAGATGTCATCTGCTGAACCATTTGTTGTTGAGGTTGGTGGTGGAGACTTCTCACTATATTAACCATCTGTCAAACAACATAAAGAAGGTATACATTTGTGTTAGTGTTTATGAAATTAAACTATGTTGAATGAAAATCAGTATCCTTACACTAATTGTCTCCATGACCTAGAATGAAAAGGTCCTTTGAAATCATAAATGTTCACATTAAAGAGTGTGTAGTGTCATATTAGTAACACTGATTCACATTTATAATCAATATCTGTCACTTTAACTTTCACAAGTAATATAATTAGTACTTTTAATCAGAGATTGATTACTTTAAAATCTAAATCAAGAAACATATCTTGCCTTTTCTTGCAAAGCAAGAGATACCTGCTTTGTGGACAGCCCATTAGACATCAGCTCCGGGACCTTTGTCCTGGAACTTGATGATTGAGATGTCTCCCTAGATGCAGCATTCGCGTTAGTGTTTATAATATTAAACTGTGACATTTGCAATAATGCCATAATATGAGGAGCTAAATATTTATAAAGATTATTCTAATCACAAAACATATGGCAATTTCCAAAGAGATCAGTGTACAGATAGTTTGAAGAGATATCAAAGGATTCAAAATAGATAGAAAAATTGGATGAATAAGTATATGTATTGATGTTCCTGTTTCAGATGACATACAGATGGCAGACTGCTAAAATGACAATTGGGGGATGTCCTCGGATGTCTGTTGGGTGGTGCTTAGTGAGGACAACAGTGCTGTTAGGCTAATGAAGCTATGTAGATAGTATTCATCATATAAATATGCTATTATTGTACATGTTGAGTGTCATTATTTAATAAAACGTAATTACTAATAAAGAAGTTTAGAAGGATATGCAGGATCTAAAGCCAGTCGGATTAATTTGATATTACTAAGCACAAACAGAACATGACATGTATGAGGCTAGTAGGGCACATAAAACAATTATCAAATGATAACAATGTTTAACTAGATGCTGGTAGGCCCAATATGGAAACAAAGCTGTATACAAATATGGTTGTAAAACAAAGGATGCATTTAGTGACATTATTTGATTAAGATGAGCTACATAACATTATACATCAACAGTACATGCAGGTCATATGATTACAAACAAAGGGGCATATTTATACTCTGTTTGCACCGAATTAGATTCATTTTTTTACTCTAATTCAGTGCAAAACTATCTCCATATTTATACTTTGGCGCTAGACCAGTCTATCGCCAAATTTATGGAGTTAAAGTCATTTTTTGGACGTGGAAACTTACCTTGCCTTAATGAGATGCAAGGAAGGTGTTCCTGTGCAAAAAATGACTCTATGGCCTTAACGCTATATTTACACTCCCGTGCAAAAATGGTGCACGGAAAGGAAGAGGGGTCAAGAAATGTTGCAAAGCTTACTTTGCCCCATCTTTTAATGCCTGGGTCAGGGAAGGCGTTAGGGGACCTGTGGGCCCATTTCCATGGTGGAACACAATGGAATAAGCCCACAGGTGCCCCCCCCAGGCCCGAGGGACACCCCCACCCACACCAGTGAGACAGCAGAGGATGGGGGACCCCATCTCAGGGAAGTACAGGTAAGTATTTTATTTTATTTTTTAAAGTGCTATAGGGGGCCCTGAAATGGGCCCCCATACATGGCACAGGGTGCAATGGCCATGCCTAGGGGACCCTGGTCTCCTGTTCTGGCCATTGGGATGGGGGGCATTACTCCTGTCTTTTCTAAGACAGGAGTCATGTGGTATGGATGGTTTTGCATCAGAAAATGAATCTAGGCAGGTTAGAGTCTTTTTTTTACTCTAACCTGCCTAACATCATTTTTTGGTGCAAAACCCCCTTCTTCCATACCGCCAGCCAAACCCGACTAACGTCATTTTTTTTACACTAGCCTTCCTTTTGCACCGGCTTGCACCATTCCATAAACACGATGCCCGTCTGGTGCACAGAAATGGTGCAAGCCTGTGCTAAACTTTTTGGTGCAAAACTGCGTTAGTGCAGTTTTGCCCCAGAAAGTATAGATCAGGGCCAGAGTATCTAGACATTTAAAATTGAATATGCACCATTAAGATAAGTATGGCTATAGATAATGCAAATTAACTCACTAAAGACTTACCAGTCTCTGCCATCCTTTGTTGCCTTTGCCCAATCCACATCTCATTGCACTGTTTGAGGCAGAGGTGAGAGAGTCAGTTGGCTGATGGGCAGACAACACAGGTGTTAAAAGATAAAACAAGTTTCATTACATAAGCTGATGAACTAGCAATATACATTGTGCTGATTAGTTACAGGTGAAATTTAAATCATACTGGCATAATTCACATAATCATTGGGAGGTAATTTTGCACTTGTTATGTGAAGTTCTGGAAATTATGCTATTTCTCCACATTACTTAAGTATGTGCCATTGGTGGCAAACTGTTACCACAACTGCACACAAATAATGCAAACAATCAGAATGCGAGTGTCTGTTGCTATGGCTGCTTGTGTTTTTGGTGCTATATTTTTACAGTGTAATGCATCCTTGTATCAAAAACTGACACAAGTGCCCATTTTGTGCTAACATATAGTGCTACATGATGGATTTGCATTTTGTGTCATTTCACGTACTTTTCTTGAAATTTTGTGTAACTACATGAAAGCAAATTATGCAAATTATGCACGCCCCAAGTAATATACACATGTATAATAAAGACATAGATAAATCAGTGTTGATGGATATATCATTCATGTAAAGCACAGGATCATGGTAGTATCGTAAAGCAAAGCATGGCATACTGGTGCGTAATATAAGGAAAGTTTCTATATATACACCCAGTTTGTCACCCTACTACTGCTGATGGTACTCCTACTCCAGCAGCCACTACCAAAACATTTGAAATCGGAACTGTACACACATTTAAAAAAACACAACCATTATGATATTCATGAATAAAAAAGAAAAATATTTGTACCTATTGTGGGGATGGGTGTGTCATAGGAGTTTGGGTTACAAATATAGAATAAGAATAGGCCTTATATTGGGATTCTCTATAACAGACAGGACAAATAGAAGTCAAGTCTTGTGGTGGAAAGGATAAGCTTATACAGGGTGTAAGAGATGGGATCCTGGTCTGCCACTAGGAATAGCCCTTGCCCTCTGTATCCTATCTTCTTTATCTACCTCTTGTTGTCCTGACATTTTTTCAGGAGATTCCCATGTTGTGTGCCTCAAATTCCAATGCATTGAGAGAGTCTGCAAGCTCCTAGAACATGGCCAGTGTCTCTGCCCCACTAAGGGTGTACGGAGGAAGACCATGTTGTTGTTAGTAAAGACTAACAAGAAAGTTAATACAAGGTCTAGCTCCTTCTCAGTTAAGTTAATTTTGAGTGCTTTGGTCTGCATCCTTAAAGCTGGATCTGGTTTGTATTATCCGTAGGGTCAAGTAGTAAAAGGGGAAGAGGACAAAGGCCAGAGTGTGTACTGCAGTTATGTGTTTAGAGTGTTAATGACTGTCAGGTGTATGTGATTTGGGTCAGGGTCAGGTGTATGGTTGTTCCTTACTCTCTTGCATTGAAGTCCTCCCAGATAGAGGCGATCTCGTCAAATAGGCTTATAGTAGAATTCCAACCACAAAGTTACTGGTAATAACTTTACAGCTGTAATTTCAGTAGTAAGAGACTCCTTCCCCTCATTTATGGGAGGGAGTAACTCGTATTTCTGCTACCAGGTGGAGATCTCTATTGGTCATCTAAATAGTTCAGGTCACGCAAGGGTTCCAAAATTCCTTCCATGGTTCAAGGGTGCCAGTGTTGACAGCAGGCTAGTTTTTGTGTAAGAAGGGGGACATTCCTGCACAAAACAATCCTGAGAGGTGTTTTCCTCTTTCATGGAAAGAGGAAAAATAACAAGGAGAAATAAGGTTATTTTTCCTCGTTACGCCTCACCTCAGAAGGCGTAAGGTTTTGGCCCATCCCCTGGTTTACGTGGTTTGCTAACTCTGGGAAGTGTCAAAAATCCATGGGCGATGCCTTGCTCCATGTCTGTGAGGCCATTCAAAGCTATGCAAAGTGGCTTTGCTTGGAGTCATAGATATGATGTTGTGGTATGCACCACCGGAGCATCACAAAAAGTGATGTTCCGGCAGTGCAAGCAGCTCATAAATATACCCCTGAGTCTACTAACTACACTGCTTCAGAACTTACAACAAACTATCACATTAATTTTGAAAAAAGCTTTCCTTTTCTGCCTTAAAGCATGAACAGTTAAAATGAGATAATAGAAAACAACATTTTTCATACATGTAGTAGGCTTCTGTTTTTGAGTATCAATAGTATTTCAAAATCCTACCAACCTAACTGTAAGCTAATTCAAAACAATAGTCCACAACAGAAACCATAAGAAACATCAAAAGTGGTTAAAATATTATAAAAAAAATTATACTCTGGGGAAACAGCAATGCACAATACACTGACACTGAGGATGCAAAACCCAGTTGGAGAGGGCACCCTCTGCCAAGGACACAAGATCATGGGTGTAGGGTTTGTGGAAGGGATCCTCTGGGCCAGCAGAGTAAGGCCACTGGGGCCACTCACAACCAGGATACCATCATCCAAGTCTTGGGGATCTATCGGGAGTCCCAATGCATGATGGGTCAGGTGCTAACCGAAGTCTGGGAAATCAAGCAGCTTCAGAGGGACATGAACCAACAGATGGAGGACCATAATTCTCACATGGGCACCCTAATGGGGTGCTGAGGGACATCCATACAACCCTGAGCAAGGCTTTTCCATCACCATGTACCCCTTCCTGTGGGGCAACCATCAAGCTTAAGTACATCTGAGGCTGCCACAGGAAGGGGGACCCTGCCAGAGGACCAACCACCCTCAGACATCCCTGCCTCTGCAGCAGCTGAACCCCTTCTCCCTCACAAGCAGGGACATCCATGTAAAAATCCAGGAGGTGCGGATGACAAGACACCCACAATTGTCAGCAAGAAACCTCATCCTTAATGTCCTCCTTTGAGTGTCACACATTCACTTTGTGGACGGATCTTCAAACCCATTCCATTTCAGATGGGAAGAATACTCTGAACTTTGGACTTCTGTTAGTTTGGCATCTACTCCTATGATTTCATTGACCATGACTGACCCCTTCACTGTTCATTTAAGTCACTTTTTACCCCAGGTTTTTTTCACCCTTAGCACTGTGATAAATTCACCAGTCACAAAATTATTGTCTGCTGTCTTAAATTTCACATGAGCAATGTAGATATGTAAGAACATGTGAACCATACAATGAAAAAAGCTACTTGTGGAAGCAGGGATATGTTGCATGTAAACAGTGTCCAGCTCAAGATTACAACCATTCCACATAAAACATACATACACGTGTCTTGTCAAAGGAGAAATTTTATTACACTCTTCAACTCATAGACTATCAATATGTCTGAAGCAAATCATACACGATTGAATAATACTGAGTTAGCGATCAAATTTACAGGTACAGAGCCCCGGAACATTGAAGGAATGGACACATCCAACATTGTCCTGTAGACTATGCAAAAATGACAATGGTTGATGTGATCAGCTGGAGCCATATCGCCTACCTCCCAAAAGGAATCTAACATCATATAATGGAAGATCCAGACAGATGGCAGTACAGTAGTTCCTGATCACGGGGCATTACAGTTCAGTGCTTCTGCATCTGGTGGTATGACACAAGCAAATGTCAGTGATGTGCCACAGGTACTTTGGTCTACAGTACAAATGATGAAACATCAATAGCTACATACAGTTCATAGAAAAAGAGTGTTTAGCCAATGAGACTGGAAAGTAACATGGATTCTCCCTACAACTACATTTTTTCTGACCACATTATGCATCAGGGCCACCACATGACAAGGACCATAACATGTCCAATGGAGTCTTCTAAACTTCCATCCCAACACTGTGCAAGCTGTCTTGGCACAGGTCTTACACACCCAAAGTCTGATATACATTCCCAGCAACAATCCATGCCCACTTTGTATGTCCCAACAGTATCATATATGTGCTAATGTCAGAACTTGGAAATGTTCTAGTGAAGGTGTCATGGTGAAGGTACCTGAACAAACGCAAAACAAGGAGTATAGTTATGAAACCATACATATGACACAATTCAGATAGAAAACATCTCAAGAATGCAGTCCATGTTATAAATATCACACAAACAAAGCATCATTTCCAAAATGTGATTGTGTCAAAAGCTACCTCATCAGACACACTTTGCCAGTATTTGCCAGAGCTTCATCTCCCTAACATTTCCAACAAATATACTCCTCACATCATCATAACAAGAGTTCATTGTACAGTCAAACTCATTACAACTCATGACATAATTATACTCATGATAAGAAGCCGTTGATGAGATCTTGTTACAACTCAGCTCCTTCCTCTTCACCACTGTTATCTTGATTTGCATTTCAAGAATCTCACCTGGTGACACTTCAGGGTCCCCCTCCTCTGGGATGTAAGGGAGATTCCTTCGCAGGGTGATGTTATGGAGCATGCAGCATGCCACAGTGATTTGACACACCTTCCCTGGTGAGTAGAAGAGTGCTCCCCTAGTCTTGTCCAGACAGCAAATATGGCCTTCAGGAGCCCAAAAGCCCACTCCACCGGCCACTGTGTTCTTCTCTGGGCCTCACTGAAGTGGACTTTCCCAGGCATAGTTTGATTCTTAAGTGGTGTTAAGAAACAAATACAGTTGGGATATGCTGAGTCTTCTGTTTTGTAATGAGACATAAGTGCTAAAATGAATCACACACTTCCTGATTGTAGCACCTGACATTGCACTAGTAAGATCAGGCCAGATATGACTTACCAACAAGCCAGGCCCTCTCCAGTTGTAGTTGTGATATCAGCTGGATGTGATGCTATTCTGCATTACAAAGGAATCATGGGCTGAACCTGGAAACTGGGCACAGGCATTTGAAATGTACGGATCTGACAAGCAGACAACTTGCACATAGATAGAATGGAAGTGTTTTCTGTTTTAATAGACTTGTTTACTGCTTTACAGTGGCACCCATGCAATATAGGTGCCATCAATGGCTCTCACCGCATGTGGGAGGCAACCACATCCATAGAAGTCGACCTTCACATTGGCTAAACCCTCACGTCTGGGGAACCTGATATAGCTGTCATTGTGTTTCATCATTGCTGATAACACGTCTTTTAAAATACCACTGATCACAGATTTAGCCACTGTATATTGAAAGGGCCCTGTGGCTAGGAAGTTTAATACTGCCATTAGCCTAGCAATGGGTGGAATACATGACGGATTAGTGTTTCCAAGCATGAGATCTGGCTCCAACTGCTGACACAAATCAAGGATTGTTTTCCTATTCTGATGGGACTGCTTTATTACATCATGTTCTTCCATGGTCTGAAGGTCTGGAAATAGATGGTAGACTGGAGGTTGACACCTCCTCGCTCTCCCACGGTACCTATTTGTGGAATCAAATGAGTTGGGGCATTAGTCACTGTGTCTAGACCAACATATCTGATGAGTAAGACCAAACTAATGCGACAAAACATTACCGACTGGAAATACATTACACCCATTACACATCAAAACTGCCTACTACTCAAGGCCCAGCTATGATCCACATGGTTGTCTAGACATTTGTCTACAACATATATGTGCACATAACACACCTATCAGCTCCTCCTGTGCCCCTTTATATTGCAAAATATGTTCAAACCACCAAAAATACTGTCACTGGCGGGGTACAGTGCACCATGGTCATATGACATCTGTGACCAGCAATGCACTACACTGATGATTGTGTGGGAGAATCTACATATCAAGGACGCTTTTCATATGTTGAGATGTTACTACACACTTGTAGATGCTGTGAGGCATTTAACATTCACCAAAACTGTAGTTTCAATTGCCAAAATTGCAGATACATGACCTCGTTCATTGGACTTTAGAAACCTCCCACTGCCAACGGAAGCCCCCTTGTACGGGGCGGTTTCAACCATGGCTGACGCAGCCATAGGTTAATGTTCTTGACTGTGACAATCGCAACCAAATGGATGTGCCCGTTGACAGTGATGACGCGCACTTGGCTTACACATAGGCTGCGTTTAGAGAATGACTCACTTGCCTTCTGACACTGATGCCATCAACACCTCCACTACTTCAGCTGCTGTGTGCACCTCTAGGAGCAATCATGCAGACTGAGCAGGTGAAAGGGCCCCTTCCTTCTCTCCAGAGGAGCTAGAGAGGCTTGTGGAAGAGGTTATTTTCCTGTATGGCTTGCTCTACGGTTCATCAGAGGGTTTCTCTGTAGGGTAACTACATCATTGGCATATTTGAATTTGTTCAACATCATCCTTCCCTTCCTCACAGGCTACAATGTGCCTCTGAATCCCAGTGAGTTATTTGGGTGCCTATTGTCACAATCTGTAAGCCATACATAGGAGGTAAAGGTTGTGGATTGTGGATCCCTGTATTCTGTGTATTTGAAATGATCATTGTGTTGTGTTAGGTGTGATAAGTCCTAGATCAGTGTTTCCCAACCTGTGGTCTGGGGACCCCTTGTGGTCCGCGAAGCCTCCTCAGGTGGGCCGTTCCTGCTTAGAAAATTAAATTATCTTAACAGATTAGGTCCCCAGTTTTATGTAATAACTCAATGGGGGAAGATTCCCAGATTCCAATAAGGATTCGCTGGGGGGTCCTTAGGTTCCAGTAATGATAAAGTGGGGGTCCACATAAGTCAAAAGGTTGGGAACCACTACCCTAGATCCTCCTTTTAATTCATTCATATAGCTATGCAAGCAAACTTTGCAGTCAATCAATGATATATCGGGTGATCTGATGATGGTACAGGGCACAGTAAATGTATTTGTATTACAGCATGGGCTGTGTATGTATACTGTTTGAGTCAGTTGAGCATGTTATTAACAAGGTGTAAAGTCCCACAGATCACTCAGCCCAGACCAGACCTTGGTAAACTGTTGTATGAAAACAATATAAAACTCATTGAGCCCTTCAGAGTGCCACACAGCCCTGAACTCACATATAAGATGGCCACAGAATGTACTGTCATGCATGGGTGTGATGGAAATGTGATATTCATGTAGGTTCTGTATGTTCAGCCTGCAGAGAGCAAGGCCTATCAAAACATTTGCACAGTATGAGACATAGCCCAGGCTGGTGCACAGTAACTGTGGCTATGCAACTGAGGCACAGGGCCTTCTCCCTGTAGACCTGCAGATCCTTGGATGTGGCCAAAATGAGTTTTCAGAAGCAAGATAAGGCCTGAATGTTTTTACATTGACTACATTAGGAATGGGGACTGAGGTAACCACCTGAACTGGTACTTATTTCCATTGTCAGTGTATGTCATTGACTTATGACAAGCCCTTTACTCCCACAGGTTTGTTGTTACCTTTCCATAAGTCAGGTTTGTACAGTACAGACCTATTACACAAGTGACAAACCCACAGTGCAGGTAGGCGGTTAATTCAGGGGAGATCATGACATGTGAATCCCTAGCTTTTTTACATGCAACTAATCAGACCAAACATACCTTGGTATGTTGAATGTCATCTCTGTAGGAGTGCCACGTATGGTAAAAGGTGTCTCCTGTGATGCCAGTACATACCATGCAAACCCACTCAGCAGTGGTATGAAAATCCATTAGATATACCACATGTCCACACATCACAGAGAAGAACCTTTCAGTGACACCCATGTCAGTCCTCTCATTGTCACCTACGTCTTAGGGTGTAGTTTGTACCATGTTGGTTGTCTGTACGGACTATATGCAACAAGTCAATGTGCTTGAATGTTATATGTGTCTGTACAGTCATGCACAAGTAGTTTACCCTTCAGAAACGATTGTGTGTCAAGTTTCATAGTGGCTCACATCACAGTACATGCTACTTGTCTTTAGGCTACATGATGTCAATGTGTTTGCTTATTCAGTGTAGGCCATGACCAGGGTTGTGGATAGTCAGCAGATGACTCCAAAAGTGTGTATTTATGTCCCTGTACTTATCACCATGTGTGCTTTACACATGCAGTGAGTTGACAATTACAAAATGCTTGTGATAGGTTTTTCCAAAATGTGTGTTAAACAACCAGTTACCCTAGAAAAGTGCAATTGTGACCTCTTCATTTGTGTATTACATTCATACAGGTCAACGGCCATCAGAAGTAAGGGATTTGGGAAGCTATCATCTGGAAGGTGTGGACCATGGGGGTCTATCACCAATAGATTATCCTTTGTCACAAAAGGCAGGAGGACCTGAGACGCTGGGCTCAGAAAATCACTGAGGTCCAGCTGGGGGCTGTCCTCCCAATGTGGGCAGAGCCATGCTAGACCCTGACCCCCTGATAACCTGCATACTGGCAGTGGCCTACCTCAAGCTTGATGGGTGTTTGAGTGAAGCACAGCAGCTACAAGGGGGTACGTCCTGGGCAGATTCCTACCTGTTGTATTGCCAGGTTGATGTGTTAGAGGCAGGCCTCCCTCCATGTATATTGAAGATGGCCCATGAGTGATACACAAGATGTGTTATTGTTTGTGTAGGTATGGTAGTTGGTGCATGCTGATGTGCTTTGCCTATTGTCCTAGTGACCAGGGACACAACAGAGTACAGTCCACTACCAATATACTTTCTTGGGCAGACACATGGCTGAATACAGTGGTCACGTATCTCATGTTGTTTCCGGTTGTGGGTGTCATTTGTACCCATCAGTCTACTTGTCTTCAGTGTATCAGCCCCAACATCAAACAACATGAGGTAATAGATCACTGTACTCAGCCATGTGTCTGCTCAAGAGAGTATATTGGCCTCTATATTGGCAGTATACAGGCCTCTTGTCTTCAGTGTGTCAAGAGTGCTGGTGCGTCGTTACTCTCTCTCATGTGATAGTGACCGTCATACGTGTGACATAGCATACATTGTCCTTTGTGTTCAGTCGCTGAGCAATACTTTCCTCTGGTAAGTAGGGAATGTACAGTTACGTGATTGAGTAACATCACTGTTGGCATCAGTATTTGTGCCTACATGTTAGCATGTGTACCTTGCACTTTTGTCGTATTATTTCCACTACTGTTTCATTCATGATCTACCCGTCTTCAGGGGATGATGTCTGATTCCACCACATATGTGTGAGTGCATTCATTTCTGGGAAAATTGTATTATATGATGAGTGTACAGTTTATGTGGCACCACAAACAGGAGTGTGTTAGCATTGTTTGTTGGGTCACACATACCCTGAGCTGTTACTCCTTGTCATTTATCATGAACAATTGCAGAAGTAATGAAGGACATGACAGGGAGCCCTCCAGGAATTACTCACAATATGCATTTCCATGCCACTGATGTTGAATCATTTGTCTATGTTCATTTCCTGACAGTTGACTTGCATCAGGGAGTAATATGCAGAAATGTTGGAATCATATGTGAGTGTGTATACTCAGTAATCCAATTGAATCTGTGTTTGCCTGACAAAAAGGTACAGTGACGTGCCTTCCCATTGAGAAACACGTTAAAGGCACTCTTCAGCTAATGGAGATTCCCTGAGCCACAACAACATTCATGGACTATTGCCTTTTAGTTATGCAAAGTTATTAGGGTATTCTCAGCTGTCCCAATCAAGACAGGTGATTTCCCTAGGCCTTGCTGATTCATTGTGCTGTGAATACCCATTGAAAAATCTCCCAGACATTTTGACCAGATTGTCTCCAGTGTACTCTTCTGTGCAAGATGTGTATTTAGCAAAGCAACATTAGTACAACTTCCATGAGACTATTTAGACAATGGACATATTGTGCATACCATAGGTGAGTTTTTGCCGTGTGACATAGGTTTTTCCACGTCACTATCTTCCGGCTACTGTACATCTTACTGCAACATGGCTGGATTATTTTCCCATCATTTCATCATGATGTGGTATTGTGTATATGAACATTTGCTGATTGAAGGACCTTGTGTGGAATTTCTTATGCTGAACTTGGCATTTCCATAAGATTTGATGTCAACAGGTTACTGAGAGGTGTTTCAAAAGCCAAACGATTCAAGCTGACAAGGTATCCTATTTGATCCATGGGTATTATGATTGGACAGCTTCACTTATGAAATTGAAGTTGTCTGTGATTCTGATTTTTCTGTAGGCAAATGTTTACAGTTCATGTAGCATACATGTGGTTTTGCAAATGTTAAAGCCACTGTTGAGGACCTTGTGGCTGGGGGCTACTGTATATTATGGTCATGTTTTGTAATCAAAGGTGGTGTTCAAGTCTGTTCAGGCACAAGGAATTTTTTAATTTGTATTTGTCATTTCTGCATCATCACAGGCAAGTGGAGGAGACAGAACCAACATGAGTGGGGAAGCAGCTGGCCATGATACCTCTTGTCATGAAACATAAGACACAGAGCGACCCAGTGGCCCAGAGGGTGAGGGGAATGCCACAAAGAACACCAGCTCAACATTGTCTTCTTCCAAGTCGTCCTCTAGTAGACACATCTTAGTGGTGGTGGAGCGCTCAGGACCTACACCTGTTCCATTCTTGTCCACCACGCTCCGTTCCATCTCCATCCTCCCTGTTGGTCCCCACCCAGTTTACTCAGCCAGCTCTTCTAAGAGGGTAGCCGACTCCTTCATACCACTCAACTCACCCCTTGCCCCTGTTACCCCTGCTGCCCTGAGTGATGAGGCTATTGACCTCCTGAGGAGCTTCTCTAAAGGTCAGACTGTCATTTTGAATGCAATCTAGTTGCATGGCAGCCAGCTCCAACAGATGGCTGTGTACCTTGAAGGCATTCACAGTGCTGTGTTTGGCCTACAGAGATCTTTTCAGGCTCCGTTCTCATCCCTCATGGCAGCCTTCCATTCCTCAGAATCCTCCCCCACAGCCTTCCTCTTCCCCATCCAATTTCCCTATTCCCATATCAGTCCCAAACACACTCACACACACGCACACACACAAACCTCACCAGCCACAAGCAGCACACATAAACACAAACACCACAAGACACAAGCATGCAAGCACTCACCCCGCTCACACCCACTGCCCCACACACCATGTCCCCAGACACCACACTCACAGACCCACACATCACCCACACCATACCCCTAGACACAACCCCAACACTCACAAGCACAGCCACCACTCAGCCCGTACGCCCAGATACCACCCCCACCCACACAGACACATCCAACACTCACAACTTACTCATCACATCCACAACACAGCCCACCAAGAGACACAAATGCCCACACTCACACACGCAACAGACAACAACAAAACACAAATATACTTCAGACACACACTCACCGGCACCAACAACAGCCACACCTGACACAAGCCCTTTTTTAACCTCCTAACCCCTAATACCTCCTAAACACCCTACCCATTTACCCAAAGAAAACTTAGGGCTTGATTTAAGGAAAGTGGTGCTGCACCCAGTGCAGTGCCACCTTCCTTGTGCCCCTTAAATCCCCCCTAATGCCACCATGTGCGTGCTGTACCTAAGATATGGCACAACATAGTGGTAGTTAGGGAAACTAATGTCAAAACCTGTGATGCTAGTTTGGAGCTTTGCAAGGCTAGCATCAAAAATGTTGATTCTAATCATGCAAAGCCCTTTGAGGCCCATTGAAAACAATGGTGTGCCTCCTTTTAATGCCTGCTCATAGCAGGCGTTAAAAGTGCCAAAAAGCAATTATGCAATTAAATCTTTTAGGTTTCTTTGTGCCATTGTTTCAGCCCCCTCCTGGGGCAGCACGTGTGGACCGGAGGTGGCGGAACAAAAACATTGAATTGGGGGGAAAAAAAACATGTTCCATCCATGCCGCGCCGCCGCTCCTCTGTCTCCTCAGCAGGTACAGGCTCCCAGCCTGCCCTGTGGCCAATCCTGATGCTGCTCAGAGCAGCGTTAAGATTTTCTGGGAGCGCCCAGCCAGGGCGTTCCCAGGCAAACTAGGAGCCTGTGCCTGCTCTCTCCAGCCCAGTAACACAGTGCGGGGCTGGAGAGAGCACAGTACGCATGTGTGTTTGGCTGGCCCGAGACGGCCAGCCAAACACACATGCACACTGAGGGGACTGCACAGTGCAATCCCTTCATCCCTGTCATCCCACAAGGTCCCGCTCCTTTCAGATCAAAAGGATAACATAGTTTTTGATCCTTTCCTTGTAAAAGGTTTGCAACTTCTGCTGCTTGCAGGGGATGACACTCCACCATAGTGGAGGAGCCACCGCTGCATATGTCACAAGTAAATACCACACTCTTTTCTCCTTTTATGTTATAGCAGGGTTGATATGCTGAAATTTAACAAAGGGTGAGGACTATCGCACCTGGTGATTACTGGGTGAAGTAAAATCCACACAACTGTAAACTACGATCCACTCAGAAACAGAGCCACGGTCAGTCATTCACCACGTGTAGTAAATACCTCCTGTTTCATATTTTCATCATGGAAAGGAGGAATCACATGCAGAATCAGTTCTAAAACACAGAATACCACGTTTTTTTATGATTGTTTTCCTGCAAATAAATTTCATCAAGCTTGACTTGCCGAAATATTTTACAAAATAAAATAAATAACTCAACCATCCCCCCTAAAAACTACCCCGAACCCTCTCCCAGCCCCACTTACCTGACCGTGTCCTACCCTGACGCCCCCCCCCGCCGCTAAAATCAAAATTACCCCAGCCCTCCGCCCCCAAAAATCCGACACCGCCCACCCGCACTAAATACATAATTACCCCGACCCTCCACCCCTGCCCCTTGAAACCCACCCTCATAATATACATGTTCTGGTGACTACTGTGCATTTTCTCTACTTAAATATCGACGAGTTTGACCTACTCATATATATAGCAAAACTCAAAATTCTTAACACAAGTTACCGCACATATCAGAATATATCAGCCAACTCGTAATGAAGCCCTAAAACAGGGAAAACGAAAAAGATTGTCAAAGAAGAAAGATACACTTGTCAAGCCACCTTAAAAGATTGATATTGGACTAATGATAAGAACGCAAAGAAATACAGACAGGACAAAAGGGCCCTCGCCCAATGGACTCATTAGAAATGTGCAGAATTATATCAGGTTTTAGGTTTGACACAACATGGCCAATTTGTCTTATTTAAATTTAAGCAATTTACAAAGGGGCCTCTTTTCCGTGTGCGCTTGATCTTGCACAGGAAATAGGACTTGAGAGCAGCTCTTAATGAAAAGAAAGAGTTCCATCTGTCATGTCAAGAACTGTCGTTTCATACAGAGCGTAGAAAGAGATTGCCCACGCCATGCGATCCCTGAAACACATAACGCTATTGTCACAGTGCAGATGTTAATCGCTTCTTCTAAATAGAGGTTCTTGCCAATCGTCACTTCCAACGGTCTTTCGTTTGTTTGTATTTTATGCCGTTTGCTTTTTAAGTGGAACGTCTTGACCTACTAAGCTTTGTAGTGTAATTGAGCAAATGGCACATTAAGTTATGAAATTAAGTATCTGGAATAAAGACACTTGCTGTTGCCAGAGGTAACGATTCTTTGGAGTTTAGCGTTCATGTTAATTCCACAGTGCTACAGAGGGGATGTAACACTGTGACCAAACAAAATTAGAACCATAAATCAGATTAGGCCTCCTCTCGGTTTTACAGAGAGCCCCATTCCATAAATCACTCCACGCGGCCTTTGCGTTACTCTCAGTGCCCTCCTCGAATCTACATCAGCAGAACAGCGCGCCGTAAAACGTTATTTGATATATGCAAAGAAAATCAATAGAAATGAAAACGTGTTTGTGCTTCTACCACTTGCAATGTAGCGTTGTGTCCAGGGATCAACACTTGGGAAATGCGAAAACGAGGAGGTTGAATAGGAGCTGGGCTTTTATATCCCGCAGTAATGTTATATTTGCTGTGAAAACTGCGGCTTCTCAGAACACGACACAGAAGTTAACCAGGGCCCAGGAATTGCACCATGGTTGCTCCTTAGGCCGCTGTAAACTTGAAAGGTGACTCCTCCCTGAATGGATTGCTGTGGACACTGGCTGAGAGGTTTCAGAAAGTGCCATAGATTCTTCTCTCTCAGACCTTACCTTGCCATTATACTGGCTAATGCAGCAAATTCAGGGCACGAAGAATCAGGCCTGGCAAATGACTCTATGACTAACATTTATAAAGCGTTTCATGGTTGGCTCGTTTTCCCCAAAGGGTGGTCTTTATTACATCTTTAGCGAGTTTTGTGTTTCTATGACATTTCCATACAGTAGAATGTGCAACCCATATACTGTGTACCAGACAGTCTTTGGTGCTGCTTAAGTGGTCGAGGGCTATAAGTGGAAAATAACTAATTGCACCAGCTTCTTTAGTGCTACTCTCAGGCTGCACAGCAGGAGTCAAGCCACAAGAGGCAGTCCCCTTCCATCCAATTTCTAGCCCAGGCGTCTTCCTAGATGCTAATGCCACCTACTGTGGATGTAGACAGACTCAGGCCTATATTTATACATTTTTGCGCCTTATTTGCATCACTTTTTGATGCAAAAGTGGCGCAAACTTACAAAATACAGTTATATTTTGTAAGTTTGCACTGCTTTTACATAAAAAAAGATGCAAATGCGCCACAAAAAAAGTATAAATATGGGCCGCAGTGCTCACTTGAGTGAGCTGTATAGTTATTGCATGAATGTCCTAAACAACAGCCAGAAAAAATTCAGGTGTTTACTGAGGCCTTAGTTTTAATTAGTGTTAGAACCACTTTCAGAGGGCCACAGGGCATGCAAGGGTTACTAGGCCCAACCGTGGCGGTTGTGCCCTTTTACTCCTGATGTTCTAGGGCTCGCCTTACAATGGATACTGAGGAACCGGGCCAAGTACACTTTCTGCACTTAACTCTCAGTGGTAGCAGTGGACGAGCAGTCAAAGGCTCCCTCAGGAGAGGGTGTGTGTAATTAAAGATAATTTAACATAACTCATAACTCAAGGTGCACACAGTATTGTCAATACTTCAATGTCCAGCGTATAGGACTTTTATATACGGAAAACTGATTAGCTATGTTGCTTTCAGAGCTAAGAGAACCAGAACCAGAATATAGTCTCTTAAGGATAAACTCCGTACTCTGCAAGCCCAAAGTCGATCTTCCCAGGACGCAACAATGCACACAGACTTACAGCACCAAACCCAGGAAGCGCAAAATTCACTCCAAGTCTTTTTAGAATCAATTGTGAAGAGCAAATGGGAAACTAGTAAACTGGCACATTTTGAGTTTGGCGAAGGCTGTGGCAAGTTATTAGCATGGAAGACGAGGTCCGACAAGGTTAGGAATAGGATTAAAGGAATAATACTAGCTGAAACGGGCAGAACCTCCTCAGAAGATCACAACATCGCAGGAGAATTTGTCAATTTTTTTTCTACACTATACAGAGATTACTCGGAGACCTTAGCGGACGCAATTGAAAATTGGCTAAAGGGGGACACACTCCCCAGATTAGAACCAGCTAAGAATTTGATCCTCAATCTATGCTTTCTCCTTATTGAGGTAGTTAGTGTTCTTGCTGGCCTGAAAAATGGGAAGGCGCCTGGTCCAGATGGGATACCGGCAGAAGTATATAAACTCTAGAGAGAAGAGCTTGCGCCAGTTCTGACACAGTTGATGAATTCAATCTTTATAGATTCCCTTTCGGTTCCGACCTCTTGGAATGAAGCTATCATAACCTTAATACTAAAGCCCCAGAAAGACGCCAGAAAATGTGAGTCTTATAGGCCCATTTCACTTCTCAATAATGATTATAACATTTTTGCCCAAGTACTTGCTAGGAGGTTGGATAAGGTGATTGGTGACTTAGTGCATATTAATCAGAAAGGATTAATGAGAAATCGATATTTAGGAGACTTTACTCATGACATAGTTGCTGTAATCGATTTGGCAACTACTATGAATATGCCTCTAACTATATTATCAATTGACGCTGCCAAAGCGTTCGATAGAGTGAGTTGGCACTTTCTGCAGGCTGGTTCTGGTTAACAACATCCTATTCTCTCATTTTAGGATTGAACGGGGCACTCAGCAGGGCTGTCCTCTCTCTCCTCTTCTCTTTAATCTTTATATTGAACTGCTGGCTAGGAGAATCAGGGCAGATCAGAGAATTATACCTTTTCAGTATCATGATTGGGTCCTGAAGGAAGCCCTTTATGTGGATGGCCTTCTGATATATACACAGAACCCCCAGTGTGCTTTTCCTGCACTCTGGGAAATTATTGCTAGCTTTGGAGGGATCTCAGGTTATTTAGTTAATATAGATAAATCTGAACTAATGACTTGGAATGGCCCTCAAGGTAACCCATTAGAGAAAGACGAAATTCGTTATCTAGGGGTGAAAGTGGTCAAGAACCTGGCAGAGATGGCCCAAGTGAATTTTGTGCAGCACCTTAGGGAAACTAAGAAGCTACTCCTCCAATGGTCACATTTATGTCTTTCTATATTAGGCAGAACAAATCTAATAAAATGGTGGTACTGCCAAAATTCTAATTTATTTTTAATGCTATCCCATTATCTTTTAAAACTGAATGGCTGCGTTAGTTCTTGGGAATCTCTATCTGAAGCAACTAATGCTAAATTGTCCAGATTTAAATATGTGTAGATTAAAGGCTGGGTGCATGGGGAACCAGAGGCCGGGTGTTCCACGGCTTGGGAGAGGGAAATCAGTGGTCCACAGAGGAAAAAAAAAGAGGTTTCAAAGTGGTACTGGGTACTCATACAAGCTGAAGACGCATCTTCTCCCCCTCTACAGAGGGATGCGATCTTGTTTCTCCTGCCCTAGACCTTCTTTATTACTGGCGGGCCTCTATGAAGATTCTTTGGTCTGTGGTTAAACCTGCCCCCTTGTGGAGGAACCACTTATTTACTGTATACTGGGTTTACTGGACCCCCAAAATGTTTACTACAATAGCTATCCAAGGAAAGAGCAATTGCCCAAAGTGTGATTTAGGGGGAGCTGATGATATTCATCTTTGGTGGCAGTGCCCAGGGATACATATTTTTGGGGAACATGTGGGCAAGTCGATCTTGTCTATTATAAAAAAGGCGTAATGAGATAACTCTACCAATGGTTGTATTTGGGCTATATGAGGTTCCTGAGAGGGGTTTGCACGACAGATTGGAGAGACCTCTGAGGCATCTCTTTTTTTATTTGGTTTTGATAGCCAGCGGGAAATATGCATTAAGTGGATCTCTAGTTTCCCCCCTATCCACAGGGATTGGCTGTTGGCAGCTAAGAGAATCTCTGACTTAGATTGTAGTAATGGTTCAGGTAGGTGCCTTAGAATGTGGGAACCCTTTTTGGCTTTCTATCGAACCATCTCCTCCAGGCATCAGGATAGTGTGAATTAATTAGATACCACCTGATTTAACTCCTGAGATCTGATTCTGGTAAGAGTCCAATGATTAAGTCTTAAGACCGAACAGCTAGGAGGATGGGGGCGGACTAGTTTTGCCCCCTCCCCTAAGGCTGATGGGGGCCGCTCACTCCTTTAGTGTCGCTGGAGTACCAGAGCAATGACCAAGGCTGAGGCATGATGCATCTTCTTTTATCTGTCTTTTGTTACATATGAGGACTCAAAAAAAATACTGCAATGTCCAGTCAAATACTTGGTTTTATAAGAAAAATTTATATTTTATTTCTAACTCTACACATGCAAAGGAATAACAACATTCATTAGCAACAACACAATCCCCTTGAAGTCGAGGTTCTAGCATTTCTCAAGCAAATTCTTGTCCCACGTTTTTCTCTGTAACATAGTCAGGATTTTCCCCATTCACTGGTGGCACACATCTAGTGAATGCACACTACTAGGCCATTCTCAAGAGTTCCCCTTTGACTCTTTATAATTAGTCAAAAGTGTCTATGGTACAATAACACCATCAGCAGCTAGACCCCCGACACCCACTCACCCAGTTCAAGCCTTACCTGCAGCACAGAAGCATTCAGCGTTGCAGTGAGTGCCCTGACCATGGGAACTCAAGAGTTCTAGTTATGTTTGGAGAAGTCATGCTGCTTGTGGTACATGCAATAGTACTTAGCAGGTGTGGGCTCTCTTTCTAAGTGGCACTGCTGGCTTCCCAGTGATTGGAGATGCTCCCAGATTCAAAGACATGGTAAGTCAATCTTCCTCCCAAGGTTGGAGGGGGAATCCAATTGTTCAGCTCTCCAATGGAGGCCAAAGAGGGTCTGATGTAATTTGCTGCACCTTCTACAGTCCTTGGGGCGGTCAATCAGGGGCAGTGCTCTTGCTGTGTGGGCTTGACCCACCTAACCCAGCCTCAGTCTTTCCTTGGGCACAGCATACATTTCTTGGCAACACTGGTACTGGCAGCCCATCCTGGCATATGGGATGGCCAAGGTATTTTACAAATTGAGTGCAGACTTCCCCATTGCCATCACCTCCACCATGGTTGTTATGAGCCTCAGCGCAGTCACGGCCGTAACTTCAATGGTGACTCCATCTGGCATATGGGGTCACTGAAACACTGCAATGCAGACTTAGCAAGTCATGCCCAGTACTTAGTACATGGTTCAGTCCATGGTGGCACTCAGGGGTCGCAGAGGCAACACCGCATACAGGTAATGACCCAATCAGTGCACAGCCGTTTCCTCACACCTCTCTCAGGGAGTTATCTAGATAGGGTCCCCACTGTACTTTGCTGTCTTCAACACTCTCCTCTTCCATATGGGCACACTAGCCTTGGCAAGCAGACAGGTGCTGATGCTCTAGGCTCCGGGGTAGGTGGTTTTAGTGTCCTTGGGTGATGTCCCCTAACTTATCACAGAGACTAACAGCCTTGGCCCCACATCCTAGCTAAAGGCAGAAGTCCTACATAACTTCCTCTTCTCATACCACCCATCTGGATACTTGGCAGATGTCAGATTTTAGGGTCTCAACCTCCCCTTCTTACAGCCTTTTTCCAGACACAACATTTCTTTTTTTTATTATTTTATTCCCTGTTGAAAGACTGTGTGTCACAGCGGGAAGATTCCAAAGCTGATTGAACCACAATACAGTTCATAGGAGTGACCAGATTTCACACCTGGATGTCAACCACAATGGTATGTGCATCAGAAGGTTAATCCTGGGCTCCTAGTTCTACTTATTATAATTCCCTTATGAGCCCCATATCCCTCCTGAGATTTTTCTAGGCCCCTTCCTTGTGATCTATCACCGAATCAAAGAACACTATTTTGAAGTGTGGTGAAGTCTCTACTCTCCCCAAGTGAGTGTCACACCCATCTCACAGGAATGCAGCAATACACAAATCTATCTGGGGAGATTCCTCTGCGCCTCATGTCTTCACGTAGCAGGCCAGTATTTCCCAAAATGAACCCCAGGATCCTCCATTGACTTTACCATGGCAGGCACACTTGCACTCAGTGTGCATTCACGGCACATATACTGTAAAGCATTGTTACCTTCATGCATTATGCCACTACAGATACACATATATTCAGCACAGACCTTCAATTTGTGCACACTGTTCAGTACTGTACCGCTCTGTATTGTACCAAACTGCCAGCAGTACTGTACCTCTCTGTATATGTACAAACGGCCAACACACACAGGAACAATGTGCACACTGCATAGCACTCCACCCTTCATGTATTGTACTTATTGCAAGAACACATCACCCAGCACATGCATATTATTGTGCATGCACTGCACAGCACAGCAGAACATCTCTTATGTAAGAAATTCCTTGTGGGCATACATACCTTTATGTATTGCTCTATCTTTCTACTGTACCCTTTCCAGACACACATACATCCAGCAGAGTCACTACTCTTGCACTGCACAGCACTTCACATCTACCTGATGTAGGCCAAGGTTGAGTTAAACACACAGAAGTGGAACTTTTAAAAAGATGTGTGAGGCTGTAGGCCTCACTCCAGTGACACATGGTAAAAAGGACATGTTTGCCTCAACTGATCATTACACGAATGCTGTTAGCACCGTGGTTGTTCTGCTTAACTCTTGGTGAAGGTGGTAGCATTCAACTATTATGAGGGTAGCACTTTGGGAACCCCTCCCTTCGAATAAGACTGCAATCCGGGAGAAGGGCCTGTGGCACGTCTCAAACGCATTACCCTGTTCACCTGTGGCGAAAATCAGCATTAGTGATCCAGGAAACAAAACAGTTGGCCACTTAGGACAGGGATCCAAGTTGTTAACAATACACAGGACTTTTCCATCCTTACACTCTCCATCTCTGCTCTTCCTTCAAGAATGTTCTCATCTTCACCTATCAATTATTCTCATCTGGCATGTCTCTACTTTTTTCTTTGTGTCCTCCCTTTCTCACCTTTTAACAATTGTGCTTTCCGCTATATTGCCTTCCTCCGTTCCCACTGTTTACTTTCCTTTTTTTACATCACCTGCCTTTAATCCTTTTGTTCTCCTCTTTTGTCTTCCTCTCAATTTTATGTGCATATTTTGATATGTATATACTCTGAAGCAGTATTTCCATGCTGGACAATAGCATGCTAGTCCTCAGTAATTAAAGAGCAGACCCTCACAGTGCAAACTGAGTTGCACAAGTATTTCTATGTATTCAATGCCTTTTCTATGCTTTATGTAAATAGGGATTTGCTGTCGATCTGATCTAGACAACGAGGTATGAGACAGTAAAGCAGCATGACCCAACCACCCAGAGACCCTCAAGGCCAAAGTGTGCTTAATGTCTGGCTCGCTTCTCTCACTGCTATAGGCAAAGTGCCACTTCCACCACACACTGACCTCAGACACTCCCTGGTCCCGGTCTGTCTTGGTGTTGCAACTGTCTGCTGACCAAGATCCTTGCCCTTTTTACAGCTCAGCCCTCTCACTCTACCCTTCATCAGAAACGCTAACAGCAGGGCAACCTATAGTTTCTCATTGCCCCTTGTGAGTGTGCGTGGAGGGGGAGGTGAACTGTTTATGCCTTGCCTATGTGTATGAGTGTGGAATCTGTGTAAGCAAGGATTCCTTCTGTTATGGTCCTACTCCGACACAGACACATTGCATGCCAAAGCAAAGTAATTTTGCCACTTCATGACAAAATATAATAGCACAATCGAAGCATAGTACTGAGTTTCCTTTATCTGAAACAGAGACCAAAGTGGGGCAAAGTGTGTGGTCAAGATCTTTACAGGAGTAAATGCCATCACCATCATCTTTTAACATTTTATAAATTGTATTGGCTTATAGTTCGTCAATATCTTCCAATGAAACTTTAGGGCAGTTCGACCAGTGCCCCTGCACTGGCCACTAAGTTTGAGAGGTGGCCTTTGCATGACAGACAGAGGACAGATAAGAGAAACCTGCAGAGATCTTTGATTTTTCAAGGAATAATACGAACTGCATGATGACTCTAATGGTTAGTGGACTTGATTTAGAGATTTATGATTTGTCCACTCACAGGTTTGGCTCATGATAAAGTAGCATAGATGAGTAAGGAGTAAGGTTCCAGCTGCAAAGCACAATGTTTAACATACAGATCACTTATTTGTATTATGTGTAGATAGCTCAGTGGGTTGCTGTTTTGGCACATAAATCTTTTTGTTACTTGTAGCTCATAAGCTACAGTCATTCTAATATAGAGCATTGAACTGTCCTAAAAGTGCTGCATGCAAATTGCAAGACATAGGCTGAGATCCTAATTACTTTCCCTCAATCTTTCTGTATTCTAAGGTTGCTAAAAGGTTTTCCTTTGGGTAGCAATACAGTTTGTTTTAGCATGACAGCCCTCATCATTGTGTCACATTTCAGTTCCTTAGTTAACAGGGAGGCATTACTAACACTTGGTGCTTGGTTAGCATCAGAAAAGCAAAGTGAACATGGTGCAAAAGGTTGCTTTGGGGTTTGCTTCCAGGTGCAAATCCTGCTTTGCATTGAAAAGTAGCCCGAAAGTAACACCGAGCAGTACTAGGTACGACTCTATGTCTAGGAGGCATTTCATGGGTGGTACATGGAAATTCCCACGTGCCTACCAATGGGTTTTGAAGCTGATCCCTATCTACTAACTTTGGTATGAAGGGATTTGCATCAAACAATTACATGCTTCGAGGCTTTCTAACTTGGTATGTGGGGCACCGTACAGCACACATACAAAGTGATAAAGTGTTGAACTTTGTCAAAGCACATATTTTTTTGCCGTTTGCTGGAAGTGTATCCTTCTGGTATAAACCTATTTGTGACTACACACACACACCGACACCCCTTGCACTATAGTGCAAGGATATGTGCATTGATGCAAGGCATCCTAATGTAAGCCAGTATCAGAGGAGAGAGCAGCAGCAATGTTTCACAGTAAATATAGTGTTGTTTTTCTCTCTCCTTTTCATGAAGCCCAGAGCAGCAACATTGGTTACTGTGCTGCATGAAAACGTAGTAAATCTGCCCCTTTGTTTCTCCAGACCAAGCATTCATAATATAAAAAGCCTACCATATGGATCAATGTGACTCCTACACCTTGTAGCCCTCATTCTCTTAAGTAACATTTCCTATATTATATTGATTTACACATTTGTGTGAGTCATTGTCTTTGTATAATATGTTTGAAATGTAAAGCATTCTCACACTGCAACGGAATGAGTGAGAGAGGGACGAAGAACAGACGAGTGGCACCATTAGATGCCAGTAGTGAAGGAATCCGTGAAGAAGGAGGTCAAAAGTGACAGTGTGCTTTGTAAATACCTCATTTCATTTCATTTGGGGTGGTCAAAAAAGATTATTGCACCTGCCGCCAAAATATTTGAATGTTCAGTTTTTGAGTTTTAGAGTAGAATTGCCCTATAATGCCCAGAGTAAGGGTTGCACAGGGTGCTATCCCTGGGAGGTATAACGCTCTTTTCAATTTAAAGTGGCCTGGTGTTCCCACACCTGGATTTGTAGCTATTGGAATATGAGATTCGATTTAACTGGAATGCCACTTAACCACCTTTTAAGGCACGGGGGAATATGCAATACTCCCCACCTTCCAGGCTATATCCTCCCCTTCTCTCAGCCACCCTCCCAGGTGCAGTTTTCCAGGCACACTTCAGGGAATGTAATTTGACTTTCTGCAAGATAGGGTAATATACTTTGAGCTAAGTGAAGAATCTGTCCAGCAGATGGCAGCTGGCAGAGATGCTGAAGCTCTTTCTTCCCAATGGATATTCCACCATCTTTGACTGAACCATTTCAGTTTGTCAGCAACACCATTGCTTACCTGGGTTTGATAGCTTAGCGAGTCAAATGGTGACTGCTAAGAAAGAGGTGTAACCTAAGGGTACAAGTTTCATATTCTGGAACAGCTAACATATCTTTGAATCCTGGCAGGACTATATTAAGCTATGATCCTTTTCATGGTGGATATTTCCAATGCTATAGGATTGGGTATAAGAAGTAGCACATCCCCTCACCTGCATTAATGTGGCTGGCAGAATATTACAACCCTTACCAGACACCTAGCATTAGGTTCTCTAGTCTTCCTTGATCGGGATGCAACTCAATGGGCTAGATGATAATAATACAGACAGAGTTACTGTGGCATGGCAGATGATAATTCCTGATTGTCCCTCCTTATTACAGATCTCCCTGCTCTTTATTGTATGCAGATTGACTGCTCCCTACTTCAGTCTTTTTTCCAATCCTTCTCAACATTACAGTAATTGACAGACCAGGAGAACAGAAAGGTAAGAAATAGCAGCATCTTTCCTAAGGAGGCCATGACACACATGCAGTCTAACCTGAAAAGCACACTGGCAACATATTGGCATAGTGACTGGTCAGTTGTGTTTGTGGACATATCAAATCGATGTATGACATGTAATCAGTGCGAGAGCACAGGCGTGTGTTGAAAATCATGCTACAATCTTAGCACATAAATTAATGCCAAACTGCTTATGTAAATATAAACATGCAGTCGTCCCTGGACTGATGTGGCACTTCTCCCTCATGATGAATGATAATGCATTCTGTGTGCTCCCTGAATATTGAACCCACAATATCAGTGGGGCAGAATATAAAGGGCATTATATTAAAAAACTATTGAGAGATAAGCAAGTCTAGAGTTTAGTTATCTAAATCCACATGTATGTATGTACATGGTGCATGTATCTTCAAGGTACATGTGGAGTAAGGAATAGTAAATCTTTAGTTCCCTATGTGCACTTACCTTTTGATATTGTGTCACTTGATATTCGGCCCTGGGTATTCCTGCACAACAATATTGTTGGTGTTGATATTCAGTAGTGCAACCAATAAATTCATGGCTGCTTTGCTGCTGTAAAGGCAGTTTTTAGTCCATTTCCTCAGCTTACTAGAAGTTCCATTAGTAGATTTCAAGTACTCTCTTGTCAATGTGGAAAGCAGAAGTGAGTGACAAGCCTGTGCAAAGTGTATCAAACATCAACAAAAATGCTCAGCACTATGGTGAAGGAAAAGCCTCAATAGCTAAGGTGTTAACTTCTATTTTACAATAAACATTACACTTCTCTTGCAGCTCCTGTGGAGTTGAATGTCAGGCTATTGACACACAAAAAATCGTCTGACATAAAGATTGTGGTCTAAATATTGTTTACAAAATATTGCTCCATTTGGTAAAGATTTTCTATTTCTAACCCAATTGGTGAGTGTGTCCGGCAATGGCCGACACACACACACCCTCCCTGATGTGGGCTACGACCAGTAGGCGATGCCAAGGAGGGGTTTAAAAAAAATTGAGACCCTCCTGAGAGACACGGAAGAGCTTCTGTGGCCCTCCCCCATCTGTGACGTTGGCGCGCTGACATCACAGTTAGTTTTCCCCACCAAAGCAGGAAGCTGAAGTAAGGCCGCTTTCTGCTTCAGTGGGGAAAATGGGCCCGAAAGGGCCTCCCCACCTTTCAGGAAGGCCTCGTTTGAAAGGGGAGATTCTCCCCTTTCAAACAAGTCCATCCTGAAAGATATTCCTAGACATGTATCTTTGCCGCACTGCGATCCATGCCCAGGAAACCCCATTAGACACCAGGGATGTAATCCGGGGAAGTCGGGCCTTACTTTATTAAAGAAATTAGTTAGTTTACCCCTAGGGGGCCACTGATCACTAAATATAGATATAAAAGGATATTGACTGGGGGGTCCGTCCTTTGGAAAAAGGCCCTCCCACTGAGGGGGGCAATATATATTTTTTTAAATAAGTGTTTTTACCCCTGGTGGTGGGCATGATTATCCCCTTCAGGAGTTAAAAACATAAAATACAATTTTAAAAAACTAAACTAACAGGGGGTCCCCATGGGCAGGGCTGAGCCCTGGGAGGGGCAATTTTTTTTTTTTAGATGTTTGGTTATTTGGGGGGCCACAATCGCCCCCCAAAGAAACCACACAGCTATTAAAAAAAAAAACTATGTACATATATATATATATATATATATATATATTTATATATATATATATATATACACACATAGAGAGGGGGAGAGACTCTATAGAGGATAAGAAATCTCTCTCATATATATATATATATATATATATATATATATATATATATATATACATGTATGTATATACATTTATGTATGCATATATATATTTATGTATATATATATATATATATATATATATATATATCTATAGAGATCACTTTTGTCATTGCATGTGTGGTTTCCCTGAGGGCTGCGATCGGCCCCCAGGGAAACCACACACACATATAAAAGTGATCTCTTTACATATACATATGGAGAGCGAGAGAGAGAGACACTCTCTCCCTAAAAAGGTGTCTAGGTTTTATAAATATATATATATATATATATATATATATATATATATATAGCTTTTAGGTAGCAATAAAAATAAGCATTTGCAATGCTATGGGTCTCACATTTGCTCGACTTAGAGCTATTAGCGTTGTAAAGTCCCAACCAGACATTTATTGCCATATAAAATGAAAATTAAAAATAAGACAGTTTTACATAAGCGACCCGATTTAAAGCGGCAAGCCATGAGTGTGAAGGAACACATAAAATGAAACAGAAGTTTGGTCGCAGTCAAACGTATCAGCGTATCTCCAAAATTCAGTTTCAGCCACATTGGAGTTTTAAAAAATGTTGCTCCCTGGGATTGATTTTTACCACACCTCCCAGGAAATGGTCATCCAAGGGGGTAGTAGCCTGTATGTTATTGGACAGTCGCCTCCCCCCAGGGGTAAAAACACTTATTTAAAAAAATATATATTGCCCCCCTCAGTGGGAGGGCCTTTTTCCAAAGGACGGACCCCCCAGTCAATATCCTTTTATATCTATATTTAGTGATCAGTGGTCCCCTAGGGGTAGACTAACTAATTTCTTTAATAAGCGGGATCGCGCTGCGTGGGAATGGGGGAGAGCAGCCAAATTGGTCTTTAAAGAAGGGAAGGACATTTGGAGAATCTCAGGACCTCACACTTTTCCTGCAAACCCAGACAACCAGGTGCCCTCTAGGTTAATGGGCAGGAGAGGGGTATGTTAAGGATCTTTAGCCACACAAGTGGGTGGACTCAGCCAGACCTAATCTCCAAAATTCAGTTTCAGCCACATTGGAGTTTTAAAAAATGTTGCTCCCTGGGATGGATTTTTGCCACACCTCCCAGGAAATGGTCATCCAAGGGGGTAGTAGCCTGCATGTTATTGGACAGTCGCCTCCCCCCCTGATTTTCACCCCAGGAGCAAGGATAAATATGGAGAGCTGCACCCACACCTCAGATCCCTACAAGGAACAAAACAAAGAAGAAGAAGAAGAACTGCCCTGCTGGACCCCTGAACTGCACCTGGACACTGCACTCTGAAGGACTGCAGAAGGTGCACACTTGGGATTCACCACAAAAAGGACTTTGCCTGTCTTCAACTGCTTCAATAAGGGACTGCCTGTAAACTACAGGTACTGAGGAGCTGCCTAGAGTCCAAGTTCTGCAAGAATAGCCCAGCTGACCAGCGTCCAGTGCCTATGTGAGGATTCTGCCCAGGTGCATTGCGGGAATTGCAACTTCCAAGGAGCAACTCAGAGCTTTTGGAACCTCAGATCAAGTTGTGGACACTTCACTGACCCAAAGAGGACTTATTTACTGTTTTGTTGATATTAAATGCTTTACACACCTGTCTCCTAAGTTAAGTCTTGTAGCTCGTTGCAAAGCTACTAAGGGTTGAGCGGGGATTAATTTATTGAGACCTGACTAGGCCTAGTAGAGGTTAGTGGGTGGCCTATTGCTAAGTGTAGGTACTTACCTGCCATTACCAATATCCACTTTCCAACAGTTTCCCTAAATGGTTCCCGATCCCAGGACTAATTAGTGCACTCACCTTAGTTATCACTATCGCCACAAAACATTTTGGGACCTTCCCGGTTGTGGATACTTAGCCTACCTCATACAAGTGAGGTACCATTTTTATAAGGACACTTGGGGGAATGGCGGGTGGAAGGAAGTTTATGGCTCCCCTCAAATTCCAGAACATTCTATTGCTGAAATGTGAGGTAAAAGTGTTTTTTAGCCGAATTTTGAGGTTTGCAAAGGATTCCGGGTGATAGCACCTGATGAGAGCCCCACAAGTCGACCCATTCTGGAATTTCATAGGGGTCTAGTTTTAAATTAATATGTCAGATGCTAGGTTTCCCTAGGTGCTAGGTGAGCTAGAGGCCAAAATCCACCGCTAGGCATTTTGCTAAAAATGCATCCGTTTTCATAAATTTATTTTGATGTATCCATGTTGTGTTTTGGGGAATTTATTGTCACGGGCACTAGGCTTACTCACACAATGGAGGTACCATTTTTATCGGAGGACTTGAGGAAATGCTGGGTGGAAGGAAAGTTGTGACTGCCCTCCGATTTCAGAAATTTGCAATCTTGAAATGTGAGGAAAAAGTGTTTTTTAGACAAATTTTGAGGTTTGCCATTCTGGATTCCTCTAGGTGTTTAGTTTTGAAAAATGTGTGGGTTTGATAGGTTTCTCTAAGTGCTGGCTGAGCTAGAGGCCAAAATCCACAGCTAGGCACTTTGCAAAAAAACACGTCAGTTTTCATTATAAAAATGTGATGTGTCCATGTTGTGTTTGGGGCATTTCCTGTCTCAGGCACTAGGCCTACCTACAAAAGTGAGGTAGCATTTTTATCAGGAGACTTGGGGAAATGCTGGGTGGAAGGAAGTTTGTGGCTGCCCTCAGATTCCAGAGCTTTGCAGCACAGAAATGTGAGGAAAAGGTGTTTTTGTTTTGTTAAAGTTTGATGTTTGCAAAGGATTCTGGGTAACAGAATCTGGTGCAAGGCTCACAAATCACCCCATTCTGGGTTGCCCTAGCTGTCTAGTTTTAAAAAATGTACAGGTTTTGTAGGGTTCCCTAAGTGCTGGCTGAGCTACAGCCTAAAATCCACAGCTAGGCACTTTCCAAAAAACATGTCAGTTTTCAATGCAAAAATGTGATATGTCCATGTTGTGTTTTGGGGTGTTTCCTGTCGCGGTTACTATGCATACTCACACAAGTGAGTTACTATTTTTATCGCAAGACTTAGGGAACACAGCATAGGAGAACAAGTGTGATTGCCAATAGTTTTTCTCTGTATTTTTGCCATCCAAATGTAAGACAGTGTGTAAGAAATAATTCATTTTGAGAAATGCTCTGTATTTCACGTTCTAGTATGGGGACCCCCAAATTCAGAGATGTGCAAATAGCCATTGCTTCTAAACTCCTTATCTTGTCCCCATTTTGGAAATACATAGGTTTCCTTGATCCCTATTTTTCACTCTTTATATTTTACCAAATGTATTGCTGTATATCCAGTATACAATGAAAACCCATTGCAAGGTGCAATTCATTTACTGGCTCTGGGTACCTTGGGTTTTGATGAACCTACAAGCCCTATATATCCCCACAACCAGAAGGGTCCAGCAGATATAACGGTATATTTCCTTAAAAAATCTGCCACAGCTGGAAAAAGTTACAGAAGAAAGCGTAGACAGAAATGGCTGTATTTTTCAACTCAATTTCAATATTTTTTTATTTCAACTGTTACATTCTATAGGCAAACCTCTAAGGATCTAAAAAAAAAAACTCTTGAGGAATTCAGAATTGTTTCTAGTTTTCAGAAATGCTGAAATGTTTAGCTGTCTGGGACCCACCATTGGTTTCATACCCATGTCTGTCAATAACAGGAAGGAGGCTGAAAGCACAAAAAATTGTAAAAGGGGGGAATTTCCCAGTAAAATGCCAAAACTGTGTTGAAAAATGTGGTATTATGATTCAAGTCTGTCTGTTCCTAAAATCTGGGAAGATGGTGATTTTATCACCACAAACCCTTTGCTGATCCCAATTGCAGGGAAAAAACCCTGATGCTTTCTTCTGCAGCACTTTTTTTCCCAGTTTTGTAAAAACAAAAACAAATTTTAGCAGTATTTTGGCTAATTTCTTGGTCTCCTCCAGGGGAACCCACACACTCTGGGTATCTTTGGAATCCACAGGATGTTGGAAAAAAAGGAGGCAAAATTTGTATGGATAGCTTATGTGGACAAAAAGGTATGAAGGCTTAAGCGCGAACTACCCCAAATGGTTTACAAAAGGCCTCAACCCGGGAAGGGGCGGGGAAAGGAGGAAGGGACAGAAGGTAAGGGGGTTAACTCCAATGCAGGGATGTTTTTGTAAATGATAGGATACAACATTTTTGTCAAATGATGTTTGGCTTCAATATTCCAGTGTCATGCCACCTAGAGACCAAGAGTGTAACAATAATGATGTACTATCCAAAAGTGGTATGCAATTCAGGGGAAAAACCCTATCCTTTTAAAGTCAATCACCTTTGTGTTGTCTACTGCTAAAGAGGAGGTTGTTAGCCTCACCAAGGAAAATATCTTCAAATACACCAACCGCTGGCCAGAAATCTTCCTTCTAGAGATCATCTCTGGATTGCACTCCAGGCAATTGCTTTAAAGCTCTAGACATTGATCACAGCTACGCAGGACTCACCACAAAATACCCTCAGTGTACAGGTGCCTCTGTTAACTCCCCTGCTCCAACTTTCAACCCAGGTGCAAATCCTGGCTTCCCTCCATCTTCTAGGGGAGAGGAAACTCCTGTTGAGTATGAATTTTCCCCTTTCAATAATCTCCCTTCCACAGCAACTAAGATATTAACCATCTATGTGATGGACAATATGCTGTTGTTGTCAGGCGATCACATATGCAGGGGTAGGGTTGGCATGATCAAATTCTGTCCTCTGAAAGGATGCTTTTTTCCAACAATAATACTTTGTACGGGGGAGTATATTCGAATTGGGATAGCTTAAACAATGGGTTTACTCACATTGGACAACTCACGAGGTTGATGAATAGACAGATCTGTGTCTTGGAGAGCACAGAAAAATGTTTCCAGGACATGGTGAAGTTGTTGAGGGAGCATCTCTTGATGCTGAAGAAGAAAGATGTAAGATGTCATGAAGGTGATACATGTCCTCTCATACAGGAGATGTAGGGCAAAGTTATGCACCTGAGTCAACACCAACCTGCAAGGCAACCCTACTCATACAACCATACTAGTAACCTACTTCAACCCCCATCAACCCACCTACTGTGATATAACAGCTAGATTTTCAGCCCAGTGTAGGCCCGTATTGTGAAGCCAGGCACCTAGACAATTGCAGTGTGTGTAGACAGGAACTGCAGCACTCATGAACAGCAAGTGTAGCACATATGAACTATCCACCCAGCTTCACTGATTCACCTTTACACAACATATCACATAACCTGTATGTGAAAAAATTAGTAACTTTTTAAATCAACAGTAACTGCATATACCTTCTACTTGTGTGCAATCTCATTCACAATTGACCATGAATATGGGTGTATGTGAACAATGTAATGTATTGAATGTGGCACTCATAACGATTCATTAACCTTCATAACAACATACTCACCTAAGAATAATTTGCAGGAGCAGCCAAGGAGCCCAGCTATTGGTAACGTTTTGGGCAGGTGCATAGACTTCCCCTAGAGGCCACTGGAAAAACATATGTAGGGCACTGATAACCTGAAAAACATAATCGAAGCAAGTGACCTGTCAGAGCTTATGCATAAATGCAAGTGGAAGCTATGCTTGTTGATTTATATATTTCTAGATCATGTTCTCATATGGGCATAATTAGATTTGGCATCCTTGGCATAGTTTCCCCCCAACATTTTGCCTTCAACCCTCCAGTTTTGCTGACTTTGTTTTTGCAGGATTTAGGACTCTGCACAATTTTTCCACCACTAACCAATCAATCAATCAATCAATCAAATTTCTTAAGCGCACTACTCACCCGGCAAGGTCTCAAGGACTAGGGGTAGGAGGGGGGGGTTACTGCTCAAAAAGCCATGTTTTGAGGTGCTTTCTGAAAGTTAGGAGGTCCTGGGTCTTGCGTAGGTTGGTGGGGACGGAGTTCCAGATTTTGGCAGCAAGGTTGGAGAAGGATCTGCCGCCGGAGGTGGTGCGTTGGATGCGGGGGACTGTTGCGAGGGTGAGGTCGGCAGAGCGGAGCTGTCGAGTTGTGTTGTGGAAGATAATTTGTTCGTTGAGGTAGGCCGGTCCGGCTACCCAGTGCTAAAGTGTTTATACTCTCTCCCTAAAACCTGGTAACATTTCTTTATATCCAATTGGCATATTTAATTTATTTTTAAGTCTCTATTCAGGTGGCACTACCTGTGCCCAGGGTATGTAAATTTATTACTAATAGTAATAGTGGGCCTGGAGCACTGATTGCACCACCCACTTATGTAGCACTTTAGGCATGTCTCTTGCCTCCCATTGTAGCCAGTGTGTGCAGTATTAAACTGTCATTTTCATTCACTGACACAATATTGTGATAAACAATCTCATTGACAAAAATATTGTGCTAAAAATATTGTTTACCACAATAGTGTGATCCTACTTTGTACTGCCATTTGATAAAGTTTGTTTTGACCAATGACTTTGTGTTTCACCACTGCGCATATTAGTTGCTCAATGTTCACCAGTAGCACATGGTATGTTTTGTTCAGTTTAGCCGCCTATGGGCTTTGACATTGCATTAGTCATTACATTCTGTATTCTGCCTATTGGCTTTGACATGGCATTAGCCATTACTTTCTGTATTCAGTTGAGCCGCCTATGGGCTTTGACATTGCATTAGCCATTACATTCTGTATTCTGCCTATTGGCTTTGACATGCTGTATCCAGTCTAGCCGCCTATTGGCTTTGACATTGCATGCCTATTGACTTTGACATGCTATTAGATATTCTGCCTATTGGCTTTGACATGATATCATATATTACATTTTGTATTCAGCTTAACTGCCTATTGGCTTTGACATGATCTTATACATTGCATTTTGTATTCAGCTCAGCTGCCTATTGGCTTTGACATGATATTATACATTGCATTTTATATTCAGCTCAGCTGCCTATGGGCTTTGACATGATATTATACATTGCATTTTATATTCAGCTCAGCTGCCTATTGGCTTTGACATGACACTAGACATTGCATTTGATATTTAGGTTAGCTGCCCATTGCCTTTAACGTGGAGTTAGACATTGCAGTTGAGAATCCAAGCTGTATTTTTCCAAGCTGTGTTTTTGCACCAGAGAACCAAGATGTTTTTCTCACAGTAGACTAGACATGATAAGAGAGAGTACATGGGTGTTGTTCTCTCTGCTTGAGCTTGGGAACAGGAGTAGTCTTGGAGACCTGGCCAGTCTCCAAAAGGCTTGCTCAGTTTCCCAGGTCTGAGAGGAGGGGGCACACCTTTGTAACGAATGTAACAGGCTGTAGAGGGTCAGATTCGAATCTGCCGGACCTCGTGCTGGAGCTTGGCGCCAGCTGCCAGCAATCCCGTGTGGGTAGATGAATCTCTCTTTCTCGCAGCTGACAGGGGTCATCAGCTTGCAGACCTTAGAAAGATGAAGCTGTAGATAGTTCCCACACGGTGAAGTATTTGTTTTGCTTTGCATTCAATATCTTATAAATATAACCTGCTGTGTATATTGCAAACTGATATATTTTGTTTGATTAACGCGGACTTGAAAGCTACTAATTCGTCATACATAAATATTGTGGTTGGGGAAGAATTAACAACAATAAAAGTCTTCTTTGACCTCAGAAGTGCATTTCTGTTGTGTTATGTTAGTGCTTAGAAACTAAATAAGAGGAAAGCACCACAATTGGTACCAGGAGTCGTGGGGTCGGTCATTAAGAGGTGATTAAGAGGGTGTTGACGAGTTGGTAGATTTCTAAGTGCACACTTTAAAAGTGTAATTGTTTTTGTTGTTTGGAGAATTACAGAAATTGTTTTTTTGTTGTTTGGAGAATCACAGTAGCACGGCAGACCATGTCATGTGTTGTTAAACTGCCTGATGGTGCTACGAAAAACTGTGAATTGTTTGTTGTTTGGAGAATCACAGTAGCACGGCAGACCATGTCATGTGTTGTTAAACTGCCTGATGGTGCTAAGAAAAACTGTGAATTGTTTTCTGTTTGGGGAATTACAGAAGAAAATGCATGTGTAGAAAACGTGTGTTTTGGAAGTAATGATGACAGAAAGGTCTGGATACCTTTATCTGCTTACAGAGAAATGCAGGAGAAATGTAGGAAGTTGGAACATGAAAATAGGAATTTACGTGAGCAAATTAGCCCGACTGAAAGTTATAAAACTGCTGTTTTTGAAGAATCTTTCTTGTCCCATTCCAGTAATGAGGGGGTTAAGACAGCTCCGAGCTGCACTGAGTTTTCGTGTGAGCCAGGGTTTTTGGCAGCCAAAATGCATTCCTTAACTGATAACAAGGACGAGAGAGCTCAGAATGTGATTTACGAGTTACTGTTGCAAAATGCACAAGTAAAACGAAAGATTTTAGAGCAAGAGCCGACTTTCATTAGCTTGTTTGATTTTTGGAAAAAGAATAGCCTTCATTTGAGTGAAATCCTAACACTTTTGTATATGGTCACTGTGAAAAATTATATGCAGCTGCGCGCTTGTGATTTGGCAAATGAAATAATGCAGACTTTAGGTTTCTGCGCAGTGCAAGAAGAAAAAACTGATGTACATGTAATTCAAGAACAAGGAAAGAAAATAGTGCCCCTAGCTAGGATCATACACTGGATCTGGTATTTGCAAGACAGGGCTAGAGTACCACAGATAAAAGAGTTACCGATGAAATTGTGTGCACCATTTGAATTCGTGTCCACTGAAGATAAAAAGCATGTTTGTTTTACTAATGATTCATTGACTGAAATGTTGTTTTCTGGCACAGTAGAAGGAACAGCGTTGTATAATGTGTGTCAGATTTTAAAGCAAGAGCTACGTGAGATGTGTCATTTTTACGCTGATTTTTGGTCCATTGCTAATGTTTTAGTACCTAACTGGTTCAATTACTTGCAGATGTTAATGAGAAAAATTCAGAGAGAGAAGTGTACACCCAGAATTCTGCCTTAGTGGGGATGGCTAAGTGGGTTCCCCAGAAATGTGAACAGCTGAGAGAAAAAGCCACTTACAGGTGGGCAGAGATGAGAGAGATGCACATTCCCCTAGTTTTGATAAAAACTGTGCAGTACACACAAAAGCAATCTGTCATGCAAGCAGTCACAGAGCAGTTGGGGAGAGGAAAGTTACCAGAACAGAAATGGCAAATTGATCAAGTTTTAGGGAGAGTGATTGCTGCAAATTACCAAGGAAAAATCGAAATTATGCTGATACCTAGAAAAGAATCTGATTCATTCATACAAATTGGAGACAGAATGGCCCACATTGACAAAAGTGCAGTGAATGGATGTTTGTTAAAGAAGGAGTCTGCCCCAGCCCTTCTGACAGTGCAAGAAAAGGGAAGCTGTGGCGCAGCAGATAAAAACCTCAGTGCTGATGTGTGGGCTGAAGCCCCAAGTGATCCTCCAGAACCTGCAGAAAATATAACAAAGGGCCTCAAAAACGTCCTGCTGATTATAAAACAGGGAAAGAAAGAGGAAGGGGGCAGTTTAAATGAAAAAAATGTTATTTGCAAGAAAAGTCATACTTGTTTCTTTTGCAGATCCTACCACGTTTCGCCACTGTCCCTGAGTGTGCTGTGTGGTCCCCCTTCCGGTGTGTGCGTGTGGGGTCGGGGAAGGGACCGAACCCCCAACCTGAACCTGGCTGAGTAAAGTGCCAGCACCATGGATCCATTTTGCGCAAACTGCGCCTTCAGTTCAAGTTCAACTTGTTTGATTGCATTCTTCCACTGGAACTAAGCTGTGTTTTTTTTTTTTTTTCCCCCTTCTAGTATGGAACTCTGACTTTTGCTTACCTTCCAGAAAACCTTTCAGGTGGACCGTGCACCTTTACATGAGTAGAACTCATGCCACATCAAATTGCTAACACTGTTGAATTAGAGCAGAGTATAAAAATTGCCCAGTCTTTTCTATGTAGATGTATCTGATGTGAAAGGTTATGAAATCAATGTGTTAATTCACTTCTATTGCTTTACAGGGATTGCTTTGATCATAATGTTTTTTTTGTTTGTGCTGATGTTTTTTTGTTTTTTGTTTGAAACAAGAGATATGTGAAACAAAAATTCATTGGTCAAAGGGCGGAATGTACTGCCATTTGATAAAGTTTGTTTTGACCAATGACTTTGTGTTTCACCACTGCGCATATTAGTTGCTCAATGTTCACCAGTAGCACATGGTATGTTTTGTTCAGTTTAGCCGCCTATGGGCTTTGACATTGCATTAGTCATTACATTCTGTATTCTGCCTATTGGCTTTGACATGGCATTAGCCATTACTTTCTGTATTCAGTTGAGCCGCCTATGGGCTTTGACATTGCATTAGCCATTACATTCTGTATTCTGCCTATTGGCTTTGACATGCTGTATCCAGTCTAGCCGCCTATTGGCTTTGACATTGCATGCCTATTGACTTTGACATGCTATTAGATATTCTGCCTATTGGCTTTGACATGATATCATATATTACATTTTGTATTCAGCTTAACTGCCTATTGGCTTTGACATGATCTTATACATTGCATTTTGTATTCAGCTCAGCTGCCTATTGGCTTTGACATGATATTATACATTGCATTTTATATTCAGCTCAGCTGCCTATGGGCTTTGACATGATATTATACATTGCATTTTATATTCAGCTCAGCTGCCTATTGGCTTTGACATGACACTAGACATTGCATTTTATATTTAGGTTAGCTGCCCATTGCCTTTAACATTGAGTTAGACATTGCAGTTGAGAATCCAAGCTGTATTTTTCCAAGCTGTGTTTTTGCACCAGAGAACCAAGATGTTTTTCTCACAGTAGACTAGACATGATAAGAGAGAGTACATGGGTGTTGTTCTCTCTGCTTGAGCTTGGGAACAGGAGTAGTCTTGGAGACCTGGCCAGTCTCCAAAAGGCTTGCTCAGTTTCCCAGGTCTGAGAGGAGGGGGCACACCTTTGTAACGAATGTAACAGGCTGCAGAGGGTCAGATTCGAATCTGCCGGACCTCGTGCTGGAGCTTGGCGCCAGCTGCCAGCAATCCCGTGTGGGTAGATGAATCTCTCTTTCTCGCGGCTGACAGGGGTCATCAGCTTGCAGACCTTAGAAAGATGAAGCTGTAGATAGTTCCCACACGGTGAAGTATTTGTTTTGCTTTGCATTCAATATCTTATAAATATAACCTGCTGTGTATATTGCAAACTGATATATTTTGTTTGATTAACGCGGACTTGAAAGCTACTAATTCGTCATACATAAATATTGTGGTTGGGGAAGAATTAACAACAATAAAAGTCTTCTTTGACCTCAGAAGTGCATTTCTGTTGTGTTATGTTAGTGCTTAGAAACTAAATAAGAGGAAAGCACTACATACTTACATAGGTCAGTACAAAAATATTAGAACAATATTGTTGACACTAATATTGCCTAAACATATTGATTTTTAAACATATTTGTTTATTATAATATATAGTTTACATTATTAAATAGTAAATATATAATTTTAATATAATATAAATTAAATATGTAATACTATACATAAATATATTCTTATGTAAACACACAAACATATGTGTTTATATTTGTATAAATATATATAAATATATATACAAACATATACAGCAACAAAATAAAAATATGTATTTAGTATTATGTTACTTTTTGTATTTTAAATGCATTACAATGAAATATATATATGTGTATGTACATGTAGACAAAATAAAAACATAGTTTACACCATATTAACGTTAGATACTCAATAAACCATAAACATATAAATAATGCATTATTCAAAATATATTAATACATGTAGACAATACATAAAATATTAAAAACTGAAAAATCCCAAAAACATATTTACAAAAAAATACTACAAATATCAAAATTACTTTAAAAGTGAAATTAAATAATGTAAAATTTAGACAAATGAAACAATGAAAGTTATAAACTCTATTTAACCAACAGTATGAAAACTAATGGAGTCTAATAATATTAATATGCTATTTCCGCTCTAGATTATGCAACGGTAAGGAAAGTGATGAACTTCGGACGGATAAAATATACCATTTCCACTCTGTCTGTGCAACAGTAGGGAAAGTGTTGGATTTTGGAGGGATAAAATGTACTGTCCCCACTCCAGCTAGTGCAACTGTAGGGGGGGAGTGTAGGATGCAGGAGGATTGACATATATACTATGCTCATTCCAATCTGTGCAACAGTTGGAAAAGCATTGCATTTCAGTGGGGTAAAATTTACTATTCCCACTCCAGTCAGTGCAACTTTATGGAAAGTGTTGGGCTTTGGAGCAGTAATATGTACTATTCCCACTCCGTCTGTGAAACAGTAGAAAAAGCATTGGATTTTGGAGGGGGGATTTATTATTCCTATTCCAACCAACACTAGGGAAAGTGTTGAATTTGAAAGAGGTCCCAGGCCCAGCTCTTCCTGTGCTTCTGCTTCGCTCTCGCTCCTGTCTTCTACTTGTTTTTCCCTTGTTTTTTGAGTGCCTTCTACCTGCTTTTTCCTCACTTTCACTGCTTTCTACTTGCTTTTTCTGCTTTTTCTTGTGTGCCTTCTCGTTGCTTTCCCTCGTTCTCAATACTTTCTCCTTGCTTTTCTCCCATTTTTTTAGTGCCTTGTCCTTGCTTTTCCTTTGTTTTCACTGCTGTTTCCTGCCTTTTTCATCCATTTTTTGTGTGCCTTCTCCTTGCTTTTCCCCTTGTTTTCACTGGTTTCTCCTTGCTTTCCCCCCCATTTTTGTGTGTCTTCTTACTTTTCCCTTATTTTCATTGCTTTCTCCTTGACTTTTGCCCCTTTTGTGTGTTTTCTCCTTGCTTTACCCCTATTTTCACAGTTTTTGCCTTGCTTTCTCCCTTTTTTGAGTGCCTTCTCCTTGCTTTTCCCTTGTTTTCACTGCTTTCTCCTTGTTTTCCCCCCTTTTTCGTGCGTCTTCCCCATGCTTTCCCCTCATTTTCACTGCTTTCCCCTTGCTTTTTCCCTCATTGCTACTCTCGCCCTACTCATTGTTCCCCACCTCCCACCTGGCCCCACCCACTGCCTTCCAGTGCCCCTCTCTCCTCCCAGACCCTACTTACTAGAGGTTGCAGCACAATCTGATTGAGCAGGCCCCAGTCCTATCTCTGCCTGTGTTGTTGCATTGCTCTTGCCCCTGTCTTCTTGCTTTTTACCCCTGGTTTTTAAGTGGCTTCTTCTTGCTTTTTCCTTATTCTCACTGCTTTCTCCTTGCTTTTTCCCACATTTTTTTGTGTGCCTTCTCTTTACTTTTTTCCTCATTTTCACAGTTTTGTCCTTGTTATTTCCTCTACTTTTTGTGTGCCTTCTTGATTTTCCCTCATTTTCACTGCTTTCTTTTTGCTTTTTCTGTTGTTTTTGTGTGCCTTCACTTTGCTTTTCCCCCATTTCACTGCTCCCTTGCTTTTTCAGCCTTTATTTATGTGCCTTCTTTCTCTTCCCTCATTTTCACTGCTTTCTCCTTGCTTTCCCCCATTTTTGTGAGCCTTATCCCTGCTTTATCCTCATTTTCCCTGCTTGCTCCTTTTTTTCTCTGTTTTTTTATGCCTTCTCCTTGCTCTTCCCTTGTTTTCACTGCTTTCTCTTTGCTCTTCCCCCCTTATTGCTGCTTGCTTCCCATTATTTCTCCCTCCCGCCTAGCCTGGCCCACCATCTCCCAGCACCCCTCCCTCCTCCCAGCACCTACCTAATGGAGGCCACAGAGCAACCCCATTGAGCAGTCCCCAGGCCCAGCTCTTCCTGTACTGCTACATCACTCTTGTTCATGTCTTTTCTTTGCTTTTCCCCTGTTCTGTGAATGCCTTCTCCTTGCTTTTCCCTCATTCACACTGCTTTCTCGCAGCTTTCCCCCCATTTTTTGTGTGCCTACTCCTTGCGTTCTCTCATTTTCACTGCTGTCTCCCTGCTTTTCCCCCCCATTTTTGTGTCTTCTTTATGGTTTTCTCTCATTTTCACTGCTTTCTTCTTACTTTTTCCCTCTATTTTTGTTCAGCCTCCCCAAGCAACTGCGTACCATTAATTCACTTTCAGAATTCCAAAGGGCCTTCAAGACCTGGCAGTTCGAGTGAGCCTCCGGGACCTGCAAGTGCCTTGATACCATGTCTGGTGATTCGCCCCACTTTGTAAATCCTGGCTCGATTATTGATTCATTAGGTAAATTTTACTATTCCTACTGCAGTCTAAACAAAAGTAGGGAAGTTCTTCACTTCAAACACATTACTTATATAAGGAACACCATGAATGTAGAAAAAATCTTAATATAAAAACTATTAGTTAACATAAAAACATATGTTTATGCCTTAAAAATGAAAATATTATCAATTTACATATTTCTAATGCAATAATATAATTATCAATTAACAAATAATTATAAATCAATTTTTAATGAATTAACTTCTGACCCAATACCCCTAAAAACCTAGAATCCCACAACTAAAATGTCAGTAAAATACAACAGTATTCCATATTCTATATAAATAAAAATTAATGAAATCCTTAAAAATAATATTAATAAATTATTAGTTAATTATTACCTAATTAACTTCCCACCTGATACCAGTAAAACCTAGCAGTCCACAACCAAAATATAAGTAAAATAAATAAAAAATGAATACATCACATAATTAAAATCTATTAAATAATGAATTAACAATTAAAAATTACAACCCACACATAACATATGATGCAAACAAATCAATATTACATTTACTTAAACAATATCAATCATATAATTAAATAAAAATGTATTAAATAATTCACAATTATTATTAACTAACTAACTTCCGACCATGTCACCCTATAAACCCACTACAACACTATAGATTAGTATAGAAATAAATGAAAACATTCTAAATCACTCAGAATTGTAATCTGTATCAAAACAAATTCTCAATGATATTTGTGCATCATGATATTTATATCACAAGGTTTATTTTCTGATATTTCTGCCTCCCAATATTTTTAAATCGATATTTTGTCCAAACACCGCCATTTCAACCTGTCAAAATAAACCTTCTCCCAGTACCAAACCTTTCTTTTTCATATATATGTCACCCCTAGGGGAAGGCCCTGGAAAGCCCTGAGAGCGGGGTATAGTGTATTTGAAAAGCAGACATGTACTTTTAGGTTTTACACATCCTGATAGTGAAAAACTGTTAAATTTGTTTTTCACTACTGCAAGGCTTATCTCTCTCATAAGACAGAATTAGAGTTACCTTATTACATTTAATAAGTTGTCATTTCCATATGGGAGCAGATGCCCAGGTTATGTTTTGTCTCTTTGGAATTGTGAAAAATCCTAACTTATAGTGAAGTCAGATTTAAATTACAATTTTGAGAATGCCACTTTTAGAAAGTTGGCATGTTCCTCCCGTAGCCAGTTCATGCCTGCAGCCTCTCTCTTCGTAATAAGGAGTTTTGGTGTACCTGGATGGGCCATCACTGGCAGGACAGGAGGGAAGAGCTGGACACAGTCACACTTACACTTGAATAGGCTGTGTCCTGTCTTTACGCAAAGGGCTGCATACTTCTTGCAGTTAGTCTGGAACCAGGGCAAGGAAGACAGGGCACCTGTGAACTGCAGAGACATGCCTCTAGAAGCTCCTCCATATGTCAAAGGCACAACCTGGGTATAAATACTGGACTTCAGATACCAACTCTTTAGAACACTTCCGGACCACTGGATACTCTTCCAGGAAGGAAGACTGTTGTGCTGCTGAAAGGACTGCTGCTCTGCTGGACTGCTGCTCTGAAGTACTGCTGACCTGCATGGCTGACCTGCTGTGCTCCTGCCTTGGTGAGAAGGACTGAACCTGCATCTGTTGAACCCAGGACCCCAAAATTACTTCAGGGTCTAGTTGGCTGGCCTCCTGACTTGAGCCTCAGGGACATAAGCCTCTAACAACCTTGAACCTATCACCTGGATCTTGCCACCTGTGAATCTAGATGACCAAGTAGTGCAACCCCAGTCCTGGACTCTTGGAAGTGGTCTTAAGGTGCTCTGTCAGCCTGTATGGATTCAGCAGAATCAATGCATCTCTTCTTCTGTGCGATGAAACCCTAAGCAGAACTAATGCATCGCCGGCGCTGTGTGGATTGGCTAAATTCCAATTACCTGCATTGCATCACAGCTGTCGCCCCATCAACACTGCTGCTGTGGGACGCACCCTCAGCACAGGTCCTCACATTTCTTATTAATGGCAACCTAGACGATAATGGCAGGCTTCGCAACAAAGTCTTGCAGCTCCTCAGAACTGGCATTGACCCGACTGCATGGCACGTCCTAGATGCTAGACGCTAGTCTTTGCCTTGCAAGCCCTCATGATGATGCAAGACCCCACACCGCAGCCTTGTCGCATCTCAGGAACTGTTGCATCACTTTGGCAGCATGGTTCACCTTTGATATAAACCTTCACACCGCTACACAAACTAGCATTTAAGGTATTTTGTTCAGTGGGGTTAACCAGTCCCAGTAGCCGCCCTGCATGCCACCACGGATCACCTTAACTTGTGATATTGACCAGGTACTTCATGACCAGATATCGACAGTCGGCAGTTTGTCCTTTTTGGTTCTATTTTCTCTGAAACCTTGAAAATGATATTTCTCCAGTTCTACTGACTGCATTCTTGTTGTTTTGGTCTTTTTCTATTTGTTAAAAACAACTCTATTTTCTAATTCATTAATGGGATCCGATCCTTTTTGAGTGGTGTTTTGCACTTTATTACTGTTTGAAGAATTGCACACGTTTTCTATACATTTCTACTAGGATAAGTCTTTCTTCTCTGTGCCAAGCTACCAGGGGCTTGAGCACAGGTTAATTTATGGTTGGATTGTGCTTCACCTTGACAAGCATTGTAGTTGTTTCTCGACTAGGGCTCACACCCCATGCAACCACACCTCTTTTACATTTGTTCCCGGGCTGAGCACGACCTGGATGTTGAATTATTGAAAAGTAGCAAAGTAGCCTTCAGGAACTCCAGGCAGGGAAAAGGTAACTTTCTAAAAGTTAAATTTCCCTATTAGCTATTCAGAAACTAACTTTGCTTTTGTTCTTGATTTTTAATCTCTATTAAAGATAGTTTGTAAATATTTTTCCAAATGGTTACACTTCTGAGATACAGCATTGGTATTTTAATCTGTACTCTGCTTTCTACATGGGACAACTAGGCCTTCCACAATAAAAATTGCTTTTGGAGCCTTTCTACTTTTTTACTGTAGGGACATAGTGACATGAATTTTCTACCTATCACACTTTTGAATATTATGCACTCTGCCATGTGGGCTACAGGGCCTATATAGGGGTTTCTTACTAATGTTTAAAAGAGACATATTTATCTATCAAAGGGGGTTGTTTTGACAGGTTGCACTGCAGGTTTTACACTGTAGCAGTCACATTACACAGGGTAGATTTAAAGCCATGTTTGCACTGCTACTATTATGGTAGAACAATAAGAGCTGCATTCCATAGGTGACATTGAATGTTCAGGCTCTGGGAGCATTTTCTATTCCACTTACTAGGGACTTATGGGCAAATTAAATGTGGCAATCAGGAATATGCCAATTTGATCATGGTTAAAGGGGGGCATCAAATGTGAAAAAGACAAAGATTTAGGGAGTCATTATGAGTTTGGTGTCCTCAGGACCGCCATGTGTTGGCAGCGACGGTCATACCATCAATGGCCCGGCGGTGAAGACCGCCATATTATGACCATGGTGGTCTTTCCAACAAACAACTGCAAGTACCGCCAGTGCGGACATGCAGCCACTGATGGCGGTATATACCTTCAGGCTAGCGGGGACCATGTTCCTGCCTGACATATTACAAGGCTGCACACCACCAAGGTTTCTGCCACAGGTGCGCCACCATGAAAACTCTGGCAGAAACCAACTCTATAAAAGGAGACACTCACCTTCAGGAACGCATACTTTACTGGAGCCACCATGGAACCTGAACATGAAGTCCTCTCTCTGCTCCTGCTCACACAATGACTCTGAAACCAGTGATGGCGACAAAGATAACAACTGTGAGCACACACAGCTACCTCACACTGGAGGGAAAACCCACACTACACACGCCCACAACATACACATCCGGGTCGGCAGGTGAAGGCGACACACACATGTAACCACACACCCGTATGCACATACACACACAGTGACATGCACACATGCATACCCATATTATACACACACACACACACACACACAAACCCCTATTTCACACACCACTGCCAACACACACGTGTCATACACACACCAAACCGCAGACACAGCACCGCACCTGTCTCACACAATCATCCACAGCAGAACAGATACACACAATGACAAACGCAACTACACAGATGCTATGCCAAGCAATGTTGTTGCACACCACCACATGACAACATATACTGACAACAACACTTAACAACACCAGACAACTAATAAACACATTCACACTGCCATACAACGATGGAGACGTCACCACACACTAACACCATAGACAATGCATATGACATAGCCATCACCACACACCCAGATGCACACACTACAACCACACAAGGCTACACAACACCACCATTACACAACTCTACACACACAATACACAATTATGCTACAACCATGCATGTAACAACACAATCATATCTTACACACATCACACAGCAATGACAGCGGGACAAATGGTTGTGCCACGCCCACACATGCAGCCCAGGCACAACAGCTGCCACAACCAACACACACAAGTCACACATATATAAACCAAAGTCCACAAACACCAAACTACCATGTAGAAAGAAAGGCAGGACAAGTATGAAAACATTGAATCCAACAACATGTTGGTCCCGATGTATCAATAAATAAGAAATCAGTAAAATTAACTATGTACAAATAAAAGGCCAATGGCCAGTCCGAAGTGCCAAAGGCACAAATGGCACCTTGTACAGCCCCAACATGACTCCTGACTGCAAACTGACCTCTACATGGTAGGGTCATCAAGGGGGCAGGCAGGCACCTCAGGGATTGGGGGGTACAGGGGGGGTTGGGCGGATGGACCTTGGGCTTGAGTTTGGGTTTGGGAGGGGGTTCCTTGGTCCTGGGTTTGGGAGGGGTACACTCCCCGGCAGGAGGAGGGGAATGGGCACTAGCAAGTGGGGCAGGGGAGGACTTAGAGGTAGAAGGGCCAGACTTGGGGAGGGAGGAAGAACACTTGGGGATATCAAAGGGTGAGAGAGGAGTAGGGAACAAGAAAAACTCACCAAACAGAGCGGTCATAGCAAAAGGGTGTGGGAGTGGAAGGAGAGGGAGTGGTAGCAAGATATGTCAGTTTGGATGTTTTGGGTGCCAGTGTGTGCATAAAATGCTTGTGGGTGCAGGCTGTCTGTTGGGTGGGTGATTGCGGGAGTGCTGGTGTCTGCAGGTATGGTATGTGTGCTGCATGTGGGGGTATCAGTGGTTATGGTGGGTGCGGATGTAGTGACTGGGTAGATGTCTGCGGGTCTGATATTGTGGTGACTATGGATAAGACAGGTGTGCTGGCTGGATCCACGAATGATAATGGGGTGACTGCAGGCATGTCAGGTGTAATGTCTGTAAAGGTGGGAGTGGTGGGGAGTCGGTGTAGGTAGTGGATGCAGTTTGGTCTGCAGGTGGGTGCTGTTTGTGTGCATGCGGGTGGTGGGTCTTGCAGTGCTTGTGCTTCTCAGTGCCAACCTTGCTTGTTAAGGTAGATGCATGCATGTGTGTATGTGTCTGCTTTAGATGGGTTTGGGATTGGGAAGAGGTAGGTGGAGGGGTGTGGTAGGCAAAGGGACACTGGCTGCTGTCAGTGAGGAGGCCAGAGCCTGAAAGGATCTCTTGAGGCCAGCCAGGGCACTGTGAATGCCTTCCAGGAATGCATTGCTCTGTTGGACTTGAGCTGCCAGTCCCTGGATGGCATTCACAATGGTCGACTGACCCTCAGAGATGGACCTCTGGAGGTCAATAGCTTCCTCAGTGAGAGCAGCAGAGCTGACTTGGGCAGGGACAGAGGTGCATGTGGTCAAGGAGATGCCCACCCTCCTGGTTTAGTGGGCATGGTCAACTGGGTAGGGAGCTACTGGGAAGGTGGTGGTAGTAAGGGGGGTGGCGGATAATGATGATGCTAGGGTGGGCCCAGATGGGTTCTCCACCGCCAGTGAACGTCCACTGGAGCAGGATTCTGAAGAAGAGGTGGTAGATCTGGTCTCCCTCATTGCACTCCCCTTAGCCTCCGTCCCAATGGGTCCCTTGACCTCGCTGGTTCCAGCTTCCTGGTTCCCGTGGGCTGCTGCTTCCCCACTCACCCCTTCTCCTTTGCCTGATGATGCAGATGCACACAAATAAAGAGAGAGGGGAAGGAAGAGACAGGGAGGGAGATAGGGTGAAAGTGGGTTAACATATATCTCCCATACACACTGGTTAACAGGCATATCTGTGACAATACTTATCCTGCTATACCATTGCAGGTGCCATCATACCAACATCATGCCCCAACATGTCCCTACTACCCACATGTCTATTGCAAGCCTCCATCCCACATCAACACCTAAGTAGGACAGCACTACAGGAGTCATCCACATGATGACTACCAGAGCCCTGGATGCAGTATAGAATGTATGTTTGAGTACACATCATACCTCTCCATGCCTTTATCAGCCATTGCATATCCAGCTGACTGAACAAAAGACTACTGGCCACTACTGTAACAACACATGATCAGGCCATGCCCTCTGAAACAGATTCATAACACTGAAGACAACTCCACTCACAGTACACACTGCACCTGCCTTTCACATTACATGCCAGACCACAAACTCAGAACAGTGATGCCAACATGGAATTCAACACAGATTTGGCCATTACATGTCACATACCCAAGCTGTTGACATCTGATGTGTAAAATAGTCTGACCCAATCATAGAGCCAGATTAGCAGACACCAAACACATATATATCACAACTGACCATACTGCTAAGTGCATCAAAAAATCCCAAATATCACCCATGACACATCCATACTCATTCACTGAGTGTAATGTCACACCAGATGTACTTCAGGAACATATGTATTACATCATGGTCCACTTGCAATGCAACCACACATGAAGTCACACCTGTCAGATTGCACAACATGGCAACTCCACCCACAAACACCAATCCAATAAAGAGAATATCTGTCACACGGATCAGACTGCAAGCATCTCAGATAATAAATGTCAGGATGCATTAGGCACAACTGGACCAACACCACTGCCTGTACACCCTTTACACATCCCACTACTACATAAGCCAGCCAGGGGAGACTAAAAGCAATATTAGTATCACATCTACATGACATATGACATGCAATAGGCCAGACTCTCATGTTCTGCCACTTCAGCTTGGCCAAGGCAAGCAGGAAAGTCCCAGCCCATTAGAGGTGCCCCTAACTTACAATTAGGACATGATGTTGGCCGTAACTCTGCAATGTAGCACATCAATTGCTTGGCCATTTTCATACATCCCATATACATACCATACTGACATATACCAGACCTGTCAAGGCACCTACCACCTCTAGTACCATTCCATAGGATTAAGGGTAAAATCCCCACAAGTTTAGTCCCTAGAAATGTATAATGTCTGCAACCAGACCTCATCAATTGTACAATAATTTCCCAGTTGGTCTACCTTCACATACCCTACAATCAGCAGAGCGCCTATATATGACAATACAGCTATCAAATCAATGATCCAGTCCCATGAAAGGCATATCTGTAGTGTAACTTTGATGGCAGCCCCACATTTAGACAAAGACATTAACAGTACATGATGTATTCAGTCCAAATGATTAAACTAGAGTCACACAGTAGCTTATACAGGTATGCTACACAGATAGGAGTGGAGTGACACCTCATAGCCACAAATGCAGATGGATAGAGCTAGTCATAATTAATGCTTAGGCTGATACAAATACAGACATCCTTTGCATAGGCAGGATGGTCTGACACATGTGGCAATGTCATATGATAATCCCCACATTCCAGACATTCCAGACATGGAGAGGTATTTTAATAGGAGATGTACATCCACTTACAGTGAAGCATGCTAACACATCTACTATCTACAGTCAGACAGGATGAATAATACTCATTCCCAATAGACAATACACAGGATGTCAATACGGCAATGACACTTTACCTGCATTGAGGCACAACACCCCTATTTAGGCCAGCCAAGTGCCAGGATCCAGTGGCTGCTGTGATGCCCTCAAATGACAATCCACTTCAGGGTAGGCCACCACCAAACTCTGGGCCATTAGGGGGGTCAGGGTCTGATGGGCACCCCTCCCTTGTTGGGAGGACATCCCCAGCTGGGCTTCAGCAGTCTTCAGTGCCCAGCATCTCAGGTCCTCCCACTGCTTTCTGCAGTGGCCCCATACCACAGCAGTGGGCAATACTCATCTGACTCACCAAATACCCACACATACCCTTCCTCCCATCTCACATGCCTCTATTCCATGCCCCCTGCATGTATGTACTCCCTCCCTAGTAAACTTACCATGTACACCATCACACACGCCCCTGTCATGCATGACTATGGCATTGAGCTCACCTGTTCCTCTGGTGCACCATACAGCTGTCCATACAGGGGAAGGTCCCCGTCCTTGAGCTTCACCAGCTCTTCTGGTGTGAAGGCTGGGTCCCTATAATCTGCAGGACGTGGCATTCTGGCTCCCAGATACAGGACACAGCAGCTCAACTCGTGGAGGTCTTGCTTGCAGGAGTGTTAGTAGCCAAGTGAGCAAGGCTGCATAAAATGGCAGTCACAGCTGCTGCGTACAGGACCGCCACCACCGGCAGTGATCGTCATTGACCCCAATCCCCCATAGGCAGCAATGTTATCCAATGAGGAGTGGCACGTCATACTCCGGCGGACTTAGGTCACTTTCAACTGTCCTGTGCAACCGGCCAGGCGGATGCCATTTTGTGCACATATCATGTCTTGCAGTCCCTGAATAAGTGTGTCATACACATTTATGTGCACAGTGTGGAGCAGGCCTGTGTTGTGCCATCATAGTTTAGCCAATACATGTGACATGAAAGTCACTGTGATGCTTCAGCTTGCCCACAATGGTATGTGTCAGCAGTGTGACGCATGTCTACAGTGTTAGGTCTGTGCGATGATGACATGTACTGCTTATATATGTGAAGTACTCATCATTCAGTACATTTTCTACTCTCGATCCTAGATACCCTGCCTTGAGGAGATTGAGACATGTACCAGTGTACCGACCACTAGTTGACCTTCCTACCATGGAGGACAGGCACACCATCCTAACCTATTTTCTGAATCATGGAGCTATGTGGCCAGTTGGACCCTGATCTCATACCTGTAATACGCAATCCCTAAGCTAACCCTCCCACAGTACAAGTCCTGTCAGTGCTACACTTTCTTGCCACTGGGTCCTTTCAGAATACAGTGGGCTTGACAGCAAGGATGTCACAGCCCATGTTCAGTCTTGTGTTGAAGGATGCACTGTGTGCTTTATTGAAACACCTGGGCAGCTACATCAGGTTCCACCAATGAGGAGATTTGGCCTATGAGAGGCAGACTTTTATGATGTAGGACACATCCCTATTGTGATAGGAGCCATAGGGTACACCCATGTAGCATTGATCCCTCCTAGAGCCAATGAACAGATATACAGGATCATGAAGAACTACCACTTAATCAATGTCCAGGTGATGTGTCTGGCAGACCAGTAAATCGCACAGGTCACAGCCAAGTTTCCAGGATTTGTGCATGACTTCTACATTCTGAGGGACAGCAATGTCCTACACATGATGGCACGACTACACAGAGAGAGGGCTTGGCTCATTGGTATGTATTCATTTGGACGTGTGTCTCTGTTATGGCACCTATCATCACATTATTCCCCGTGGCTGTACCTCAACTCTAACAAGTCCTATCTTTATGCACACAGGTGACTCTGGCTATTCTAACCTTCCCTGGCTGTTGACACCAGTAAAGTACCCTGCCACGGAAGGGGAACTCCGTTTTAGTGAGCCCTAAGGCAGGATGAGGAGTGTAATTGAAAGGACATTTGGACCTATGAAAGCCAGGTTCAGGTGCCTGGGCGTGTCTGGTGGTGCCCTCCTCTACACTCCCCAAAAGGTGTGCCTGATCATAGTTGCCTGCTGCATGCTCCACAATTTTGCCCTGAGACATCAGACACCATTGCTAGCTGATGATGAGGAGGTAGCTGAATCAGTGGCTGGTGATGCAGACATGGAAAGTGATGAGGAGGCTGATGAGGATGGTGCAGCTGACTCTAGGACTGAGCTCATCCATCAGTATTTCTAGTGACATACAGATATGCTGACTGTGTATTTGCAAGTGATGTGCATCCACATTGATTGCAGACAGTGGTCCTCCTGATTATGTTAATCAATGGTGTTGTAATGTGTTCTTTCTCCTATGTGTGTGTTGGTTAAGGTGAGAGCTTGAATGTTAGGTGCTGAGTTTACACGTCTCTTATCTAACATTTGTACCCACTGCACGTCGCTAGATTCACATTCCCTATGGTCACACCTGTGTTGAGGTACGTGTCATGCAGTCTCCTGTCCTCATGTTATTCCACCCACTGACTGCTACCTATGGCTTGAGGCATTCATGCTCATTAGCCATTGGTAAGTGTTTATAGAATAGAGTTTTGCACATGACAGAAGGCAGTTACAGTGTATTTTCATGTATTTCCTGTGACTGGGGATGTAGAATGCCATCTCTTTTGCCCTGCTTCTGTGGCAATCTACACTGGGCTGGACAACTGTGTACTGCATATGTGATTTGTGTGGCACCATACATTCTATCCTGATGTAACTCTGTGTCGTGGTCTCTTTTGCAGATTGGGTGAGTAAATTCACTGTAGTGTGTGCCTGGACATATGACTTCCTTATATCTGCCCTGCGACTCAAGTCCCTGTACTGTGGGGCACACTATTGATTTAACTGTCCTTGGGACACAGGTTTGGGGACGAAGAGTTGGCTGTGCTGTTGATGCCACAGGGTGGGGGTGATTTGATGTGGGCAGGGTGAGGCAGGGAGTGGTGGACTGACCAAGTGTCCTAGATGGGCCAGGTAAGTCCTCCATGTCCAGACATCCAGAGGTGTTGTCCTCATTGGGGCCTTCATCCTGAGGAGGGCTGGCTGTCTCTGGCATCCTCTCCATGGTGGCATTTGCAGGGCTACCTGTGGATAGAGTGAGAGAGAGTTACATGGTGGAGGTGTGATTGATTGTCTCTTTGTCTGAGGCATACAGTGGCTTGACATGATTTCCAGCAATGGCAATGACAGATGCAGCACTGCCAACATTGTTTGTGAATAGTAGATTGTGACATGTGTACCATGCTCTATTGTGCATTGGGACAATCTGGGTAGATAACTTTTGGTGAGTGGGTGGGTGAGATCAGGTATGTGTGATTGTTCACATGACAGATGTGACCTGTTTGCTTGTGGTAAATCAGGCTTGCTAGATGTGAGTGGGGATAGCTGTTTATTGGAGCATCGTGTCCAAGTGGGAAGAAGGTATGTGTGTATGCATTGCAACTTGTCCTGTGTGGGCATTTATTGTATAGGGTTTACCTTCTTACTTTCTAGCCCATGCTAGGTCCATTTCAGGGTTGTAAATCGCGATAGGTGGCCATTAGTAAGGTGCTGTGGCTGTGTATGCATTGCAACTTGTCCTGTGTGGGCATTTAGTGCATAGGGTTTACCTTCTTACTTTCTAGCCCATGCTAGGTCCGTTTCAGGGTTGTAGATCTGGATAGGTGGCCATTAGTATGGTGCAGTGCTGTGGCTGTGTTTGGCCTTGTTTGACATTATGTGGTGCCATTGCATTGCTGTCATTGTCATGTAGTGGTTCTCATTCAAAGCATCCAGGTGGTGTAGCTAGTGCAATAGTCATACATGTAAGAGTCGTGCTGGAAAGTCGACATAGCAGCTTTTGGTATAGCTGGGTTAGTGCATTGTGTGAATTGTAGTGATTGTTATTAGCACTCCTATCCGCGCTCTTGCCGGGGAATATGTGGACATTGGGACTGAGTGATGGCATGGCATGCAGAAGAGGGGCATTAGGAGATTAGGTGGGAGGTGTAGTGGGAGATGGAGTGAATTGGGGAGTGTTTGGGTGATGAGGAAGCATGCTGGACAGGAGTAATTTGTGCCAGGGTAGTGGTAGTTACTTACCAGAGTCCAGTCCTCTGGTGTTCCAGTCAGGCCCTGTGGATACACAGTGTCCAAGACTTTCTTCTCTGACGATGTGAACTCTGGGGGAGGAGGTGGGGGCCCACCAGCAGTCTTCTGCACGGCTATCTGATGATGTGATACAATGGAGCTCACCTTCCCACGTACGTCATTCCACCTCTTCCTGATGTCCTCTCTTGTGCGTGGATTGATGACCACTGAGTTGACCCTATTGAGAATTCTCTGCCATGACTCCATTTTCCTGGTAATGGATGTTTGCTGGACCTGTGCGCCAAGCAGTTGTGGCTCTACTCTGAAGATTTCATCTACCATATTCCTCAACTCATTATCTGTGAAGTGTGGGTGCTTTTGACAGGACATGGTGGTGGTTGTGTTGTGGGTGGGGTGGGTGTTGTTTGTGCAAGGGTGTAGTGCAGGGTGCTTGGTGGGTTAGGGGTGTTTGGTTGTTTATGATGGTTGGTTGTGGAGTTTGTGAGTAGTTGTGATGTGTGTCTTGTGTTGTTCGTGCAGTTGTGTGGAGTGTGAAATGTATACGTGCCTATGATGTACTAATGCAAAACGGTTCTATTTAGGCTCCTCGGTTTCAGTGAAAGTCATTTTAGTAGCGAAGGATTGTGGGTTGTGTCAGGGTGTGTTATATAGTGCAGTGAGTAGGTGTGTCTGGTGTGTGTATGTGTGTCAGGTGTGGAGTATTTGAACTGTCCAATGTGGTGCTGTGTGAAGCTTGTTTTTGGATGCGGTGGTTCGCTCCGCCAATGGTTTTCCACCATGGAAAGGACCGTTTTGGTGATTTGTGGCTTGTAACGTGGTGGGTGGAAAGTTGTCTGGCTTGCGGTGCTAGTGGTGCAACCGCCTCTTTCCTGCACTTCTGTGTCCTGGCAGTGTCGGAATTTTAGCTGTATTCTGGCTGTTTTCACTGTGTGACCATGTTGGCGGTCTTTTGGCGGCAACCACTACGATGGTCTTACAATAAAACTTCCAAACTCGTAACGAGGCCCTTACTCTGTTCACAGAAAGCAAAACAGCTACTGTCTCCTTAAAATCTTTTTGAGGCAGAAACTGAAATGTAGATTGGGCACTCACTCCCCTCAGGTATAGAAATTATTATAATCCAGTGTGGGAGATGTGCACCAGGCCTGAGCCTTCAGGCGGAAAATGATTTATATAAAGAAAATACAACCCTCTTTCAAACTCTCCAAAACACCCCATGTTTTTTCTGAAATGGAGTTATTTCATCTAAATGCAGCTAATAAAGCTACAACAGTTTTAAAAAATCATTTGCATACACTATGGTTATCGTGTTTCTGTGATTTAGAAAATGAGATTTATGGTGTTAATAAAAATCATGCTTTTTTCGGCTATAGCTTATTTTTTAATGCAAATATGTTTATAGAAACACAGAGTATTGTTTATGCCATAAACAAACTGCATTCAAAACATAAAAATATACTTAAGACATATATTAGCTCATGCCAAAAAGAAAGAGACAGCGCATAGATTATTTATTTCATTTAATAAAAACTGACATGCATGTAGACTCATATTTCACAAAATCCAGAACGTTTGGTGGCATATTTATCAAAAGTTTATGCAATATAGGGCAGTGAGCAAAGTTGCTGCAGTGCGTTGCATGAATGGGAGAGCTGAAAAGTGCTGTAATTACTAAGATATGGCACTCGTCAGATCTGTCTCTGCGCGGGCACACCTGTGGCTGCCTAGTGTCAGTGCAAGCCCCCTTACACCATAATGCAAGACTGCCTGCATTATCAGCAGGATTGTTATTGTGCAGGAAGGGGAAAAGATCTAAAGCACACATACCTCTTTTTATGTTTAATGCAGAATAGATCATGCATAGAAAAAGAAGTGAGGGCAAATAAACATATTTCTCTTTGTTAAACCTCTTTGTGGTAGGCGTATTGATTTCACACAGTTCCAGACTTTGAAAACGTATTATATCTGGAATGGTGTCAAAGACATAAACGAATGCAGAGGAACACCCATGCTCCACCCATGAAACGCCTAATACTAAGAAATGTAACACATCACAGTGCAAACTACTGCATTGCATTTCTTTACAAAACATCACAAGTCTAAACAAATTAGGCCTTGCTTGGCTTTGTGACTACCAAATAAGTCTTTGTGTTGCCCTGTGTTACCTTATGAGACACAAGGGTGACACCAAGGCTTAGTAAATCTGGGCCTAGATATTTAGGGGCATATTTATACTCTGTTTGCACTGAATGTGCGTCAAATTTTGACGCACATTTGGCACAAACCTTGCACCATATTTATACTATGACGCCCTGTAGGAAAGTACCATCTTGCCTGGCATGTTACCCCCATATTTCACTGTATATATGTTGGTTTAGTTGTATGTGTCACTGGGACCCTGCCAGCCAGGGGCCCAGTGCTCATAAGTGTGCCCTGTATGTGTTACCTGTGTTATGACTAACTGTCTCACTGAGGCTCTGCTATCCAGAACCTCAGTGGTTATGCTCTCACATTTCTTTCCAAATTGTCACTAACAGGCTAGTGGCCAATGTCACCAATTTACATAGGCATACTGGAACACCCTTATAAATCTGTAGTATATGGTACTGAGGTACCCAGGGTATTGGGGTTCCAGGAGATCCCTATGGGCTGCAGCATTTCTTGTGCCACCCATAGGGAGATCTGACAATTCTTACACAGGCCTGCCAGAGCAGCCTGAGTGAAATAACGTCCACGTTATTTCACAGCCATTTACCCCTGCACTTAAGTAACTTATAAGTCACCTATATGTCTAACCTTTACCTGGTAAAGGTTGGGTGCTAAGTTACTTAGTGTGAGGGCACCTTGGCCCTAGCCAAGGTGCTCCCACATTGTTCAGGGCAAATTCCCCGGACTTTGTGAGTGCGGGGACACCATTACACGCGTGCACTATACATATGTCACAACATATGTATAGCGTCACAATGGTAACTCCGAACATGGCCATGTAACATGTCTAGGATCATGGAATTGTCACCCCAATGCCATTCTGGCATTGGGGAGACAATTCCATCATCCCCCGAGTCTCTAGCTCAGACCCGGGTACTGCCAAAATACCTTTCCCGGGGTTTCACTGCAGCTGCTGCTGCTGCCAACCCCTCAGACAGGTTTCTGCCCTCCTGGGGTCCAGCCAGGCTTGGCCCAGGAAGGCAGAACAAAGGTCTTCCTCAGAGAGAGGGTGTTACACCCTCTCCCTGTGGAAAAAGGTGTCAGGGCTGGGGAGGAGTAGCCTCCCCCAGCCTCTGGAAATGCTTTGATGATCACAGATGGTGCCCATCTCTGCATAAGCCAGTCTGCAGCGGTTCAGGGATCCCTCAGCCCTGCTATGGCGCGAAACTGGACAAAGGAAAGGGGAGTGACCACTCCCCTGCCCTGCACCTGCCCTGGGAGGTGCCCAGAGCTCCTCCAGTGTGCTCCAGACCTCTGCCATCTTGGAAACAGAGGTGCTGCTGGCACACTGGACTGCTCTGAGTGGCCAGTGCCAGCAGGTGACGTCAGAGACTCCTTCTGATAGGCTACTTCAGGTGTTGCTAGCCTATCCTCTCTCCTAGGTAACCAAACCTCCTTTTCTGGCTATTTAGGGTCTCAGCTTTGGGGAATTCCTTAGATAACGAATGCAAGAGCTCATCAGAGTTCCTCTGCATCTCTCTCTTCACCTTCTGCCAAGGAATCGACTGCTGACCGCGCTGGAAGCCTGCAAAACTGCAACAAAGTAGCTAAGACGACTACTGCGACCTTGTAACGCTGATCCTGCCGCCTTCTTGACTGTTTTCCTGGTGGTGCATGCTGTGGGGGTATCCTGCCTCCTCTCTGCACTAGAAGCTCTGAAGAAATCTCACGTGGGTTGACTGAATCTTCCCCCTGCAACCTCAGGCACCAAAGAACTGCATCACCGGTCCTCTGGGTCTCCTCTCAGCACGACGAGCGAGGTCCCTTGAACTCAGCAACTCTGTCCAAGTGACTCCCACAGTCCAGTGACTCTTCAGTCCAAGTTTGGTGGAGGTAAGTCCTTGCCTCCCCACGCTAGACTGCATTGCTGGGAACCGTGTGTTTTGCAGCTACTCTGGCTCCTGTGCACTTTTCCAGGATTTCCTTTGTGCACAGCCAAGCCTGGGTCCCCAGCACTCTAACCTGCATTGCACAACCTCCTGAGTTGTCCTCCGGATTCGTGGGACCCTCTTGTGCAACTTCGGGTGAGCTCTGGTTCACTCCACTTTGTAGTGCCTGTTCCGGCACTTCTGCGGGTGCTGCTTGCTTCTGAGTGGGCTCTTTGTCTTCCTGGACACCCCCTCTGTCTCCTCACGCAATTGGCGACATCCTGGTCCCTCCTGGGCCACAGCAGCATCCAAAAACCCTAACCGCAACCTTTGCAGCTAACAAGGCTTGTTTGTGGTCTTTCTGCACAGAAACACCTCTGCACGACTCTTCACGACGTGGGACATCCATCCTCCAAAGGGGAAGTTTGTAGCCCATGTCGTTCCTGCAGAATCCACAGCTTCTACCTTCCAGTGACAGCTTCTTTGTACCCACAGCTGGCATTTCCTGGGCATCTGCCCACTCCCGACTTGATCGTGACTTTTGGACTTGGTCCCCTTGTTCCACAGGTACTCTCGTCTGGAAATCCATCATTGTTGCATTGCTGGTGTTGGTCTTTCCTGCAGAATTCCCCTATCACTACTTCTGTGCTCTTTGGGGAACTTAGGTGAACTTTGCACCCACTTTTCAGGGTCTGGGGGTGGGCTATTTTTCTAACCCTCACTGTTTCCTTACAGTCCCAGCGACCCTCTACGAGGTCACATAGGTTTGGGGTCCATTCGTGGTTCGCATTCCACTTCTAGAGTATATGGTTTGTGTTGCCCCTATTCCTATGTGCCCCCATTGCATTCTATTGTGACTATACATTGTTTGCACTGTTTTCTATTGCTATTACTGCATATTTTGGTACTGTGTACATATATCATGTGTATATTTGCTATCCTCATACTGAGGGTACTCACTGAGATACTTTGGCATATTGTCATAAAAATAAAGTACCTTTATTTTTAGTATATCTGTGTATTGTGTTTTCTTATGATCTTGTGCATATGACACTAGTGGTACTGTAGGAGCTTCACTCGTCTCCTAGTTCAGCCTAAGCTGCTCTGCTAAGCTACCTTTTCTATCAGCCTAAGCTGCTAGACACCCCTCTACACTAATAAGGGATACCTGGGCCTGGTGCAAGGTGTAAGTACCCCTTGGTACTCACTACAAGCCAGTCCAGCCTACTACATTGGTTGTGCAGCGGTGGGATAAGTACTTTGCAACTACTTACCACTTTGTCATATTTTACTTTTCATAGAAGAAAAATATACAAAACAAGTTCAGTGTATGTACACCTAACCAAAAAGTTTTGCTTGTCTTCTCTCACTTCTTTACTAAGTGCTGAAAAGTACCTCTAAACTTTCAAAAAGTTCTTAAAAAGTTTTAAAAGTTTTTTTCTGTTCTTTAAAAAGTTCTGAAACTTTGTCTTTCTTTTTCTGTCCCTTAAACCTTTTCTATCATGTCTGGTACAGGCCAAACTCTTGATCTGGCCAGTATAGCTTATGACAACCTTAGCTGGAAGGAAGCAAGGAGTCTCTGCATAGATAGAGGTTTAGGGGTAGGGAAGAATCCCTCAAGACAACTGTTAGTTAATATGCTCATTGAACAAGATAAGACCTTAGGTGGCACTTCTGGTGAGAAATTAGCTGATGGTTCCCAATCTGATCCTGGGGCACCCCTAGAAAAAGATTTGGGAGGGAATCTTTCCAACCTGCCCCTTAGCAGGCCACCTAGCATAGCTGGTACAGATGTGAATTCACATCACAGTAATAGTGTTGTTTCTCATCACAGTAATAGTGTTGCTTCTCATCACAGTAGAAGTGTTACTTCTGTAGGTCAGAATGTTAGAGTGCCATCTGTTAGGGAAGGGTCTCCCTCTGTTCATTCTCACCATTCTTCTGTTCAAGACATGCCCAACCCACCCACCCTGATGACAGAGTGTTAGAAAGGGAGCTCAATAGATTGAGAGTGGAACAATCCAGGCTGAAGCTCAAGAAGCAACAGCTGGATTTATATAGGCAGTCCTTTGATTTAGAAAAAGAAAGGCAGAGGTTGGGATTAGGACCCCATGGTGGCAGCAGCAGTATTCCAAATAGTCATCCTGCAAAAGAGCATGATTCTAGGAATCTGCACAAGATAGTTCCCCCTTACAAGGAGGGGGATGACATTACCAAGTGGTTTGCTGCACTTGAGAGGGCCTGTGTTGTACAGGAGGTCCCTCAAAGGCAGTGGGCTGCTATCCTATGGCTATCTTTCAGTGGAAAGGGTAGGGATAGGCCCCTTACTGTTAAAGAAAGTGATGCCAATAATTTTACAGTTCTTAAGAATGCACTCCTAGATGGTTATGGCTTAACCACTGAACAGTACAGGATGAAGTTCAGAGAAAACAAAAAGGAGTCTTCACAAGACTGGGTAGACTTTGTTGACCATTCAGTGAAGGCCTTGGAGGGGTTGTTACATGGCAGTAAAGTTTCTGACTATGAAAGCCTGTATAACCTAATCCTGAGAGAGCATATTCTTAATAATTGTTTGTCTGATTTGTTTCACCAGTACCTGGTAGACTCTGATCTGACCTCTCCCCAAGAATTGGGAAAGAAGGTAGACAAATGGGTCAGAACAAGGGTGAACAGAAAAGTTTATACAGGGGGTGACAAGGATGACAAGAAGAAGGGTGGTAAGTCTTCTGACAAGGGTGGGGACAAATCTAAAAATGAGTCTTCATCAGGCCCACAAAAACACTCTGGTGGGGGTGGTGGGCCCAAATCCTCTTCAAATCAAAACAAAGAAAATAAACCATGGTGCTATTTATGTAAAATAAAAGGCCATTGGACAACAGATCCCAGTTGTCCAAAGAAAAGCACCAATCCTCCTACCACTACAACCCCTGCTGCTACACCTAGTGCCCCTAGTAATAGCAGTAGTGGTGGGAACAAACCTACTAATAGCCAATCCAAGGGAGTAGCTGGGCTCACTTTTGGTAACTTAGTTGGGGTTGGTCTGATTAGGGAGACCACAGAGGCTGTGTTAGTCTCTGAGGGGGCCATTGATTTGGCCACCTTGGTTGCTTGTCCCCTCAACTTGGATAAGTACAAGCAACTACCCCTAATAAATGGTGTTGAGTTTCAGGCCTACAGGGACACAGGTGCCAGTGTTACAATGGTAATAGAGAAACTGTTCCACCCTGAACAACACCTACTTGGTCACCAGTACCAAGTAACCAATGCTCATAACAACACTCTTAGCCACCCCATGGCTGTTGTGAATCTCAACTGGGGGGGGGGGTTACTGGTCCAAAGAAAGTTGTGGTTGCCTCAGATTTACCTGTAGACTGTCTATTAGGGAATGATTTAGAGACATCAGCTTGGGCAGAAGTGGAGTTGGAGGCTCATGCAGCAATGCTGGGCATTCCAGGGCATATTTTTGCTTTAACCATGGCTCAGGCCAAAAAGCAAAAAGGGCAGGGTGACTTGGATCCTGGAAGAATGGACCAAGTGCTCCCTAAAGTTAGGGTTAGTAAAGGTAAAACACTACCTACTATCCCTCCCTCTACAGTGGATTCAACTTCTGAGGAAGAAGAATTTCCACCCTGGGCAGAACCTACACCAGAGGAGCTGGAAGCAGACACTGCTGAGCTTTTGGGTGAAGGGGGGCCTGCCAGGGAGGAGCTGAGTGTGGCACAGCATACCTGTCCCACACTAGAGTGTCTAAGGCAGCAAGCTGTCAAACAGGCTAATGGGGATGTCAGTGACTCTCACAGAGTTTACTGGGAGGACAACCTCTTGTACACTGAAGCAAGGGATCCAAAACATGGAGCTGCCAGGAGATTGGTGATTCCTCAGGAGTACAGCAAATTCCTCCTAACTCTAGCCCACGACATTCCCTTAGCTGGACATTTGGGGCAAATGAAAACTTGGGACAGGCTTGTCCCCTTGTTTCATTGGCCTAGAATGTCTGAGGACACAAAGGAATTTTGTAAGTCCTGGGAAACCTGTCAAGCCAGTGGCAAGACAGGTGGCACCCCAAAGGCACCCCTTATTCCACTGCCTGTGGTTGGGGTTCCCTTTGAAATGGTAGGGGTTGACATAGTTGGCCCCCTTGACCCTCCTACTGCTTCAGGCAATAGGTTTATCTTGGTGGTAGTGGACCATGCCACCAGATACCCTGAAGCAATTCCTCTAAGGACCACTACAGCTCCTGCAGTGGCAAAGGCCCTCCTGGGAATCTTTTCCAGGGTGGGCTTCCCAAAAGAGGTGGTATCAGACAGGGGAAGCAATTTCATGTCTGCTTACTTAAAGGCCATGTGGAAGGAATGTGGTGTGACATACAAGTTCACCACACCCTATCATCCACAAACAAATGGACTGGTTGAGAGGTTTAATAAAACTCTCAAAGGAATGATAATGGGACTCCCTGACAAACTCCGCAGGAGATGGGATGTCCTGTTACCTTGCCTCCTTTTTGCTTACAGGAAGGTACCCAAAAAAGGAGTGGGCTTCAGCCCCTTTGAACTCCTATTTGGACACCCTGTAAGAGGTCCTCTAACACTTGTTAAGGAGGGTTGGGAACAACCTTTAAAAGCTCCAAAACAAGACATAGTGGACTATGTACTTGGCCTAAGATCTAGGATGGCAGAGTACATGAAAAAGGCCAGTAAAAACCTTCAGGCCAGCCAAGAGCTCCAAAAGCAATGGCATGACCAGAAGGCTGTTTTGGTTCAGTACCAACCGGGGCAGAAAGTGTGGGTCTTGGAGCCTGTGGCCCCAAGAGCACTCCAAGACAAATGGAGTGGACCCCACATAATTGTTGAGAAAAAGGGTGAAGTCACCTACTTAGTTGACTTAGGCACTGCCAGGAGTCCCCTTAGGGTGCTCCATGTTAATCGCCTGAAACCCTACTATGACAGGGCTGATCTCACCCTGCTCATGGCAACAGATGAGGGACAGAAAGAAGAGAGTGACCCTCTCCCTGATCTCTTCTCTTCCACAGAACAAGATGCTCTAGTGGAAGGTGTAGTACTGGCAGATTGTCTTACTGCTGAGCAGAAACACCACTGCATAAATCTCCTGGGTCAGTTTTCTGAACTCTTCTCTACTGTGCCAGGAACCACTTCTTGGTGTGAGCACACTATAGATACTGGAGACAGCTTACCTGTCAAAAGTAAGATCTATAGGCAGCCTGACCATGTCAGAGACTGCATGAAGCAAGAGGTGCAGAAAATGCTTGAACTGGGAGTGGTTGAGCACTCTGAAAGTCCATGGGCCTCTCCTGTGGTACTTGTACCAAAACCTCATTCCAAAGATGGTAAAAGGGAAATGAGATTTTGTGTTGACTACAGAGGTCTCAACCAGGTAACCAAAAATGATGCTCACCCTATACCCAGGACAGATGAGCTAATAGATACACTGGCATCTGCCAAGTATCTAAGCACCTATTATTTGACTGCAGGGTATTGGCAGATCAAGTTATCAGAGGATGCAAAAGCAAAAACTGCATTTTCAACCATTGGAGGCCATTACCAATTCACAGTAATGCTTTTTGGATTGAAAAATGCACCTGCCACTTTTCAAAGGTTGGTGAACACAGTCCTGCAAGGGCTAGAAGCTTTTAGTGCAGCATATCTAGATGATATAGCTGTCTTTAGCTCCAGCTGGGATGATCACCTGGTACACCTATGGAAAGTTTTGGAGGCCCTGCAAAAGGCAGGCCTCACTATCAAGGCTTCAAAGTGCCAGATAGGGCAGGGGAAAGTGGTTTATCTGGGACACCTGGTAGGTGGAGAACAGATTGCACCTCTTCAGGGGAAAATCCAAACTATTATAGATTGGGTTCCCCCTACAACTCAGACTCAGGTGAGAGGCTTCTTAGGCCTCACTGGGTATTACAGGAGGTTCATAAAGAACTATAGCTCCATTGCAGCCACTCTTAATGACCTCACATCTAAAAAAATGCCTAAAAAGGTATTATGGACAGCAAACTGTCAGAAAGCTTTTGAGGAGCTGAATCAGGCCATGTGCTCTGCACCTGTCCTGAAAAGCCCCTGTTACTCCAAAAAATTCATTGTCCAAACTGATGCATCTGAATTAGGGGTAGGGGCAGTCTTATCACAACTTAATTCTGAGGGCCAGGATCAACCTGTTGCTTTTATCAGCAGGAGGTTGACCCCTAGAGAAAAGCGTTGGTCTGCCATAGAGAGGGAGGCCTTTGCTGTGGTCTGGGCACTGAAGAAGTTGAGGCCATACCTGTTTGGCACTCACTTCATTGTTCAGACAGACCACAAACCTCTACTTTGGCTAAAACAAATGAAAGGTGAAAACCCTAAATTGTTGAGTTGGTCCATATCCCTACAGGGAATGGACTATACAGTGGAACATAGACCTGGGAGTACCCACTCCAATGCAGATGGACTCTCCAGATATTTCCACTTAGACAATGAAGACTCATCAGGTCATGGTTAGTCTTATTGTCCTTCGTTTGGGGGTGGGGGGTTGTGTAGGAAAGTACCATCTTGCCTGGCATGTTACCCCCATATTTCACTGTATATATGTTGTTTTAGTTGTATGTGTCACTGGGACCCTGCCAGCCAGAAACAAACTGCATTCAAAACATAAAAATATACTTAAGACATATATTAGCTCATGCCAAAAAGAAAGCGACAGCGCATAGATTATTTATTTCATTTAATAAAAATTGACATGCATGTAGACTCATATTTCACAAAATCCAGAACGTTTGGTGGCATATTTATCAAAAGTTTATGCAATATAGGGCAGTGAGCAAAGTTGCTGCAGTGCGTTGCATGAATGGGAGAGCTGAAAAGTGCTGTAATTACTAAGATATGGCACTCGTCAGATCTGTCTCTGCGCGGGCACACCTGTGGCTGCCTAGTGTCAGTGCAAGCCCTCTTACACCATAATGCAAGACTGCCTGCATTATCAGCAGGATTGTTATTGTGCAGGAAGGGGAAAAGATCTAAAGCACACATACCTCTTTTTATGTTTAATGCAGAATAGATCATGCATAGAAAAAGAAGTGAGGGCAAATAAACATATTTCTCTTTGTTAAACCTCTTTGTGGTAGGCGTATTGATTTCACACAGTTCCAGACTTTGAAAACGTATTATATCTGGAATGGTGTCAAAGACATAAACGAATGCAGAGGAACACCCATGCTCCACCCATGAAACGCCTACCACTAAGAAATGTAACACATCACAGTGCAAACTACTGCATTGCATTTCTTTACAAAACATCACAAGTCTAAACAAATTAGGCCTTGCTTGGCTTTGTGACTACCAAATAAGTCTTTGTGTTGCCCTGTGTTACCTTATGAGACACAAGGGTGACACCAAGGCTTAGTAAATCTGGGCCTAGATATTTAGTGGCATATTTATACTCTGTTTGCACTGAATGTGCGTCAAATTTTGACGCACATTTGGCACAAACCTTGCACCATATTTATACTATGAGGCCCTGTAGGAAAGTACCATCTTGCCTGGCATGTTACCCCCATATTTCACTGTATATATGTTGGTTTAGTTGTATGTGTCACTGGGACCCTGCCAGCCAGGGGCCCAGTGCTCATAAGTGTGCCCTGTATGTGTTACCTGTGTTATGACTAACTGTCTCACTGAGGCTCTGCTATCCAGAACCTCAGTGGTTATGCTCTCTCATTTCTTTCCAAATTGTCACTAACAGGCTAGTGACCAATTTCACCAATTTACATTGGCATACTGGATTGCCCTTATAATTCCCTAGTATATGGTACTGAGGTACCAGGGTATTGGGGTTCCAGGAGATCCATATGGGCTGCAGCATTTCTTGTGCCACCCATAGGGAGATCTGACAATTCTTACACAGGCCTGCCAGAGCAGCCTGAGTGAAATAACGTCCACGTTATTTCACAGCCATTGTCCACTGCACTTAAGTAACTTATAAGTCACCTATATGTCTAACCTTTACCTGGTAAAGGTTGGGTGCTAAGTTACTTAGTGTGAGGGCACCCTGGCACTAGCCAAGGTGCTCCCACATTGTTCAGGGCAAATTCCCCGGACTTTGTGAGTGCGGGGACACCATTACACGAGTGTACTATACATATGTCACGACATATTTATAGCGTCACAATGGTAACTCCGAACATGGCCATGTAACATGTCTAGGATCATGGAATTGTCACCCCAATGCCATTCTGGCATTGGGGAGACAATTCCATGATCCCCCGAGTCTCTAGCTCAGACCCGGGTACTGCCAAAATACCTTTCCCGGGGTTTCACTGCAGCTGCTGCTGCTGCCAACCCCTCAGACAGGTTTCTGCCCTCCTGGGGTCCAGCCAGGCTTGGCCCAGGAAGTCAGAACAAAGGACTTCCTCAGAGAGAGGGTGTTACACCCTCTCCCTGTGGAGAAAGGTGTCAGGGCTGGGGAGGAGTAGCCTCTCCCAGCCTCTGGAAATGCTTTGATGGGCACAGATGGTGCCCATCTCTGCATAAGCCAGTCTGCACCGGTTCAGGGATCCCTCAGCCCTGCTCTGGCGTGAAACTGGACAAAGGAAAGGGGAGTGACCACTCCCCTGACCTGCACCTCCCCTGGGAGGTGCCCAGAGCTCCTCCAGTGTGCTCCAGACCTCTGCCATCTTGAAAACAGAGGTGCTGCTGGCACACTGGACTGCTCTGAGTGGCCAGTGCCAGCAGGTGACGTCAGAGACTCCTTCTGATAGGCTCCTTCAGGTGTTGCTAGCCTATCCTCTCTCCTAGGTAGCCAAACCTCCTTTTCTGGCTATTTAGGGTCTCTGCTTTGGGGAATTCCTTATATAACGAATGCAAGAGCTCATCAGAGTTCCTCTGCATCTCTCTCTTCACCTTCTGCAAAGGAATCGACTGCTGACCGTGCTGGAAGCCTGCAAAACTGCAACAAAGTAGCTAAGACGACTACTGCGACCTTGTAACGCTGATCCTGCCGCCTTCTCGACTGTTTTCCTGGTGGTGCATGCTGTGTGGGTAGCCTGCCTCCTCTCTGCACTAGAAGCTCCGAAGAAATCTCCCGTGGGTTGACGGAATCTTCCCCCTGGAACCGCAGGCACCAAAGAACTGCATCACCGGTCCTCTGGGTCTCCTCTCAGCACAACGAGCGAGGTCCCTTGAACTCAGCAACTCTGTCCAAGTGACTCCCACAGTCCAGTGACTCTTCAGTCCAAGTTTGGTGGAGGTAAGTCCTTGCCTCCCCACGCTAGACTGCATTGCTGGGAACCGCGTGTTTTGCAGCTACTCCGGATCCTGTGCACTCTTCCAGGATTTCCTTTGTGCACAGCCAAGCCTGGGTCCCCGGCACTCTAACCTGCATTGCACAACCTCCTGAGTTGTCCTCCGGCTTCGTGGGACCCTCTTGTGCAACTTCAGGTGAGCTCCGGTTCACTCCACTTTGTAGTGCCTGTTCTGGCACTTCTGCGGGTGCTGCTTGCTTCTGAGTGGGCTCTTTGTTTTGCTGGACGCCCCCTCTGTCTCCTCACGCAATTGGCGACATCCTGGTCCCCCCTGTGCCACAGCAGCATCCAAAACCGCGACCTTTGCATCTAACAAGGCTTGTTTGCAGTCTTTCTGCACGGAAACACCTCTGCACGACTCTTCACGATGTGGGACATCCATCCTCCAAAGGGGAAGTTTCTAGCCATTGTCGTTCTTGCAGAATCCACAGCTTCTACCATCCGGTGGCAGCTTCTTTGCACCCACAGCTGGCATTTCCTGGGCATTTGCCCACTCCCGACTTGATCGTGACTTTTGGACTTGGTCCCCTTGTTCCACAGGTAGTCTTGTCTGGAAATCCATCGTTGTTGCATTGCTGGTGTTGGTCTTTCCTGCAGAATTCCCCTATCACGACTTCTGTGCTCTTTGGGGAACTTAGGTGCACTTTGCACCCACTTTTCAGGGTCTGGGGGTGGGCTATTTTTCTAACCCTCACTGTTTCCTTACAGTCCCAGCAACCCTCTACGAGGTCACATAGGTTTGGGGTCCATTCGGGGTTAGCATTCCACTTCTAGAGTATATTGTTTGTGTTGCCCCTATCCCTATGTGCCCCCATTGCATTCTATTGTGACTATACATTGTTTGCACTGTTTTCTATTGCTAATACTGCATATTTTGGTATTGTGTACATATCACATATCTTGTGTATATTTGCTATCCTCATACTGAGGGTACTCACTGAGATACTTTGGCATATTGCCATATAAATAAAGTACCTTTATTTTTAGTATATCTGTGTATTGTGTTTTCTTATGATATTGTGCATATGACACTAGTGGTACTGTAGGAGCTTCACTCGTCTCCTAGTTCAGCCTAAGCTGCTCTGCTAGGCTACCTTTTCTATCAGCCTAAGCTGCTAGACACCCCTCTATACTAATAAGGGATACCTGGGCCTGGTGCAAGGTGTAAGTACCCCTTGGTACTCACTACAAGGCAGTCCAGCCTCCTACACGCCCGAGCCCGCGAACGTCAAAATTCCTCCGTGTGCGTCATTTTCTGGATGCGGGAAACCGCCTTGCGTTAATGACATGCAAGGTAGGCGTTCCTATTAAAAAAAAGACATTAAGGCATGTGCGCCTTATTTATACTCCTATGTCATTTTGACGCACAGGAGGGGATGGGCCTTAAAAAAAGGGCACCCAGCCTGATATGCACCATTTTAACACCTGGGTGAGGGAAGGCGTTAAGGACAACTGTGGAAGCAGTCCACAGGTGCCCCTCCCTGCCCCCCTGATGCCCCAACCCACCTCTGGAGGACACCCATGGATGGGAGGACCCATGCCAGGTAAGTTGAGGTAACTATTTAAAAAAAAAAAAAATGTGGCATAGGGGGGCCTAACTTGAGCCCCCTACATACCACTGTACCCAATGGCCATGCCCAGGGGACAGAAGTCCCCTGGTCATGGCCATTGGGCAGGGGGGCATGACTCCTATCTTTGCTAAGACAGGAGTAATTTCCATAGGGGTTGTGCATCAAAAAATGGCGCACATCCGGTTAGAGCCATGATTTTTGCCTCCAACCTGACTTGCACCATTGTTTGACGCACAACCCCCATTTTCCTCTATGCTGGCGCTGCCTGGTTAGAGTAATTTTTTTATTACTCTGATACTTAAATAAGGCGCCCGTCTGGTGTGTAGGAATGGCGTTAGCCGGCGGTACATTTTTTTATGCAAACCAGCGCCGGCGCTGGTTTGCTTCAAAACGTATAAATATGGACCCTAGATCTATATAGTGGACTAGCGGCCCCTGCATTATAGATTCCTTAGGGCATGAGTTATAGTTACTTAAGATAACTCTAACTATAACAGGTGATTTTCTCTGTTTTTTTCCATTTAAAATGTGAGCCTAACTATAACGTCCCTGTAACCTTTGATTTTTCTGTCAATTTATATGTTTTTTAAAATCTATTTCCTAACTATAACGTCAACATAACCAGTTTTTTTCAGTGAATTTGTATGTTTTTTTTAACGTACAGTGATTTTCATTACTATACGTTAATAAAACCACTGCTGCTCACAGCCTTTGATCATGCATGGCATGGGTTGGACACAGGGCCTGGTCCAGGTCCTGAGGCCAAAGCCCAATAAGCACCAATCCTTGCACTGTGCACTGCCTTTGCCAGTGCCAAGCAGGGGTAATCTGCAAGGCCTGTCCTGCAGTCAGTCCCTGTGGCCAGCCCCACTAACCACCCAACCCTACTCTGCACATGACCATTTGCTCCTCTAATTTGCACCCCCACCATGCACAGTTTTCCTATCAATTATTTCACTGCAAATGTTACATTGATATTGTCAGTGAGGTTATCAGAGATGTCATGAGTAATTTAATATGTAAGGTGAATAGCAGTGCATGGCTAGGGTGCAAGTTATAATTACCTTAGGGCACGACTTATAGATACTCGAGCTAACCATGACTATAACTGCTGAATTTCAATAGTTTTGTGCAAGTAAGTTCTGATACTACCTATTAACATCCCTGTAACCTTCGGTTTTTCAAATGAATTTCTATGATTTTTAATTCAACTTCCTAACTTTAACATCCCTGTAACCTTAGTTTTTTCAGTAAAATTATAAGTTTTTTTAACATAAAGTATTTTCAATTACTTTATGTTAATCCAACTACCACCGTGCATGGCAGGTGGTGCTGCAGATCCTGGCCTGTGGCCATGCCTTAGGGCCACCATCTATAACTACCCAACGCTGCTCACCCATGGCCATCGGCCGTGCATGGCCAGGCCCTGTGGCTATCCCTATAACCACCAAACCCCACATGCATAAGTCTCTGAGTGGGTCTGTGAGTGTCTGCATGAGTACCTCAGTGGGTTTGCCAGTGGGTGCATAGGTCTGTGAGTGGGTGCATGAGTCTCTGAGTGGATGTGTGAGTGGATGAAGGACTCTTTGAATAGGTCTATGAGTTAGTGCATGCTGTCCCAGTGGGGCTCTAAGTAGGTATGTGATTGTCTGAGTGTGTCTATGATTGTGTGGTGATGGTCCAAATGGGTCTGTGAGTGCTTGAGGGTCTGAATGTGTCTATGAGTGGGGGTGTGAGTGTCTAAGTAGGTCTATGAGTAGGTACATGAATCTCTGAGTAGGTCTGTGAGTGAGTGCATGAGTTTCTTATTGGGTCTGTGAGTGAGTGCATGAGTCTCTGAGTAGGTCTGTGAGTGGGTGCATGAGCCTGAGAGGGTCTGTTAGTGAGTGCAGGAAGGTCTGAGAGGATCTGTATTTGAATTTTTGAATGGCTGAGTCGGTCTGTGAGTGGGTACATGACTGTCTGAGTACATCTATGAGTGGGTGTGTGAGTGTGTCAGTAGCAGTGCGAGTGACTCAGCCACAAAAGAACCTCTCATCTGCCTCTTCATCCAACAAGAGTCCACAGCTTTGCACAAAACATTTACTCAAATGGAGTTGTTTCTGCCTTCTTGAGTAAATGTTCAGTATGTATTCTGCACTACAGCTGTGCAACAGAGCACAAGGGAATGTCACTAGTGACCTTGTGTAGGTTTTGGTAATATGATTGTTCCTGGTGTGTCTTTATCTAGAATTCTGTGATAATATGAATCCTCCTATAGAGACGCCAGCGAGACTACAAAGATGTAAATCTCCACCAAATCAGGTTTCTTCCTTTCTTCTATATGAGGTAAGTGCTTCTTTATTTTGTGGGGATTTCCTCATGTTCCTTGGCATCAAGAACATGCCAACAAAATTGGCGGCAAACATACTGGGGGGTCCTTTGGTAAGCTGTCCATTATCCTGGCAAAATACGGGTAGACCTTTGCATACTACTAAGGTGGACAGTGCGGGACCAAGCGGGCAGATCTTCCAGGTGATTTGCAAATTTGCATACTTGTAGCAATTTAAAGGGAGGAGTATGGATTCTGCTCTCACCAGGAGAGGACAAGAAAGAATTTGCTTGTCACAGTCACATACAGATTGTGCTCCAATAGATCAGCGATGCATACACCTCCATGAAGGATTTCAGATTGTTGTGGAGGAGGGAGGTCACACTGCCTTCCTCCTTCCCAGGCTGATCTCAGCCCTGGGACACCATCCCCAAGGGCCTGGCCTTCATTTAAAAGGGAAGAGGGGCCTGGCCATACCTCCTGGGTGCCCTGAAGGCATCCAGTAAGCAGTGTTGGGGTCCTCGGGTGGAGCCTGAATGCCCATGCTGCCCCAGCTGACTTACTGCCTCCAGCGGGAGATGGCATTGCTCTCATACATATGGAGCTGCTTGACATGCCCCCCCTTCTTTCATTCTCAAGGGCCTGCCCTGGGGAGGTGGTTGTCCCTGGGACTCTTGCAGTCCATGGAGTGTGGTATGCATGTCCACCCTCATTATCTGAGCATGGGCCATCCCCAGGGATGTAGTGGTTCCCAGGGCTGTATGTGGCCTGGGAGGGGGGCTACACAGCCCCCCTCTGTGATTTTACAAATTCCCGGGGAGGTGGTGGTGCCCGGGGCTACTTAGAAGCCCAGGAGGGGGTCCTTGCAACCCCCTCCATTATTAAAAATAAAGCCTGGGGAGGTGGTGGTCCCCAGGACTCAATAAACCTTAGGAGGGGGGGCCACTGCACCCCCTCCTTTTTAAAAACAAAATGCCCCTGGGACCTGACCAACCCTGGGGTCTATTCAAAACAAGTGAGGGAGCCCATCCTCGGTTTTAGTTTTTTTTTACTTTTTGCCGGATTTACGGATCTGTCATGATTTTCAACAAAATCTTTATAGAAATTGCTTTTTTGCCCTGGTTGGGTCCCTCTGGGACCCCAGTACCAGAGCTAAGTGGGTCAGGGGGTCCGTACCGTATGCCCTTTCCTCTTTTATTATGTTTTTTCTAGGACTAGGCTGAAGCAGATTTGGTGAAATTCCATCTGGTGGTTCGGGCGCTATTGCTGTTCAAAATCCCTATGGAAAAATGAATGGGGGAAACTCGTTTTGTGACACCCTGTTTTTCTTGGCCCCCACTTAACAGTTTACCCTGAAACTTTCCAGAGAGCAGCTGAAGTGACCATCGTTGTTTTTTGGAAAATTTCGTGAAGATTTCATCAAACAGCACCACGGGTATTAACAAAACAAAAAGCACTTTTTCTATAGAAGCTCTGTTCCAACTATAACTACCTACTGGTGACCACCGCTAGGTAATATATATACATATATATATATATATATATACACTGAGAAAAAGTCCTGCTGTTCTTCCTGCGCTCGCCTAACGAAGTTGGTGCTCCAATATCGGCGCAGGACCCATTTACTATATTCTACCACACTTAATTCAAAGCACTCCATGCAACTGGATTATTTATTCAGACCAAAATCTCCATATCATGTCAATAACAATTTCCAAAAACAAGAATAGGGCTAAGCGTTTCAACCATCACGGTCTTCTTCATTGGCCCACAAAAGAAAAAATGACAAACCATGTGGCCCCTCCTTCTGCCCATTTAACATTTCTACAAATCATGAACATAGAAGATTTTTTTTCTTCTTTCTTTCTTTCTTTCTTTCTTTCTTTCTTTCTTTCTTTCTTTCTTTCTTTCTTTCTTTCTTTCTTTCTCTTCTACCTTATCCTTTTTATTCCCCTTCCCTAATTTTCCCTTTTCTCCTATTTTCTAATTTAATACATCTCAATAACACAAATAACAACATATCCACGGCGTTACTATTATCATTAAATGGAGGCCGGCATGGACAATACTGTCAAATTGAAAATCAAATTAAAATAAGCCCTGAACAGCTGAATACTGCCTTATATGTACAACCTTAATTAGCCAATATGAACATAAAGTTCCTCATCCTTATTCAATCCCCAAGGGTATCGACTATTGAGTTGAATAATATATTCAGATTCCAATTTTCTTAATTGCCTCTCTCTGTCACCCCGCCTCGGAGTGCCCAGCACTCTATCAATTCCAAAGAACATCATTTTTTCCACCATCCCTTCCTGTACCAAGTTGCAATGACATGCTACTGGGTACGTTGCATCCTTGTTTACAATTGCTCTCCAATGTTTAAGAATCCGCTTCTTAAGGGGAAAAATTGTGCTTCCCACATATTGTAGCCCACAAGGGCACACTATAACGTAGATAGCAAAATCTGAGGTACTACTCACAAATTTTCTTATACTCTCTTATTTTCCTGTGGGCAGCATATAGGGGGTCATTCCAACCCTGGCGGTCGGTGATAAAGCTGCGGCCAACCCGCCAACAGGCAGGCGGTCAAAAAAATGGAATTCTGACCCTGGCGGGAACCGCCAACACAGCCCGCCACTTTAACACTCCGACCGCCACGGCGGGACAGACAAACAGCGCGGCGGTCACCGCCAACAGGCAGGCGGCAGACAATGTACCGCCCACACTATCACAACTCACCAATCCGCCACCTTTTCCGGGGCGGGAGCCCCGCCGATAAAAACACGGCGGAAACAGACTACGAACGGGAAAACGCTCACCTCTACACACTCCACGAGGACGGAGGACAGCATGGAACCCGAATTAAACATCCTACCTGCTCTTGTCTACCTGCTCATCTACCACGAGTACGAACTCTGGCGCAGAAGACAACGGTGAGTACTGCACCTACGACACAGGGGAGGGGGGAGGAGGAAAGGTTACGGGCACACACATACGCCCCCCCCAACTATCAACATACCAATGCAGAGCAACAACTGAGTGACACCCCCCAAACACCCCTGAAAAATGCACAGACATAATAAAAATGTGAATTTAAATTTATGTATAAATTAGGTTCATTGAAGTCATGGAAAATTATCGTCATGAAATATCAAAGCAAAAATAATGAACAGTGCGAAAGCTATATACATAGTCAATAAGTCATGCTCAGTGTTTCAAATATCCACAGTCCGTGGGCCAATGTCTACCAAACACATGGGCACAGCCCACACAGGAGACCTGAGTCCGTTGGAGAGAACACTGCTGGGGCATCAGATGACAAAACTACAGGCACCTCAGGGGGAAGGGAGGGGGGGCACCTCAGCCACAGGAGTCCACGACGCCAGATCCACGAAGGGGCGACCATGCCCACTGTGCCATCCTGGGGAGTGCAAAGCCACAGTCTCTCAAGTCTCTACAGTGGGTGGATTGCCCACTGTGCCATCCTGGGGAGTGCAAAGCCACAGTCTCTCAAGTCTCTACAGTGGGTGGATTGCCCACTATTCAATCCTGGGGAGTGCAAAGCCACAGTCTCTCAAGTCTCTACAGTGGGTGGATTGCCCACTGTGCCATCCTGGGGAGTGCAAAGCCACAGTCTCTCACATCTCTACAGTGGGTGGATTGCCCACTGTGCCATCCTGGGGAGTGCAAAGCCACAGTCTCTCAAATCTCTACAGTGGGTGGATTGCCCACTATTCAATCCTGGGGAGTGCAAAGCCACAGTCTCTCAAGTCTCTACAGTGGGTGGTTTGCCCACTGTGCCATCCTGGGGAGTGCACAGCCACAGTCCATCAAGTGGATTACAGACTCCACTGGTCATGGAGGAGGCAGGGTGCCCAGAGTGTAGCGTGAACACCAGCTCGACACAGACCCCGCACTGTCAATGGTCCAGCGATGCTTGAGACGGCGGGGCCCAGCGGAGCGGTGCTTGACAGGAAGGGCCCAGCGGAGCGGTGCTTGAGACGGCGGGGCCCAGCGGAGCAGCGGAGCGGTGCTTGAGACGGCGGGGCCCAGCGGAGCTGTGCTTGACAGGAAGGGCCCAGCGGAGCGGTGCTTGAGACGGCGGGGCCCAGCAGAGCGGTGCTTGACAGGAAGGGCCCAGCGGAGCGGTGCTTGAGACGGCGGGGCCCAGTGGAGCGGTGCTTGACAGGAAGGGCCCAGCGGAGCGGTGCTTGACAGGAAGCGCCCAGCGGAGCGGTGCTTGACACGGCGGGGCCCAGCGGAGCGGTGCTTGAGATGGCGGGGCCCAGCTGAGTGGTGCTTGACAGGAAGGGCCCAGCAGAGCGGTGCTTGACACGGCAGGGCCCAGCGGAGCGGTGCTTGACAGGAAGGGCCCAGCGGAGCAGTGCTTGAGACGGCGGGGCCCAGCGGAGCGGTGCTTGACAGGAAGGGCCCAGCGGAGCGGTGCTTGAGACGGCGGGGCCCAGCGGAGCGGTGCTTGACAGGAAGGGCCCAGCGGAGCGGTGCTTGACACGGCGGGCCCCTGTTCAGCGGTGCCTTTCTTCACGGCGGGGCCCTGTTCAGCGGTGCCTTTCTTCACGGCGGGGCCCTGTTCAGCGGTGCCTTTCTTCAGGGCGGGGCCCTGTTCAGCGGTGCCTTTCTTGTCTATCAATGGAGCCAGACCTGGCCAGGACTCCCTGCTTAGTCGCCCTCCGACCGTGCTGTTGCTGGACCCTCCTGTGACGGAGCCCTGGGCCCGTGGGTGTCCTCCGTCACACCCGGGATGGGGCTTGTGGGGCCCTCCTGGTCTGCGCCCCTGCTGGCTGACTTCTCCGCCCTGCTGCCCTTGCCCTCCTTCGATGAGGCTCTCTGGCCCTTGCCTCCCCTTGATGTTGTGGCAGGTGAAGTGCCACAACTTTGGTCCTTGGGGGCAGCCGTGTCAGCCTTCTCACGGCGGGCCTTGGTCTTACGGGTTCTCTTTCCAGGGGGGGGGGGCTGGCTGTCCCCTTGCTGCTGGCCGATGTATCTGTGCTGGGAAAGGGTGGACTCCAAAACCCGTGCACAATGGTCAGACTTGATGCAGGGCTGGTGGTGGCTGAGGTGCTCTTCGGACTCTTACCAGATGGAGGGGGTGGGTCAGGTGGTGCAAAGAGGTCAAGTTTGGAGAGGAAAAGTTTTTTAGGAGCAATGGGAAGGGTAGGTGCAGTGGGTATGGGAGTGGAGGGAGAGGATGTGGTTGTAGGAGAGTCAGGTGTGCTGTCTATGGGTGCAGGTGCTTGTGACGTAGGCTGTCGTGTGGTGGTTGGCTGTTGTGTGGGTGGCTGCCTGCGTTTGTGTGTTTTGGAAGAGGGGGGGACAGACACAGTGGGAGAGGAAACAGGGGACGTCTAAATGGCAGTGGGGGTGGTGACTGCACGTGTGCGGACTGTACTGGAGGGTGTGCTGGTGATGGAAGTACTGGCTGATGGTAGTGTGCATGCAGGTGTGAGTGTAGACGTCACAGGGAGGGCGGAGGGAGACGAGGAGGAGGGGGACACAGAGGTGGTAGTGACTGTTGGCATGTCTGCATCTGGATGTTGCTTGGGTGAATGCTTGTGGGATCTGTGGTGCTTATGTCTGGATGAGCTGCCCTTGGGTGTTGAGGTGTGTGCAGGCTGGTCTGATGGTGTGGATGGGATAGGCTGAGGAACAGGAGACTGGGACTGGGTGGAGGCAGTTAGAAGAGGGAGGCTGGAAACAGGGACAATGGCTGCAGTCAGTGCTGAGGCCAGAGCATTGAACGATTGTTGATGGGCAGCCTGACCCGAATGAATGTCCTCCAGGTATACATTGCTCCGATGCACCTCCCTCTCTACCCCCTGGATGGCATTCAAAAGGGTAGACTGCCCAACAATGATGGTCTGGAGGAGGTCAATGACCTCCTCACTGAGGGCAGCAGGGGTAACTGGGGCAGGGCCTGAGGTGCCTGGGGCGAAGGAGATGCCCGCCTTCTTGGGCGAGCGGGCACGGAGCGAAGGCTGAGGGGCTGCTGGGAGGGCGGAGCTGGTGCGCTGGTTGGCGGCTGTACCTGTTGTGGCGGGGGCACGGATGTTGCCGCCACCGCTAGGGAGCTCCCTTCCGAGGACGTGTCAGTGTCGCTGGTGTCACCACGGGTCCCCGTTGTGGAGCTCCCCTCGCCCTCCGTGTCACTGGTGACCTCGGTGTCTGTAGCATGGCCCACCGGGGCCTTGTGAGTTGCAGCTCCCTTGTGCTCCGATGCCAATTCTCCTCCGCCTGATGATGCTAATGCACACATGCACAAGAAGATAAAGAAAAAGGGTGGGGGGAGAAATAAAGACAGGTTGAGTGCATGCATTGTCAACACCGTTGGCGGAGAGGACAGACACAGGAGCCTCCAGCACTACGCCGCGCAATCGAAGTACACTACTTAGTACTTGTGACTAGGCCTACAGGTCTATGGACAACAAATGCACACATGGGTGATGCTGGACCATGGATTGCTGTACTTGGCACCCTACAGGGGTGGGGGGCGGGGGCACAGGGCCATGCCTAAAGGAGGGGACTACACTACAGAAAGCGCCCTGGCCTAATGTCACCCACAGCCCTCCTCCCCCACCCAGACACCTCCACTGCGCGTAAATATAGCAGAATGTGCTGGTACTCACCCCCTTGTGTCTGCTGTGATGTCCTCACGCGCCCATCCAAATCGGGGTAGGCCACCACCAGGATCCGGGATATCAGGGGGGTCAAGGTATGACTGGCACCCCTCCTACGTTGGGAGGCCATCCCCAGCAGTGACTCGGCGGTCTTCCTGGTCCCGCGGCGGATGTCCTCCCACCTCTTTCGGCAGTGGGTGCCCCGTCTGTTGTGGACCCCCAGGGCCCGGACGTCCTTGGCGATGGCACGCCAAATGTCGACTTTCTGATGGGCGCTGACCTATTTGATATGTACAGGGTGGGAAAGGAAAAATCATCATTTTTCTGCATGTTAGATGTGATTGCCCCCCCCTCCCCAACCTTGCCATGTGGCACATGCTCGCATCTGTCGTGCCTTGCACTCCTCATTCGCTCCCCACCCCACCATCTTACATCCCCCATACACAACCCAGGCATAGCCCATTCAACTTGCACCAAGTGTACTTACCTGTTGGTCTGGAGGACCGTAGAGTAGCGCATACTGGGGCAGGACCCCATCCACAAGTTTCTGCAACTCTTCAGAAGTGAAGGCAGGGGCCCTTTCCCCAGTCGCAGCAGCCATTGTCTCTTCCAGACCGAGGTCACAGCAGCACTTGCAGTATAGGTCCTCTCCTGTGGATGATCAGGTCTCGAGTGATTAATCAGATAGAAAATGGCGGTCACGCCCGCGGCGGTGCGTACCGCCGCGGTGCGTGCCGCGACCACCGGCGCACACCGTCATTGGCTCCTGAGACCCATAGGGTTCAATGTTAACCAATGCGCCTTCGCACTGCGGTCTTCGACCGCCTACCGCCACGGTGTGCCATGCCAGCGCGTTGACATCACATCCCACTGTCACACTTCTCAGGTCAGGCAGCCGCCATTACAAGGGACCACATGGCTTAATTACTACTGCGTCACACAGGCCTAGGCCTTGCATTGCCACTCATACAAGCCTTTCAATGCATAGCGATTCGTGTACTGTGCAAGCTGTGTGAACGTACCTGTGGGTTGCTTGACTCTGTACTCCATGTTGTCCTTCCTAGGCACCGTCCGCTGGGACTTGCGAGGAGAAGGATGAATCCTCCCGTGTACCGACCGCTGGTGGACCTGTCGACAATGGAAGAACTACATATTATTCTTCGATACCGACTTGACCGAGCCACTATACATGAACTGTGTGCCCATCTGGAGCCAGACCTGATGTCCCCCCTGTGGAGAGTGACGAGGAGGAAGACGACGGGGACGACACGGACAACAGGGACTCAGTTATACAACAGTATTTTCAGTAGCACACTGGTAAGAATCACCCACGCCATTTTACATTTACTTACAGTCTCCTGCCTCTCTACTGTCTGTGTTTCCCCCCAGTTCCTTTTAACTGATTTTTGACTTTCCCTTCCCTTTTCAGAGCTGTATGACCCACAGCGTGACTTCTGCTTTGTTTGCTCATGGACTAATGCTTATTGACATTGGTATGTTGTCATCACAATGTAAGTGAACATTATTGCACCGTTATGTGTAATACATTTGTTAAGAATACAAGCAGACTCCTGATTTTTGAAGTGCAATTGGTGATTTATTTTAAGTGCTGCATATAGGTCCATGATAGTTAAACGGTGATGGGTGGGGGTGGAGTAATGTCCATGGCAGAGTCCAGTTCTCAGTCTCACAGGTGCATTGTCCAAATGCCTGTGGAAGGATGGAGCAGGGGCTGTTTAAGGTTTGACAGGGTGACAATGTGGGACAGTGGGATGACATCAGGGGGTATCTTATGCTGGCGGGGGTCTTGGCATCCTACTCTGTCTTCTTGTTTGATCTCAGGTTCCGCTTGCGGGGTGGTTGTTCTTCAGCAGGAGGTGGGGTTCTGGTGGCCTGTCGTTGTGTGGGGGCCTCCTGTCCACTAGCGCCGGCGGAGGTGGTAGGCTGTTCGTGGTCCGGGCTAGTGACAGGGGCCTTTGGAGTGCCACATGGTCCCGCAATGTGTGACTATCTGGTTGAGGGCCAAGAGGATGGTCCCCATTGCGGAACAGATGTTCCTGAGTTCGTCTCTGAACCCCATGTACCGTTCCTCCTGCTGTGCCTGGATTTCCTGGAACCTGGCCAGTACCGTCGCCATCGTCTCCTGGGAGTGGTGGTATACTCCCATGATGGTGCTGAGGGCCTCTTGGAGAGTGGGTTCCCTGGGCCGTTCCCCCCCCTCTCGCACAGCAGCCCTCCCAGTTCCCCTGTTTCCCCGGGCCTCTGTCCCCTGGACGGTGTGCCCACTACCACTGCCCACAGGTCCCTGTTGTTGTTGGGGTGGTGGGTCAGTCTGGGTGCCCTGTAGTGGCGGACACACCGCTGATTGACGCGTCCTGGAGACAGAGGCATGGGCCCGCTGGGTGGGAGCTGTACTGGTATTCCCAGAGGGGGTTGGGTCTGCTGTGGCCTGTGTCTGTGTGTGGGGAACCGACTGTCCAGAGGTCCCCGATGGTCCGGGCTGGTCATCAGGTTCTAGGTCGACAGAGCTGCTGTCATCACTGGGGGCCTGTTCTGGGGGTGGGATGGACAAATCTGGACCCTCCTGGCTGGTGTGTTGGCGTTCGGGCCCTGCAGGGGTAAAAGAGTATGGTTATTGCTTCTATGTGTGCCATGGCGTGCGGTTTGTGGGTGCCCTTGTCCCCCAGTGCTGGCATTCCCTTGTGGGAGGAGTTGTGAGGGTGGTTTGTGGGGGGGGATGGGTATGTGCAGTTGTCATGCTTAGGTGATGGGTGTCCATGGTTTGTGTTGGCATTCAGGGATTGGTGTTGTGTTGGGTGGGTTGTGCTGGTGAGACGTTGGCAGGGAGGATGTGTGCTGGGGGGTTGGGGGAGAGAGTGGGGGTGTGGGTTGGCATGCTGGTGGTTGGGGGGGTGAAGTAGTTGAGATTAGACTTACCAGAGTCCATTCCTCCGCCTACTCCAGCGAGGCCCTCAGGATGCAGGATGTTCAAGACCTCTTGCTCCCATGCTGTGAATTTGGGTGGAGTGGGTGGGGGTCCGCCGCCAGTCTTCTGCACAGCGATGTTGTGTCTTGACACCATCGACCGCACCTTCCCCCGTAGGTCGTTCCAGCGCTTTCGGATGTCGTCCCGATTTCTGGGATGCTGTCCCACAGCGTTGACCCTGTCGACGATCCTTTGCCATAGCTCCGCCTTCCTGGCTATTGTGGTGTGCTGCACCTGTGTGCCGAAGAGCTGGGGCTCTACCCTAATTATTTCCTCCACCATGACCCTGAGTTCTTGGTCCGAGAAGCTGGGGTGTCTTTGGGGTGCCATGGGGTGGTGTGGATGAGGTGTGGGGTGGTGTTTGTGGTGATGTGAGTGGTGGTGTGTGGTGATGTGTGCATAGATGTGGTGTGGGTGATGATGTTGGGTTCCTGTGTGTGTTGTGGTTTGCGTTCCCTGTGCTCTCTCTCTGTGTATTGCGCCTTGTCTCTGAATTTCGATTTGTGGGGGTTTGTGGGTGATGTGGGTGGGTGTTTTATATGGTGATGGGTGTGTGGGAGTGGTGTGTGTATGTGTATCAGGTGTGTGTATTTTGAATTGTCCAATGTGGCTGTATTTTGTATAGGTGTGTGTATTTTGACCGCGGCGGTGTGTACCGCCAATGGAATACCACGGTTGAAAGACCGCCGCGTGGATTCGTGGGTCGTAATGGCATGGGCGTGTTTGTGTTGGCGTGACGGTGGAGGTTTGGTCATCTCCAGTTTATCGCTGACCTCTGATGAGGCGGCCTTCAGTGGATGTCGGGTTTTCGGCGGTTTGGCAGTTGTGGGTCAGAATGACCGTGGCGGTTTACCGCGGCCGCGGCGGTAGTATGGCAGTCTTCTGACCGGCGGTAAGAGCCTTTTACCGCCGAGGTCAGAATGACCCCCATAGTCTTTACGATTAGTACTGTGTCTGCATGCTTTACACTTGGCACATCTAAAAAAAACCTTGTTGTTTGTCCAAGAAGGTCCCCCTCCTCTTAAGTGAATAACTGTGTACCAGGATATCCCGCAGAGAACTGCTTCTCTTATAAGTTGTCAAAGGAATAGGACTGACCAACTGTCCAATCACCTTATCTGTTTTAATCAAATGCCAATACTTGGTCAAAATCTTTTTAACATCCAAAAAATACACATTAAAAGTGGTCACAAATCTCAAGGTGTTTGTGTCAGTCCCCTTGTTTTTTGGGACCAATAAAGTGGCTCTCTGAACTTCCTCTACCTTACGACATGCAACCTTGATGACTTTATTCGGATATCCCCTGGATCTAAACCGTTTAATCATTCTTTCTTGTTCTCTTTCAAAACTATAAGGTGTGCTGCAGTTTCTCTTCGGTCTAAGTAGTTCCCCATAGGGTATACTCCATTTCACACTAGGTGGATGGTGACTCTGGTTGTGTAAAATACTATTACCAGCCGTAGTTTTTCTGAACACTCTATTCTGTAAAGTACCTGCTTCAACCCTGACCTCTATGTCTAAAAATTCCATTTCCTGTTTATGTGTTTTGTGTGTGAATTTTAGATTCAGACTATTTTTTGGTAACCAATTCAGAAAATCATATAACAAAGGCTCAGCACCATCCCAGATCATGAAAATATCATCAATATACCTGGTCCAGAAAATAATATGATGAAACCATTTTACATTCTCTTCCACCATCACAAACTGTGTTTCCCATCACCCCATAAAAAGACAGGCATAACTTGGGACAAAGCAACTCCCCATCGCAGTCCCGGTTGTTTGCCTGTACCATTGATCTTCATACATGAAAAAATTATTTTCTAAGCAAAATCTTAACATCTTCAAAAGCAACTCAGAGTGATCTAAAAGTCTGATAGGTTTGTCGCTGAAAAAAATGCCTACAAGCCTGAATTCCCATTTCATGTGGGATACAAGTATACAATGATATAAAATCCATAGTTACCATAATGTAGTGAGTTTGCCACGGAATATCTTGTATTTTCGTTAAAAAATCTGTGGTATCCCTACAATATAAAGTCAAACTAAATACATATGGGCATAAAAAATGATCTAAATAAATAGAGGCATTTTCCAAGAGACTCCCTCTTGCTGATACTATGGGCCGTCCTGGGGCGTTGTGAATATCCTTGTGTATCTTAGGTAACATAGAAAAACAAGGTGCCAATGGCTTCTTCACCATAAAAACTTAAACTCATCATCCAAAATCAAACCTCTGTCTAAGCTTTCAGAGAGTAAATCATGAAACCTAGTTACTGATTCTCGATAAGCCTTCACCGTCGATTCCTCATAACAGTTTGAATACAACAATTGTCTCCTCGCTTCCTTCTGGTATGTCTGTAAGTTCCACAACACCACATTGCCCCCCTTGTCAGCTGGCTTAATTAGAAATGAGGTTGCTTTATTCAATGACATTAAGGCTGATCGTTGCCCTGGAGTAAGGTTTTTTGCAAAAACTCAGGAAACTAGAACCCGAATATATAATTTGCCTTAATAGTCGTCAACCTTGGGGTCTTACTAAGGATGAGGAACTTTTTGTTCACATTGGCTGATATCCATCATGAATTTGCATGAAACATATTAACATTTGATGTAGGAAATTATTAGGGATGAGTGTCATGTAAAAAAAATATATTTTCTTTTTGTTTGGGCCGGTAGATTGGAATTATAGAAGTATGATATACAATTTTATGTTTAGTAGGGTAATGGATGAATAATTGCTTGATGATATTAATGCTGATAAGGATTATTAAGTGGCCCATGTGTTGGTATACAATGACAATTTAATTCTGTAGACATATCGGTGATTAACCATGTGGGGAAGTAACATTGTTAGTTATGTGTGTTCACAAATGCAAATAGGTTTCATGACATTTTCATAGTATTTATTTTATGTTAATGCACTAGGTTATAAAGGTTAAGGGGAGGGGAGATTGTCATAATGACTTTGGCTGTTGACAAAGACCGTTATGGTCGAAATGCGCCCAGGCTTGACAAGCCTTTTAGAATCGCTTTGTAAATAAATCTCATCATTATTCATCAATTGTTGGGAGTGCCGTTTTCTACAATTTATCTTGAGACATACATATATTACCTAGTGGTACTTTTATATATATATGTACACTGCTAAGCTGTTGCTGCTGAACTCTTCTTGGAATGGGTGCCTCCGTCATGTAAGTTGTGTCCCAGGATGATTGTTTTTAGTCCAGGGAGGGCCTGGCAGTTCGGGCTAGACTGTTCCCATGGGGTAAAGGGTCAAGACTGATTTGATTATGGCTGTGTCCAAACTGAAACTGTATGTCGAGCACAAAAACTGACGGATTAAACCCAGATCTGTGACTGGGAGTGAATGTTTGATTTATTCCCTATTCCATCCATCATCTGTTGTTTTTGCTTCCGTTGTGTAATTGTCCACACATACTGAATTTCAAAGCAAACGTCACAAGAACCAGAGCACCCAGAGGGTTTAAAATGTTTAAAATAGCCAATATATTGTAGAACAACAGATAAGTTTTGGCAAAAGTGCCTTCTTCGATGTCGGTTGCACAACCAATATCCATTAACAAATCTTTAATTAAGACTTGAAACCTTCTAATCGAATGATGGATCCTGGAAAACAAAAAAGGACTGTGCATGTTGTTTACTTTTCATGCCACCCATAATAATATGTTTTTTTACACATTATTTGATCTCCAAATTCAACAACTTGCTACAACACTAAAAATCACTATTAAAAAATAATAAATTGTAAATCACTTAAAATGTAAAGCTATATTTTGAAACATTTATTAACCTTGATATAAATAATAGTCCCATATAAAATTATACAAAACAATATTTAACCACTTTATTAGTAAAATCAAATTAAAAAACATTATTATTTAAAACTATATTATTTACCTCAAAAAACAATATTCTCGTCAACAATATTTGTGCATCATGATATTTGTGTTTCCTGATATTTAATTTCAGTATTTCTGTCTCCCCAAACTTTTATCTTGATATGTTGTCCAAACACGCATAGCCTGTCCGGATACCAAAAGAAAACAAGGGCCAGATCACTTTTTCACCGTGTTGTTAAACGTCTTTGTTGGCTTGCCCCCTCATTTTGAGGAACAACTACTTGAGAAGATAGAAAAGAAGGATATATTTATATGCAGAGGATTAACATTTTAGAGCTTTTGAGAGAAGCAGTAATTGAGAGATCGTGCGCCTCTCCATATTTCATTCTAAATTGCTGCAGACCAAGAGAAGGAGCTCATTTCACATTCAGCCTGCTCCCACGGTATCCTTTAGCATGCCAAAATCGAGGCTACCCACCACATCATGACCACTTCATCCTACCAGGGAGTCACTGAGGACAATGGGGGATAACACATAGGCAAAACAATTATAGTACCTGCTACTGGTAGCCAAAAGAATGTACAGCTGAGTGCACCAGCGTTTCACCATGCATCACTGGCAGAAAAGCCACAGGGGCAAGGGAAATGTGTTCATTTGTCCAGTTCCGTTGAGTATGAGGTGCCATTTATTACACCTGCATCACACTTCAGCTAATCCACCACAGGTAACACCATTTCCCCAACAGACAGGGCTGGCACTCAATCAATGTGCAAGTTGCCTCTAGTGCCAGGGATATCTTCACTGAAGTGTATGCTAGGTATCCAGGGTGCAAAGATTGCAGTTGCACATTCAGACAGTCCTCTCTTGTAAGTCAGTTGGTTTCTGTGAACTGTGGAAATATCTGACTAAGAGGTATGTTTAACCAACTAACACTGGGATTGCATGTGTAGTCCAGATTCACAAAGGTTGTAAATCAATAATTCGCACAGTCACAATAAACACCAATGAGCTAAACACTGAGGCACAGCTTTATGAAGCCTTTGCATTGTGCTTGCATCACGGAAGTCAATGCAAGGACAATGCAGAGGATTCAGTAATATTTTCCAAACTACACAAGGTTTGACAACACAGCTGCACAAGGTTTGACAACACAGTTGGTAGCAATGTTTTACATTATATTTCAACAAGGGAGGCATTCCATGAGAGGAGCATGGACTTCCTCATTCATCCACTCATGGATTTTGACACATTTACAGACATTGGTTTTGAGACATTTACAAGGGTCTATAATCTTTGGATTGCGCCAAAATGGTGTGACTTCCAGACCCAGCCACAATGAGGAGAAATATTTTTATTCGTTCTTGTTACTAAATGTTTCTTTGTGTGATGCATTCTGCAACAGGCATAGAAAAAGGAAACATGCCTTTAATGGTTGTTTTTGGGTTGAATGGTGTTCCTTAATGCACACAAAACAATCCTGATCATAATGAAAGCACCCTTGCAGCATGGCACATTGTGCCTGCATTGGCCTGAGGCTGCACACTGGAGGAAGAAGTGAGACTATCTTAGTAGATATGGTGCATTTCTGCTCTTTCTGTTTCACGCCATGCAGCACAGCAACTTTGCATGCTGCTGTGTGTCGCGTGAAACCTTAATAAATCTGCCTCTAAATGGATGCATGTATAGAATATCTGCTACAGTGTCCAGATAGAAATGTTTGAAATATATACCCCATGTCTTGTTGTACATGATGTGGGGTATGCCCTTTCTCCCTTATCTCCTAACTCCCTTCTAAAGCCCAACAACACGGCACCACAACAAGCAAGTCATTATTAAATGTATTTTTGACATCCTTAAGTCACATGTCAAGTGTCTTGATCTTAAGGGGGTTGCTCCAGTACTTCTCGAAGTAGTGTGCAGAATCAGGTTGTTGCATGTTGCACAATGTTGCCATGAAACAGAACTTACCTTTCGACCATCACCCTGAATATTGGCACCAACTAAGTACCTGGGGTGGCATACAAACCAAAGGTTAGGGTTGGCAAATGTGTGACTCACTATTGGCCTCAGTTTTCACATGACCTTGTAGTTTGGGTACTGCATCACAGTTGCTGGAGAAACATCAAGTAAAAGATACATTGTGAACTGCAACACCATCCATGTATACCATCCTGACACACCACATTTGTAATGCTTTATGTAATATGCATTCATAGGTATATGACTCATGACTCATTAGCAAACACATTTATTTTACACTACATACATCTTTTACTTACATTTTTAATTTACCACTTACCTCAGTATCTCAATATCCCCAAATGTAGTGTACCAACAATTAGACATATAAAAGTACATTAACAGATGTTAATATACACATTGTTTGCTGTGATTCTTAAATAAATGTTGAGATACCACTATGCTATGCTTTGCTTTGTAGGCAGAGAACATCATAGTGGAGATTACTGTCAACTGGGAGACACAAGAAATAACATTCAGAAACATGAAGTAGGAGTCAAATGAGGAACAGCACACACTTCATCTCCATCCTGCATCTCCCTTTGTTCGGAAACCCTTCATATGGATGAGGAGAGAGAAGGATGTTTGGACACAATATCAAATAGAAAATATTGTTATGCAAACATATCGTCATATCAAGTATATCCAGATGTCAAATATATTGTGGACAGGAATATCAAGGGTAAACATATCATTTGAAGTGTTGTTTTTAATAATGTTCTGAAAAAGCCCCCGTGGCTACTTCCACCTGTTCTTCACCAGCCTTTCATGGTGGTGGTACTGGCATGAAAAAACTGGCTGAGATCAAGGATGCAATCAGCAGGGCGGTACGGACTTCAATCATGCCCTAGCTGATTGCAACCTGTACCTCCATCAGCCCATCAGGATCAGTGTGGGGACGGGGTAGGGGGTAGGTTGGCGGGTCTGCTCACCAATCGTGTAACGTGGCAGATGGATCACCACAGCTGCAGTGGTCCGACCGCCACAACTGTGGCAGTCCGACCACCACTGCAAGGCCAGTGGTCTTCAGACCGCCAGACTCATAATAAGGCCCTTAGTCTGTAGCACCTTGCATAAAATGTTTTAGATTGCAGTGGAAGTAGTACATTTCACCCTTTTAGTGTCCAATACCTTCCCCAAATGGGCATAGATTGGAGTGGGAATAGTAAATAGCGTTCATTTAGTGTTTAACACATTCTTTAAAATAGTTTACTTTGGAGTGAGAATAGTGAATGTCACCCTTTTATTGTCCAACACCTTCCCCAAATTGGTTTAGATTTGAGTAGAAATAGTAAATATGACCTCTTTAGTGTTTAAGGCCTTCTCAAAATTGATATAGGTTGCAGTGTGATTAGTAAATATCTTCCCTTAAGTGCCCAACACCTTCCTTAAACTGTTTTCAATTGGAGTGGAATAGTAAATGTCATCTCTTTAGTGTCCAACACCTTCCTCAACTTGGTATAGATTGGAGTGGGTATACTAAATGTCCTCCCTTTAGTGCTGAACAGTTTCTTCAAAATAGTTGACTTTGGAGTATGAATAGAAATGTTCATCCCTTTAGTGTCCAGAGCCTTCTCCAAATTGATGTTGATTAGAGTAAGAAGAGTGAATATCACCTCTTTACTATCCAACACCTTCCACAAATTGGTTCAGATTGGAGTGTGAATAGTCAATCTCAAACGTTTAGTGTCCAATACCTTCTCCAAATTGGTTTAGATTGGAGTGAGAATAGTGAATATAATCCCTTTATTGTCCAACACTCTCTCTAAATTGTTACAGATTGGAGTGGAAGTAGTAAATGTCACTGTTTTAGTGTCAAACACCTTCCCCAAATTGGTATTGGTTTGAGTGGGAATAGTAAATGCCACTCTTTTAGTGTCCATCTCCTTCCCCAAATTCCTATAGGTTGGAATGAGAATAGTAAATGTCACTCTTTTAGTGTCCAGCACCGTCCCCAAATGTTATTGATTGATTGAAAATCTCATAATTTCTTATTTTATGTTTAATTTTTCTTTTTTGTTCTTATGATCTTTATTATACATTTGCCCTTGAATTGTGACGATGAATGAATGTAAATATGTAAATATTTGTTAATTATTTTAAAATATTTATTTTTTATGTTTGTAAATTTGATGTATAATAGTTTGGCACATAGGAACTTTTTTCTAAAATGTTTAGTTAACCATTGTCATATGGCCACATTTATTAAATTAAAATGAGCGACTTACTAATGTTAAATGTAGAAATCACAAATAATATAGGTAAATATTTATCATATCAGACAGACATCAAAGGCAGTTCAAAACACAAGTCGTGGCTATTTTGACATAGCCTACAAATAATATGGTCATGGTCAAGTCATGTATATATAATATACACTTATTATTATCCACCCCCACATATTCAGACAATATCAGTTCAGGTTGCACAAGGCCGTCATCAACTCTTGACTTTCAAATCATGCTTACTTCCTATTTGCCATCATAACGAAATGTTTGAGGATCATTGCTTTAGTATGTCCAAGGCATACTATGTGTAAAGGTGACATTTATATGTGCATTTCATAAACAATAAATTATATTTTAGAGGAAATAATTTGAACTTATTCGGTCATGGGTTGATTTCTAGCTCTCATATATTTACTGAAAATGTTGTGGTTGATAGCAGGACCTCTGAGTGAGAACCTGATTTAGATTTACTGCGATGGTGCATTAATTTGTTGATTCCTGTGTAAATCTAGTGAAATCAAAACTTCTCTTCAAGACTTGTGGAAGTTTCAGATCTCATGAGATTGAGTAAGATGTTTTAACAATCACTCATTCAAACATGAGTGCTTGCTTACAAGAACTTACTCTGGTATTGGACCTTTATTGGATTACTCCTTTTTTGACTTTGCCTCAGTAGATTCTCTGTAGACGGTATTATTCTTGAGGTGAGTTTCTAGTCCTCATTTTTGGGTAACTTACTTATGGTAGAGACTCTTGGATTAAGGTACTGTTTGTCTACAAATCGAATTATCAAAGCTGAGTGGGATGTAGTTAAGCTAATGTCTGGCTTGTTCTGATTCACACACTTTTATCAGTGCTTTGCTTGTGTAAATTAGTAAACTTGCTTTAATTTATTTTCAGATATTGTTAACTTGCTTTTACACAGAGTATTTGCAAAGTAATACTTAATTTTTCTTTATATTTTTAGACTTGTTTTTGCATTGTTTTAATTTATTCTCCTAGCAGGTTTCTGTCTAGTCTTAGTGTTGAGATTCTAAGGCCCAAATTTATGAATACTTTGCACCACTGCAAAGCAATGCAATTTGAGGCAATGTCTCACAAGGGTATTAACTATCCAGTGCAAAAGATATTTTGTGTTAGAAAGATGTCTATTTCTCAGTGCAAAAAGGGACACTCCTGTGGAATTAGTGGGGTGGGCCAGGCAAACATCAATAGCTTTTCATGCACTACTATTGACTACTATACTAAAATAGGCAGATTGAAATTTTCATAAGGAAAACTAACACCTCATCGAAGCAGATATGGAGAAATGTATACAATTCTCAACAATACACACATTGCAAATGTACTGCAGTAAACAGCAGTAAACAGCACACATCCAATATGTGCAGTCCTTCTGAGTTTGTCTAGGTATAGGAGTTTGTATAGGAAGAGTATACTCCCAGTATTTTCACCTCTGCACTATGGAGTGAGGCCAATCTTACTAGATGTGATTTTGTTTTGTTTTTACTCCCTTTCACAACACAGTGCATCAAGTGTGGCTGATGCATTGAACTGCATGAATAATTTGTTAATCTGGCCCAAAGTGAGTGTTTATTTTGTCATTCATCATGTGATACACATGCATTTCTTTAAGTTAATGCATACAGGTTTAATTACTAGACAAACCTCATCTCTGCAAAGTTTATTTTCTATGTTTCTAAATGAAGGTTAAAAACTCTTAAGACTTTGGAGCAGGAACTATGTTAAAATCAAAACCAGAGGAATAATTACAAATACAAGAATATGTGCATTACATTAAGAGGTATTTCATGACCAATAAACTACTTGTTGTGCAATTTAAATATATTCTGGTTCACTATAGACCACATAGGTTTTGAACAGCTGATCCCCAGAGCATACCTGTTGAATGAATGAGGATTTCACAGAGCCATCAGTGATAATTTGGCAAAGCTCAAGCTATGTTTTTTTGCTCTCAGCTGCTAAACCTGCTTCCCACATCTTCATATTGACAATTACACATTTGGAAACCAGTGTGTGTGTGGAAGTGGAAGCATCATACATTGCTTAGAATCTACTTTCCTTCCACTGGACAGAGCGGAGAAACTTAATAATGTAAATCCTTGTAACTTGACATCAGCTACATTTTTGCTATGCATAATCACCCACTGTTAAATGTGGCATGCAGGAATTATAACCTTTAATGTAAAAGGGGATTGTCTTCTGTGACAATGCACTATTTGTCACATTTAATATTGTAACAGTAAAAAATGGGTTAGGATGTACATGAAGTAGTGGACAAGTGCACTCACTTTTCTTTTCAGTGGGCAGTCAAGGCTAAAGTGGGAAACAGGGGGAACAAGAGTGAAGGAGATTAAGGATGTTGCAGCATGAGATGTTGCAACATGGGCAAAGGATGGCAACACCTCCACTGAGGAGAAGGGAACATCCACCAGTGTTTACCCAGTGTTCATGACCCATCAAATAGACCCTCAGCAGAGGAGACCACTGAGAGGCAATACTTGGAGACCACATTCCAGGAGGAGTTTAGATTGAGCCTCCTACTTGCCCACAACAAGAAAGATCCATGGAGTCCCATGGGCAGGTCTCTCCATCACCCGAGTGGCACCGCTACTGCGCAAGAGTCCCTCTCATCAGTGGGACCTGAGTTGCAGGTGCCTGCCTTCAAGCTTAAGATCTGGGTTGATTCACCCCAACACCCATGAGCACTCATGTACTATTCCTCAAGTCACCATGGCTGCTCAGGAGGCTACCATGAAGCAGCTGGTTCTTACTGTACACCTTCCTCTATGTGGGCGTCAAAGAGGTGGTGGCAGTGGTGAAGGCTGACCATCACAAGCAGCTCTGCTGCCTCCTGTCCTCCTGGACTGGAGCCATTTTATCTCATACAGAGACCCACTCCTTCTAGCTCACTGTTGTGTGTCCTAGTATGCCTTCCCTTCAGTCTCTAAGTCTACCCCACTGTGTCCTGAATCTCAGGAGGGGTTTGGTCTTGGTATTTTACCCTCGGGATGGCTGGCAGCTATTACCCTTTCTCCAGGGTAACTAGGGCCTGATTGCAACTTTGGAGGAGGTGTGAATCCGTCCCAAAAGTGACGGATATACCAACAGCCATATTACGAGTTCCATAGGATAACATGGACTCGTGCTACGGCTGGTGGTAAATCCGTCACTTTACAGTCAGTTTTGGGACAGATTAACACCTCCTCCAAAGTTGTAATCAGGCCCCTAGTCAGATATATAATTTGGATTTAGGAATCGACTTTAAATTGTACTTTGATTTTTTCCTTTGGATTAGAACTTTAGGAGTTTTTTATTTTGATTCACATTTGTGAACAATAGCAATATTTATTGTGTTATTCCACTTAACCAATATGTATATACTCATTGCCTGGTGTTCCTGATGTATTTTGTCTATTGCCCAGCCAAGCTAAGTATTTTTGTCCTACTGGGCAAAATTTAATTCTGCTATTTTAGCTCTCTCACTTCTCTAGAAGAAAGGTGACGTCTGAGGCATTTTTGGAATCTAGTATACATGTGTATTATTGACTAAGGCATTTGCCTTCTACCATATAAAGGGAGCACAAGCCCTTCTGCAGGGAGTATTTGGGTGGCAGGGGTTTGTGAAATACAAGGCAAACCACTTAATACTTTATGGCTATTCACTAATATTTGTTATGGCTTTTCCACTCTTCTCTGCACTTCTAACCCCTATCTATCTATCTATCTATCTATCTATCTATCTATCTATCTATCTATCTAGCCGTCTATCTTATGCCATTTGTGAATTTTGGAGGTTATTTTTCATCTTATTATCTGTATTTCGATTGTATATCCCTATACAGTATTGTAGATGCTTTGCCATCCCATTATGGGAACTATGGGAATAACAGGTGTGAGAATGGGATACATATATTAAAATGGTTAGCACACTTGTTTTGTACATTTTATTGTGCTAACACAAAACTAGCCCAGAAAAACACCCCATAGAGTCAATCCTACCTATCTGCAATACACATACCAACAGCCTGGAGGTTATTTTTCATCTTATTATTTGTATTTCGATTGTATATCCCTATACAATATTGTAGATGCATTGCCATCCCACTATGGGAACTATGGGAATAACAGGTGTGAGAATGGGATACATATATTAAAATGGTTAGCACACTTGATTTGTACATTTTGTTGTGCTAACACAAAGCTAGCCCAGAACAACACCCCAGGTAGTCAATCCTACATATCTGCAATACACATACCAACTGCCTTTATGTATCATGTACATTTTCCACTTGTGTCTACTTCCGAGCATCCGAAATTGTATCCTTCACACACTGTTATACCTTCTGATTTTGATTGCTAGTACCTGGGACTCGCTTTCATTCCTTACTGTCAGTCACCAACCTCATTCACACCACTATGCTGAATCACAAGCGAAATTCCATCCTTTGGACTCTGGCTAAGCACTGCAACACAGCCATGACAGGGCTCAATCTAAGCAGATAATGTGCTCCTGGACTACTTACCCAACTGTTCATCTGGCAAAACACTGTGAGGAGAGAAAAAGAGCATGATCCAAGCAGCCAAAGTACATACACCTCCAAGCACTAGTAGAAAGACACAAAAGGTAGTCTTATCCAAGACAGTTTCTACCTCAACAGAAGCCACAAAGTTTAGAGCAATAACATAAGGCCTCATTATGGTTCTGGTAGTCCGACGCTGGACCGCTAATATGACAATGGGGAGGCGGCTGTCAATCCGGCAGCCTCCCCACTGCCATATTATGGGTTTCCATGACCATGTCAGACAGTGCGAATTCCAATTGTGCTGACAGGGTCGTGGGAAGTGCAGCCCCCCATTGTTCTCACCCGTGGCCCTGTTTCTGCTTTTCCACCAGCCTTTTCATGGCAGTGATACCACCATGAAAAGGCTGGCGGAAACGCAAGTCGTGATTAGCATGGCAGAGCCAACATCTGCACTGCTGTGCTTGACCACGACTTGCACCACCGCCAACCCCTCCGGATCCATGATTCTATCAGTGGTGACGGTCTGCTGGTGGTCTGACTGAAAAGATTGTAATCTGGCGGTCAGACCACCAAACTTTGCAGTGGTCAGGCCGCCACCATGAATACGTCTGTCTTAGGACCACCGTATTCATAACTAGCCCCATAGTTCTTTGGTGTTTCCAACAGCCTCAGTTCTCTGGAAAAAAGTGGGAAAATGCTGCCAGGATGTAAAGAAAACAGAAGAGGGGGGAAGTCCAGCAATTATACTTCCACTTGGCTGATGCAATTTGAGAATTAGAGTGCTAATTGGGCAGTGCTGTCTAGGCAATAGAGACGAGGGCAAGCTCTCATTTACTGACTTCATAGTTTGTATTGGTACTGAGAGGAGCCTTCAGGTGGAGGCATCCTCTTGGGTGTCCAAGCAGCTCACTCACCCACTGAACGTCTTTGTGATACTTCCAGAAAAAGTCTAATTGAATCCATGATATACCCTCCACTAGTCTCACTTGTATGGACTTCAGACCTCCAGATGTGCTTCAGTGCCATCACGAGAGTTGTGCTGCCACTCCATACCGTGGTCAGTGTCACAGAAGATTTTGGTAGCAACTGAATCTCAATCATATCTAGCACAGCATGCAGGTATCCTGTCTATCCCTTGAAGCACTCCAACAATTGTAACAACCTTTTCAATAAAAACTCAGCAGTGGGAGGAGGAAAGATGCTTCTGTGCCAATGTTGCTCTACAGTTTTCAAGTAAGCAACCAGGGGGCATCCCAGACCAGCTCGCAAAAATAAAATAGAGCAGGTTAATATTGATGCACTAGAGGCATGCTCCTGTGTGAATGCCAAGAATGTCAAGAATTTTGAGAGGCATTTCTGCAACAATTAGCAACATTTATTTAAGGTACAGCTGCCACCCACATGCATCAGTTGCAGTCCATTTAAGCATCCTCAGGACTCACTTCTGACAGATGGGTGTAAGCCATATATCTGGACTGAAAAATCACAGAAACCTCCTGGGTAGGCCTTAACCCATACAGTCTGGATGGGGCTTAGGGAGGGTAACTTGGTCTCTGAACCCTGGGGGCTTAGCAACTCATATTCAGCCCTGGCTGGGGTTCGGAGATTAGCTCCACTTGCTCTGTGATACAGAGAATAGTCTGTCCTCTAAAGTCAGAGCTAAAGTGGAATTTGATGGTGAACAGCTATTGATTGCATAATGGCAGAGGGGTGTGGATACATCCAGATGAATTGATAAGTCTGCCTGTTCTAGTTCCAGGAGCAGTACCTCTGCATACAATGCAGATAAATAAACCAAATCAGATGAATACCAGCCAACAATAGCAGCAAAATATATAGTACTGATGTTAGACTGTTAGGGGACTAAAGCGTGTTCTTTCAGATCCATGAAATCTAAACTTCAGATAGACATTGGATTGCTACAGATGAGCATCACATCCACCGCACAACAGTTTGCTAAATAAATCAGCACATTGTGGAGAGCATAGAATTAGAAGCAAAATATACCACAGATATTATGTGTTTCAATAAAAGGCACTCTAAACATATGTACTGTAAGAACTACCAGTGGAGAAATAACCTGCATGCACTTGGTATTCCTAAGGGAGTGAAGGGGAAGACTGCAGCACATTCATCATCCAGGCCTTCATGGTGAAAATAATGTCCTGGAAGCAGCACAGCACAGACGGATAGATAGAGTGTGCACATTGTTTTAAACTCGCTAACCACACAACAATAACTATAACTCACCACTGTACCATGGACTGTGTTCTCACAAATTATGTGATTTGAGATGTTATAAGTGTTGGTATAAACACTATAGGCCTCATTACTGGTCTGGCGGTCGGACAAGCCAACCGCCAGACTCGCGATGAGAAGACTGCCACAGAGCTGGCTGTCTCCCCACCAGACCTATTACAAGGTTTCCACTGGGATAACCAGTGGAAACCAAGGTTTCTACCAGCCAGCCCAGTGGAAACTGTGTGGCAGCACTGGTCTCGGCTCCACATGAAGCTGAGACCAATGCAATCGCACAGGCGTGCCCCCGGCACCATTGAAATGTGCACTGCCTACAAAGTAGAGAGTGATAGTGCTGGGAAGGGGGGGTTCCTTCACTGTCATTGCCAAAGGCATGGGCAGTGCAGGGGCCCACTTGGGCCCTCAATGCTCGCTTTCAGTGCTATTAGCCAGGCAGCACTGAGTTCAGAGCTGCCCTGGCTGAGTACAACTCTGTCTGTTGTCACCCCATCGGGAACCATGTTCCTGGCAGGGACAGCAGTCCCCTGGTGGGTCCTCCCTCCAGGGTTGTAATATGGCAGCTGGACCACCATGGTTGCGGCGCTCCGACCCTCCCAGCGAGGCTGGCGGTCCTCGGACTGCCAGCCTCGTAATGAGGATCTAAGATTTCATATGGTACTAGTGATGTAATAGGAAAGGGTATGAGCAGTGCATTGAGAAGGAACAAGTTTTACTTAATGTGACTGGTCAGTGAGCTGAAAACAGTGTGTATAAAGGTGGGCTAGTTATAATAAAGTGAATGTGTGCATAAATTATGCATTTAAGGTATAACTATAACTTTTTTATTTTCTTCTGTTTATGCAGTATAAATGTGATTTCTATTGAAAGAAGAAATCAGGTTTTCCTATACATAATTAAGTTTTAACTTTTGTTTTTTCTTTGACTTGCATTTTTTTCTTTTTAATTAAAATGTGTTTCACATAGGTGAGTCGTGTCATTAAGTGGAGTGTTGTTATGTGGAGTGCCATACAGTACTCCAAAGGAGAGTTTTGTACAGACTATTGTCATAGCGTGTGATGCTGTAGAAAGAATTACAGTGAAAAAGAGTAGAGTGGAGTGGCTTATCATATAGGGGAGTAGGAAATTCCATGCTCTTCAAAGATGCTTTCTAGAAGCTCTCTCATCTTTCAGAGGAAGGGGTGCCAAATGTAAAAACAGCACCCTTATACCTACTCATCAGTTCACTCCTGGACCTGCGGAAGGACTCTCAGAGGACTGCCTTCTGTTGTGACCTAATGTGCACTCTGCAAGACTGGTTTGCCATACATGGAAGGAGTGGTTTGTTTCCTGGAGGCTGCCTTGAATCCTCAGAAGCCAGCTATGCTGTTGAGCACTGCAAATTCATAAGGATCCAGCAGAGCCCGTCCTGCACCACCCAAGTGGTGTCAGGCCACTCCTACACGATTGGTTGTGGTGCTAAAGGTGCCCAGATGTCTAAATCCCAAAATTGAGGGATTAGACAATTTTTCGCCAAAACTTGCTCTGAAAAGCAGGATGAGACTGGGTCTGGCCTGCTTACCTATTCGCTTAAGGTGTATCGCTGGTCAGATTGACTTTGCAGCTTCTCCCACTACGTTCTTCTACATTACAGCAAATCCTGTTCAGCAGTCCTTAGCCAAAGGTGTAAACAGTCTTGTGGAATTGTCTTCAGCTACAGCCCTCTGCCTCATCCCACTGAAGATTTTCAACTTCAAAAAAGAGACTTAAAGCCTGATTTAGATATTGACAAATGAGGTACTCCATCACAAAGGTGATGGGTATCCCATCTGACAAAATCTAAATCCCATGGGATATAATAGGATTTAGATTTTGTTAGATGGGACAACTGTCCCTGTTGTGATGGAGTAACTTAGCCAATACCTAAACCTGGCCCTAAGTCCGAAAGTAAAGATCATCACTGCATCTTCGACCCAAGCCTCCTTGATGATAACGCTCTGTGATGATTTAATCTATTTCACATTCCACATTCTCTGTGGTGGAGCTGTACTCAGTGGAATGTGGAGTTCTGGGAAAGACTTAGGGGGTTTTAGTGGTGTCAGTTGATAGGTGATTGGTCAACAACTGTGGTCAGTGAAGTCTTCTCTTCAACTTACTTTTCCTGTACTTCTGGCATCATTTGAAACTACCACAAAATTAACAACGAGCTGGCCACAGTCAAGAACCCACTGATACTCACAACATATCTGAATGTCCTGACTTGCCTGCCTCCTATGAGGAAGCAAGGGTCTTGTGACGGGTTATCAGGCCATTTACATTTTAATGACTTTGCGCATTGTGAATATTTTGGTTTCGGAAACGATAATGTAAACATTTATTTCACTTTTTGCGCTTATTTTTATCGCGCATTTTTGAATGAACAACCGACAGCTCATCTGTAGATTCTCCATGCGTGCATCACTCCTTGCGGGGTTGACTAGCCATGAGCTGTGGTTGTCTAACCAGCCATGCTCACAAGTGATTCTCCACAGATGCAACTCTCCTCACGCGTCGACCAGCCATGCCTTGTAATTGTCGGAACAGCTGCGGTCAACTCCATAGGAAGTTCATGGAGCTCTTCCGTGATGCAACACACTATCAATATTTACTTCTAATTTCCATAAAAAGCGATGCACAGCATGTACAGGGGCAATACTTTGGGTGAATTTTTTTCAGTATCAGCGATCCGCATGCTTTCTCAAGATGTACTTCTAATTTCCATAGAAAGCAATGAACAGCATGGATGGTGACCATACTTTGGGCAAAATCCTTTCAGTAACAGCGATCCGCAAGCTTTCTTCAGTGGAATTTGCAGATTATCGGCATTTGTGAGAGCATCATCACAATGGCCGTATTTTGGGCACGATCCACTACAAAGACAGCAATTATTGAAATTTTCCAGAAAGCATGTAATGCTGTTGGTGCAGTCAAGATCAAAAGGAATCCCAGTGACAACATCAAAGAACAAACTAGAAAAATAACACAAAACAGAACTAAAGACACATTTTTTAATAAAAAGAACATTTGTTCCAGGTGTGGCAATCCCAGACATGCAAATGATACTCGTTCATGTCCAGCTAAAAATATGAAATATAGAATATCTGGCAAAATTGGACATTCTGCCAAGGTGTGTCAGAGTGGGAAATATACTGATATAATACATGTGATTGATGATCAAGGGTTCAACAAAAGTTGAAGTCATGAACTAAATGTCAAGAAAGATGTAATACTAGTAGTCCAAGGAGGTCAATCTGATTGTATTGATCGATATGAAGATATTGAGGGTGATGGGAAGTTTTAATAGATTCAGGCACACACATATTTACAGAAGAATTATTTCAGGAAACATGGGGAGAGAGGAAGATATTATCCTCTGACAGAAATCCTGTGTCATATGAGGGAAAAAATGTATCTCATGAGATACTATGAAGACCACATGAAATAAAAGGACAACGTTATTCTTGGCAAAGTCTATGGGCCAGATGTATCAAGCTCCCTGTTTGCATTTCTTAAATTGTGAATTTTAAGAAATCGCTATTTAAGAAATGCAAAATGGGATGTATCAAAATTGTGAGTCGGTAATAGCGATTTCTTAAAATTCGCAAATACAATATGCGAGTTGCAAATACCGAATCACAAAACAAATGTGAATGAGTATTTGAAAATCACAAATTGGGAAAATGGCAAACCGGATCAGGCTGATGACATCACAACCAGGAAGTGAGTCAGCCCATGCTGTTTCCAGGAGCAACACCCACAGGAGCAGGCAGAGAGACACAGTCCAGCACCGGGGAGGCAGCCTTGTGATCCAGCCAGGACCAAACAGCAACATGGACACTGATGGTAATGTGAAGGAGAAAAGAGACAGGAAGCGCAAGCTCAAGGTCAATCAGTATGAATTGGAGGTGGTCTCTGAGGAGGTGGTCAGGAACCACGACAAACTTTTTGGGAAGAACTCACTCCAGTTACCTGAAAGTGAGAAGAGCAAATTGTAGTCAGACATCCAGACCAAAATATGCACAGTGGGTGTTGTGCAGCTCTCTGTTGTGGAGATACGCAAGCGATGGTACGACTTGCGTTCCTGTGCCAAAGAGAGGGTAGCCAGCAGGCTGAAGGAGGCAAGGAGTACCGGAGGCGGACCACCCACCCAGACACCGTCCACACCAATTGAAGACATGGTGGAGTCCACACTGCTTCCTGAAGCTGTCAGTGTTGTCACTGACACCTCAGAGACACCTAGCACCAGCAAAGTTAAGGGCAGTAATGATGTGTATCCCAATATGTGCATGTATAAATGCTCGATAGAAAATAGCTATTAGCTTGATGCAGTGTGATAAGTAGTCCATTCCACATCTTACATACAATGCAACAATGCCTTACAGGAGTGGTAGTCCACACCCGTAAAGTGCAAATACCACATAACTAGCAAGATAGTGTTCAGACACATAGAGAAACACCACATACGACTCATAGTGATATGATGTCAGTGTACATTTAATACTATTATGCAACATTTTGTGAAATATTCAAAAATGACATGCTGCACGTTGTCGTTGTAGATGTCCCGGCCCTGACGCAGCAGAAGGTGGAAATGTGGGGGATAGCAATACACAGCCACAGTACGACTCAAACACCAGTGAGTCCTTCATTGATGTACCAACTAGGCGCAGGGTAAGAGTGTTACCTCGCCCAGAGTATAACCTGGACTCAGATGAAATGCCGGATGAAGTACCCACACCACCCCCCGGAGGCTAGATTCACAGGAAGACAGCAGTCCATGTCCCAGGGCCAGTCCACTCCCCTCAGGAGGTGTCACCATGCAGGCAGAAGATGAAGGAGAGGACCCATCACTCTTTGGCGGCCTTGAAGCTTCTATGATGAAAGTGCAGTGCCTGCCATGCAAACACATGAGGTCAATGTACAGGCAGTTGGTGTCTCACAATGGCAACATAGGAGTACTTCACAAGCAGTTGGAGTCTCTGAATGAAAACGTACAAGCTGCATGAGGGACAGCAAACAGCAGCAGAAACACAAAGGAGATGACAAACGCCATTAGGGAACTCAGCATTGTGATTCAGCGGGAGCGTGTCAGCCACTGTAGGCGCCATCACCAATTTATGGGCAGGTTGAATGGGTTCTGCAAATCGGTTAATCCGCTCGCTACCTCAACTGCCTTGATATCACAACGTGCTGTGGGCATACAGGTGGAGATGGCACATTGCAGCCGGGACATTGCACAGGAATTGGTGCAAATCACCAATGTTCTGGATACAATGCAGACAGCATGGAGTGCTACAAACAGCGAACTGGGTGGTGGGGATAGTGAGTAGCTCTCTAGCCTCAGCAGTCTCACAGCCCCTGTGATGGATCCTAGGCGTCTCAGTACCAGACACAGTACTGTCTTGGAACCTGCTACGAGAGGTGCCAGCGAGGCCACTGAGCACTCAAGTGGAGTGCGTGGATGTAGGAAGTGATGATGAAGGGTACAGGGGGCTAGTTTAGCATGTAGCAATACAGTTATACTATGATGCTAATAGTGTGACAATGTTACTGCACCTGTTTGTTTATAGTGCATAGCTATGTCCTATTCACACATGTTACCTGAAGTTAAGGTAATAAAGATGCTACCTACAGCAATACATATATTAGATGTAGTATTGTCATTACTTACATCAGAAATGGTTGCGCGTGATGTCAGCACGTCTTTGTCTGCCCTCTGCTGCACTGCTCCTGTCTACTGAGTTAAGGGGTGGTAAGGGATCACCATCCTCATCTGAGTCCAGCTCGGTGGGTTCCACAGGTATACCCTTGTTTTTGCAAATTTGTGCAACATAGCACATGTAGCCACGATTTTGCAGGTTGTTTCAGGGCTGTATTGTAGTGCACCACCACTCTTGTGGATGCATCTGATGCAGCTCTTCAGCAGTCCAAAGGTCCTCTCCACAACACTGCAGGTTGTCCTGTGAGCATCATTGTACCTCCTTTCGGCTGGCATTGCAGGACTTAGGTAGGGCATCAGTATGAAGGATGGCATGGCATAGGCACTGTCTCCTGGAATGACATGGGAGTAAAATGAGTACTTGTTATATGTTACGTCACATTTACATCAATGCAACATTGTCAACTATTACATTACCCAATAGATATCCTTCACCAAACTCCCCAGCTAATAGTCTTGTGTAAATTCCACTGTGGTGAAAGATGTAGGAGTCATGTGTGCTACCTGGATATCTGGCCACAAGATCGGTTATGATGTACTCTGTGGCCGATAGTGGACAGATAGCCAGATGTGTCCCAGACAGATGTGTCCCTATGACATGGGAATCGGGCAATCTGGTAGAAATCTAATTTTGTTGTAGTAATTCCTGTGGGTTATTGGGGAATCTTATGTGATGTTGAATTTTGCTCAGCAAGGCAGAGAGAAATGCATTGAAAAATTGTGAAAGGGCACTCTGTGAGACCCCTCCTGCTGCTCCTATAACCCCTTGACAGCTCCCTGAGGCTAATAGGTGCAGAGAGCATAATACCTGCACATGCGTGGGTATACTATTGGTTCTGTGTGTGGTGCGCTGCAAAATGGGTTGTAGATCAGCTATCAGGTCAAGTATCATGGCTGAGCTTAACCTGTACTTCTCATATATCTCCTCCTCTGTCTGGTCAAAAAGGGTTATGTGCACTCTAATAATGCGCTCATGTCTCCTCCTCCCTCTCCTCAAACCTGCCAGGATCCTCATCCTCGTCGTCATGACGTAGAATGCAGCCATTGTGGAAAAGGGGTTAAGTCATTCTGGGCTTTTTTATATAGGTTGCACCTGGTTACGACCTGATTTCAATTTGTGGTAAATTGCTTGTGCAAAAGGCCATCCTGCGAATATTCCCTATTTGCGATTTTTTGATGCATAGCATTGCGAGACGGAATTTGTGTGTCGCAATCTGCGTTTCACAAATAGTGACATGAATTTGTGGATCGCTAGCTGCAAATCGCAAATCTAGGTCACAATTTGCGTTATGCAGATTGCGAAACGCAGATTCATGTCACAGTTGCAAGGAATCGCTGTTTTAGTGATTCCTTATATTTGCACTGCAAATGCCTTTCATACTTTGTGAAAGTAATTTTTGCATTCACAAACGGTCGCATTTTGTGATTCACACCATTTGCGAATGCAAAAATGTGTGATACATCTGGCCACACATTGCTAAGAAGGGTTTGAATATGCTTGGGTGGTATCACCAGAGTCTTTTCGGGATGACTTTGAGACCAGGAAAGAAAATTTCACTAGTCACCGATGTGACGTATGATGATCAGGAGGTTTATGATGACAAACAGCCCTGAAATATCTGGACGGAATTTTTTTTAAAAAGTGTTCAGTGGTAATTTAGGTAGGATCATAGGTTTTAAACACAAAATCAAAGTACAAAATGGTGCCATACCAGTAAAACATAAATTGAGAAATGTACCTTTTAGTGTTAGTAAGGAGTTGGAAAGGATTCTCAAACAAATGGTAAAATATTCGGTCATTGAGCCCTTAGAGTCAGCACTTTGGTTATTTCCATTATTTATTGGCCAAAAAAAATGGACAGTTGAGAGCTTGCGTTCATGTTCGTAGTTTGAACAAAGTGATATGGGTAGATTCACACCTATTGCCACGTATTGATGACATCACATCTACATTTGGTAGAATAAATGTTTTCAGAAAAATTTATTTATCCTCTGCATACCATCAGGTCGAGTTAGTTGAACCCTCAAGGCATTACACACCATTTGTGACACCTTTCTTCACTTTTCAATTCAAGAGGATGCTTTTTGGATTGGCATCTGCCACCTCTGTCTTACAGAGAGTCTTAGAAAATGTCCTTCAAGGTATCAGATGCATTGTAACATTCGAAGACAAAATACCTGTTTCAGGTGAAAAAGAGAGCACTGATGTTGAAGTGATGCACAAAGTTTTACAAAGGTTACAAACATTTTGTGTGGTGGACAACAAAAAATGTGAGTTTGCTAAACATAGCATAGAGTATTTAGGACATGTTATCTCAAAAGATAGAGTGGAGTGGAGACCGGATTTAGGAGAGGTGATTGCCAATGCCCCTGAAGCTAGAATAAAAGCACACATGGGCCCTCATTACGACTCTGGCGGGCGGCAGAGGCCGCCCGCCAGAATTCCGCCCTCCGTAATACCGCTCCGCGGTCAGAAGACCGCGGAGGGTATTATGAGTTTTTCCCTGGGCTGGCGGGCGGTCTCCAAAAGACCGCCCGCCAGCCCAGGGAAAAACTCCCTTCCCACGAGGATGCCGGCTCGTAATAGAGCCGGCGGAGTGGGAAGGTGCGACGGGTGCATTTGCACCCGTCGCGTATTTCACTGTCTGCCAAGCAGACAGTGAAATACTTGTAGGGGCCCTCTTACGGGGGCCCCTGCAGTGCCCATGCCATTGGCATGGGCACTGCAGGGGCCCCCAGGGGCCCCGCGACTCCCCCTCCCGCCATCCGGTTCCCGGCGGGAGAACCGCCAGGAACTGGATGGCGGGAGGGGGAGTCGGAATCCCCAAGCCGGCGCAGCAAGCTGCGCCGGCTTGGAGGATTCCTGGGGGCAGCGGGAAACCGGCGGGAGACTGCCGGTTTCCCTTTACTGACCGCGGCTAAGCCGCCGCGGTCAGAATGCCCCGCGGGGCACCGCCGGCCTGTCGGCGATGCTCCCGCGTGCCGCGGCCCTGGCGGTTCTATACCGCCAGGGTCGTAATGAGGGCCATGGTGTCTTTTCTAGGGCTATGCAATTTTTTTTCAATGATATCTCAGATGACATCACTGATGACATCAGTGATGACACCACTGATGACATCATCTAATATGTGTGTTGCATTGTTTATAGTTTCCGTGGTGGCAGGTAACTACCATAATACTTTTCTACCTTATTCTGTTAGGCCTCTTTAGACCCTGGGTCCTGTTAAAAGGGGAAGGGAGCCGCATGGTTTCCCCTCCCAGAGCCTCTAAATGCTTGAGGAAGCCCCTCCCCGGGCCAAAATTTTACAAAATGGGGGGAGTTGTGAGTGCCCCCCTCCCTGAGCCTCTAAAGGCCCCAGGGAGCCAATGCCCAGGCCCAAAGTATTTTAAAATGGGGAAGGGGCTGCACGTTCCCCCTCCTAGAGCCTCTACAGGCCCTGGGGACCCCATTCCTTGGGACATAAAAACAATAGATGCCTACCTAGGGCACCCACCTTTCTCTTGTTGGGGGCCGCACAGGAACCCCAAAGCACTTGTGACCCCAGCTGACTCCCCACATGCAGTGGGAGCCAGCATTGCTCCTGCCCGCAGGGAGCAGCTACGAATGCTGCTCCCTCTTGAAGAGAGTAAAATTTTTACCTGTTTCCCTGTTCACTTCATTGTGGACAGGAAAACAGACCATAGATCATTTCGCAGGGCAGGGAAACCACTATAACTCAGGGGTGAGCTCCCCAGGACATAGCTACTAAGTCGTCCTGGGGGATAGGGTCCCCAGGCATTAATGGCTCAGGGAGGAGGGCCTTGTGGTCCCCCGCCCTTTGAAGCAATCAGCCCCAGTGGTGGGCTACCTGGGGCTATTAGTAGCTCATGAAGGGGGGATATTCGGCACCACCCCCATTTTGTTACATTTTTACAAACAGCAGCTGTGCGAGATTGAACAACATAAGACAGACTTCCCATATTTGGAACTTCATTAAGCACAACCTTCCAACACAATTCTGCAAGGTTTCACTGACATAAGTTATTTCATTTAACAATTCTCTGTCTTATGTTATAATTTCAGCATATTGCCCCTGTGCGTAATTACAAAGAGTTGCCAACTGTCCAATTTTAATAGGATAAAGTACATTCCCAATCTATGACATAAAACACTGAACAATAATATATGTACAAAACAACTAGTTCCAATCATTGTATAATCAGCCTACATCGATCTATCTATCTATCTATCTATCTATCTATCTATCTATCTATCTATCTATCTATCTATCTATCTATCTATCTATCTATCTATTTATCTATCTATCTATCTATACATACATATATATATTACTTAGTGGCGGTCGCCAGTAGGTAGTTATAGTTAGGACCATGTTTCCATAGGAAAAGCATTTTATGACTTGCCTATATCTTTGGTACCATTTGCCATATCTTCATGAAATTTTCCCCAAAAAGTATGCTGATAACTTTTGTTGCCCATGGAAAGTTTAGCGGTGATCCATCAAGGGGGGGGCGAGAAAAAGGGAGGGTCAAAAGAAGTTCGCTTCCCATGTTAATTTCCAAAGGAGTTTTGAACATGAATGCAGCCCGAACCGCTGGATGGAATTACACCAAATTTGTCAGAAAGCTAGATTCTTTTCTACAGATTGTGCTTGTATGTATCTGGGCTTTTAACCATGCCCACTGCATGGCCATCACTATCACTCATTCATGGGCCTACCTTTCGAAAATCCTTTGTTTTCATTTATAACTGCTTTACTTTTGTCCCTCCTTAGGGCGCTTTTGTTACCGCCTTGGCCATCGACCCTGTCACATGGATAATTGCATTTTTGTCAATAATTTTGTCTCTCTTTGCGCTCACAATGGCGCTTTGATTGGCTCGCTTATGTCAACTGTTTTTTTATTTATTTTCAGTTTGTGTGCCAAGAAAAGTCCAGTTAGGAATTTTACAATGCTAATAGCTCTAATGAGAGCAAACACAAGACCCATTGCATTGCAAATGCTTCTGTTATTTGCTGTAAATCCATTCATTAGTTGTTGATAAATTTAAGGAAAGCCAAATTTGTATATCTAGGTCCACTGTTCCTCCCTGATGACTTTGCAAAAAATAACTAGCTTGTGCAGGGAAATGCAGAACTGATTGACTGCTAACACTTCAATCAGGAATTTTGGGACTCAGCTTCAGCTGAGCAAAAAAAAAAAAAAAAAAAAAAGGGACAGGGTAGACATACCCTAACCCCCACGCCTCGGTGGAACCCTGGCGGGCCAAAAAAGCATTTAGAAGAAAAACAAAATTGCAGCGAATGCATGGAATTTGCAAATTCACAGCAAAACAATGTAAAAAAGAAAGAATAGGCTCTGCGCTTGTTTTAATTGTAGCCCCCAGATGGGCCAGGTCTCAGGAGCATTCTTTGAAAAAAAGAGGGGGGCACACAGGTCCCCCTCTTGAGGCTTCTAAAGCCTAGGGGACCACCACTCTCCTGGAGCTTTATTTATTAAAAAAGGAGGAGGGCACATGGGTCCCACTCCTGAGGCATTATTAGCCTAGGGAACCACCACCTCCCCTGAGCTTTCTGTTTTATAAAAAAGGGAGTGGGGGCGACGCAGACACCCCCCTCCCAGGCTGTTCTCAGATTTCGGACCACCACCTCCCCAGGGCATCCCATGCAAAAAGAAGGAGAGGGGCCGTGTGCCCCCTTCCCTTCCTGGAGCAATACATGGCCCTGGGACTGCCACCCCACAGGGCCACCTCCTGATATGCCCCAGGTTGCCCAACCTCTGGGACATAGCTGTTTGCTTTTGCTTGGCGCAAGCTTTGACATCTCCCATCAAGCAAAAGCAAACACTCCAATTCCAATGGGTGGGTGCTATCAAAGTTCCCCCACCCACTGGAAGCACAGGTTTCATCTGTTTCCCTGCATCTAGGCATGCAGGCAGGGAAAGAGATGAAGCTATTGCTCCTGCACACAAGGAGCTGCATTTCCAGCCCAGCAACTCCCTGTGCGCAATAGAAGTGCCAGCTCCAGAAAAGAGGTGAGGAGCTGGCTGGGATCGTGGGGGCCCTGAGGCTCCACCTGCAATCCTGATCTTGCATGCTGGGTACCAAAGGGCACCAATGAGACATGGTCAGGCCCTGGGGGATTGGGTCCCTGGGGCAAAAATCAGGCCGGGGGGCCACGCAGCCTCCCTCTCCCATGAAGTGTGTTTTCTTGGTGATTTCATATTGAAAAATTATCTGAAATCCTTCATGGAGGTGAATGCATCATGGATCTATTGAAACACAATCTGTATGTGACTGTGACAAGTGGGTTCATTCTGGTCCTCTTCTGGGGACCGATTCACAAAGGTAAACTTAGACGTTTGGTCCAAACTTAGGCTAAACATTTAGGTTTATGACTTTGGGAATTCACTAAGGGCATTCACAAGTAGTATCTTTAAGTCCGCACTTGGCCATCCCCATTTAAAAAAAATTGAAATTTACTTAAAAAAACAAAGGTTACAGGGACGTTATAGTTGGGATCTGAATTTACTCCCACAAACCCATAGAAATTCAGCAGTTGTAGTTATGATTAGCTCAAGTAACCAGAACTCATGCCTTAAGGATGCTGCTTTGCTGCCTGAGGTCTGCCTTGCTTGCTGAAAAGGAGGACTGGACTTTCACTCTTTAACCCAGGCTCCAAGTGACTCCAAGGGTCAGCAGACTGACCTCCTCTTAGAGCTACAGGGATGTAACAAGTTCCAGAGGCCTTCCTACACCTTCCCAGCTGACCTGTTGCCTGGAACTGGACCTTCCGGAGCCCTGCTGACCTTTGCTAGATTGAGATCCTGATCCCCCAGAGATGTGTCCCTGGACCTTTGGTATAGTATCAGTTGAGCTCCTCCTTGATGAAAAGAAGAATTCCTGAGGTTTTGGGCTGTTCGCAACCATAAACGGGCTTGTTTGTGCCAAAATCATGCCCTACCTACCAGGATGTGCTGCAAAAGCAGGATTAGTTGCTCCTGAGAATGTTTTCCTCATTGATTACGGAGTGTGCAAGAGTGACCCTATGCCCACTACCTAGTGAATCCTACAAAAATGCCACTTCATAATCAGATCATCAGAACACTCTTTGGACCTGTGGATGTGCAGATGACTGGGCTTGCTTTTTGAGAACTGTGTTGAGAACTGACGGGCTGGGACTTCTCCACTTGTATCCAGGGCTAAGAAGTGCATTGCAAGGGTCAGTTGGCTGGCCTCCTGTGTGGCTACAGGAACACCACAAGCTTCTAGAAGCACTTTTCCTGTAACCTGTTGCAACTAGATCTGCTCTGTACTCTGCTGGTGGTGGCTTTTGGAGCGGGTTCTGGGCCCTAAGTGCTGTCCCAGAGCTATAGGGGGTCTTAGAAGTGACACGAGGAGCTGTTCCAGAAACTCTGAAAAGTTGTGACTTAGAAAATAAATTGACTTCCAAAACCTCCACACAGTCAGTGGGACTTTGTGAAAACAGTAACTGATTATGAGTGGAAACAGCTCTAGCCTTGCACCAATGGAACGTTGAGCTCAATATAATAGACTAAGTCCAATGGAATCTTGACGAGGCGAATCTGTGAAAGGTATCTCTGCTAAATGAGAGGACATCAGTGGGTGCAAAATTTGAATTTTATGTCAAGACAGGAGGCTAGCATTATGCATAAAGCCTTTTATTCACCACTCCTGTGCAGCAGCTCCTTTAAAGACTTTAGAACCAAATGATGTAACAATAACATAGAACCAAACACAGTCCATATAATACCACAGCAGCAGCCATCTTCCTCTTTTGTTTGCTGCTTCTGTGCAGATAAGTAGTCTCATTGTTTGTTTAAAAAATGATTTGATATTTTGTTAAGTTTGAAATGCTTGTATGACATGTATTCTTACAGTTTTTTTACCTAATTTTGGGGTTTTTCAGGTGCTTGGGATATTTAAATGTATTTTTAGTATTGTCTTTTCGTAGCGCTTAATAGGGCTTAGTTAATTATTTCCTTTTTTTGGATCTTTAGGAATATTTATAGTTTTTTCTTTAAAAAAAAAAGGGAAAGGAGAATGTGTTTACCTTCGTGTTGAAGGAAACGTTTTTTCTTCTGTTGCCATGCGAGCGCAAGCCGCTCGCGGGTGTACTCTGGCAGCGCGTTGCCTTTGGAGCGTGTAAGCCAGCATTTCTTGAAAATTCCCCAGACGCACACAGGAGTGCTCTCATATCCGGCGTGTGCGCACAGCATGATGCGTCCTCTTTCTGTTCAAGAGGCGCGTTCGGAATTTTCGATGCGCATGCATCGCATGCTTGAGATTTCTTCTATTGTCAGTGGGTCAAGACCTTTTACTGTTTTGGCGAACGACGTAAACATGTTGCGTTGTACTGTTGCTTGGCAACAGGCTACACACTGCGGAGAGCAGGTGCAGTTGTGATATTGAATGGGAAGTGTACAACGCTGGAAGATTAAATGAATTTAATTAATATTTAAAGAAACCTTAGGTTTCAGGCATCGTTTTTTGTTTTTCAACATCCTTAAAAAATAAATAAAAAAAAGATAATATATAATAAGAAGGAGTAAGGGAAGACTAGAGATAAGTAGATTGACAGATATTAAATACTATGGCTGAGGAGATGGATATATCTCGTAGGGATTCTCAGGTAGAGAATATTAAGAAGTTAATATCTAAGGAAGTTAGAGAGAGTGTAAAATCAGCACTGTCTAAGTTATGGAAAGAATGTAATACGAAAAGTAGAATATTTGAGGAGGATCAGTATTGGTCTTTATCAGAAGATGAGGAATATGAAGAAAGAGGTCCAGGTGGGAAGTGTTTGGAGAAAACAAAGCATATAGGAGAAGAAGAATTTGAAAGGGGATGTCAATTAATTAAAAAGAAATTGGTTTCAGGTGTCCCAAACTGCACAATGGAGAGACAGGTTAGCCCTGCAAAGGATATGGCTGGAGCTTCCAGCAGGAAAAATAAGGAATATTCGGATGAATATAATGAGTATATTCTTAATAGGAATGATGACAATGATTTGGATGAGTTTGATATTCTAGGATGGAAGGAAACTGGGAAGACAAAGTCAGGTTCAAGATCCTTTGGGTCATTCCTTATTTCAGCCCTCAGATGTCAAACATCTGTGAAGTGCAGAATGGTAGCCTATGCATCATGTTGCTGTATATTTAAGACAGAAAATTCGAAAACCTTTGGAAAGGAATGAAAGGAATGTGATGAGGGCAGAATGTTCGCACCCAGTAATTGGGGAAAAGAAGGAATCTTATGTCAAAGGCACAGATTTGGATATTAATTTGTTAAGAGGTTGTAGCCGAAGAGCAATTTCTTTTTTAGGAAATGCGAATGCAGGCCTCATTTATGAGAGAAGAAGGGCTATTTTATTGAAAATAAACCCAAAATTGGGAGAATTGGCAAAGAAGGAGTCTTCCGAGGAAACAAATAGGCTGCTTTTTGGGGATGGCATGATTAAGGCTCTAAGCAAATATGTGCATACTTTTACAGCTTTAGCTAAAGCTCATTTTTCAATGAGGAAAGTTTTTGGTGATGGACATTTATATGGCAGGGCAAGAGAAAGGGGCCATTCTTTCGGCTGACAAATTCTATAGGGGCCTGGGCACTTATGGACGAGGATCATTTAGGGGCAGTTATTCAGCCAATTCGTTCTATCCCCAAAAAGTCAGAGGAGGTAGAGGAAGAGCAGGTCGTGGATGCAGTCAAACCAACAGTTCAGGATCGCTTTCAAGACAAGCTGAGTATGAAGATTGGAAGTGGTTCTTCCCTGAGAAGAATTGCAGGGAGATTACAAATGTTTGTAAAGAGTTGGGAAAAAGTAACAAACGATTGTTGGGTCCTAGAGACGGTAAAAGGATTCACAATAGAGTTTCAGGACTATCCGTATCAAGAGAAGGAACAAAGGGAAATATTTTTTCAAAAGGAGATCAGAGAGGTTGTATTACAGGAAATTCATGCCATGTTTAGAAAAGGTGAAATTGTGAAGGTGGACGATACAGAAAAAGTATTTGTAAGTACCTTGTTTGTAGTAGTAAAGAAGGACAAGGGTTGGAGGCCAGTGATAAATTTGAGAAATTTAAACAAATTTATACTGTACAGACATTTAAAAAAGGAAGGGATTCATTTTCTGAGAGATATTCTCCAAGAACGGGACTGGTTGGCACAAATAGACCTAAAAGCTGCTTATTTTTTGCTTCCCATGACTTTTAACAGCCAGTCGTTCTAACAGTTCAGGTGGGAAAGGCAATTATACCAGTTCACTTGTCTTCCTTTTGGTCTATCTTCGGCACCTTGGTGTTTTACAAAAGTGATGAGATTGGTGGTAGGTGTCTTGGGAGAAAGAGGATTACATTGTTTCTATTTTTAGAAAGTGATTATGGTATTTTTTACAGCGTTGTGTTTTAACTTTTGAACTTTTTTTTACTGCTAAACACTTCACAAATTTTCCTACGTTAAGCCTGTCTACACTGTGCCATGGCTACCAGAGCATTGACGCCAGGTTTAAGTTATTGAAACTGTGTTTTACTCCGACATGTTGGAAGTTTTGTTTCTTGTAGTAGACTCACATTCACCCCAGTTACTACCCTATTTTCTTAACCATAGTAGAATTTATAGCTTGTTCAAAATCAAAAAATTATTTTTTGGGGAGTATAATTATTTGTTTTTTATATGATTAGTGTTAATATTGTTTTGTACGTTGCACTTTTCCTTTTTGGCAGCAGTAAATATATGTATATATACATATATATATATATATATATATATATATATATATATATATATATATATATATATATAGATATATTCTTTTTTTTCACTGAAAAAGCAAAGGTTACAAGGATGTTATAGTTAGGTTCAGACTTACACACACAAAACCATAGAAATTCAGAAGGCATGGTTATAGTTATCTCAAGTAACTATCACTCGCGCTCTATGGCAACTATAACTCACGCCCCCGCCATGCAGTTTTATCATAAATCATTTCACTGCAAATGTTGCAGTGATATTATCATTTATGTCATAGAGGAGGTAATGAGTGATGTAATATGTGGGGTAATTAGCAGAGCATGGTGAGGGCACAAGTTATAGTTACCCTACGGCACGAGTTATAGTTACTTGAGATAACTATAACTGCTGAATTTCTATGGTTTTGTGTGTGCAAAATCTGAAACTAACTATAAAGTCTAAGTAATAAAATACTTATGACTAAATATTATAAGTCTAAGACGTGCTCAAGGACTTCATTTTGTGCCCTAATACAGCACTTTACAGATGAGCCACTAGGGCTTGTAAACTACCTGAGGTTCTAGAGATAAGAATTGTGTCATCTGCAAACAACGTTTGCATTTTAAATTCCTCTACTTTTGAGACATCATTGCCAGGGAAATCCAGGTATTGCACTAGCCTATTTAAATATTGTGTAAAAAAAATTGGAGCCAAAACACAACCTCTCAATTTTAAAACAATTAGAAAATTCACCTTTTTTCCACACCTAACACAAGCATAATTAGTCTCATGTCATCTTTTTAAAATGTATGTTATGCTGTCAAAAGCAGATTGACATCCCCAATTACCACATAAAGAAGACCCTTCTCCAATACGTTTTCTAATATGTGGTGCAGAAACAAAAAATCTGATTGATTGTGCTAATCTTCTTCTTGAAAGTTTCTTGGAGGTCAGATAATATATTATTCTCTGTGATCCAGTAAGTGAGTCTCCCCAAAAAATGACGATAGAAAAAGCTTTTGTAGCCCATCTACCAAACTAATGGTTATATAATTGTGGGGATCATCTCGACTACTTTTCTTAGAGATGGTAATGACTTCTGCATAGTGCCAGAATTTAAAAAGAGGATCTCACCCAGGATCAAATTTAAGAGCATATTCAAGTAGAGACTGCATATTCTAGGCTGTGTAGCAAATAAATCACATGGGATACTGTCCGGACCCACAACTTGCCCATAAAATATAGCAGACAGAATACAGATAGATTCTTCAAGTGTCAGTTCCAGGGAGACTGTAGATTAACTATGACTAGATAAACCTAGCTCCAATCAGTCTCCATGAATCATTCCAGTATCGGAAATTAGCCCTTCAAAATGTTTAATCCAAGTCATAGTTTGAAGATGGTAATCCACTTGAGTTGTAGCAAAACGACTTTCATCAGCAAGAATATTCCAAAAATATTTATTATCACCTGCTTTAACTTCAGATACCTGGCCACCCCACATTTCTTCCTCCAACTTAGATCTAGCTTGTTTCAACTCTGCCTTATTATTCTGTCTGGTGAGAGCAATTTGCTCACCATTATTGGTTTTAATAGTCTGGATTAAAAAAACCTTGGCAAATCTGCACTCCCTGTTGAACTATGGGGTGTTTCAGTATTTTTTTATGTGAGCTTTTATAATCCCTGGAAAAGAGACCACCTAAATAACCAAATAAATCATCATGATGTTCAAGGATAAAATTAGCACCTTCCCCAGAGGGTTCTATTTTGGCCATCTCTTGACAGCTCCTGCTACTGAGACATATGACCTGTCAGGCCTACAACAAAGGACATTTGGTGACCTGTTTAGTATTTGAGAGGCATAAGTCCCCTTGGTATCCAGAATAATATGTATTACTATCAGATGACATAAACTCTTTCATTATTAAATGCAATGCATTGTTTTCACTATCATCTCTGTTGTGAATCTTCATGTCCACCATAAAAGGGCACAATTGAAGGGACAACATTATTGAATCGTTCTTACTGTACTGGTTAAACGTCCTAAAAGTGGGCACCTTGTATATCTGAGGGGGCTCTACTATTGCATGTTCTAAGACCAAGATTTACTGTTAGTTATAACAGCTGGGGAGCTAGAACAGACCACCTCTTTATTAGATCAAGGTCCAATTGTGAAATTCTCCAAGCAACATCTTCCTTCCCGGTTATGCCTAAATCAGAGTTATCAAATTTTTCAAAAGTGATGTTAAAGTCACCATCAACCATAGCAGGCCCTGTGTGTAACAAACCATCAATAAAATGCACAATAAGAGTGTGAAATTTCTGGTTCAGGCCGCCTAGTCTGTTATACACATTAAACATATAGAAATATTTATCATCAGTTGAAGAGATCAACAGTGTAATTATATCAGGGGAGTCTAAAGTTAACTTTTTCATACTACGACTGAGGGTGGTTTTCACACATACTGAGAGTACCTATGGGACACCCTCTTCATTGGGAAATGGCCTCACTACAGAAATTGGAGCACCCCGATCAAAAAACCAGACACACACTCCATGTCTCTTGAAACATACTAATACCAAAAAGAGTCAACAAAATACCCTAAAGATGGATCCGCCAAAGTTGAGTTTATCCCTGCAATTTTCCAGGGTAAAACATTCCACTCTTTGTTGGCAGGCGGCAATGTGTTAGAGTTCATTGATTTTAGTCATCCTTGGTAAGTTAGTCTCTGCTGGTAGCACCCTATGAGTGCCACTCTGAACAGCTCGAGGGGAGCCGGGTAGAGGAGGTACTTGGGCAGAAATCTGCCTCCACTGTTAGAGGATTATACTTTAAGCTAACATTAGAGGACATCATACATGAAGTCTGAACCTCCCATGCAATTAATTCATCAGGCAACTCCCGAGATGCCAATAGGATATCCACATAATCAGAGCTATATAGCGGTGCCTCACATTGAGAGAGTCTCACAATATCTGAGTGCGTTATTTAGGAACACTTCTCTACATTCCAACCAGTGGATCACTTTGTTAGTCAAAGAATCACCACCTTCTCTTGAGTCTCATGAGAGTCTGGGCCCCTTATGGAAGTATAGAACCTCTTCTGCATCTTTTTCATGACTCTGGGACCCATTAGGAAGTTTTCCTGAAGAAAGTAGTGCTAAATTTAGTGGAGCACTAATCTGGTGGAAATGACCAGGGAACCAAATTAGGCAAATCAACCAGTGGGTGCCTGTGTCTCCTACCCGGCGAAGGTGGAATGATACACATAGTAGGTAAAGACTTTCTAGGTAGAACAAGCCCATCACAGACACAGGGGCTTCTCTGCTCAGAGAAACAGAAGATGTTACAGTGCTTTGTGAGGATAAGTGATTTTTCACCCCTGGAGGTAAAGAGCTATGCTTAACTGTAGGAGCAAGGATTTCACAATGTAAGAAGTTCTTAAAATGAGGGATTATCAAAATTAGATGCTGTAAAAAGGGAGTGATTGATTTAGAATGAGCTGTTCATTGCCTCACTTGCTCCCTGAGGACCACAATTTCAGTTTTAAGCTCATTCATCACCAGTGATATGCTCCCGTTTGTGGAAGCTCATTACATAGAGCAGTCTGGTATCAGATGGTGAGGATCCAGACCACAGGGAATACTTGGTTCCTGTTCTGAAAGAAGAAAAATACAATTCCTACATGGAACTGAGACTTCAATTCTACCGACATAGGTGATGGTTCACATCCCAACTCTATCTGTGGAGACTCTGTCAGAGTGCACTCATTCGCAACAGCGGATGAATACGTTGCCTGGGACTCCAAAGCCTTGCATGGCTTATGAGTTTTCTTGATAAAAACTGGTGCCACAGTTTTCCCTTTAACTAAGGACTTGTGGGATGATGCAAGTGAGAGAGATGTTGAGTTAAGTATTGATTCTAGTTTGTTAATTTCTTTCAGTGTGTTGGCGTCAGATGGATGACTTGCTGATTTCTTGAAAAGGGACACACTCAAAGGAATCTCTTGTACCTTTCCTTTCCCCATGTTGTAACAGCCAGTAGTCTCAGTGTGAAGTAGCAGGGAAGGGATTCTACGTACAAGTCAATTGGCACCACTAAGCCACATACCTCGCACAAGGGCCAAAGTCCAGCAGCCACGAGGACAAGAAGCCAAAGGAAGTGGCTCAGCCACCTCAGGTTATAACAGGCAAAGGCAGGCATGCACTTGTCCCAATCTTCACCGAGCACACTCCCAGGCAAATCCCATGTGCTGCGATAGTTGGGCATGCTATAGGTGCTTCAGGATTGGCAGCCCCTCCTCCTGGGCCTTGCAATGGTCTATGGAGGTGTGCCCCACCCTGCAGCTCACCAGTAAACTGACGTTTCTCTTCCTCACCACTTGTTTGGTTACCATCACTTAAGGTTTTGGACAGAATGCTGCTGATGGTCATAGCCAATTCATCACGAATTCCATGTACATATTCAGCTGGAGTTGGAATTCCCACTCTCAACTTATGTTAATTTCCATATTTCATGGCCATCAGATTCTGATCTCTTTATTCATTTAGCAAAGGTACATCCTTTTTTTGAAGTTCTACCTTGTGAGTCAATTTTCTATAATCAAATGGTTCCCAAATATCAGCCTATTTATTATCTCCTTACTTCAGTGAGGTAAACTTGTTTCATTAATTTTTCAATGGGCTATCAGCCTACACCAGTTTTTTTAGGTGATCTCCATCCTTTAGTAGGCTAATGCTGTGTCCTGTTCAATAGATCATAGGCACTTCAAGTTTTCTTCTTTTCTATACTATTTAAATCTTCTTATTATTATTGTTATCATTGTTATGGTTATCCAGGTGATTCAGGTTCAGAATCAGAAGTTGAGCTGTGGGATCATTCATAAGTACACATGCAATTCCTCATCCAATTTATGCCCCTGTGGTATTCTTGTTCCTAGGTGTAATATCAGCCCTGATTCCTCGTCTTTCTTAATGTGTTTGATGCCACAGAAGGTCAATTCTTTAACACTATGTGCGTGCTTCTCTGTAAAACATTTTGCTATCTGATAGGTGTGATGCTTGTGGTTATCAACTTTAGATTTTGCAATATCCTCAACATCACCTTATTAATTGCACTGGTATAATATTTGTGCAATATACATTCTAGTACATATGATATGTGATCTATTGTGATAGTTAATTGTATTTCAATGCTAATTAGGTTTTCATGACATGTCCTGTGCTCAATCATGTTTATTTCATATTAACATGCTTTGTTTTAGCACACTTTCTAAAGCTGCTTTCTTGTGTTGGCCATAACTTGCATTTTCACTGGACTTTGTTCTTCGCAAAGTGACTGCTTATAATTCTGTCACCTGTAGAGGCCATGGGAGGTTCTTTGCCAGTAACACATTTCAAATGCTTTTCTATTCTTAGTACTTTTCAATTTCACCCAGGATGACTTTGATGACCCCATGTGATTTTTTATATTTTATGGTGAACCTAAATTCCATTTGGTTCTCAGACATATCCTTTCTACTCTTGGAGGATGCCATTGTGAGTAACTGTTCTCTGTTATTAGTATGACTCTCACCAGAGAACTTTCCAGCACCTTGTTTGATTAGTCTCTATCCTTGAATCTTTCTATTTTGCTAGTTGCTTATATTTCTCTTCTTTAGTACATGTGGCTCTAAGAAGCTCTCAGTATGGGCACTCCATCTTAAAGCCTTTGAATGATCACTGCTGGTTTAAAGAATGCCTTTGGAGGCCATTTCTTTCCTGACCTTTCTCATATATAATTCTCAAATTGCAATAGATTTTATTGAATATCTTGATAACCCTTCTAGCATTTATTTATCCCTCGTAACTCAAAGTGAATACAGTACAAACAATAAATTAATGTCTAGTCACATACGCATTTCTTTAAGAAAAATAAGTATTTTATTTCTAATCCTACACATGCAAGGAACACCGACATTCATGAGCAATAACACAATCCCCTTGAGGTTAGGGCACTAGTCATTGTCAGGCAAATCCCTGTTCCATCCTCTGTATTATAACATGGTCAGGGCTTATTCCCAATTCATTGGTAGCTGCATCTGTGGAATGCTTACTAGTAGGCCGTACTTAGCAGCTTTCCTTTCAATTCTTAGGATTTAGTCAAAGGTGTCTATGGTGCTGCAGCACAGGGGGCAGTGAGTCACTTGGGGCATTAAAGACCCAGTTCCAATCTTACTTGCTCCAGTGGAATGGAACAGCTCAGTGGTACAGTAAGTACCTCTCTATGGGCGGTCCTGAGTCCTAATCCTGTTCAGCGAAGATGGGCTGCTCGCGGTGTACATGGCAGCACACTGCCGGTGCATACTTCTCTTGGGAGCAGTGCTGCCAGTTTGTTCCAGCTATCAGAGCTGGTTCTGCTCAGCAGACACAAGGTAAGTCACTTCTCCCCCCAGGAGGAGTGTGTTATCTTCTGCGGTATCCTTCAATCCTCTGACAGTCTGTGAGGTGCATTTCATAGTTAGTGGGCTTGACCTGCTAGTCCCAGCAATCCTCTTCTCATCCAGGATATGATCCAAACTCTTGGCCATAGTGGTACTGACAGGTCTCCTTGCATACAGCTGCAGTACTCATGGTTAGAAGCAGACTCCTGTGGTGCGATCACCCTCACTACTGTGGCCCGTCCTTGCATGCTGGGATGCCAATCTCGGCAGGCACAAGACTCATGCTCCTGGTCCAAATAAGTTCAATGATGTCCCTCTCTGGGAATATAGGGTCATCGCAGAGAGGCTGTGTGGGTGTGGCTCTCCGGCATAGCGCTCCTTGCATGGTTGAGATCACAGAGGCCCTCTCCTGGCATATTGGGTTGCTGGACTGATTGGTGTGCAGCCGTTCTCAACACACCTCATGCAGGGAGCCCTCGCAGTAGAGATCCCCACTGGACCTTGCTTCCTCCAATGCCCTCCTCCTCTTCACTAGGCACACTGGTATTGGCAAGCAGGCAGGTCCTGGTGCTCCAGGGCAGGTGATATTTGTTTCCCTGGGTGATGTCCATCAGATGACTAATTTTGGAAACTCAATCTCCCCAGCCCATAGTCCAGTTTCAGAAATCAAATTGTAATTTAGCACCTGATGCTTTGAAGTTTTATGTTAAGGTTTTGCTTCTTTTGAAGTGGACGCTTCTCTTTTTCTACTTTCCCCTTGAAAGGATGCTTGTCTCAACAGCAGGTTTACCCACAACACAATTCATGTGAGTGACCAGAGTTCACACCTGAATGTGAGCCACAATGATATGGACATCAAAGGTTTAGTCCCAGGCTCTCAGCGCTGCTCTGTATGATTTCCTTATCAGCCCCATCTCCAATTTGAGATGTGTCCATGCCCCTTCCATGTGATCTACCACTGAATCAAAGAGCAACCTTTTGAAGTGTAAGGGGAAGTCTCTCTCTCTCTCTCTCCCTCCCTCCTCTGTGTCCCATCCTCCAAGGCATGTCTCTCCCAGTTTACAGGAATACAGCTATGCACAAATCTGTCTAAGAAGATTCCTCTACTCGTGTATTAACCAGGCAGGCCTGGGCTTCCAAGAATGGACCCCAGAGTCCTTCATGTAATATATCATTGCAGGCATACTTGCACTAAGTATACTTTTAAAGTGCATCATGTCCAGTACATTGGCCTCTACGCATTGTACCGTTACAGGCACATATACGTTCAACACACACATTCAGTCTATGGGCACTGTTCTGTACTGTAGCTTTTCTGTATTGTACCAGGGTGTACTATTTGCAAACACACACTGCCAGCAAACACACTCACCACATGCATTCTGCACAACATTTAACCCTTCATGTATTTTACTTCATGCATGCACACAAACACCCAGCACATACTTTCACTACACATGCATTGCACTGCACAGCATTACATCGCTCAAGTAATGTATTTCCAACAGGCCTTCATACACTCTGTACATTAACCACACATATGCTGCACATTACTGCTTTATCCCTGTGCTGTAACTTTCCCAGGCACACATACATCTAGTGCAGAGTCACTACTTATGTGCTGCATAGCACTCCACTTCTAGCTAATGTAGACCAAGGGTGAGTTAATCGCACAGCGGTGGAACTTTTAAAAGCGTGAGTTAGCCTGTAGGCCTCTTTCCAGGGACACAGGACAAAAAGAAATTGTTCACTACTGCTGATCACTACACGGTATGCTGCCACCAAAGTGCTTGTGCTGCTTAACTTTTGGTGAAGGGTATGAGGGTAGCACTTTGAGCACCCTTCTCAGTCCAACAAGACCGTAATCTGTGAAACAGGCACATGTCATGGTGCACAATCATGATCCATGTTTGACTATGATAAAAAGTCAGCATTATTGATCCAGACAACAGTACAGTTACACGGAATGTAATATGATATTTGGGGAGGACATGACTCATGAAAGGTGATGCCTCTAGTAGGCCACGGTACCCCCTCACTCCTCCGCACACCTTTTCACTCTCAACAGTGGTAATAAACAATGTTGCATTTTTCCGTGTGCATGTATGGTTATGCCATGCAGTTTTTCAAGTGCAATCGTAACTAGAGGACACGGAATCAAATCTGTGTAGTGAGATAAACTCGGTGTTTGTGAGTATGGCACCTTTTGTTTTCTACTGTAATCTGTTGTCAGTGTGGCGTTAAAGCAGTGTTGTTAAGAGTCACTTGAGCTCTAGTGACATGGGTTTTGGATTCTCCACTGTGCTAATAGATGAGTGAATATGTGTTTATTGGAACTCATGTTCTAAATATATATGGTTTGAACCCCATTTATGTTAACTGGCATAATGTAAATGTGCATTTATAAAGCATGTAGAAATGTCTGAAAACCTAGACTACGATTCAATGAATTAAAACCCTACTCGTCGGTAGACATTCAACTCATCACGAAATTGTGGTGAAATAATAATGTAACTTTACTCTCCTTTTAAAAGTCTTAGAGATGCTTGAATACAAAACCCTTGATTTATTTTTATATTTAGAAATTGCTATTCTCAGATTAAAAGGAAATATGTAATATTTTGCCAGGACTGCTTGAAGTTGCCAATCTGGCCCTGGAGGAGGTGGGGAGCCTCACGGGTCTATGGGGGAGCATGGGTACATTGAAGGATACACGTGGATCGGTGGTGGGAGCAGGGGTGCATAGTTAAAATCCAGCAGATCATGGTGGTATGCCATTCAAACTGAAACTAGGTGGGGCCTGGACTGCAATTAATTAATTGAAAAGTGGATACATGCGAGATGAAAGCAGATGTTAGTTGCCTAGTAAACACCCATGAAGCAACAGAACGCTACATATAGCAGGATAGTCACATTCATTGCAAACTGGTCTGTTGCCTGATGGTAATATGTAAATATTACATATTTACTTTAAATCTGAGAGTAGCAGTCTCTAAATATAAAAATAAAACAAGGTTATATGACAAGGGTTCACAATTCCCTGGAACTGTACTGTATTTAGAGACATTTGGCATTGGGTAATATTGTTGATTTGGTTTTCATAAATCAGTAATGTTGGAATTTGCATTGAGAGATTACAAAACAATCGTCAATAGAGCTACGGACAAATGAGGGAATTTAGTGATAACGAACTCTAAGGATAAGAAACTCTTATCAGATAAAGGTCGAAACAGATTACAAACAAGTGAACAGGACTGTTACAAAGTGAAAATGGACATTACAAACCAAAGTGCAATAACCCACCTTCATGTATTAGGAAGGCTCAAGACCACTCCTATTTGTTGACACTGAGCACACTATTTTTGTTATTTTTGCCCAAGAAGTGGGGACAGGAAACTCTGTCATGATCTTTGCTCCTCATTCAATGTAGTGTAATAAGGAAGTTATATTTTCTGGCGGTACTGTTGAAGAGCTCAGTTGGAAAAAATGAAAATGCTTGTGTGCCTAGGTGAGTGATTTTGTGGTGTGGTGAAGTACCCCTTTGTTGATGCTGAGATGCAACTGAAATGGCCTAGAGGGCGGATAACTAGACTGGAAGCCCCCAGTGATGAAATATTATTTCTGGTGTGATGTACATGTTTCTGTAGTTGCAAATTGTACGATCTGTGTTCTGTGCAATGTTTACACGTGATGTACAAGGAGTTCTGCCATTGCTGTGTGGTACCCAAGGAGGGAGGGAAATCCACGCCAGATTAACTCATGCAGCATGTTTTAATACCTAATGCACGTAGTCTTCCTTTTCCTAAATCTACACAATCCACAAACAACATTACACAAGTACTATTCCCTTAGCCTACCCCGTTTACGTCCTAAAGCTGCTCTAATTTTAGAGTAACATTAAGTGAAGATTTTAGGACTTGTGGTATAATCCAAACCAAAAAACGCATTCTGGCCCGCTGAAATAAATTGCGAAATTTCTTATGATGTTTTTGGTACATTATTTCATGCATCTGTATTTGCACATAAGAGTAAAGGTGATTCTTTCTACATCGATTCTTGCTCTGGATGAATGAAAATTCCTGACAGGCGAAAAACTGACAAAGTAAAAGCAATTAATATTTCACAGTCTCCCTTGGGTTGGGGCAATTTGCGTGCCTGCTAAAAGTAGATCACATCATGATATTGCTTTGACATGAAATACCAAATGTGAATCAAAATCAATGAAGTGCAGAAATAGCACAAAACCCCCGTGAGTGTGGTTTATATTGGAAAGTAGGTACTCTAATCATCACATTTCAAATAGATATTGATTTTTATAAAGTGATACAAACCATCAATAGAATATAATCCATTCAGAGTAGTAGTAACTTTAAGAATATGTGGCGAGAGAGCTCATTGTTAGGACTGGTGGTGCGTGCATGAACGTAACTATTATTTATCTGCCGCGGCAAGGCAATTATGCAATTAGATTTATTTATATATTCTTTCTGTATTTGGTGTACAAGTGCACCCTGTATCCAAGTATCATTGACGCCTGTTTATCGGTTCGTTTTCGGCTGTTACCTTGAGCTATGTTTCCTGAATTATACCTGAAATTTATTTTGGCGGTGCAACCCGTTTTGAATTTTATAGCGTGTTACCCTTTTTGACTATTTTTCTCTTGGGGCCTCGAAGCTGGAATACTGTCCTTAGCGCACAAGTATGGTCCATGAAACCCCATCAATTACAGAAACCGAAAATGATTGTACACAAAATGCAGAGTTCTTGTAGGGAGTTGGAAGTTCAGGTTAAATGAGAAGTGAGATACAATAACACGTTTTGCCTGTCCTAATGGAAAGTAGGGCTATGTGGCCTGAATCACAAAAGACATTTTGAAGTATGTGAAGGAGATCTGTAGAATTACTTCACGTATTACAAACTGCAATTCAGAAACCTATGGCTGGAGATCTCCACATTCGCATCTCCTTTCCTTCCTGTACGGAGCTCTTCGATATCTCCACACAAGTAAAGGTGGGGTAGGGGAAGAGGTGGGGCAAGGTAGAGTGGGGGGAAAAATCCGGAATAATTACCGCAAACTGAGTGGAGGTAAGTGAAATTTGAGGAGGATTTCAGAGAGGGACATGCTAATACAAAATGCATGCTTCTAATTCTACTATATCTCTAATAGTGACAAAGCAGCCTTATATGTAATGATTCCTCTGCTTGAAGACATTTCCACTGTGCGCTTTTATGTGGTATAAACTAAAAGGTTGGTTCAAAGTTTCAAAGCAGTTGTCAGTACCTGCTGCTATACACTGGGACAGCTACCTATAGATATTTGACGATGAAGTGTTTTGGGAGATGCAATGTATTGGCAAAAGGATGGTAATTGGTACTTCAGCCCGGAATTGGAGTAAGTGAAGCATCTCGACCATTGCGGGTACTGGGACACACTCCGATAGAAAACATCAAAGGCTGTAAGGCAAGAACATGGCTAATCAATGGCACTGCAACACCCTACCATAGAAAACAACGCAAGCAAGGAATTACACTAACTCCCCATATCAAGTAATTAACTAAATAGTTTAGACGTTTGTGGCAGGTTTATATTACGTTTCTAATGCAAACCCAGCACAAATTGCTTTTGCAGTATTTACATACCAACACAAATCAGGACTGCATTGATAAGTTGTCCAAAGTGACGCAAAGTAGTGCTATGCATGACTTTGCATCAAAGTAGCATTCCAGGCAAGGTACATGGGTGGGAATTCCCATGCAAACGTCCATGGGTTTTGATGCAAATCCCTATCTACTTTTATTGCTAAAGAGGGATTTGAATCAAAACATTACGACCTATCGAGGTAGTTGTAACTGTGGAGAAAGTATTAAAACTCTACATTTTTCCAACTTTGCACATGTCTTTCATTGTACAGGAGGTTACTTTTTCCTTTAGTACTTTCCAGTACAATCATAAGCTTAGTAGAATGCACACACCCTTGCACTCTGGTGTAGACTCTGGTGGCAGTCTAAAGTGCTCCAGTGCAGAGAGGAAAAGAGTGGCACAAATTAGTAGAAATTATACTGTTCTGCTCTCTATTTCAAACAGCAAATCTGCATATAAGTATATCTATATATATATATATATATATATATATATATGTATGTATACATGGACTATGAATAGGGCAAATGCTAACTTTTGCAAAGAGATTTAGGGCCAGATGTATACCATTTTTCTTGTCGCAAAGAACCCGATTTGCAGAATCAGGCTGTTTGCGACAAGAAAAAAGTATCTACAGACCCTAATTTGTGATTCGGTAATCTATTTAATGAATCACAAAATAGGTTTGCGAGTCGCAATTAGGAAGGGGCGTTCTCTTCCTAATTGCGAGTTGCAGTGCGATGTAGGATTGTTTTGTGACCATGAATGCGGTCACAAAACATTCGCAAACGGGAAGAGGTCCTGTATTTAAAAGCAGTCACAGACATGATGGTCTGCTGACCCCAGCAGGCCATCATCCCTGTGAGGGTGGCCAATCCCAATGGGGTCTCAAATTGTGACCTACCTCATGAATATTTATAAGGTAGCTCATTTGCGACCGCATTAGGAATTACAAACAGTGTCATTGACACTGTTGTAGTACATCAGGTTTTGCTAATCGCAGATTGGGAGTTGCTAAGACTCACAATTTGTGAGTCGCAAAACCTAATATTCGCACATGTGGCCCTTAATCAGTTACGAGGAGGGCAGGAACAGATGAAACTGGTAACAATGGGCAAATGTGTGAGTGAACAAGGCATTGCACCCTCAACAAGCAAAGAGACACATGACAACAGCAGTGCTAATGAAAGAGATGAATCAGCTGGTTCAGATTATAAAGGAACAAAGGCGACTTTTTAAAGGGAATTCCAGCACCTGGCACTAGGATGATTGGAGTCCAGACCAAATCAAAACGCACCATGTGGAAAAGGTTGAGGAAGCAAAAAGTCAAAAACACAAGATTTAAGAAAAGCAAGAGGCTATGAAACCCTAATGAGAGTGAGAACCAGGGGTCAGAAAGCGCGGAAGTGATGCAACACAAGAGACAGTGGTAAGTTTATCTGATTTCCCTTTGAATAAGTTGTAGACGGAAGCCCCTTCCCTAGGCTCATCCTTCTGTCCCACCACTGACTTCAATTACATTGATTGTAGACTAGACCTCTTTAAATTTACAAGGAAACGGAAGTTAAAAAAGTGGTATGGTCTAAAACAAGCGGGTCGTTCACACGAAGTGGCCCGCATACTTTTAAGGCCAACAATCAGTGATATTGATTTGTTACACGCAATGACTATTTTAGATGTTAGGTATTTCTTCTCACATGATCGTTTGATGCAATTAATATTTTTTAGAAAAGTGTATTAAAAAGAAAATGTGTTATGACAACACCAAGGGTACATACAACCTGTCTTGGCAAAAACAGAATGCAGTTAAGGAGTTACAATCTAACCCCAATGTTGTAATGAAGCAATCTGATAGAGGGGGAAATGTGGTGTTATGGTCAAAGGGGAAATATATGAAAGAAGGGTACAGACAAATAAATGATAGAACATGTTATGAGCAATCAGATAAAAGTGAGGAAAATAGGGCCAATCAGACCTACTATGAGAAGTTATTGGAGTGGCGAGCAATAAGCCTGTTGAAGTGGGAAGAATATACATTTCTTAAGTGTGTCCATCCTTGAATCCCAGTTATATTTTTTCTGCCCAAGCTATAAAAAAAAACCTCTTAACCCCCCTTGCCAGGGAGGCCTATAGTATCCTCCATAGGCTCTGTTGGAGAACCATTGACAGTATGTGGATTTTTTCCTAAGACCATTTGTGGAGGTTCTACCATCCTATGTGAAAGACACAGAGGATTGTCTGCGGATCATAGAGGGACTAAGGATGGAACACACCTATTTACTGATGAGTATGGATGTAAATAGTTTGTACACATGTATCCCACATGAACCTGAGGTGAAAGCATCCTGCCACTATCTGAGAGCTGCTCATTGTCCTACCTTTTCCACATTGAGATGTTACTAGATATGATTTGGTATTGCTTGAATAACAACTATTTCATGTTTGATGACAAGGTGTACAAAAAGACCCAGGGAGTTGTGATGGGTACTTGTTTAGTCCCCAGCTACTCCTGTTTATACCTGGGGTGGTGGGAGAAGCTGGTAGAACTTAGCATCCATCATTTTGATGACTACGCAGTGCTCTGGGTAAGGTTTATCAACAATATTTTAGTCATCGGGAACGGCACAAAGGAACAAGCAGAAGATTTCGTGAAAACACTTAATGACAATGAAATTAACTTGTCTTTTATTATTTAGAGAAGAAACAGCAAGTAATAGCCTCCTTCATGCTTACAGTCACAATCCCAAAAATGTGATCAAATGTGTTCCCTGTGGGGAACTACTGCATGCAAAATGCAATTGCCGTACCAAATTTGCTAAACTAAAAGGTTCTTTGTAAAGAGGTTACACCTTGGAAACCATTCAGAAGGCTGTTAAACAGGTGAAAAAATAGAAGAAACCTCAACTCAGAATAGAAAGAAAAAATATAAACCTAATACCATGGGGTTCAGAACAACGTTTAACAACAGAGCCTCTAAAATAAGGCAGTTATTCAAAAGACACTGGCATATCTTACAGACAACTGAAGTTCTAGTCAAACATTTGACCACACAGCCCTAGTTGACTATTAGAAAATGCAGATCACTAAAAGTTATGCTATCTAAGAATATGATTATGACTAAAGAATAAGTTAATGGCAACTTGCCAAATACTTTTTTTCAAGTATACACGATGCAAAGCTTGTAAACATAGTGTGAACATAAACTAGATAATTTTTCCTGAAACTGAAAAGCCATTTGTTATACAAAAACATCTCTCTTGCAATTCAGATTTTTGCATATATATCCGAAAGTGCAGTTGCAACAAGTTCTACATAGGGAGCATGACCCATAAGGCAAAAAAAGAGGGTATTTGAACACATCAGAGTAATCGTAAATGACGACAAACAGTATCCAGTGGGCAGACATTTTAAAGAGTACCATCCCAGTGACGTCATAAAGCTACAAATGGCGATTAGGGCTAGAATAGCAACTCATCTGAGATGAGGAGAAAGGGTCCTAAATTTGAGACTCTTGGAGTTGCGGTGTATAATTACATTTAATACCATGATCCCAGTGGGCTTGAATTCTGATGAGGACTTAGCAGTGCATCTGGGTTAAGAAGCTATACCCATACATTGTAGGTTTGGCTCTCTGTTGAATATGATGTGGGAATGTAAAAGGGTGAATTGAGATACATGGTTTTAATTTGTTTACAGTTTTAATTATGATTTAAAATTTTGTACACAGGTGCTGAGAAAACCCAATGGAATTAATGCAGAGAAAGCTAAGTTAATTTTATTCAGCAATGTAGATCTGAAACAGAGAACTTAGAAATAGGGACAAATAGTAGATTGTGGTTTGAGGTACGGATAGAAGTATAATAAATGTGACAATGCAAAATGAAGTAGCCCACTAGGCCAGAACTTTGAAAAGTCATAGTACCCCAGAACTACCCCACTAGGGTGTGATTAAATATTGGTGTCCTGTCTGAAGGAGTGTTTGCTACTAATATGAGTATGAAGGTAATCAAGTTGAACACTTTGAATGCATAACACACCAAGATATATGTGCTGGTTTGTAAATGTTTATCATATTTAAAATCGTCTATATAACAGTTGTAATTGCTCCCAATATCAAGGAAGTTGCACGGTTTCCAATGATGGAATTGGACTTAAAATGTGACTAAATCAGTCTGAGATGGCAACTCTGAAACAAACCTGTTCTCTGCACCTATTGGTGAAAGTCCATTGTTTGTTTCTATTTATGCACCTTCACTTCAAAATCACGAGGATGCATTGTTTGTAAAACTTGACCCGTGAACAAGGGGTAGGATCTCTGAAACACATTGGGAGGCAGCTGTTGCCATAATAAATTATGCAGCACTTGTTCACAAATGAGCTCACATCTTGTGCTCTTTGACATGAGAACATAAGTGCTGTGAATATATAATGGATAGGCTGTGCCTGCCCTCACACAATGCATTGTCCAACACCCTGGTGTGTGTCTGTAGCCAGGCCTGGGCAATGCAGGATCTTGTAAACAACAAATACTTTCCTTTGAAGTTTGCCTACTTCAAAGGCAGAAAGGGGAATCAGTAGTGGACCTAGATTACTTATGGATTCAAGAGCAAACTCTGCCAAGTAGAAGAGCTGAAGAGCTGGAGGAGGAGTATTGCCCCTTTGCCTGTGACTGTGGTTTTCTGGGTTGGCCTGCAGTTGCTGCTTCTGCCTGAAAGAGGACAATGACTGGACTTTATGGTATATTCATGGTATAGTGTATTGTGTGAAGTTACTCTAAGGGCTTGAACTGAACGTGCCTCCTGTTTTGAAGTCTCAGGGCCATCAAAGAGTTCCTCTGCCAGCCCTTGGACTCTCTTGCTGAGATTCCTACCCTGCCAAGTGATGCCCTAACCAGTCCCTGTGAAAGGTGAAGCTGGTGGAACCAAGACTGAAATCCATGCACAGGAACCGTGCAGGGAAAAATTAAATGCACCACCTGCAACACTGCTGTAAAAATGAAGCACAAACAGCATTGTGGCTTAGAAATAGACGCAATACCTGTATCACGGCTGGGAAATTGATGCATCACCTGCACCGAGGAGAACCAACGCAAACACCTGCTTGTGGCTGCTGAAATCAATGCAACCCTCACACAGCGCAATTCCTCACCCACAGTGTGACCGGATTTCACACGCATTGTTGGTGGGCATCAAAATCAAGCTAAGCCTGCCCGGATCTGAGATGCCCATCCGGAAATCAATGCATCACTCTCTTGCGGGAGAGAAAAATTATGCATCACCTACCTCATTGGAGAAGAAATGACGCACAGCCTCACTTGTGAGTAAGGAATCAATGCATCGCTGAATTTTCCAATGCACGCTCGCTTCATTTTTGATGCAAGCCAGGTACTTTGTTTAACATCAACGCATCCAATGTTTTCTATGGAGTAGGACTTTTTTTAATTAAAAAATTCATTACTTTACTTGTGTATGTTAGACTTTTGTCATTTTGGTCTTGTTTGATTTAGATAAATATTGGCTATTTTTCTAAACTGGTGTGGTGTCCATTTTGTAGTGTTTTCACTGTATTACCGTGTGTGTTGCTAACAATACTTTACACATTGCCTTTGAGTTAAGAATGACTGCTTGTGCCAAGCTCCCAAGGGGGTGAGCAGGGTTTATCCTAGGTGTATTTCTCCCTTACCCTGATTAGATTGAGGGTCCCTGCTTGGAAAGACAACTTTTTTTTACTTTCTGCGACTGATTTAAAAGTGTGTTTTTGTATTCTTCACTTTGCAAACATTTTAGTTTTCCACAAACAGTTTTTAAATGTTTTTTGTATTCCTACCGCAGCTCCTTTTACTCTCTTCATGTGTTGTCTGTGGCATTTTCAATATGTCTTGTAATACAGGAATAGATCTCTAAAATACAAAAAAAAAAATGTATACTTTCTCTTCATATACTACTCAATTTTATATTATAACCATATGAATATAAAATCAAAATGCACAACTATATTGTGACATTCTACATGTCTTAGCTTTCTGTTTAAAAGACACTACACCTCTCTTAGCCACATGAATATCATAAATTCCCAAATTAAAAAATCTACAAAATAATCAGAATCCAAAACCAACTTTAAAAAAAAATCTATTTTGTTATTTATCTATAATTGACCCCATATTTTCTTATTTCTATCTCATCTGCATTCTGCTGCACACAAGTAATTAGAGAATGTCTTTGATTATTGCTTCTGTCTAGGATGTTATCATTTCCTTTACAAAAAAATCCCTCCAACAGAAGCAGCCATGCACCATGCTGAAAGCCTATCTACATTATAATTAGCCAGGAACTTCTTGATTGTTGCAAAGATAAAGTACATAAATGCACTCTATCTTGTATGTACAGTACATTTCTGACATGTTGAAGTGGGTCAGGCAAACACTACAAAGCTGTTGCTACACTGCTTTACAGCATAGTCCTTGTAAATAAGGCCCTACATGTCTTTCATTATAACCAAATATGTTCCTTCTTGTAACTAACATACATCCTATTTCAGTAATAACCTCTATGTATGTAAAAGGGAACGATACGTGTTTTATGTGTTTTCAAATACCAACTCAACTTGCAAGTTCAAGCATGCACAAAAATATTTAGTACTATATTAAAACCATGGTTGTAAAACGTGTGCTTTTATTCATCCTATAAAATAATAACACATATATGTTAGACTTGGCATCCTTGGCGTGGTCTCCCCTAACTTTTTGCCTCTGTTTCCCAGGTTATTGATGTATGCTGGACTCTGTTTTTGCTGTTTTTGTTACTCTGGGCACTTTACCACTGCTATCCAGTGCTAAAGTGCAAGTGTTTCTATGTAAAATGTATGTGTAATTGACTTTCCATGATTGGCATTTTTGATTTACTAGTAAGTCCCTAGCACTAGAGATGCCCAGGGCCTTTAAATCAAAAGCTACTAGTGGGCCTGCAGCACTGGTTGTGCCACCCACATTAGTAGCCCTGTAAACATGGCTCAGACCTGCCACTGCAGTGTCTGTGTGCAGTTTTAAACTGGCAATTCGACTTCACAAGTTTAACCACTTGTCAGGCCTAAACCTTCTCTTTTTATACATGTAAGACAACCCTAAGGTAGGCCCTAGGTAGCCCTACGGGCAGGGTGCAGTGTATGTTAAAGATGGGGCATGTACTTATATGTTTTACATGTCCTGACAGTTAAATACTGCCAAATTCAGTTTTCACTTCTGCAAGGCCTATCTTTCTCATAGGTTAACATGGGGGCTGCCTTTAAATATATGGTTATATTAATGGATGGAGAAGTAAGAAAATGGATCTTTGAGTGAGTGTATGACAGTACGAGTGCATCTGTAAACAGCTGCATCACTGTGACTGTTACTGCAGGTATAACTGTCTGACTAACTCTCTTAGTGCATGCATACCTATGTATCTGAATGTGTGTAAGTGTCTGAGTGGGCCTTTCAGTTGGTAAATTAGTGTCACTAGCTCTGTGACTGATACATGAATGTGTCACTGAGTTTTTGTATGGGTACATGAGTGACTGTTTAGGTCTCTCAGTGGGTGTACAAGTGGATGTCTGGGTCTATAATTGGTCTCTGAGTATCTGAGAGGGTCTGTGAGCAGGTGTGAGAGATTGTGAGAGTGTCTGTGAGTAAGTTTCTCAGTATCAGAATGGGTCTCTGAACTGGACTATGAGTGTCTGAGTAGTTCTCTGAGTGGCTGTACAAGCGTCTGTCTGGGTCTGTGACTGGGTGTGCAAGTGTCTGAGTGGATCTGTTACTGGGTACAAAAGAGTGTGAGTGAGTCAGTGAGTGGTTGTGTGGGTGTCTGTGTGGGTCTGTAAGTCGGTGTGTGAGTATCTGAGTGGGTCTATGAGTGGGTATATTAGTGTCACTGATTATGTGAGTGGGTGTTTGAAGGTCTGAGTGGGTCTATGAGTTTGAGCTTGTGGATCTGAGTAGGTCTGTGAATGGGTGCATGAGAGCCTGAGTGGATCTGTGAGTGGGTGTATAACTCTCAGTGGGTGTGTGATTGGGTGCATGAGTACGTGACTGGGTCTGTCAGTGGACATCTCAGTGTGTGACTGGGTCTGTGAGTGGGTATCTGTGTATCTGAGTATGTATATGAGAGTGTGTGTGTGTGTATGTGGGTCTGTGAGTGTGTGTGTGAGTATCTAAGTGAGTCTGTGAGTGGGTGTAGGAGTGTCACTGGGTCTGTGAGTTGCTGCTTGAGGATCTGAGTGGGTGTGTGAGTGGGTGCATGAGGGTCTGACTGGGTCTGTCAGTGGGTATCTGAGTGGGTGACTGGGTCTGTGAGTGGGTGTGTGAGTATCTGAGTGGGTCTGTGAGTGGGTGTATGAGTGTCACTGGGTCTGCGAGTGGGTGCTTGAGGATCTGAGTGGGTCTGTGAGTGATACATAAGAGCATGAGTGGTTCTGTGAGTAGGGGTAAGTGTCAGTGGGTCTGTGAGAGAGTGCAGGAGTCTGTGACTGGGTCTGTGAGTGGGTATATGAGTGTTTGAGTGGGTCTGTGAGTGTGTGTAAGTATCTGAGTGGGTCTGTTAATGGGTATCTGAGTGTGTGACTGTGTCTGTGAGTGCATATGTGAGTGTCTGAGTGGGTCTGTGAGTGAGTGTGTGAAGGTCCGAGTGGGTCTTTGAGGGGCTGTATGAGTGTCAATAGGCCAGCAGATGGGTGCTTGAGTGTCTGAGTGGGTCTGTGAGTGGGTGTATAACTCTCAATGGGTCTGTAAGTGGGTACGTGAGTGTGTGACTGGGTTTGTCACTGAATATCTGAGTGTGTGACTGAGTCTGTGATTGGGAATCTGAGTGTCTGAGCAGGTCTGTGAGTGTGTGTGTGTCTGACTGAGTCTGTGAGTGGGTGTGTGAGTATCTGAGTGGGTCTGTGAGTGGGTGTATGAGTGTCACTGGGTCTGCAAGTGGGCGCTTGAGGATCTGAGTGGGCTCTGTCAGTGGCTGCATAAGATTCCGAGTGGATCTGTGAGTGGGGGTATAAGTGTCAGTGGGTCTGTGAGAGAGTTTATGAGTGTGTGTCTGGGTATCTGAGTGTCTGAGTGGGTCTGTGAGTGTTTGTGAGTGGGGATCTCTGAATGGTTGAGTGAGTGTCTGAATGGGTCTGACAGTGTGTCTAACAGTGAATATGTGAATATATATATTTATATATATATACATTTTCTTTATTTACAGGATTCCCGACCATGTCATGACTTTACACTAGGGGGCAGCGTTGAGTGCCGCCACTGGGTCGCGACTCCTTGATCATCAAAAAAAGGAGGTTTTAACCTTTTTAAACTCATGATAGGTAGCTCACAAACCCATTCATTACCCCCATGGGGCCAGGGTCCCTCTAGCCTGACCCCTTCTATTCATTTCTCATTATCAATCCATCCCCAGAACCATTGCCAGTTGGTAAAATGGTGAGCGCAACTTTCTGAACAGCTTACCGCCACCCAATCACAGTTATGCTTCTGGAGTGCAGAGTTGCGATGCTCCACATAGGAGTCGCGGCGGATCCACATCCCCACATATACAAATTTGTTTTCCATTTAATTACAAGAAAGCCACTGAACAGATTTGCACGAAATCACAAACAAGTCACTTTCTGGACCGAGACCTATCTTTCTGCCAAATTTGGTGTAATTCCTTCCAATAGTTTTCTCGCTATCCCTATTCAAAATCCCTAAGGGACAATAAATGGAGAAATTGCGCTTTGGGACCCCCTCTTTTTCTCGTCCCACACTCCACTGATCACCCAGAAACTTTCTAGACAGCAGCTGACGTGACAGGCTAATTTTTTGGGAAGATTTCATGACGATTCATAAACCGGCTTCACAGATATAGGCAAGTAAAAAAAGCTTTTTCTGTAGAAACTAGGTCCTAACTATAACTACCTAGAGGCATTTTGGATTTGATTGAAGTTTAATGTGCTTTGCTACTAGCATGAACGAGGCATCCGCAAGAAGTGTTCGGCTGTTTACATATATATATAAAACCTGCTGGCAGTCGCCATTAGGTAGTTATAGTTAGAATCATGTTTCCATAGAAAAAGCATTTTTCAACTTGCCTACACCTACATCTTTGATGCCGTTTGATGAATCGTTATCAAATTAATGATGCCCATATAAACCATAGAAAGGAGTTGAGTTTATTGAAGAGTGGTAAGAGTTATTATAAGCCAGTTCTGCAAGCCACAAAAGATCCAGCCAGGTTTTTGGAGACTTTGTTGCGCAACATCATAAATATTGTTTCAGAGTTTGGTTTAGTCTCTCTGTTTGACAATCGTTTGTGGATGATAGCTAGTAGATAAAGTTGAATCAATTCGTAAAGCCTTGCACCATTGTTGCAAAAAACGTGCAGAAAATTGTGTTCCTATGTCAGAGAGGATGACTCTTGGAAGTCTGTGAAGGTGAACTATATTTTCTAAGATGATAGTTGCTAAGGTGTCGGAGGTTGGGAGCCCTTTACAGTCAATGAAGTGAGCATACTTGGTAAGGCTGTCCACCACCACTAGAATGGTTGTAAATTGCTTTATTTGGGGAAGAACAGTAATAAAATCCATAGAGACATGTTCCCATGGATGATTGGGAACGCGTAGAGGTATCAGTAGACCTTTGGGCTTGCTATGTTCGCTTTTGCTTCTTGCACATACTTCACATGATTGTAGCATTTGCTTAAGATCGTGAACGAATGTAGGCCACCTTTTCATGAGTTGTATTGTTTTTTGAGGACCTGGATGTTCTGCCAGAGGATGACTGTGTAACAAATGTAAAGCTGTCTCTCTTAACTCCTCAGTAGGCAGGAATACTCGAGATTCGTGTAGAGGTAAGCCTTGTTGAATGGACCTTTTGGTGTCTTGTTGTAACCACTCTTGGCACTTGGTGATATAAAAATGATTACGAATGAGATCAAAGAATTTCTCGGCTGCTACTAAAAACAACACTTTTGAAGGCGTTATAATAGGCATGGGTTTTTGATCAGTATGTGTGATCGAAGAATCTTATCTAGACCAGTGGTTCCCAACCTGTAGTCCGGGGACCCCTGGGAGTCAGCGAAGCCTTCTCACCGGGTCCGCCACTGCTTAGAAAATTAAATATTATTAACAGATTAGGTCCCCAGCTTTTAATAATGACTCAGTTGGGGAGGAGGGTCCCTGAGTTCCAGTAATGATAACATGGGGGTCCACAGAAGTCAAAAGGTTGGGAACTACTGATCTAGACAATGCATCGGCCTTACGATTATCTACTCCTGGTCTAAAAGTCACTATGAAATTAAATTCTGCAAAGAATAGCATCCATCTCAGTTGTCTGGGAGTTAGTAGTCTGGCAGAACTCATAAATTGTAAATTTCTATGATCAGAATATACAGTCATGGTGTGTTTTGCTCCCAGTAGATAATGTCTCCATTCTTTGAAAGCATTACATATTGCTACTAATTCTTTTTCTGCTATGGGGTAATTCTGTTCCGCTTCATTCAATTATCTTGACGCATATGCTATGGGGTGCAATTGTCCAGTTTCTCGATGAGGTTGGGACAGGATGGCCCCAACAGCAACATCCGATGCATCGGCTTCCACGATGAATGGTTCCTCCACATTGGGGTGAGATAGAATGGGAGCGGTAGTAAAGGCCTTTTTTAAATCTTAAAATGCTTCCTCTGTCTCTTGGGACCAGTTGAAGATGGCCTTTTTCCTTAGCGATTTAGTGATTGGTGCCACCTTTTGGGAGAAGTGATGGATGAAGCGTCGATAAAAATTTGCAAAACCCAAAAACCATTGAATTTCACGTACTGATTTTGGTGTGGGCCATTCGGATACAGCTTGAATTTTTCTTTCAGTCATTTGCATGCCATCAGGTGTTAAAATGACTCCTAGAAATTCAACTTCTTTGGTATGGAATTCGCATTTACTTAATTTGCAAAACAAATTATGTTTTTTGTAGAGTTTGTAATACCTTTTTTACATGTTCTTCATGTATTTCTTCAGAGTTTGAATAAATCAATATATCATCAATATAAATGATGACAAAGATGTCTAGATATTCTCTCAGAACATCGTTTAGGAAATATTGAAAGGAGGCTGGGGCATTACATAGACCAAACAGCATCACTAAATACTCAAAGAGGCCTCAAACAGTCTTACAAAGCGGTTTTCCACCCATCTCCCTCTCAAATTCGAACTAGGTGATAAGCACCTTGTAAGTCAAGTTTGGTATAAATAACCTGGTCTAACAAGACTGGTATGAGAGGTATTGGATATTTATTTTTAACTGTCATCTTATTTATCGCTCTAAAGTCAAAATAAGGCCTCAAATCGCCATTAGCTTTGGAAACGAAAAACAGCGGAGAAGCCGCTGGAGATCGTGATTAGCTTGTTGTCTAAACATTGATCAAGGTATTCTTGAAGGACTTGATTTTCTTTCTCTGATAGTGCATAGATTCTACAATTTGGTATATTTGCTCCAGGTACAAGGTCGATCTGACAATCGTGCGGCCTGTGAGGTGGTAAGGAGCTTGCTTTCTTTTCACAGAAAAAGTCAGTATATTCTGAATACTGTGATGGCAGATCAATTTTCTTCTCAACTGCAGTGGCAATGGAGTGTTGAAGATTTCCTTCTTTGTTTCGTCTTGATTGAAAGCATCTTTTTGCACAAGAGGAAGAAGAAAAATGCAAAAACCTGGTTGTGCCACTCTATGCATGGATTGTGTAACATTAACCACGGTATTCCTAAAATAAAACCATTATGGGGTGCTTGGATTATATCAAAGCGAATTATCTCACAATGGTTCTAATTCTCATCATCTTTGCAAATCATTTGTATTCGTGAGGTTTGTTTAGTAACGGGGCCTACTGCCAGCTCACTACCATCAATTGCGTAAACAACTTCTGGAACATTTTTCTTGACACTGGGTATATGCAAGTCTAGTGCAGTTTGTTGGTCCACAAAATTTCCTGTTTCCCCTGAATCAATTAGAACTTGTACATTATGTCTTTTTCCCTGCACAGTCATTTGTTCAAAAATTTGAAAATGTTTGACATAACGATTTGTGGAAGAGCACACTGAAGGGATTGTCAATTTGCCCAAGAGGTCCTCTTAGTTTTTTCTTGGGCACTTTAGTTTTCCTGTGAAGTTTCCAAAGCAACCGCTATCTTTTTCTTTGTCACAAATGTTGGATCAATTTTACTTTTGGGTTTCTTTTGACATTCTTTTACAAAATGACCCTAGTTTCCACAATACAGACACTGACCATTTTTTTGTTGCATGTCTTTCTCCTCTTTGGTCAATGATGGGCGAACAGTTCCGATATCCATCGGTTGTATCATAGAATCTGAGGACAATTGAAGATGTCTGGACCTTTCCATTCGCCAGTTGGGTTTTTCCCATTTTTTCCTTACTCCTTTTCTTTCAGAGAGTCTATGATCTATCTGTAGGGTTAGATTAATTAAATCAGTGCAAGTTTCTGGTTGTGGTTCAACTTGGGCCAATACATCTTTTAGTTCATCTTTAAGCCCTTGATAAAATACTGCTGACCTTTTTTCCTCTGGCCAAGCGGTTTCCACTACTAACCAGTTGAAGTGTGACAAATTTGTTTACAAGTCTTTGTTTCCTTGACGTAATTCTAGTAACTCTTTGTCTGCAGACATAGTTATTGCGCGTCTGTCAAATACCTTTACGAATTCTTCTACAAAACGACACCAATTATTGAAAAGAGGACTGTCTAATCGGACTAATGGCACTGCCCAAGTAGCTGCATCACCATTCATATATGATATAAAGAATGCAATTCTAGATTGTGCGTCCGGAAAGGCACTGGGCTGACACGTAAAATGTAGTTCCACCTGTGTGAGACTTTTTTTAACCTTGTTGGGGTCCCCAGAAAACCTCTCTAAGTGCAGCTAAAGGAATCCGTGTCGGCACATTCACAGCTATGTTAGTAGGTGCTGAAAGCGTAGGACGAGACTCAGATTCAGAACCATCCACCTTACTTTGTAACTGAGTCACTTTATTAACTAAATCAGCTGTAACATTTTTTGAGTCTGTCAAATCCCTTTGCTTCTGAGTGACTACTTGCATAAGGGTGTCTAGGGTGGCCATTTTGTGCAGGTCATGTACAGACCAAGAGGAAAGTATAAACTTGTGGGCTCACTATTCTGTCACAGTGTCCTTCCCTCGGGATCTGAACGCTGCTGAACAAAAGGCACACCTCCCGGCATCACCAACTCAGAATGCTATTATAGCACAGAGTTATGATGAAGCCAGTCGAGAGGAAGGAAATTAGGGTAGGGAACAGCAGAGAGAGAGATCTGAAAAGAAAAGGTTAGAACAAATATGCACTTACTCAATCATAGCAGTATAACTCATCAATAGACTCTTGACTAAAGGCGTCTCCGTGATATCAGATTGAGACCCATTTTAGAAGTGAGGGCAAAGCCCCTTCTTTGAATCATGGAACAAGAACAAACTACAACCTCAGAACCAAGAGATGGCAAGGGCTTTGGACTATGATCATACTCTGAATGTCAATCCTGTAACATCTATGCATTCATAGCATAAACCTTTGATCATGGCCTAGAAAATCTCAAAAAATTAAATGTGCTTTTCACGTATCATGCTTTCCAAAAAAACAATAATTTGCTTATCTCCAAAAATGCTTTCACATTCACAACTATAAGGCCGGAAAGTTTTTACTCATTGAACTTGAAGCGCTTTGTTCATTATACCAGATAGCGCTTTCATTTGTTTCATCTGAAGCGCTACGCTCATCATGCTAAGGGGCGCCTTACTCATGTGGCTTGAATCACTTTGATTGTTGTGCCAAGGGCTTTTTATGCATGTGGATTGAAGCACTTTGATTGTTGTGCCAAGGGCTCTTTCCTCATGTGGACTGAAGCGCTTTGATTGCCGCACCATGGGGGCTTTATTCATGTGGACTGAAGCACTTTGATTGCCATACCAAGGGCGCTTTACTCATGTGGACTGAAGCGCTTTGATTGCTGTGCCAAGGACGCTTTACTCATGTGAACTGAAGTGCTTTGATTGCTGTGCCAAGGGCGCTTTACATGTGTGTCCTGAAGCGCTTTGCTCGTTGTGCTAAGGGGTGCTTTACCTTTTGAAAGTAACAACTTCCTTCAAGATTTGGCTCATCAAGACCTTACCGCTATGAGTACAACCTACTCGTATCTGAATCCACCATGGAAACAAGGATACTCTGATTTGCCGTCCATCTGCCATGCAGGAAATCTACTCTTCTTCAGAGCAACCCCCACGAGGTCTGACTGCATCGAAGTCTTCAAAATATTGAGCAATGTGCTTGGGTGTGGCTGGGCTTTCTAGGCCTGCCACACCCCATGATGGCTGCTGTCTCTAAAAACATGGGAATTGTAGTCCCTTCATGGAATAGCACTGATAAGTGCATATTTTGCCATGAATATACTGAAACTTTATGAGCTTTGCCACAGGGCAGACGACGCTGATGGCCACCTTTGGAACAAGAGGGGATGACAAGTGGTGCGCATAAAGTGCCGCAAAGCCGCGCAGTTGAATTTCGGGTGGGACCTGGACCGTGCACTGCCTTATTCCTGACAGTTCTAGGAGAAATCATGAAGTTTATTAGTATATTCCATAAAACATCTAATCTAATGTTCATTATGCTGTGCATCTCCTGTTGTGTTTATATCTTGAAATTGTCTCTGCTTCATTCTATATAATAATTCCTCTTTATTCTGTGTGGTTACTCGTTGGTATGTTTCATAGAGATCTTTTCAGGATAGCCTCTTTTCAAGAAGCTCCCAGTCTCTCATTCATCGTAACTGCTTCTCTTTCAAAAGCTTCATCAGTGAAGCAGTTTCCGCTTGTTCTGAATAGTCTGCTATAGGGGATGCTCCATTTCAGTACTTTAGGATGCCCACTATTTTCATGTAATACAGAGTTGCAGTTTATTTTTGATAGATGGTTGAGTTTAATGTTAAATTCATCAATTTCAACATGAAGGAATACATTGAGGAATTCTATTCTAGTTCTACTGCAACATGTTGTTAATTGAATATGACGTTCATTAGCATTCAGTTTGTCAATATTTTCCATCAAGGAAGACTCAGTCCTGTCCCAGACGATAAATGAGTCATCAATGAAATGCACCTATAGTGTGATTTTTTTCCATGGCAGTGGTGTGTTCATCTGACCATGCAATCTCTTTTTCCCACCACCCCATAAAACAATTAGCATACATGGGGGCAAAAGATGTACCCATAGCGGTCCCCTGTTTCTACCGTAATATTTTGACATCAAAGAGGAACACATTGTGGGTGAGATAATACTCGAGCATGGTCATAATCATTTGGGTGTGTCAAAGGAAATGAATGTAACAAGCTCTTAAAAAATATGCGCATGCATTCATGCGATGTTCATGTTTTATGAATGTATAGAGGTATGTTACATCCATCATAACCGTAATATATGTTGGCTTTCCATGGCACATTATTGATCTTACAGAGAAAATCATTAGTATCCCTTATATAGGATAGCTGATTTGTAACATATTGACATAGAAAGAAATCAAGTTATCTCCAGGTATTCTTCAATAAAGACCTAATTGTACTGAAGATGGGTCTACCAGGTGGTTTGTTTTATCCTTATGGATCTTAGGTATAAAATAGATCATGGGGAGCAGATGTTTCACTTTAAGATACATGTATTCTTAATTTTTCAGGAGCTCAGAGACGTACCAGTTCTTTAACATTCCATGATATTCCCTTTCATATTTCAGCAGTGGGATTGATTTACAAGTTCTCATAATGGTCTCTCTTATTCAGTTGTCCGAATGCTTCCATGACGTATTTGTCTTTGTTCATGATGATGATATTGTCTCCCTTATCAGAGGGCTTGATAATAATAGATATGTTGTTCCTAGGTTCCTTCAGCTCTGACCATTCTGTGGATGAAAAATTGCTTACAAAGGTGTTTAAATCCCTTCCTCAGATTGTTGATGTCTTTCACAACAAATTCATGAAATATATCAATCATATTATTAGTTAGTAACTGAGGACAGAATGTATTATATGGTTTCATGCCACTATCAGCTCATGAGTCAGTAGAAAAACACAGATGTTGAATTTCCACCTCACTATTATCAGTTGTAGACAAGATTGCTTCTTCATTTTCACTGATTAATTAATCTAATGATAATAGTTCCGGGATCCCTCCAATAGTACGTTTATACTTTCTTGTCAATTCTGCATTATGTCATTGCGAAATGTGGGTTTTCACTGCAGGATATTTTGTAATTTCAACTTTCCTGTAAATTTATAAGTTTCAGTTCTCAGATTAACAAAGTCAGGTCCAGATGTGGGGCAGAAGCACAATCCATAGTTCAAGATTTTCTCTTGAGTAGGTGCTAGGGTGACATTAGATATATTGATGACCTGTGGTTTTTTCATGTGTTTCCTTTTCATTCTTAAACTCTGCCCTTATACGTTGATGGTTCTTCCTCTTGCCCCCTCCTTGTCCTGTACCTCCTTTTCCTCGTCTTCTTCCTCTTCCCATTACTCATTGTGGTATTGTTATTGACAATAATCTAATTTCCCCTTTGATCTCAAACACTCAAATGTTTTCGCAAAGGTGTAAATCTTGCCATACTGATAATCTAGTTTATCTCTGTTGATTTCGAGGCCTTTCCTCACCCTGGTTTCCTCCACACTTGTTGTGATTCTTTCTTTCATCTTTTTTAATAACACGTTCACTTCCTCTTCTTTCTTTATCCCCTCAATCTCTTTTAATGGTTTCTCAATTTCGGCTGTCCGTATCTCCATTTGACATTTGGCATGCTTGAGTTATGTTTCCAACAATTTAATTGAGAAGTCCTCTGTGTGTGTGCTCCATTCATCGAACCGGACTGGGTCCAAATCACCATATTTGGGCATTATTAGTGTTCTCGGACCACGTGGTACATTTCATATATTTAGTTAATTAAGTCATTTTCCACCACTTATTGGACTCACAAATCCTGACTCTCTCAAGTTCTCTGATTATTTTTGCAAGAGTCTGAGTATCCATGCCAGGTCTTTACTGTCTTTCATGTTCACCCATGTTATCTTCAAACACATCCCTGGCTGCTATTTTCCACTGGGCATCTCTTTCCACCATTCTTGCTCTTCACTCTATATATAAGTATGGGATTGCACAATTATATACAAATACTGATTTCACCTCTGACTAAGTGTTCTTATTCATACACATCCAAACATCATTTATTCCTCCTTTATCATTGTCTGTCTGAGTTTTAAATCCGGTGTACATATAGTCACATCAATTTGGCCCTTACTCATATATATTCACTGAAAAAAGCAAAGTCTAAAGGAACATTATAGTGAGGTAAAATTGTCACTGAAGATATTGGGGGTCATTCCGACCCTGGCGGTAAAATCCGCCAGGGCCGGGGACCGCGGATGCACCGCCAACAGGCTGGCGGTGCATCCCTGGGCATTCTGACCGCGGCGGTACAGCCGCGGTCAGAAACGGGAAACCGGCGGTGTACGGCCGGTTTCCCGCTGCCCTGGGGAATCCTCCACGGCGGCGCAGCTTGCTGCGCCGCCATGGGGATTCCGACCACCTTACCGCCATCCTGTTCCTGGTGGTTTTGGCCGCCAGGAACAGGATGGCGGTAAGGGGTGTCGTGGGCCCCCGTAACAGGGCCCCACCAAGATTTTCAGTGTCTGCCATGCAGACACTGAAAATCGCGACGGGTGCAACTGCACCCGTCGCACCCTTTCCACTCCACCGGCTCCATTCGGAGTCGGCATCCTCGTGGAAGGGGGTTTCCCGCCGGGCGGGCGGGCGGCCTTCTGGCGGTCGCCAGCCCTCCCAGCGGGAAACTCAGAATAACCGCGGCGGTCTTCTGACCGCGCAGCGGTATTCTGGCGACTCCCAGCGGCCCTGCGGTTAGCGCGGCCGGCGGGAGTCAGAATGACCCCCATACTGTTTTAAATGAACAACCCCTTAATCTTGCTTGGTTTTATTGACACACTGAACGTAGCAGTTATGCCAGACAAAAATTATTTTGGCAGCAAGAATTGACCATTTTCTCTCTGGGCCCAGAATGTACAACAATTTCAATTAAACAACAGTGATGCAACTGATAAATAATATTTCTTGGGCTTCATAGTTTGGCACTGTTTTCCTGTCACAGAAATTTCTTCTCTGCAGCCTAACTTACCGCAACACTCTGTAGTGCAGATTTGTTTACAGACACACTCCTGCCTCCATCAGTAAATTGAATTGACATCCCTGTATCTATCTTACCATTCAGCAGCAATCATGCCCTTTGTGCGTCTTTTGGTCCTGGGGATGACCTCATAAATTAAAGAAGTTCTTAAGGCCATTGACAGATTTTCAACTGAAAAATATATTATTGTGCAACGATACAAATATATGAATTTTGATCCATATCTTTATTCATACACAATACGGACTGTTATTACTTTTTGCCATTACTCTATTTTATCTGTATCACCTTGCACCATCCATATTAACTTCACAAGCAATGTGTGTTCACTCTGCTCATTGAGAAATTAATATTTGATGCTACTGTCAATTGAGTCTAAGAAGATTAATGATTATTTTGTAGTAATTTACTTGAGGTGTCAGGAGTGTGGAGATAAATTTACTCTATGTAACAAGCTACACAATAGTAGAGGTCAGATGCACAGGAGTTCATCCCCTTACACAGCCAGTTCCAACTGCCAAATCTCCTTGAAGAACATTCTAAACCCCTGCATCCTAAACCCCGCATCATAGCATTCCTGTCAAGGGAGGCACATGATCCAAGATTCCAACACAAGTTAACCAGCACAAACCAAATAGTGAGTATAACACATCTTCCCTTTTCCCAACAAAAACCTACACACCAATACACCGCACTAGGGAGAAGAGAAGGACCATGCAAAAGACCACCAACAACCCACAGCAACACACCAACAGATGATAATAACACAAAACAGAAAATTCAAAGAAATATGTAAATATAAGCATATAATACAAAGAAATACCTTTACATAAGAAATCTGCTGGGCCTAAGTATGTTTCTGGTACTTCTTCATCAGACAGTATTCTGAGAATTGTCAGAAATGTCTTGATCACCTCTTGGTTGTTGAACATCCTGAGCATAATCAACAGTTTCAGTGGGAACCTATGCATTGTGACAATCAATCTCACAATCACGCTCATTTCCTACCTTTACAATGTTTAATAGATTTCACCACTCTCCATTGCTTATTTTAATGGCATTGCCATAGATTGTTTCCACCTTAGCTGAATCACTGAACTTACTTCTCCCTTTTTAAACATGGACTTAAACCCAAACCATATCACCAACGTTTACCTTGACATCCATGATGGTTGAAAACTGGTATTGGCTTTTCTACCCCTCAATGGTTCAAAGGGAGAGACTTTGGTGGTTGAGTCTGGTGTTGTTCTGTAGAATCATAGCATGCTACGTACAGACTTTACCACATTGTGATTCCCACCTTTCGCCCACCTGATGCACTCACCCACCACCCAATTCATCTTCTCCAGAAGGCCATTTGTTTCTGGGTGATATGAGGAACCTGTTAGATGTTTGACCCCATATGACTCAAGGGAAACCTGCAGTTCTCTACTAACAAATTGTGTGCCATTGTCGCAGAAAAGAAATTCAGGAAATCTCTCCCTTAAGGAAATTTCCCTCAGAAACTCAACAATAGCACTAGCATACAGCGCCTTAACCATCTTGAGGTCAGACCATATTGAAGAATAATCTACCAGGGTAATAAGATATTTGGTACCACCCAGCAAGGCATCATATGGACCCATGGTATCAATCCCAGTCTTGACTCATGGACCGGATGGACACTCAATTGGCATGTGAGATGGATAAGCCACATTAAGTTATCGTTAGATCATCTGAACACAAAACAATTTTCTACCACTTCAATGTGCAATATTGGCCACCAGAAGGAATCACAAATATCTAGTTTAGTGAGAGATGAGCCAAGAAGGCTGTGGGCATTGCTAATAATGCTACTTGCCTCACAGAGTAAGGAGGAATTAATTTATCCGACCTTAAAAGATGGACATCCTCACCAAAAATCTCATCTCCCTCCTCACAGTATGGTTGCAGTAAGGGATACAATATTTTCTCTCCATGCCAACTTAGCTTAATCAGATCCATGACCTGTTGCAAAACCTAATCACCTTTTGTCCTTCAAAACAAACCTTCAATTCGGTATCACTAGTGAAACCACTAAGAATCCTTCAAAATCCTCATCAATAGGATCTGACAACTTCACTTCTCTATCTTCCCCACATTTGCTAGAGGACCAGGAAATAAAATCAGCTCTGCCCTTCCTACCCCCTGGAATGTGAGCCACATCAAACTGATATTGCATCAACTTAATGGAGAGCCTTAAAATGATGGCTGTATAACATTTGCTAACCTCCCCCCAGAACAGAAACTAATGGTGTGTGATCCATTAGTAAAGGAAACTGTCTTCCTCACACTTAAGAACTGAACTTTTTAATAGCAGACCAGCAGACAAGAAGCTCTTTCTCAATGACAGAGTATTGCAGTTCAGCTTCCTGAAACACTCTTGATGTGAAAGCCACCATATATTCGCAATCACTTTCCCTCTGTGTGAGAGAAGTCTTAAGGCCTACCTGACTAGCATCCACCAAGCTGCAACATAGGATCAAATGGCTTGAGAGATTTACTTTGACTTAGCAAAGATTTAATTTGCTCAAAGGTAGTTACGCAATCATTACTCCAAACCAATTGGAACCTTTCTTAAGCACATTGCTAACGGTCCTCACCCTGGTTGCAAAATCGGGGATGGAACAAAAAAAGCTTGCACAATCCAAGGAAAGCTTTGACCCCTACCATGTCAGAAGGAGGTGGCGCACCTAAGATGAACTCAACTATGCCAGGCCTGGGTCTAATACCATCATTTGAAACAATGTGTCCTAATTATTCCAATTTGTTGCTTAGGAGCTTGCACTTCCCCCTTTTTAAAACAACATCATGTTTCTTGAAAAGTTCTAATACTGTTTGAAGAATAGCTTTATGGACCACAACATGCTCTGTAAACACTAAAACATCATCCTGGATCACCAGAAACCCCTGTACTCTTTTCAGCAAGTTGTACATAACCCTCTGAAAGACAGAAGCTGCAGAGGTAAGTCCACATGGCATACAAGATACTGGAAAGTCCCAATAGGTGAAATAAATGCTGTCAAGTGTCTCAAATCAGGATCGAGTTTCGCCTGATGATAGGCAGAAGCCAGATCAAATTTGGATAACACATTGGCCCCCACAGGTTATGCAAACAAATCAAATCATTAACCTTGGGGAAGGGATGCAAATCTACCCATATTTCTTAATTCAGAGATCTTAGATCCACACACACACACACGCAATTACCCACACCTCTCACACGCTACTACTAAGGGATAGAGCCACAACAAAGATTCATCTGGCTCAATAATTTCTCTCTCACATAAACTTTTTATGTTTGAAGCCTCAAATTCGCCAGTCCAGAGCCACATCATCACATTCAACAAGGACCTGTTCTTTAGCTCCTGCCTTCAAGATCATACCAAACATCCCCTGATGAAACCATCCTAGAATGTTGAGGACCTTTAGTGCCATGTACATTTTCCATTTGAGCCTCCTACCTTTGAAATCCAATATATCCTCTATATAACCCAATAGTTTGATCTTGCAACCTTCATACAAAACAGGGGAGTGATCTGGTGGTAACAGAGTTCTATTGCCCTGGGTTTCTATGAACAGACAGTGCGTAAACATAGTAATTCTGCTGCCAGAATCTATTAGTAGTTTCAAACATCAACCACTTAACCAACAACCACAGTATCAACACACGTCGAAGGATCCTGCACCCCGGGCTCCATCTCTTGTATGTGCCACTTGACCCTTGGGTGTTAGACTCTTCATCACCAACCATGAGTACTAGATCATGTAGTCCCTCTACCACAGACTAAGATTCAACATCTGACTTGACCACACATGCAACAGATTTTTTGTTTTAGGCAAACCATCATAAAATGGCCAGCATTTTTGCAAAAAATGCATGTAACATTAGCTGCAGGACATCTACTCCCCTTGACATGTGGAGTATTTCCACAATGGAAGCAAGAGTTCACACATGCAGGCAAAGACCTTTCACATGTCTAAGGCCTCCCTGTTTTTATTGTGGTTGCTGATTTAATGTGACTTGCCTGCATTTATGACATTAACTACCTCAACAGGTTTCTTCTCCAATTCCCTTGCAGAAATTTGCAAACTTTCTATGCTTTTAGCCACTCTGATTGACTCATCCACTTTTGAGTTACCCATAGATTTTCTGATGTATCTGTTTGTCCTTACAGTGACCACCAATTTGATCTCTGAAAAGTTGGTAAGTAAAAGTGTCAAATTGACAATCTGAAATCAGCCTACACAGTACAGAAATAGAAACAGCAACTTTTTCATTTGCACTTTGCTTCCATTTGAAAAATTAGCATCTTAATAAAATTAATCTAGGTTGTTTATCAAAACGCAGTTTTATTTATTGCCTCCAGATATTCATTGAGATTTTCTGCTTAATCCTGTGGTAACTCTAGTAAGTGGTTAAAAATAGACCTACCCTTGGATCCAAGAGGACGAAGAAGCAAACACTTTTTCCTTATAACCTTGAATATGGAGGCTCCCATTGCCCCAAATATGTTTCAAATGCATCAGACCACACTCCCCACCTGGCAGGAGGTTCGTCTGGTGTATTGTGATCACCTGCATAATGGATAATTATACTGAACAGTTATACCAGAGTCATAGGGCCTGATTACAACTTTGGCGGAAGGGGTTAATCCGTCCCAAATGTGACGTATATCCCGCCCGCCGTATTACAAGTTCATTATATCCTATGGAACTCGTAATACGGTGGGCGGGGTACCCGTCACATTTGGGACGGATTAACCCCCTCTGCCAAAGTTGTAATAGGGCCTGATTTAGAGTTTGGTGTGGGGGTTACTCCATCACATCTGTGATGAATATCCCATCCACCAAAGCATAAATCCTACTATATCCTATGGGATTTATATTTCAGCAGATGGTATATCCATCACTGTTGTCACAGAGTAGCCCCTCCGCCAATCTCCAAATCAGGTCCATAGCCTGAAGTGGCACCAAAGTAGACCAGTCACCACAACAGCTTGGCAAAAATGGAAACTAAAAGTTTAATGAAAAAGTGTTTACATAAGAATAAAAAAATTATTAATAAACTGTAGAAAAAAAAAAATATTTATGTGTACAACCTGACGCTAAATGCCTAGTAAACACAAATAGCAAGTTACTTGTAGTGGTACCAACAACATTGTAACTGCATTTAAACAGGATTAGAAAACTAAGGACCTAATTTAGAACTTGGCAGAGGGCAATGCTCTGTCACAAGAGTGAGGGATACCCTGTCTGCTATATTATGATCCTTTTATATCCCATGGGGATTGTAGCACTGTGGATGGGATATCCGTCACATTTGTGATGGAGTATCTCCTCGGCCAAGTTCTAAATCAGGCATTATATATGCAGATAACACATTTCAGGTATTTTGTATGTCCATCTGTGGTGTGCGCATCACCAATGGAGCATGCACCAAGAATAAGTCCAAGTAAAGAAGTGTGAGAGCCATCAAAATGTGGTTAGCCCTGGAAGTGGTGTGCATATCACTGATGGCAAACACACACAGTAGGAAACAATATTGTACTCATAGGTGTACGTGTCATTGAAGCTCGTTGCACACTGAACCTACAAATGCCTCTGACCAGCACCTGTGCTGTGGTGCTTCAGCAGAGCCAGATTGCCAGTATGCGAGTGCCTCCCGAGGTTCCAATGGCATTGTCCGAAGAAACAGGAACAGAAACATGAAAATATGGCACACATGCTGCCTTTGAAAGCAGTCGAGTAATCCCAAAATGTCCACCAGACATTGTGACAGTGCTGGTGCAGCAGCAGTGGCTGAGCCATTGGGAAACAAAAATAGGTCTCCTAACATGGCCACTTATGTAATGATCACATAGCCAGGAGATGTTCAATGAATACCGCCCAGATGGCGAAAGCACTGTCAGACGACTAGACAAGGAGATACATTGACACTGTTTCCCTTACGAACAACAAAGACTTCACTAGAAGCAAGGAATGCATGCAGCAAAATTCTCTTCAGAATGAGGCAGCGCAGTGACTTGCAGAAATCCAAAAATGATGCAACTACAATACACATGATTGCTACACAAAAAAGAAAACAACAAAACTTCTCCAAGCAAAACATTGTTGCAGGTATGGCAATCCTAACCACTTGGCGAGTTCCAAAGATTGTCTGGCTGTTTGTGTAGTATGTAGGCTGTGTGGAAGAAATGGACACTTTGGTAAGTGCTGCAAGTCTTCCTCCTACAAGGAGAAAGTAAACAAAGTATGTGTTGTTAACCCCTTAGCTGCTGGGCCTTTTCCCCCCCAGTGCTGAGCCCTTTTTTGGCTATTTGGGGTAGTTCGCGCTTAGGGCTTCATAACTTTTTGTCCACATAAGCTAACCACGCCAAATTTGCGTCCTTTTTTTCCAACATCCTAGGGATTCTAATGGTACCCAGAGTTTGTGGTTTACTCTGGAGGAGACCAAGAAAATAGCCAAAATACAGTGAAAATTTTGTTTTTTCCAAAAAAATGGGAAAAAAGGGCTGCCGAAGAAGGCTTGTGGTTTTTCCCCTGAAAATGCCATCAACCAAGGGTTTCTGGTGCTGAAATCACTATCTTCCCACCTTTCAGGAACGGGCAGACTTGAATCAGAAAACCGAATTTTTCAACACAAATTTGGCATTTTACTGGGACATACCCCATTTCTACTATATTTGGTGCTTTCAGCCTCCTTCCAGTTAGTGACAGGAATGGGTGTGAAACCAATGCTGGATCCCGGAATGCTAAACATTTCTGAAAACTAGACAAAATTCTGAATTCAGCAAGGGGTCATTTGTGTAGATCCTACAAGGTTTTCCTACAGAAAATAACAGCTGAAATAAAAAAATATTGAAATTGAGCTGAAAACAACAGCCATTTTTCTTTATGTTTTACTCTGTAACTTTTTCCTGCGATGTCAGATTTCTGAAAGCAATATACTGTTTTGTCTGCTGGACTCTTCTGGTTGCGGGGATATAAAGGGCTTGTAGGTTCATCAAGAACCCTAGGTACCCAGAGCCAATAAATAAGCTGCACCCTGCAGTTGGTTTTCATTCTATACTGGGTATACAGCAATTCATTTGCTGAAATATGAAGAGTGAAAAAGAGGTATCAAGAAAACCTTTGCATTTCCAAAATGGGATCAAGATAAGGTTTTGAGGAGCAGTGGTTATTTGCACATCGCTGAATTCCGAGGTGCCCATACTAGCATGTGAATTGCAGGGCATTTCTCAAATAGACGTCTTTTTTACACACTCTCTTATATTTGGAAGGAAAAAATGTAGAGAAAGATAAGGGGCAATAACACTTGTTTTGCTATTCTGTGTTCCCCCAAGTCTCCCGATAAAAATGATACCTCACTTGTGTGGGTAGGCCTAGTGCCCGCGACAGGAAATGCCCCAAAACACAACATGGACACATCCTATTTTTTTTATAGAAAACACAGCTGTTTTTTCCAAAGTGCCTACCTGTAGATTTTGGCCTCTAGCTCAGCCGGCACATAGGGAAACCTACCAAACCTGTGCATTTCTGAAAACTAGAGACCTAGGGGAATCCAAGGAGGGGTGACTTGCGGGGCTCGGACCAGGTTCTGTTACCCAGAATCCTTTGCAAACCTCAAAAAGTGGCTAAAAAAAACAAGTTTTCCTCACATTTCGGTGACAGAAAGTTCTGGAATCTGAGAGGAGCCACAAATTTCCTTCCACCCGGTGTTCCCCCAAGTCTCCCGATAAAAATGATACCTCACTTGTGTGGGTAGGCCTAGCGCCCGCGACAGGAAACGCCCCAAAGCGCAACGTGGACACATCAAAATTTTTGGAAGAAAACAGAGGTGTTTTTTGAGAAGTGCCTACCTGTAGATTTTGGCCTCTAGCTCAGCCGGCACCTAGGGAAACCTACCAAACCTGTGCATTTCTGAAAACTAGAGACCTAGGGCAATCCAAGGAGGGGTGACTCGCGGGGCTCGGACCAGGTTCTGTTACCCAGAATCCTTTGCAAACCTCAAAAAGTGGCTAAAAAAACAAGTTTTCCTCACATTTCGGTGACAGAAAGTTCTGGAATCTGAGAGGAGCCACAAATTTCCTTCCACCCGGCGTTCCCCCAAGTCTCCCGATAAAAATGATACCTCACTTGTGTGGGTAGGCCTAGCGCCCGCGACAGGAAACGCCCCAAAGCGCAACGTGGACACATCAAAATTTTTGGAAGAAAACAGAGGTGTTTTTTGAGAAGTGCCTACCTGTAGATTTTGGCCTCTAGCTCAGCCGGCACCTAGGGAAACCTACCAAACCTGTGCATTTCTGAAAACTAGAGACCTAGGGCAATCCAAGGAGGGGTGACTCGCGGGGCTCGGACCAGGTTCTGTTACCCAGAATCCTTTGCAAACCTCAAAAAGTGGCTAAAAAAACAAGTTTTCCTCAGATTTCGGTGACAGAAAGTTCTGGAATCTGAGAGGAGCCACAAATTTCCTTCCACCCGGCGTTCCCCCAAGTCTCCTGATAAAAATGATACCTCACTTGTGTGGGTAGGCCTAGCGCCCGCGACAGGAAACGCCCCAAAGCGCAACGTGGACACATCAAAATTTTTGGAAGAAAACAGAGGTGTTTTTTTAGAAGTGCCTACCTGTAGATTTTGGCCTGTAGCTCAGCCGGCACCTAGGGAAACCTACCAAACCTGTGCATTTCTGAAAACTAGAGACCTAGGGCAATCCAAGGAGGGGTGACTCGCGGGGCTCGGACCAGGTTCTGTTACCCAGAATCCTTTGCAAACCTCAAAAAGTGGCTAAAAAAACAAGTTTTCCTCACATTTCGGTGACAGAAAGTTCTGGAATCTGAGAGGAGCCACAAATTTCCTTCCACCCGGCGTTCCCCCAAGTCTCCCGATAAAAATGATACCTCACTTGTGTGGGTAGGCCTAGCGCCCGCGACAGGAAACGCCCCAAAGCGCAACGTGGACACATCAAAATTTTTGGAAGAAAACAGAGGTGTTTTTTGAGAAGTGCCTACCTGTAGATTTTGGCCTGTAGCTCAGCCGGCACCTAGGGAAACCTACCAAACCTGTGCATTTCTGAAAACTAGAGACCTAGGGCAATACAAGGAGGGGTGACTCGCGGGGCTCGGACCAGGTTCTGTTACCCAGAATCCTTTGCAAACCTCAAAAAGTGGCTAAAAAAACAAGTTTTCCTCAGATTTCGGTGACAGAAAGTTCTGGAATCTGAGAGGAGCCACAAATTTCCTTCCACCCGGCGTTCCCCCAAGTCTCCTGATAAAAATGATACCTCACTTGTGTGGGTAGGCCTAGCGCCCGCGACAGGAAACGCCCCAAAGCGCAACGTGGACACATCAAAATTTTTGGAAGAAAACAGAGGTGTTTTTTGAGAAGTGCCTACCTGTAGATTTTGGCCTCTAGCTCAGCCGGCACCTAGGGAAACCTACCAAACCTGTGCATTTCTGAAAACTAGAGACCTAGGGCAATACAAGGAGGGGTGACTCGCGGGGCTCGGACCAGGTTCTGTTACCCACAATCCTTTGCAAACCTTAAAAAGTGGCTAAAAAAACAAGTTTTCCTCACATTTCGGTGACAGAAAGTTCTGGAATCTGAGAGGAGCCACAAATTTCCTTCCACCCGGCGTTCCCCTAAGTCTCCCGATAAAAATGATACCTCACTTGTGTGGGTAGGCCTAGCGCCCGCGACAGGAAATGCCCCAAAACAGAACGTGGACACATCACATTTTTTCATAGAAAACAGTGCCTACCTGTGGATTTTGGCCTCTAGCTCAGCCGGCACCTGGGGAAACCTAGCAAACCAGCACATTTTTGTAAACTAGAAACCCAGGGGAATCCAAGATGAGGTGACTTGTGGGGCTCGGACCAGGTTCTGTTACCCAGAATCCTTTGCAAACCTCAAAATGTGGCTAAAATACCACGTTTTCCACACATTTCGGTGACAGAAAGTTCTGGAATCTGAGGGGAGCCACAAATTTCCTTCCACCCAGCGTTCCCCCAAGTCTCCCGATAAATATGATACCTCACTTGTGTGGTTAGGCCTGGTGCCTGCGACAGGAATAGATCACACAACGGTCAATGTTGGTCCTTACGTGAGGCAGCTGTTGACCCTGGGGTGATCCATTCCTGACACAGGCACTAGGTGTAGGCACTCAAGTGGGGTAGTGTTTTTATCAGGACAGGTGAGGAGTCACTGGGTGGTAGGAATGTTGTGGATCCCAGCATATTCCTGTAGTTTGTGTGACAGAAATGCGAGAAAAATAGAGTTTTTTCTCAACATTTCAGCTTTGCAGGGTATTCTGGGTAAGAAAACTTTGGGGAATCCACACAAGTCACACCTCTGTGGACTCCCCCGAATGTCTAGTTTCCAGAAATGTTTGGGTTTAGTGTGTTTCTCTATATGGCCGCCGAATCCAGGACCAAAAACACAGGTGCCTGCCTTACAAAACCAGTTTGTTTTGCCATAGACAATTTTGATGTCTCCACAATATGATTTGGGTGGTGGAATTTGGGGCTGAACTAAATTGGTGAGCTCCCAAGAGAGCACTCTCTCTCTGCTTGCCGCCGCATTCACCTGCTCTCTGGGTTGGCCTAACCCACTATTACCCAGTTGCACGAACAGCTTGCGAAGGGACAGCAGGACTGTCCTCATCACCTCCCTCATAATGTACTGGAAGAGGAGTTTTCGAATGGGACTCCTCTGACTGAAAAATCACTCCCAGAGTCTGCGCCATTGTCCTATCCCTCAGATGCTGTCTCAGTATCTGATGTCTCAGTCTCTGATCCTATGTCAGAGCGGTCCTCTATAACCCGAGTGCAGGCAGCAGTCATCCATCAAGATGCCATCTCTGCTATTGGCTAAACTGTTGCTCTAAAACACTAGCCTACGTAGACAGTCACAAAATCGATGGTGTGTGTGAGATACGTGCAACAGTAGAGGCCACCTTACCTGCGCTTCTTCCCTCAATCAGCACGTACTTTCAAGACACTCAAAAAACACCTTGTCACATACCATTCGTCACAGTCTTTAGCACCTCCTGCGCCCAGTCCAACAATCATTATTGGTGCTCCCACTCCCTCCTCCTCGGATTCCCTCATTACCACCCAGCAAAAGTGCCCTTCATCTCTCCATAGACTTTACTAATGTACTCAGCTATTTACATAAAATACAGATGTGCTCTTTGCAGTAGGCATATAAACCTTCTGCGCTTCTTTATGGCACTAAAACTGCCACTAGACAAGTCGGACCCTTTTCCCCCCAGGGAAACCACACACATATTGACAAAAGTGATGTATATATGACAGCCAACCACCTGAAACTCAACTCAAGCAAAACCGAAATAATCCTCTTTGGCCCTCACCAAAAAAACCTGGGACCCCCCATGGTGGCCCACCACGCAAGGCCCTGCACCCACCCCCGCCAACTACGCACGCAACCTCAGCATCATCCTAGACTCCTCCCTCTCTATGACCCAACAAATCAACGCTCTTACCTCCTCATGCTTCAACAAACTCCGTATACTGAAAAACATTAAAATGGATCCCCACAGAGACCAGAAAAACTGTCACTCACGCACTCATCAGCAGCAGGCTTGATTACAGAAACGCCCTCTACGCCGGCACCACTCTAAAACTCAAGTGCAAACTACACGCATCCAGAACTCAGCAGCACGACTCATCCTCGACCTCCACCGACACGAACACATCTCTCCACACCTCAAATCCCTCCACTGGCTCCCCATTGACAAAAGGATCACCTTCAAGATCCTCATCCTCACACACAAATCACTCCACAACACAGGCCCTGCCTACCTCAACGAGAGTCACCTTCCACACCCCCACACGAAACGTCCGTTCAGCTGACCTCTCTCTCGCCTCTGACCCCCGCATCAAACACACCACCACCGGGGGCAGATCCTTCTCCTACATTGCACCCAAAACATGGAACGCACTCACAACCCACATTCGCAAGACCCAAAACCTACTTCTTTTCAGGAAGGGCCTCAAAACCTGGCTTTTTGAACAGTGAACCTCCTAGCCCCTTTCCCTCCCCCCCGTCCCCCCCCAGCGCCTTGAGACCCTCACAGGTGAGTAGCGCGCTTTATAAATCTCTTTGATACAGATCTACCAATATATATATATATATAAATATATATCTACATAGATATATCTATAGATATATCCATGTACCTAGATATATCTATCTACATAGATATATATATATAGATATATACATATATTTTTTTTTAGTTGTTGTATGGTTTCCTTGGGGGCCAAAATGGCCCCCAGGGAAACCCTACAACATCTAAAAAAAAAATTGCCACGGGCGACCCCCTGTCATTTCATTTTTTTTTTTATTTGATTTATTATTATTTTTTTTTTTTAAATCCCCTGGGGGGGGGGGGGCGCGATCGCGCCCCCCCCCCTCCCCAGGGGGCACCTACCTTTTTATTTTTTTCGGAAAATTATCCGGGGGGGGGGGCGGCCCGTTTTCCGGGGGGGGGGGGCTGCCCCCCAAAAGTGAAATCCCTGGTGTCTAGTGGGGTTTCCTGGCCCCCGATCGCAGCTGTGCTGCGATCGGGGGCCAGGAAACCGTTTCAGAAGGCCTCATAAGAAAGGGGAGACTCTCCCCTTTCTTACGAGGCCTTCTGAAACTGTTTCTGGCCCCCGATCGCAGCACAGCTGCGATCGGGGGCCAGAAACAGTTTCAGAAGGCCTCGTAAGAAAGGGGAGAGTCTCCCCTTTCTTACGAGGCCTTTTCAAAATGTTTCCTGACCCCCCCGATCGCAGCTGTGCTGCGATCGGGGGAGCCAGGAAACCTGAAAGTGTTTCCTAGCCCCCGATCGCAGCACAGCTGCGACCGGGGGCCAGGAAACACTTTCAGGAAGGCCTCGTAAGAAAGGGGAGTGTCTCCCCTTTCTTACGAGGCCTTCCTGAAAGTGTTTCCTGGCCCCCGATCGCAGCTGTGCTGCGATCGGGGGCCAGGAAACACTTTCAGGAAGGCCTCGTAAGAAAGGGGAGACTCTCCCCTTTCTTACGAGGCCTTCCCGAACGTGAAAAAGGCCGTTTTCCCCATGAAAGCAGGAAGCGGCCGCAAGGCTGCTTCCTGCTTTCATGGGGAAAACACCTTTGCAACGTCAGCGCGCCTCGCGGCGCGCTGACGTCACAAAGGGGCGGGTGGGGGGCGGGGGGAGACACGGTAGCTTCCGTGTCTCCCGGGGGGGGGAAAAAAAATAAAAAATAAATCCTCGGGTGCGACGCACCCGAGGATTTATTAATGCCCTTCCTGGTGTCGGCCACTGGTCGTGACCCGCACCAGGGAGGGTGTGTGGGCGTCGGCCAGTGGCCGACGCCCGCACCTAAGCGGTTAAGGAAGACATTGTCCTACAAATTTATGTTGATGTCAATAGTGTATCAAATCCACATTCCTTTGATGTGGCTAATTTGCATGGAGTGCATGTAGTCATGAAGATGGACTCAGTTGCTAGACTGTTCTTAGTATCTGATAAGGACTATGACAGTTACTTCGAGGGAAAATTTTCACTATGGGCACCTGATGTCACCATAATAATGATTTCCCATGTAGAAAAAAGTACATTTGCACAGTGAACTTTGTTTTCCCTGTGCAATATTCAAGGGACAGATTTATCATAATATTACGTTTTTTATGTGTCATGCATGTTGTTGCATGGGCAAAGCAATACAAAAGTCAGATATACCAAGCAGCGTAAGGCCACTTTGCATGGCCCAGGATTGGTTGGTAAATCTGTAATAACACAAGGCAGTGCAAGTTGCTGCCTTGCTTTACTCTGCCCTGGGAAGGCATTCAATGGGTGGTGTGTTGGTGTTCCCACATATCCAACCATGGATTTTGGAGCATTCTCAGATTTACAGAGACTGGTAAATCTGGGTATGCAGCAAAATGCTACCCTTCCCGGGGAGGGGCAAGAAGAAATATCTTTATTCCTCCTTGTTGTTTTCTCTTTCTAAGTGTGCTGCGTTCTGCAGCACACTTAGAAAGAAGAAGATGAAGATGCCTCTTAGAATTGTTTTGATGCAGGAAAAAACAATTCTGCCTGTAATGCAGGCACCCTTGCACCATGGTGCAGGGGTGCTTGGGTTGGTGCTAGGCCACAGACTGTGCACCAGAGCAGGCAGAGACCAGGAATATGTCATATATTAGTAAATATGGTGCATTCCAGCCCTCTCTTGCTGCATTGTGTTTTGTGAAAGATTGATCAATCTCAGCCCTAATCTGTGTAGATTACGCACAGTGGTCATAGGTACACACAGCGAAATGTCAAATGATATTCCCTGTAGTATGCTTGGAAAACTGCACCTGGCACCGTTTTTCCAGCCTACTTCTGGGAATGTTTATGAATTTGAAAAAAAGGAAAATTACTTTCAGATTGATGCTTGCTGTGCTTTTTATAAAAGGGTCCTAAAATTATAAAGTAGTGATTTCTCTGCTGCATTATCACCAGAGCCCATTATTCTTTTTTTTCTCTAGACGGGCCCACCCTTCTTTGTAATGACCATTTTACAAATCATTTACTGAATAACAGAAAAAAATGATTTTACGATTCCTGCACAACCTTGGATTTAATGCCTGCTACAGGCATGACTGTAATGCATCCTAAGTGTGCGTACTGTAAAAACAATGCCCCTTGGGGTCGATTTGAATACGCTTTTCATTACTTCCATACATCATGATGTGCCATCAGCTGCAGAAAGAAAGTAACAGCCACCTCTCTCCTAGTTTCCATCAGTCTTGGTAGAGAGTTTCACTATCTCTCCTGCTCTAGATAACTCCTGAACCCTCCTCTCAGGAATACAGCAGAGTGTCATTCACTTCCCTTCTCTCACATCTTACTGCACAGTCACAAGGTTCACTGCTACATGGAACTATCATGGCACAGAGCATCCGCACCTATTTGTCATACAGTACTTGTTAGGAAATTGGTCAGATTTATTTATTTATTCTATGATTGAATATAGATAATTAACAGCCCATTGGGCATCCGAGGGAACACAACCATTTGTAAAGGAAAAACAATATGATACAGAATAATATAAACATGAGTAACAAAAGAAGGAAATCTGTATTTTCTATAAAAAGAGCATAAAAATGATGAATGCAACAATTTCCCTGTAATACCTGGGAGTCTGCAATCTCTATATAAAAGGGCAGTCTCTAATTTCTCTATTACAGGTTACTTGTGATATCACGAGTTCCTTAACTGTTACAAGTTCTTACAATCGAGTTCTAATGTGAAAAGCAGGCCACAGGGCAAAATTAAAGCTGCAGTTTAAACATCGAAAATGAAACCCTCTGCTCTGCTTTTCTAGATAAACAGTGAACAGCAGAAATTAGATTTGTTTTGCACACTTTAGGTATGCATGGGAAAGACAGAACCTCTTTGAACATTTATGTACATTGTTAGATATAGCATTTCTAAACATCTGACTTGTACTAAACTCTAATAGCTTTTGTCACACAAGTTTAAGTGTTTTTTGGTATGTTTAGTTGTGCACTTCAGATTGTACTTTTATTTTTCATGTTTGCAAATATCCTATATTTTTCACATGAAATGAAGTGTGAAATGAAGTACTTCATATTTTAGGGAATAAAGTATGCCCTGCAATACATTATAAGAATAATGTCAGCTCATTTGGAGATTGATGACCTTAGAACGGAACTCATTCCTCTTTACTGTCATGAACTGTTCAGTGACTTGCAATATTCCTGTATTGTATGGCAGGAAGTACTTAAGTCCATATATTGTTTATGCAATGTGGTACTCTAAATATACTTTGCATGGAATGTAGAAGTATTTGGTGCCAAAGTGGTACAGAGAAGCAAATCGGAGTAAAGGTGTTCTGAACAGTTCTCTTAGGTTGATTACAATTAAGATTTAGGGTCTCATTACGAGTGTGGTGGCGGTTGACCACCACACTCCAGGCATTCTGGCCACCATATTACAACCCTGGTGGACGAACCTGCTAGAGGACCACTGTCCCTACCAGGAAGATCGTTCCGGACACGCTGTTGGCAGTCTGAGTTATACTCAGCCATGGCAGTGCTGAACTCAGCACCGTCGTGCTGATTACAACTCAGCTTTCCACCAGCTTTTCCATGGAGGGGACCTTGCCATTGAATGGCTGGTGGAAATCCAGTGCCAGGGGCCAGAGGGGGGCCCTAACCTAGCCATGCCCATAGCATGGGTAGGCAGGGCCCCCCTTGCTCAACACATTTGGAATGCGCACTGTCTGCTTTTCAGACAGTGTGCAACCCAATAGTGCTGGTGTGCTACAGTATTGGCCTTGGCTCCCTTAAGGGAGCCAAGACCAATATCATACCACTGTTCCTGTCGGTCAGCCCGGCAGGAATGTGTAATACAATGTTCCCGCCAGTCAACCCTCAGAGAACATTGTAATACACTTGGAGGGGGCACAACCGGTATGACGCCAAAGTCATAATGAGGCTATTAGATGTTTGGTAACAAGTTTCAACAGAAGCAGCTTTCATTCTCACTTGATGACAGGATACGAGGGGATTGCATGAGAAGAAAGGGCTGCAGCTCCACATTTTGGACACAAAACCATAAAAAGATTTGCCTATTGTGCATTATATTTGGTGAGCTTAAACTCAGCTTTTGCTGGTTACCAGAGCTAATGCTAACTGCTCAAAAAGAATTTAGAGAGGGACAATAGGCTAGCCTCATTCAACCACTGGTTGCTGAAAGTATCATTTAGATTTTAGGAAAGTGCACACTAAAGCCATTCTCTGTTGGATGTGTTAGTCAATGATGTAGGGAGTTCAACTTTTCAAGACCTTCAGCTATTTCATTACTATTTTGGTTGTATGAGTGCACATACGGAAGGCAGCACTTTTTTATTCAGTGTCTCTCATGGTGCTCCCCTAGTTCTCTGTCCCCTTTTCACTCACCGAACATCTCCTTTCATAATAACCAACCTAAGTTTCCCTCTTCTGGCCTTCTACCTGGTTCTGGAATAAGGTCTTCAAAGATTAAACTAGGAGTCCTCTTAACCCCAGTCCTGTTGGTAATGGCTTTGAATGACACTAAAGAGGTCCTAAAACCTTCTAGGAAGCTCCTGACTCTACTGTTGGTCCTGACTAAAATAGGGGATTTGATTACTTGGTACAATCTACTTTCTCCATTGAGAGACGGCTGGCTAAAAGGTATTTCTTACTATAATGATATGGAAGAGAAATACTACAAAATTGTCTTAGCATCTCCAGGTCTGAGATATGTAAAAAGGGTAAGACTTATATATGCTCAGCCATGCTATTGATAACAACACGTTAGTATAAGTTGACCCAGGTATATGCAACATTGGATGATTAGGGGATCTATTTTCATCAATGTACTATCAAAGGAGAAGGGTAAAGCTCTGGGCCGTATTTTGTTGCACATGGGATTGTGCCTTCCTAGTTTCTGGATGCATCTGGGATTGTATTTTTGGTCCCAGTATTAGATACAGATGTAGTAGTCTGAACAACATTGCAGAACCTCAATTTTACATAACTGTTCTCTGAATTGTGATTTTGTGGTTTGATGCAAGGTACCAATATTTCAACTGACTATAAACTTATCAGTTATAATTTGTTAACATTGTCTATTTAACAAATGTTAAACAATTTAAAGTATAATATACATTTTAAAAAGTTATTTAAATCGAAGTTAAACATGCACTTTTCAAATGTGTTGACATAGTGTAGTAAAAAGAAATATTTAGAAATAAAAAACAAAAATATAACCCACACACCGCTTAAAAACTGCATACAGTCTTGTAAGTAATTGCAATAAGTTTCTAAAAAAAATCTCCATCGTAACTGTTGATGGATTTCATTTGGAAGCTTTACATTTAAAGACTTCAGAAAGAATTTAAATGTCACTAAGGATTATACCTTTTGGGCCCCATTTATAATGGTACATCTACATTTGGAGATTTACTACAAGTAAATGCACTTTTACACATTTTAGTAACTTCACTACGTTTGGCTATCACCCTATACGAGTGTAAGGTTACACAAAATTGCAGCCTTGCATGTCTCTACCCCCTGAAATAGTGATGGTTTCGCTGAAAATGTCTTATATGACTATGACGTTGCCGCTTGTAGTGACTTTGCGTCTGTACTTGACATTCTTCATGGGAATCTGCACCTGGAGGGAAGATCTACCTATGGTAAAGTATAAAATTTCATTATTTACTTACCAGATGGTGGTTTGAAGGTATTCCCCAGGCATAAAACACATAGGGCCTGATTACAACTTTGGAGGAGGTGTTAATCCGTCCCAAATGTGACGGATATACCACCAGCTGTATTACGAGTTCCATAGGATATAATGGACTCGTAATACGGCTAGTGGTATATCCGTCACTTTACCGTCACTTTTGGGACGGATTAACACCTCCTCCAAAGTTGGAATCAGGCCCATAATCTATGTAAAAAAAATACAACAACACTAATTAAGTGTGACCACCAGCAACCTTGCTAAGGTGCTCCCTTACTACTGGGTATAAAATAAACACCTGGCCTTTTTTAAAAGTTCCTCATAAAGGTATGCACAACCAGAAACGTCTGATACTGGGGGCCTCATTTTCAAGGCCTGTGGTGCAGGGTGGCACAGCAAGTCCCTTGCTGCGGTGCCTTGTGCCAATGGGAACAGGCAAAAATTCACTGTATCTGCAAGATATACTGCGTTTCTGTCCTCTCCCCCTGGGCTGCAGCACAAATTGCTGCCATGTGCCAAAGCAGGCACCATGGTGCAAAGGTGCCTGCATTGTGGGTATGATTGTTTTTGTGCAGGAAGGGACACCTTCCTACACTAAAACAATCACAAGAAGTGGTTTCCTCTTTCTATGTGTGCTGCAGAATGCAGTGCTATGTGTGAAAGGGGTCCATATTTACAAGGCCATAAAAAGCCACACAAGGTGGCTTTGCAAGACCTTGTAAATATGGGCTAGCACACTGCGCCACTGGAGCGTCAAGAAAAATTATGCTCCGGGGGTGCAGTGTGCCACTAGGGCCTCGTAAATGAGGCCCTGGGTATTCAAAATTTATCAGCACATGTTATTCTTTTTACCCTAAAAATGATGGGCCTCATTTACAAAGATTTGGTGTAGGGCAGCGCTGCAAGCCTTTTAGCTGCACTGCCCTATGCCAAACTGAAAGGGCAGGAATGCCCACTGTATCCTTGTGATACGGTGCATGCCTCTCCTTTCAGCAAGTGCAAAAATAACTGCTGAGCTCCAACGCAGGCATCCTTGGAGCATGGTGCAAGGGTGTCTGAGTTGTTGGCACAATTGATTTTGTGCAGGAAGGGACACCTCCATCCAAGAGGTGTTTTCCTCTTTCTATGTGTGCTGCATTCGGCAGAAGACATAGAAAGAGGAAAAAAATAGAAGAACTAAAGTTAGTTCTCCTGGTTACGCCTCCCTTGGGAAGGTCCACAGCTGTGACACATTCCCAGGTTTAAAGATCCTTGTAAATCTGAAATTGTGCCCAAACCCCTGAGTGCTGGGGGAGGGAGAACCTACCGTAATGCCCATGGAACGCCTCCTTGAGATAGAGAAATGCAAGGAAACGCTTTGCACTGCCTTGCGTTACTCCATTTCTATGAAGCCATGCAAAGCCATATAGGGTGACTTTGCATCGCCTCATAGATATGATTGAAAGGCCTGCGCCACTGGAATGTCACAGAAAGTGGCACTCCAGCAGCACAGGCCTCTTGTAAATGAGACCCAACGTGTGTGGGTTTTAGCACATTAAAATCCACATGTTCTGGTGTGTACTCTATAGCACCAGATGATCACTGACTGCACACCACTTGTAATTGCAGTTCTTGCTCTAGCAGTTGGTACGTAGAAAACTGATTCCTACAAATATCAAAGCATTTGTGCTTATTTTCAGTATAAATTTAAGTTTACTTTGTCTATTGTTTATTTGTTGAACTGTGTAGTCGAAACAGCTTTGTAGACATATTGTCAATGCAGATACAAAGAGCCTAATTTTATATGTATTACCATTGTTGAGTGTGGGGAACGGCCACGACCCACGAGAGGTGAATCCACTAGTGAGTCTTGATAACCCTCCTCTCCAGCATTTAGCGCATTAAAAACCACATGTTCTGGTACTTATCAGAATTTTTCCCATGTTAACTCTACAGTGTGGACTCTATAGCACCAGATGATCACTGACTGCACTTCACTTGTAATTGCATTTCTTGCTCAAGCAGGTGATATGTAGAAAAGTTATCGCCACATATATCAAAGCATTTGTAATTTTCAGTATCACTTTGTTTACTTTGTTTATTGTTTATTTGTTGAACTGTGTGGTCCAAACAACTTTGTAGATACATTATCAATGCAGATGTGAAGAGCCTAATCTGATATCCTAATTTGAGATATATTACCATTGTTGAGTGTGGAGAACGAAAGACTCACGATAAGTGAAGTCACCAGTGAGTCTTGATAACCCTCCTCTCCTTCAACAATGGTAATAATTAGCATATAATGACCTGTGCATATGCAAATATGGGGTATGCATGACATTTTAATGTATATTCATTTTAAGAAAAGGTATTTAATAAAAACCTGAGCTCATGGGGTTAAATGGGTGCACTGCGATAAAATCACATCCAAGAGACCTGTTCGGATTAAGAGAGCTGCTTCCCTGTGTAAAGTAATTTGAATGTTTGGAAAATTATGTTTCTTGTTTACGAGTGTGGTTCCTTGAATGCCATAATGTTTGTAGCAGTGAATTTTTTATTAGGAATCAACCCTTCTCAGCATAATGATTGTATGGACACTGGCGTAACAATAGCCTCTGCAGATCCAGTGGTGCGTGGTCCAGGGGCAAGCTACATGGGGCCACCTCAGCATAGTACACCGTGCACAGGCAACGGGCCCCTGGCCTGAGAGCTCCTGACTGGGGGGAGAGGGCACCTTAATGTACTTTGCTCAAGTTTCATTACGCCACTTTGTATTGATGACATTTTCAATGCTTATAATATCCTTAATGATCTGTTCCTGCAGTTAGTCAATAAATGCAATATTGGATGGACTGATGGTGTTCAAACTTAACTAGATATGCCTAGATGGTCATTTTACAACTGATGGTAAAGAAATCAGTTTTTTTGTGCTGGTTCCTGTCACTTTCCTGTCGGCTACATTTTTTTTTCAGTCACGAGTTTTCCTACGTTTAGGGACTTTAGAGAGTGGAAGTAATTCTTACACATTCCATGTGGATTTTACCACTTCTGTGCATCCTCCACATTCTGCATTTTTGTGTCATTTTTCAATGCACACAGACAGGCTATAATTTGTATAATTTGGAAAAATGGATTTTAAGTGAGCTTTCCTTTAAGTCTCGGTTTGCATAGTTTGGAAAATGGCTTGAACTGTTTTTCACATCTAGTGAAGAACAGCCTAAGTGGAACTAAGTATATTTCCTACTAATCACATTAGGTTAAGACGGTTACTAATCTGTGGTTTTGTAAACAATGTGGGGATCTGAAAAAGCTGGTCTTATCTACATTGAGTATTCACTAACAATTAGAGGCATAGGAAATCAGTCAGTAGTTACCAATAGGGCAGTTTACAATAATATACACTCATAAAAGAGAAGCAAATGGTTGGTGATTATAAAAATTGGTCAATAATGTACGAAGTAGAAAGTTGAATACCTTTGTATGCTTAAGGATTGTTTCACTGACACATATTGTCACCACATTCAAGCTTGATCATGAACTGTTACCCTCTGTAACATCTGTTTAGTTTATAGCAATGATTTAACAATGAAGTTCAGTAGGGTTACAGGGCAAGACAATTTACCAGCAGTTCTGGTCTGTCAAAACATAATTCGATAGGCTATGAAACTGCCTTCATCCTTTAATTCAGTGACCATTAAAAGTATTTTCCAGATACCTCCAGCCGGGGCATCCATTAAAGCCAACATTCAAGAGAGGATAACCTAATGTGTCACAGAAATATCAACTATTTTCCTTACTGGACTTGATTGTTATAATTAATTTTATGATGTGATTATCCAGACCTAAAGCTTGGATCAGTGGAAAAAGAATTATCTTATGGGAGCTAAGGGAGTTTTGAAGACTTTTAAAAAACAAGCCATTCTTTCTCCGTTTCAGCTATTGCTCAGAATTCTGTTGAGGGTGGTGGCAAAATACGATTGCATAAACAATGTGCAGGGTATTGATCTTGAGAAGCAAATTCAGATATGCAACTTGGAATATCACTCAATACAGAGAGAATATTTGGTAGTACGATATCATATTAGGTGTTAAAGATGTGACTGAGTATGACCACGTTTGGGGAAAAGGACATTGACTTGCAAACTCACACAAGATGTAACATCAGAATGAGGGTAGAAAACATTTAAGAGCACAAATTAGAATTGCAAAAGCGCGTTTAGCTGCAAAATTGCCTTTGGACCTGGTTATGAATTAATTAACATAAAAACAAGCAATTAATTAGTATCACAAAGCTGTTCACTGCAGTATTCAAGAAAGGGATTTACATACAGTATTTGTCAATTCACATGCATAAAATCAAACTTACACATGTTCCAATTCACAATATCATAAAATAATAAAGGGCCTCAGCCCTACACACAATAGCAACAAAATCTAGATTCACCACAGGGTCCTCTAATTATTACTTCTCTCAGCCAAATTCATCATCACTCTACGAATATTTAGCCAGTTTTAAAAATGTAAACATCTTAGGTCAAGCTTCTTTATCAGCTTGGACTAGACGGCGATTCACGACCTACTGTTAGAGTGCACCTCACAAAATCAGAACAGAAGTTACAAATATTGCTTTCTCAAACCGACCAGGGCATGACAGAAGCAAAGCAAATGTGACAGATGACATGATCAAGATGACAACAGCAGATTCAGAATTAATTCATGCCCTCCAAAAACATAAGAAGCGACCACAAACAGATGGAATGATGATCAAGGTGTTTTGCTTTTCTGTCTTGCAGAGCCCTGGTCAAAAAGACTGTACAAAATATGTTGGATGAGCAAGCCTTGTCCACATTTTTGTGCATGCTTCATTATAAGTGACCTCATCCCGTCCTTGCAAGATGGTACTATCAGAGTGGATCGGACTTCTGTGAGAGGGAATTCTTGAAAGGAATTACTGGATAATTTGTAGTTTCATGATTTTTATGGATAAAAATACATTGAGGTGATCAGACAGGATATTTATCGATGGATACCTAGGATATATTTGAAAATAGGCAAGGCAGATGAGTATGAGTACTTTGACTCCGTCATAATCAGCCTGTTAATTTACTCTTCACTCCGGAATATGGATATGAGAAATTTGCATCTGGATGGTTTCATCATCCTATTTGTCCTTTACATGGTATTTTCACAAACGAGAACTCAAATGAGAGGTCAACGACCCCTTAAGATGCATTGCTATCTCTCTCCACAGTTAAACTCACATGAAATGCTGACCATTCTGATAAGCCTGGTAAGCCCTATTGAGATGTTTTACAGGCACTTTCAAATCTGTCATAGCCATGACAGCTTTTCAGAGGCCAATTCACAAAGACATTTACTTGTACCTGAGGTAGTACTACAGGAGTAGTCATTTGTGATTTGTCCCATAATCTTTAAAGTAAACTTAAGATAATGTTTCAGTTTTGATGGCTTCCTTTTTTGATGATCGCTCTTTTGGCAGACATGAAAATCATTTTTCAAACTTGCATATATTTCAAGCTATGGGGTCAACTCAAAGTGACATTTATGTGTACATGAGTTAGTACTACAGGAATATTCAGGAATACCTTTGTGAAATTGACCGCCACCCTCAAATTCTAACCTAATATTGCTTGTGCTGAACTGGACATTCCTTTAATTTCTGTCCTTAATTCGTTTGTCTCATGAAAGCCTTGAATGCTCTCTAATCCAAGAGAGTCCTGTGGTAAAGAGAGTCATTTTTGATTTTTCAGTTGGAGTGAATCTGTACTGTGGTCTAGGGACACCAGTGTTAAACATCATCACACCATATGACACACCACCACAATAAAATACAGCTATAAAGCAAAACAAATGATGTATTAACAACAATTGATTACCACATGAGTTCACTAACTTTGAAACTTGAGAGTGATTTAATCATACATTAAGTAAACGCTTTATTTGGCAGGAGAATTTGTATTAACCTGATTGATATTGACACAGTACTGCGAAAATGCAAATATGATTCTGCACACAGACTATGACAAATTTAAGTATTTTTGAATTGATTGTAGAAGTATTGGAAAACTCTAATTTCATGGATCTCTTGGGAGCTGAGCTTTCATTTTTGGTCTGTTATGTAAAAACTAATTTTCATTTTTACTATTCAAACAAGACTGTACTTTTTATTAACCCTCTCTGTTAGGAGAAATCAGCTGAATTTATCTCTTAGTAAGGATTCAATTTCTTTTATGAATGTGTGTGCCATGACTGCTTGTTTTACTTTTTTGCCTGATACCTGCAGCCACGAGGTCTTGATGTAACCTTTTGTTATATTATTCACCTTTTTTCTGTTGTAAGGGTGTGCAAAACAACTTATCTGGACGCCTAGGGCCTTACTGACTAAAGTGTTCTTGAACATGTTAGATCTATGTTTGTAGTATAGTTCTCACTTTTTAAGAACTGTCCTATTCTCAAAGAATTTCCGAATTGCTCCTTGGAATCTGTTAGTGTCATAGTTTCTCAGAAGTTGTCAATATTTCTCCCTAGGGGAATGTAATTGGTGTTACATTCTGCTTGTGTTATTGTGACTTTACACAGCGTATATACTTTAGTTTTGCTTATTTACAGGAAAATCGTTTTGCATATCCAGAAACTCCGTCTCCTAATTGCCATCATGTTCCCTCCGCTTTCCTTAATGAAAATGTCTTCTTTCCACCCGACAAAAGTAATTCACACAAAAGTAAAGTTACAATTATTTTCAGTGTGGGGAAACTATCAGCAAACATTTGGAACAAGTACACAATTTTTATCTATGCAGATGTTCACCACTGTTTGCTGCTGGACCAACAGATAATCCCCAATAACCTGTCTCTTTTAAATGATGTTCACAAGTAAAAATTCCACATGTAAGCAATGCCATTTTCCAAAGCACAATCCCACCATTCTTGATTGAAATCTGCCCCAAAGTGCCTGGCTCTTTGGTGGGGTAGAAACATGTGCTCCAGCAAAGAACACAATTATGTTTACATTTGTGCCTAGTCAAAGAAAAGATCCAAAAAGCGATTGCCTTCTTGCTGGGGCACAGAAGTTCAGGAAATTGACATAACTGATGTGCAGACTACATTCTCAATGAAAATCCACATAGATTTGGTATTTCTACGTGGCAGATATTCAGGGCAACCTATTCTTCAATATCCTTTTTGATCACTGGAAAAATGCAACAAGATATTGAACACGTGTTACAAAATGAAAACATATCAACTATTTTAATTGTATCTTCAAGCTGCAATGACTATTAAGGTGTGAGAAGTGGACCAGTAGAGGGCTCTGTATTTGGTAAAATCATATAGTTTGTACAGGTGCACAAATAACCAGTGAAATACATGTGTCTGAATAACCGCACAGATTTGTTTTTATAAAGAACTCTAGCACAGGTGTGCTCAAGCACCCTAGCAGTGAATCCATTACAAAAAACACACACATTTCTCAATGACTGGCACCATCCTCAAAAAATAATACAACCAGTTCAGATTTAGAATTTAGCAGATACCTGCAAAACCTGTTGATTACTCAATAAAAACAACTTGAAAGATTGTACAACATGAGTCCAGATCTGGAGTAACTAGGATTAGACATGTTTTTAAAGGATTGGAACCGACATCTCCTCTTTTCATTTCTTCTTTTCATTATCATTCCATGTGTTCTGTCCTAAATAGTCTATAGAATCGGGCCAATGTACACAACTTAGTTTCAAATATTCTTTTCACTGATAGCTCCAGCACTAGTTGTGACTGCTTGCTCATGCCATTAATGGAAACACTGCCCTCCATGTGTAGATGCCTGCGGCAGAGGAGGATATGATATTCTACCCATTTTGGTGTTGTGGAGTCCTTAGTTCTAGTTGAAATTGTGTCAGTTACCATTAAAAAAAACAGTAAACACCTACGCAACATCCTAATTTTGAATTATGCAATTAATGTTTCAAGATGGGGAGTGTAGTGATGTCTGTCTTGGACCAAGTTGGTTCCCCCTATTTTTTAGCTTTTCACATCGCTATTTCACATGTTGTACATTTTAGCCACATCACATTGTTGAAGTATTATTTTTTTGTACAAGCTTGCCTGATATTCAGAGAAGACAGGGTACATGACACTTGTCTCTAGTTGGCTTTCTTGGCACACAATCAGGAACACTCTATCCAAGGCCACATGTAGAATGAGATATTCTGAGTGCCCTTTTGCCAGCTCCGGCAACAGCTTCTAATACCAAGACAAAGCATCACCTCAGAGATGCATCTTCTAATAGAGTACAGTTTTATTATGAAAGCAATGAGCTGACCGGAAGAGTCAGAAGGGCATTCTAGCCACAACCAACTTGGGACTGCTGTGCCTGACAATGCAGCTTTACTGGTACTAATCCACCTGCCTCAGAATGAGGATTGCCATGAATCACACAGGCAGACTTCTGACACCAGTTTCAGGTATGAGGCTAAGGCTAATCCCTTGCATTTGCCAGACAGAAGGGTACATCCAAATATTCCCTCATTAGGGTTTTAGAGCACAATAGGACTCACTAGAATTTCTAGAACCAACTGACCATGGTGGGAATGTTCATTTTGTTCACACTGTTCATAACACCGTTTATTTTGCTCTGTTTTGTCTTTGTAATTATTGCAGCTATATCTCTCTATGTAAGATTACGTTAGCACATATCGTCTTTGTTTTTTCACCTTGACATGCATGAGTAATATGATAGAAGGATGAGATCTGTTTCCAAGGCTCCCCTGGGGAGTGGTCATGTCATGTTTCAGGTTGCCATATGTCATTTTCTCCCTTTAACGTTAGGGATTCTGGTGAGGTGCTACGAGCTAGCCAGGAATCGGGCCCAAATTTCTGAATGTGTGGAAGGACTCAGTCCCCCATATTCTGAAGTCTTCTGTCTCACACGTGGTCCTGTTTCATAACAGAAACTGCACCACAGGAGATAACAAACTGCTGTTATGAATAGAGCACTTTTGGTCAGCAAACTTACCTCCTTGGTCAGAAGCAGCAGACAGCCAAAATCTTGTGATTGTGAAAAACGAAAGTTGTGAGAAAAAACGTGGAGTAAGAATGACATGGCAATAAAGGTGAAAGGCGAACGATAGATAGAAAGAAAGAAAAATTGTGTAGGGGAACATTTCCGCCCATATTTCTAGGGTTGATAAACCTCCTCTTGAACATGAGCACTCTTTCACAACTGTCTGTGCAGTGTATTGCTTTTTTACCCAATTCTCTGGTGAAATGCAAATGTGACTCCATAAAAACAAATTGGGGGGGAAATAGTGAATCCTTGACAACTAAGGTCACAAATGCCAGTTGTTAACAAACTGTATTCTCTGGGAAATTGAAGCTCTGCAGTGGCCCACACAGATATTGTATTTAGATATACGAGCAATCAGCAATTGAATACCACTGAGTGTATGGTCCTGGGAAATATTGAATCAATATTATTTAAAACTGGGACCAGTTGCTGTTGGTTCTGTAGTGGAAAAAGCATTTCTGACATTCTGTTTAAGGTTTGAGCAAGCAAAGCACAGATCCCTGGCAAATAATTTATGGGACAACAATATATAAATAGTGATTCATTATTTAGTCTTGGTGCGTATTTATCAAATTAGATATGAAAATAATGTAAAATGCTATTGATTTACAATAAAAGAGTATACACATTTTAGAGAACTTACACCACAGCATAAATTATAGTCTTGTGACTTTCATTTAAAGAGTTTGGCAGATACAATCTGTATTTGTTACCACTTAAGCGACCTGAAGAAGGACATTTTTTAAAATGTGGGGTGCGAATGGCTAGTGTGGAAACCAAATTTTACAATGAAGGTCTCACATATACAACTGTGGCATCTTAGTATGGTTCTTCAATTTTACTTGTAGAAGATTAGATCAGGTGGGGGTTATTACTATTTAAATATATTAATAATTATCAGGCTTATGCAGTTATGACAATTAAGTGACCAACAAATATATTTTTTTGTGTAAGTGGCCAGAGTATCAATTGAACATCAAAACATTGACTACAAATAATTCATTTTGATTAGTTTAATGCACTCTTTGAAATGTCTAATGCAAATATAGTTAAAATCAAAGAGAACGTAGCTCGGAATGTTGGAATAGATGACATGGATGTGATGGAATTTTTAACATGTTTTTATTTTCTTTAGTTGTTTTATTAGTTGGTTGATGTGATTGACAAATTGCATTGCTTCACACATACTTGGTTAATGACCAAAAATAGTGCTAAAAGCTTATCTTACATATTGAGAATCAGTAACCTTTCAGTTAGTGAAGTTGTTTGTTTTCATATACCTAAGAGTTTTTCAAGCATGTGTTGAGAAGTAGAATACATGCCAGGTATCTTATTTTTCTAGCATTCAAATATGGTGGAAAGACCTCCAATAATCCTAATAATGCTAAGATCTTAGTACAAACAACCATCCCATTAATAGAGAGTGACAGAAGTACAACAATCCCAAAAAATTATATTCTATAGACACACATGTTGAGGTCAACACATTTGAATATGTAAAAATAAAAAATCTATTTCAGCAATTGACTGAATATACCAGACTGTCGCATGCGCTCTAATTATCCTAATGAGGCTGCTGGATTTGGGCAGTAGCATCAACTGAATTGTGGGAAACTGAGTACAATCCCACACCATGTGACAACTGTCAGCCTAATCTGTTTCCCGCCAACTAGCAGAGCCTCATCTCTTCCCAAGAGCAGGGATGATTTGTGGCAACCAGGTGCATGACAAGATGACTTTGCAGGAAAATTGTGGTGGATTTCATCCTTTTCTCTCAGTTTTATTAGTCTCGCACATGCAAAAACAAACAGAGGCAGAGAATGGTTCAATTAGATTTATTGAATCAGCTGTATCATAGATAAAATGGCATGCGGTGCAATAATTATAATGATAAAACATACTAAGAGCAAAATGGTGGCAAGGAAAGTGAAACACAGGAAAAGTCCCACCTTACAGTCACTATGCACAATATATGTGATGACTACCTAAGCTATGTTAGAGTGCAGCATGATAAGCCCTGATCTGCCATTCAGGATTCCCCTCTGGGAAGACATCATCCCTTATACCTGAGTATGACAGTTGTGAGGAAGCCTGTTGTCTTTAGAGACTCCATCCCCGTCCCAGAAATGGATAAAAGATAAGAGAGGTGAGTGGTTAGTTAAAAAAGATACTAAAATCTTTACTTCTGGAAAATTATATTTGGAAGAAAAAATGTCCTTCCTAAATGAAAAGTTGAATAAAGGCAAAACCATATTAAAGTTGTAGAGAAATTTCATTCCTCTTTAATGGATTGAGTGAAAATACATTTGGTCAGGAACAGAAAAAGTGTATCTGGATATCTGGAAAGACTGGAAGATGGCATAAGGAATCAAATAAAATGTAATGTATTTACTGCAGACAACATTGTAAATGAGAAAGCGGGACATCGATTTGGAGTATGACTTTTATGTGGAACCAGAATTTCAACTTTCTGATCGGAAATGACCCACAAGGTCCTTCTTCAGTTTTTGTGTGTACAGGGTAAAGAAACGTATATTTACCATAGGATACAAGATAAACAAATTCAGTGGATGTCCGACCCATCCTCCCCTTAGTTGGTATGCCTATTTGGAAGTTAGAGAAATACAATTTTCCCAACCACAGAGCCCACACTTGTCTTCAGAGTTGGGAAAATAGTTTCATTAAACTGGCGAGAATCGAGACATGCTATGTACAGAGGCCCCTGTAATGGTACTGCCACTAACATCCAGACAGAAAAAGTTCACAACTGACCAGGATGTTCTGATTGAAAAATCCCTGCACCAACAGGGGCAATAGTTCATTTTGTTCTGAAGAAAGACCTGCAAGTTGTGGTTTGTCTCCAGAAAAAAAGCGCTGACATGTATATGGTGCTCAAATATCACGGCAGACCTGCTGCCACTGCTCTCTGTCCCCTCAGAGATATTGTAATAAAGATCATACAACATGGTAGAAAGTATGGATGGGGTGGGGTTGGGGTTTTTGTTTTTGGTGGTGAGATGCAGGGCAGTTTTGTTTATAGGGGCAGGGTGGGGGGGTCGGGTAGTTTGGCTTTTAGGGCTGGGGTGAGGGGATCAGGGTATTTCTGTTTTTATGGGTGGGGTTAGGGGGTGGGGTAGTTTCGTTGTGAGGGAGGGGTAGTTTTGTTTTTGGGGGTGGGGTAGTTTTGTTTTTAGGGGCAGGGATGCGGGGTTGGGGTACTTTTGTTTTTGGGGATGGGAGGTCGGGTAGTTTTGTTTTTGGGGTGGGGTAGTTCTGTGTTTCTAGTGGTGGTGCTGGGGGTCGGTTGTTTTTAGGGCAGGTATGGGGTCGGGGTAGTTTTAGTAGTATGGGTGGGGTACTTCTGGGCCTTAGGGCAGGTGGGGGGTGGCATGCTAGAACCACACATGCCGTTCCCACACATGCCTTTACTAGGCATGCATTTACAACGAAAAATCGTTGTAAAGGCATACGTGTTAAAGGCATTTGTGGTAACAATGTGGTCGTTGTCCAACCACATTGTTCAGGCATGCATGGTTATCGCATTCATTGTTCCATCACACATTCCATAAAACTATCACATGAAATATACAATGGCCCTGATTCTGATTGAACACAGTATTCATCAGACCTGATAAAGAACGATTCCTTGGCTTTCATTATTTATTGGGTGTGATAACATATATAATGAGTTTTGGGGGAATAACATGCAGATTTTGTTGCTTACTGCACTAAAATGTTTGTGTTACAGAAGATACCAGACAATTTTCCTCAGTTTAGTTCTGATAGGTTTGACTTCATGAAATTTAACAGAGTGAGGTGCTTACGCACCCGGTATTTACCAGGTATGGTAAATACCACCCAACTCAGAATTCCAATTCCTGCACAAAAAGGGGACAGAAAATTCAGACCAATTTTTTATCAGAGAAAACATATATACAATTACAATAAGCATAAAAACACATTATTCAGAAGATATTTATGTTTGCATAAAATCAATTAGCAATTTTCTTAAGTGGCTGGCATGAAGTGTGAGTGAAGGAACACAAATGGTGGAAGATATATTCGGAGTTGTAATACCTTCAGTGGGTGTGATATTAAATTATAGGAAAACTAGAAGTTGTCCACTGCGGTTAATAAGTTGACAATAAGCAAATCTGGTGCTATATTATTAGAAAACACAGCGCATGTAGCTATTGATCCATGGTTCTTCAAAACCGCTATGCATAAAATATTCTTTCAGCTGAGAAGTGCGGAGTCTGCAAGTTGCTAAGAACTGAGAATTGCTGCAGTTACTAACTGGATGAGAGCAAGAAAATACTAGACTATGCATAGCTGACTTAAAGCTTGATCTTAAACCTTTGGAAACTCCTGGTATAGCTCAAACCTTTTCCAAAGGATTTGCAACAGTAGCAACCTGGTTGAAAGGAGGAATCCTTAAAACTATATTAGTACCTGTGGTTGTAATATTAGTCTGTCTTTTAACTACACTTGGCATATATACAGCTATTAAGATAATTCTGATAAAGAAAATAACAAGAGAAATGAACAAGAGAATGAAAAAGATTTGGAATTGAGAGACAAAGTGAATGAAGAATATAAGAAAAAAACAAGAGAGAAGCACTAAAAGAGAAAAGACAGGAGTCTAGCAATGATGTAAATGAAAGTCTATTATGACAACAAAATAAGTTGAAGTGAGGTTATGATGATGATGATTCCAAACCATCAGAGGGGAGAACTGCTAAAGCTTTCAACAAAAACTTAAATCAATGTGAAATTACTTAATGAGAGAATGAAGCTACGTCTAACTGAAGTTGCTTTTTGTAGTCACAAACTCTGTGTGACCTATGCTGCTTGACTTGCTGAAGGGAAACTGTTAATGTTAACACATTTCTTTGCAAAACAAATATTTTGCTTCTAAACCCTGTATGGCCTATGCATGTTACAAAACTTCTTCCGTCGTAAACAATGGAAGCAGTATTATGTGTACTTTTTGCTTGCTAACCTGCTTTGAAATGCACTGACGTGCACACATTATATACTAATTTGCTTTTTTTATGTATAAACCTACATTATGGATGCTATGGGATGGGAGATGGGGATTGTATTCATGCATGTTGTTTATTCTTTCAGAAGTAAGCTATGCATGGGAAACTGTAGTCATGTTTCAATTAATCTCTGAATTTGAAGTGAACTATTGTTTTAGAAATGTGAAGAAGAGAATCACATTTATGATAAATTGTTAATAATTGTAGGTATTTATAATAAAAGGTGCCCGAGGGAAAGAGTAGGGGTCACCCCAATGCAGATATGAGAGGGTGATGTTTGAGTTCCTAGTGGGTGTTTGGGGATCGTATTCTCTTTCTATTTAGTAATTTTCTCTATTTTGCTTCTCCATAGAGCAGATTCCTGACTGTTGCTAGAGAGAAGGAGGGAGCTGGATAGACTGTTGCAGAATAGCGTTATAGCTGAAGCTTATTGAGCTGATATCTGTGAGAACTGTTTTAGAGATGCACTAAAGAATTACTTTCTAAAATCCTTAACTATATTTTCCTAGACTTCGTCAATGTGACTAGACCGAACTGCAACTGTATTCTTTATGAACATAGGGAGCTTTTGCCAAATAAGAGATGCATAGAACAGGGACAGATTCAGGACATGCTACATGCAATTTTTCTGTAAACTATATATTAATAAAACCTAGTACTCTATTTTTGAATGAATAGTTTAAACTATCTTAATTCCTCATTATTTTGTCCCGTAGAGTTAACTCATGATTAACAACATTGATGTTGCAGCTTATTTTGAACCTAACGGCCACCTCAAAGATACAAAGACCAATAGTGGGCTCAGCAGCAAGGTGGCATAATTATATGAGAGGTGTTTAGCAAGAATATGCTGCCCCAAGTGGAATGGCAATGGCAAACAGTGAAGTGGCATACAGTAGAGTCTCGAGACCTGGTTCTTCGAGCAGTAGCATCCCCCCAGCACCTTGAGACCCTATCGGGTGAGTAGCGCGCTTAACAAATTATTGATTGATTGATTGGTTGATAGAGTGGCGTAAAGTGGAGTGGTGTAGAGTTGAATGGTGATGTAAAATGGAGTGCCATAGAGTTTAGTGGCGTAAAGTAGAATGCCTACAGTGAAGTGGCATAGAGTGGAATAGCGTAGGCTAGGGGGGCATAGAGGGGAGTGGCGAAGAGTGGAATACTGTAGAATAGCCCATAGAGACAAGTAGATGTGCAAAGAAACATATAAGAAGAGTGTCATCTCAGTTGCACATTATGCTCACTTTTGTGTCATTTGTAAAGAATTTATGCAAATCTGGCAACATTATTTTCTCTCCTAAAAACATTAAGCCAATGTTAGAAATATGAACTGCACAAGTTGGCCGCACATTTCACAGTTCACCATCAATAGAGGGAATTATCATCTTGCGCTTCTCTCAACAGAAGATAATTTCAGTGCCCCGAGCCCACCTCTAGTAAGTGCGCACCCCTGAGTTAATAGAACTTATCTCAATTAATAATCACAATCCTTCTCAGAGTGAACCACTAAAGTCACTAAGTAAACCTGTTCCTAACCTTGCTTGGTAGCTTCATACAAAGCACTCAAGTTTAACTTAGAAGCAATGCAGTACTCAAACTATAATAAAGTGACAATATAACACAACAAAAATACCAAATCAATTTAGAAAGATAGAGTTAAGTTTAATAATAAAGTGACACCAAAGCTACAAAAAAACAATACGTAGAACCAAAGATGTGAGTTTTTAAAGTTTAAATTAAAAATAGCACCAAAAAAGACAAATCACCAACTACTGTTAACTTGACACACTAAACCGGGTCAAAGTCAAAAGTTAAGGCTAACCTCGATGGCCTGCAGGTTGGATACAGGATTCAGATTCATCCTGGTGAAAAGATAACCTTCTCACTTAGAATCTTTTAGGGAGAAAAGGTGATCATCAATGAGTTGTCAGCGGTGCAATCTATAGGCTAGATCTGAAGCGGGGCTCGATAACGGAACGTTGTTGAAAAGTGAGGCGCTGGTGCTGTTGTCAACGAAGAAGGGAAAACTCCAAGTGGGCAAAGTCTGAAGTCTGTGCCCAGGAAGGCCTCAACGTTGATGGAATGCTGCTCGGTGTTGGTCTGATGAAACCCTCTAAGTTTGCACTTAGAAACCTTTCTAGCAGTTGGATCTCCTTCAGCCAGATAACCCAGTAAACTGATGCCAATTGGCGATTCACCATTCACGGCTGTGGCTTTGATGGTGGTCCCAGTCCCTTTTGGTTCTTCAGGCAAAAAAATTGACAAAATGTTTCTAAGTCCCACTTTTTGCAGTGTGGACAGGAGGATTACACTCTAGCACCAGCCAAGGGTCCAGGACCAGGAGGCACCACTTGGTGGGTTAGGACTCACCCCAGCAGCGGCCAACAGCAGGGTCCATCACAGGCCCTGTTGTTACTGGTCAGCTAGGCAGTTGCAGGAAGAAAGGCGTCTGAAAGCTTGCTGTGCTCCTGTAGCTAAAAAAGGATGTCAGTCAACTGACTATTGGAGGCACTTCTGTGGTCTTGGGTTCAAGACATGCAAGTCCAGTCTTCCTTCAGGTTCTTCAGACAGCAGATTACATTCAGCCTGCAGTAGTAGGGCTGGAGACATATTTTTGTAGAGCTATTTTAATGGTTGGCACAAAGACTGCTGCATCCCACTAATAGCATTTAATATACAGACCACGGGTACAGGTAGTACCATATGCTAGGGGCATATTAGTGAATTAAATGTTAATGTTGGCAGTTAGTACATGCCAATTTTAACATGTTTGGAAGGTAGGGCAGTACAAGCACTTTAACTCTGCTGACAGGGATAAAGTGCACAGAGTTTTATGGCCAACAAAATAGGGTTCAGCAACAGAGGTAAATAATCTGGGGTGACCCTTCTGGAAGGGCAATTTTCCAACACACTCTCTGCCTTTAAGGCTTGTCCAATCTGAGCTTTAAGGTTAAACTCCCTCTAAACATGTGTGACATGATCATCCCGCCTTTAATGTGCATGTGAAGAGTGTGATAGTAATACTTTGTGTGGAACAAAACGTATTATACAAATAAATTAGTATCATGACTTTCTGCATAGTTTTTGGACTTCCACGCTGTTGTTTTCGAGCTACTTAAAACGACGGGAAAGTCGCAGTCATTTGCTTTAAACAAATGAGTTTTGAGTATTGGAGTTAATTAGATAACAATGGATGTACCTGAGTGCTAAATTATATTTGAAAGTCTATTGCTCTTTAATTAACTTGCAATTGCTCAAGCTAAGTGTCTCCAATACTCTCAAACAATAATTGGCAGTTGAGAAATTAGCTGGTGCAAGATAATTAAATAGCAATAGATTATGAATTGAGAACAAAATATTATTCAACTGTGTATTGCGCTTTTAACATGTATTATTTACTAGTGGGACTTGGGAAATGGATTCCTTCTTAAATGAAATTGAATTGAAACGCAAACTCCTGCAAACTAAAATTCAATTACATTGATATTATTGTTAGCAGTTCAATAATGTATTCCAATTAATCTTCCTTAACCTGTTTAGCAGAACAAATAGTCCTACAGTTACAGTATCCTAGCAATTTGGAGATTCATAGCAGCGCTGATACTAACCGATGGAGGCTCTCACAATGCAGTGCCAATGTTCATGAGCTCCTGCATGTCCTAATTATGTACCCTAAGCTATGTTTAATACGACAGGGCCGATCTTTGAGGAGATTTCTCTTTGTATGTGATTCGCAAAATCACAGGTTTTGCTTTTGCAAATTCATTGGTTTCCATATAAAAGGCCATTTTGTGAGTTATAATAGTCTTACCGACTCACACAAATGGCTTTACATGCCCTTTCGTACTCACACATTAGAGGATGTGTAAGAGGGGCATTCCCTTCCTAATTCTGAGTTGCAAAGCTGTATATCAATGGGTTACAAACGCAATCCTGGTTGCAAACCTTTCGACACGACATGGGGGCTGTGCCCACTTTGCAAGGTGAACGTTGTCTCTGATCGTAAATTCTTTAAGAGAGCTTGACCATTTCTACTTATTCTGGGCCACTCTCTATTCTATTTTTATCCATTTTGCCATTGCAGGCAGGGATCAGCCATCCTAAATTGTATTTGTTCTCTTTCTCCATAAGGTACAGTCCATCTTGAACTGCTAGACCACGTCTTCTGAAGTCTGAAGCACAAACAACCCCAGGCACACTTTGGCCTTGTTGAACCACATCTTCTGTGAGGTTTAGATTGGGTCTCTATGGCACAGTGAAAACAGGATCGAAGTCTGGCCAAGCTATTGCCACATAGATCAACTCGCAGTGAATAGCATAAAGCGATGGAATGAAATTCTGGTTTTAATAGCAACTTCTTGTAAATTCACTGGAGACCTTCCATTCCATTGTTTTGTACTCTGTACTATTACCAACAAGGGCCTGTAATATGCAAATCTCTCTTCGCCCCACCCCAAGACAAAAGCACACATTGGGCGGCTGATGTTCCTATTCTACAATGAGTCGCTTTTGTTCCTTTTTAAACAAGGCATGACCTAGTAGTTCAGGCCCGACAGACCTTTCAGGTTGGGCCCAGCAACGGTTTACGTGGGATGGGTCCACAGTAATTACCAGTGATCCAGAATGATTCAAACAATTCCATGCTCATTTTTGTGCTGTTGTAATCGAATATCAAGTAATTTCTCGGCAACAAATTACAGCAAATATTGACATTAATGCGCGGTACTCTGAAAAACAGCTCAGCCTTTTTTATAACCCTTTGCCGACTCCAATTTTGTAGCGATTTCATAAAAACATGGGTGTAAATTGCAAGCATGCTGGTAATGAGACAGAAAATTCAAAACCACATTCCCTAGATTCGAAATATACAGTACAGGATCACCGACCAGACCAGGTGCGGTAGAGACCTGCTTGTGTTCCTGTGCGATAAACATAGGTAGGATCTTCACGTGACACTGGGATCACGAGGATTAGTTTAATTCTGCAAATAATGGAAAACTAACTGGCAGTCTCCCTGATATATAATGGCAATAGTGCCAGACATCAAACATTAGTTTTATTACATTGTGTTAGTGCGAATATCAGTCCTGTTCCGAGTATTATAGTTAGTAAATGCCACACACTTTAACCGGAATAAGTAAACAGACCTAAAAAAGTTAATACAAAAAAGTCGGGTGGGTTTGGTGTAACACTGCATGAAAACCTTTGACTCTGCATTGCATGAATTGTAAATAAAATCAGCCCCATATTTACAGGGATTTTCATACCAATGATGTCACTGTGCTCTGCAAAAATGGCATTTTAGGCCAACGTTAATTCTTTCACACAGTAATTCTGTTATGCATGAGATTTGTACTTGAGATACACCCTGTAATACAAATTTCAACACACTGACAATCAGCCGAAACTGAACTGCTTCAAATGTGTAATTTCGAAGATGTTAAGTGGTTGATTTAGAGTTGGGCAGTCGGGTTACTCAACACAAATGTGATGGATATCCCACCCGTCATTTTACGAGGGTCATTGGATATAATGAACTTGTAATATGGCGAACGGGATATCCGTTGCATTTTTGATAGAGTAACTCATCCGCCAATCTCTAAATTAGCAAGGCCAGACTGGTCGTTCTGGGTCTTTCACTAGGAGGCTGGAAGGGTGTGGGGGTGCTTTTGTTAGTAGAGAGACAGTTTTGTAGCTGTGCATCAGTTTCAAAAGTGCAGCAGAGTTGCTTGCTTATCCAACAGCTTTCATGCAACAATAGAAGTGCCAAGATAATTCTAGTGATTAATGTACCAGTTTGAGAGGGATAAGGTTTTGTCTAGTGACTTTTGACTCATCTAAAGTAGCACAGAGGGTTAATATGCCTGCTGCAAATAACGTGTACTATCACAGAACTGTATTTTATGCAATGCTCAGATGGATACTGCTTTTGTAACAGACATCCTTTTTTTACTGAGCAGTTCATGAGTTACAATCATAATCTAGCATAGCGAGCTATCAACTGCCATCAGAGTTGCATGCAAGCGACATGGTATAAGTTAGAAAGTTACTTTTTTTTCCCTTTCTTTGATTATCCAATTTTTGGTACAAATGGTTTGTTTGGGCAGAAATAAATTAGTATTAGTAAATGCGACGTTAACCACTGTGTTACATTCTGAATTCTGAGTTTATTGTTCCGCAGACCAAGCACTCTTAAAAAATGCATTCGGTGTGGATGACATGTGAATCCTACACTTTGTAGTTCCCTTTGTCTTAGGTGACATTTTCTATAGTCTGATTTACGGAAGTATGATTCATTGTATCTGTGTGGGTGTGTGATGTAAAGTGCTTCAACAAACTATGCTGGTAAAAGAGGATCTATAAAACAAGTTAAGTAGTTTCTGAGAGAGGAGCTGTGGAGAGATGAGAGGCACTGTTAGAGGATGATGAAGGGGAAAACATTGACGAGCCCCAGTAAAAGTTACAATATCCTGTCGTACTGTAAAGTCATCATTTACTATGCTTTAAAAATTAATACAATTGAATATATAATGAAAAATGTTTTGGAGAATGCACCTTTTTTGGCATTTGTTCCCCAAATCGTCTGGGAGGAAACCCTATTGTAGTGGTGAGGCTTGTTTGCTATGCAACCTATGGATGCAGGTCTGACAAAATATGCAAGGGCTGTTTTGGGTTCCCAGCCCAGCACTGTAAATGAGGCCCTAAATGTTATAAGTGGCAATATCACACTGTATTGCTCTTGTACATTGTTTACATTTGTTTTAATTTGGCTAAAGGATTGCACACTAAGGCCCATATTTATGGGCTTTGTGAACTCAGGGCAGCGCAGCAAGTCACCTTGCTGTTCTATCCTTCTTCACAGGAAAAGGGGAGGAATGGCTCATATTTATCCAATACGGTGCATTCCTGTCCTTTCCCGCCAATGCCAATGGAGGCACCCCTGCATCAGGGTGCAAGGATGCCTGCATTCCATGCAGGATTGTTTTTGTGCAGAAAGGGGCACCTTTATTCACAAAACGGTTGTGTGATGGATTCAGGCATGCCTGAAGAATGCGGTCACCAAAAGACCTGCATCTTTACCACGCACGCTTTACCACACAGGCCTTGACTATGAATTTCGTTGTAAACACATGCCCGGAAAAGGAACCTGCATGGTAAATTGTCCCCCACCATGCCACCTTACACCTGATACCATACCCTACAATCCACCAGCACCAGTCTTTAAAACTGTCCCTTCCACCCCCTACCCTGAGCCCTACTAACCTGTGCAAATGTGACACTAGACTGATTAGAGGCACGTAAAGAAACGCAAGCCATCCTAGCGTCACTTTTGAGCACCAAAAGTGTCAAAAGCCAGTTAAAAAATGATGCATTGTTCCAGAAAGAAGAGCACACTCCAGAAGGAGCCATGGAGAACAGAGAAGACCAGAGAGTCCAGAACAACTACAGCAACCCCAGTCCCAGCCAGGATGTCCAGACAGACTCCCAGGGGAAGGGGAAGAGAAAGAGGAAATGCAAGTTTAGTGAGAAGGAGAATAACATCCTGATCATTGAGGAGAAGGACCACCAACTTCAGCTCTGGGTCACCTCAAAATTGCTATTAGGGTGGAAAGAGGCCATATGGCAGTCCACTGTGGACAAGATCAACAGTGTGGCAGCAGTCAAGAGGACAGTGACTGACTGTAACAAGTTCTGGCATGATTGCAAGCGCAGGTCAAAGGAGAAACTGGCCAGCAACCACAAGGCAGCTTTGCAGACCGCATATGGAAGTCTGGCCCCCCAGGAACAGCTCGATGAGTTGAAGGAGATGGTGGCAGACATGATCCATGAGGAGTTTGTGGCAGGAGTTCTGGGACATGACAGTGCGTCCTATGTTGAGCAACAAGAACCAAATGGTAAGTTGCAGCGAGGGGCAATGTGGCAGCCAGGTAATGTTGTAGGGTGAAGGCAGCTATGTCCCAGCACTCCAACGCAATTTCTGCAGGCCAAAAGGTAGTATGCTGGCTCATCTATGGTTAAACACCAAATAAATGTAATTTACACTGACCAGTCCCAATTTGCACATCTCGGTCCAGCTCCGTAACCTTACTCCCTTCAATGTGTGAAGTGCAGCATCAGTCCACGTTCACCTTTCTTTGTATACTGGCACTTGCAGTGGAATGGACAACATCACTCACCACAACTACAACTCCCAGAATACAAACCAAAATGCTTGGACTGAAACAATGCATTGTGCATGCGCACTGCTACCCTGCACAACCTGACTGTGACAATGCAGGCCACCTTGCACCATGAAGCTACTTGGTCTCACTTGTGCCCATGAGCACAAATCTAAACTGTCAATCCCCGGAATGGAATGGGCGTGTCCGAAGATAAACCACTCATCTGAGAGTGGGGTCAAGTTGTGGGCCACAGGAAGTATCTACACATTGGGGCATGGTGAGAGCCACGTCTATAGTACCCTGCACGAAACTATATTGCACACAGCTGACCTGGTGTGCAGTGTGTGAGCACACAGTTGTCAGCTGCCATGGAAGGGACGACTTGAACTCCTCTCATCTAATAAATTGGACAGGGGGAATGCAAGAGATTCACACCAGAGGACCATGTGTGTAGAAACTAATGATGATGTGTGGGCCTGGTGGGCTACTGCTAGGGAAGTACATTGTAGGTGCTGGCTGTGCATGTCAAACTGCCATTTGGTCTGAATAGGGAACCTGTGCATACCGTGGAGGTGAGAATGAACATGTGTACTGCAATGTAGCCTCAAAAATACACATGCACTACTGTGTCTGACTGTGCCACTCTTGTATCACACCTGGGAAGGGTTGGCAGAGAAAAGCCCATTGGTGTACTATATCCTACATTGTCATGTGGACCTGTGGGAAGATGTAGCATGTGCCAGGATGGAGGCTGATGCAACATTGTCTCATGGTGCCACATGCATTGGTTGGGAGATGTAAACAGGGACCTGACAAGGGATACTGAGAATAACTTAGCCATCACAAATGACAGGAGTCATGGAAGCTCATAGGTTAAAGGGGGTGGGCCTAGTGATGTGGAAAACATAGATAGTCATTTGGTACAGTTTCTTTCACTACTTCCATGTGGGGTGATGCCTGACACATAGCCTTCAATATCAAAGCAACATGTAGCACCATTGGATATGGTCATGCCTAATAAATGTGATTTGACGTGGGCATGTTTGAGTGAATGTATGATCTGGGTAGCATCAGTGTGCGGCACTAACTTGTGTCCCAGGACCCAAAAGTGGGTAACCAGAGGAGGCATGTACACATACAATGGTGTGGGTCTGAGTCAAATGATGTGTGACACTTTACAGATAACCAACTCATGATGAAATGGGGTGAATGTCAGTGATCGCAATCTACCCAATAGGACGGGGCCCATCCCCACAGCGTAGGCAGACAGTGCTTCCAGGAAAAATGCTGAGATAATGCAATCTATAACAGAAATATAGTGCAATTTGACATCAGTTCCCGTGCCTAACAGGTGTACTATGCATCAAGGTTGAACTGAAAGTGCTACATCTGAAACATTGAATGTCAACTTGATTACTCATGTCAACATCTAACAGAGATCACCCTTACCATTTCTCTATCTCAAGGCAGAGGATGAACCCATACCTCCTGGCCAGCAGACTGTTCCGGACTTCAGCGATGATGCAGATGACGAACTGCAAACCATAAACTCAGACATCCTCCAGCAATTCCTGGGTGCCATACAGACACCATCTGTGGTTGCAGGGAGGCTTGACAGTATTGCGGGAATCCAGATGATTCGCCTAACATCTAACAGACACCACCTGACTCCCCACCCAGAGCCCTGGACTCCCAGGACCAATAAATACCATTTCAACAGACTGCGGTATGAGTTCAGTGTGAGTTGGCAGATCAGGTGCTGATGGAGATGGAAACCATGGCAGGCACCCTAGAGGCAGTCCATAGGTGCCTCAGTCCAAATAAGGACAACTATAGCACCATAAGAGGCATATACTTTCTGCTCCATGGCCTCCAGCAGTCCCTGGCTGACATTTCTGGTGTCATGAGGCAGAGGCATGAGCAAATGCCCTGCCAAAGTGGCACCAGCGAGGTTTCCAACCAGCTGGGGCAATCAGAACCATTTTGGAGTCCATGAAGCGGAAGCAGGACTAACACTGTGACTTTGCTGCTGTGTTGCAAAACCAGCAGATTATACTTTCTGCTGTGCTGCCTTACGTGTTGCCATATATGTAATCTGCCATGGACACAGGATCCACATCGTTAGCCCCTGATGTGTGTATGCCTCCCTCTAAACTGACACCTACAACACCCCTCTAACAGGAGGCACTGCATACATCAGAGGAAGAAGATGTGGACTGCACATCTTTTGTCCACAAAAGTGCCCGGTAGCATTCCTCAGTACCACATAACCAGTTTTTCCTTTGCCCTGTGCTTAGGAATATGCCAGTTTAAAATCAAATGCCACTGTCCTCAATTCCCTTCTCACACGTTGACCTTACATATTTGTGGACTGTTAATGAGACCATTCTACCCTAATGGCAATGTGGTCTTCCTCCTCACTGAAGCACTCCTCTCCTCCACAAGTCCCATGACATGTTCTCCACAAAGACTCTGTCCAAACATCCACTGGCTCGATACATCTTTTGAGATTGTTTTCCTATGAAGTGTTCCTCTGAACCTCATAATGTTTTGCACATCTAAATAAAAACACTAAGTGCAACCCATGGGTTTTATGTGCGTCTGAATCAGAACTAATTTGAACGTGTTGTGTTGTGTGAGGCAAATACACTGACTCCTTGCCAAAGGGATGCACGGTTTACAGCTGGGGACAAAGCTGCACAGACAGAGTGAAACATATTTGATTTACATGATATGTATGTTGACTAGCAAGAAGTTACCAAAGTTCCAAGCATGAAGTGCAACAGGTATCATGCAGTCAATGTCAAAGCTGATTTAATTCACGCTATAGGTGACTAGTATAACCAAGGATAGTAGCAACCAAACAACATTTCTGTGACAAGAAAATGATGAAAGTGTGTGTAAGGGGTAGAAATCAGTGTGTGAGTTAAAACTCCTTGGATTAGTGAGGGGAGAATGCAATAACACCAACATCCCACCAAAGCATGTCCTATGACTTACCTACACAGAGCAACTATATGTGAACACCTGTGTTGGGCTGTGGATTAATTCTCATCCAGATTGTCACGTACACTCCTCAACAATGTTTGTAGATAGCGCATGTGATTCCATGGCCAACCTGACAGGTATCTGTCCATAGGCAAATCACCTAGGGCCAGATGTAGGAAGCCTTTTGCGCCTCGCAAACGGCGAAAAACGCAGTTTGCGAGGCGCAAAAGGCTGAACGCGATGCAGAATCACATTTTGCGAGTCGGTACCGACTCGCAAAATGTGATTCCGAATCGCAAATAGGAAGGGGTGTTCCCTTCCTATTTGCGACCGCATCGCGATGTAGAGTTGCTTTGTGACCGCGAAAGCGGTCGCAAACCAACTCGCAGTTACCATCCACTTGAAGTGGATGGTAACTCATTCGCAAAAGGACCCCTTCCCCTTTGTGCATGCCCACAAAAAATATTTTTCAGAGCAGGCAGTGGTCCTATGGACCAATGCCTACTCTGAAAAAAACGAAGCCAAATGGTTTCGGAATATTTTCTTTTTGCAGCTCGTTTTCCTTTAAGGAAAATGGGCTGCAAAGAGAAAAAAAAAAAAAACTGCTTTATCAAAAAAGCAGTCACGGACATGGTGGTCTGCTGTCTCCAGCAGGCCACCATCCCCGTGAGTGCCTAGACTCGCTATGGGGTCGCAAACTGCGACCCACCTCATGAATATTCATGAGGTGGGTCTTTGCGACCCCATAGCGAGTCGCAGAAGGTGTCTGAGACACCTTTCTGCATCTCGGATTGCGAGTTGCAATTTGCAAGTCGCTATGACTCACAAATTGCAAGTCACAATTTGTAACTTACCTACATCTGGCCCCTAGTCACACACATTGCCAAAGACTACGAGCAAAGCCAAAGGCATGGACTTAACATTACCCGAGCAAACATGCTAAATCCTACACATAAAATCATGATGGAGACTTGTATGTAGCAAACAATGATATTTAACGAAACCTTAAAATCATTCATAACTCAAAATGACTAACCTAGAAAACCTAAATATTGTAACCTAACCTACGCTACCTTATCCTACATACTAACTACAACTACCTTAACTTAACCTACCATACTCTATACATTTAACAGCACATGATACACATCAACACTGTACTCCCCTTAATCCTTAATAGACATCTTCAGACAAAGACAACAGAAACTACAACTATACCTCAACTATCTACACATTTAGGGCCTATGTATATATATATATATATATATATATATATATATATATATATATATATATATATATATATATATACATACATATATATACATAGATACACACACACATATGTACATATATATTTATATATATATTTATATAAATATATTTATATATACATATTTCTTTTAAAAATATATATTTTTTGTATTGTATTTTTTGATAAGCACATAAATAACATATCAACCCTCCACCCACAAACAAAAACCTAAAAGTCACAAATGCCTAAAATTGTACCCACCTGTACTTAAATCTATAAACTACTGTACCTATCCTATACTACGACAACTGACCTAAACATAGCTATAAAAACATCCGAAAATAAAAACAACTATGTACAAGGGGAAGGGAAGAAAGGGTCCCTGTTGCTTTCATGGTCTCTGCACAGCCTGCCTAATTTCGTTCAGAAGAATATCATCCATTTTGTGTTTGAGCCCTGCCACTCTGTATGTCCTCATGTCCTGCTCAAAGGTGGCAGTGAGTCCTGATAGTGGAGCGTGTTGAAAATGTTGTCTGTTTTGGCTTGCAGTGGAGGTGCTTGGGACTGGTCCTGCAGGCCCACACTGGTGTGCTCCCCCAGCCTTGCTTTTGTTAGACCTCTCAACTGTCGGTGCTCCCTGTGGGAAGGTGCCCCATTTCCCTGATGCCTTCTCCTGATCAAACTTTTTTCCCATAGCAGGATAGGCCTTGTAGACTTGGAAGATGTGGCGGTACCTCTCCTCCTGGATCACATGCTGCCTTTTTTGTCCCGGGTCATGTTGTCTGTTGAATCAGCATGAAAAGCTGTCTGACAAAGAATAACTTGAAAAACGTACACTTACCATGATATGTTAATTATCATCAAACATCACATGTTGCACTTTCCATATCCCAAATATATATCCAAAGTGAGCACTGATCTGCCTAATATCTATTGTGTCCTAATTTACTGTGGTCAAAGTAGCAAGGCTAAGCAAATGTTGCTTAATATGTAAGCACCATCTAGGCACGTCTAGGTATGACCATGTTAGTACTGAAAATGATTAGGAACAATGCTGTCTTATAGCCATGGTATGGTACACACTTTATGTTTCACTGAGCATCAGTGTCCCTTCTGCATCCTGCAATGGCCCTGATTTCAATGGCATTAGCCAAAGTAAGATGAGCAAGATCTGCAAATTACATGCATTGTGTCACAGCATTGGGTGGGTGATATGGGAAGCACACATATCTGGATATATTGCTATTTAGATTTAACATGTGCTAGGTATTAGATATAAGAATGGAGGATGGATTGCTCACTCACATTACACATTACACAGAGATGTATGAAACATCTATATGAACTCCTGTATGTCCATGTATGGAACGTGACCCAGCTCTTTACATACTCACAATGTAACTACATGCGTCCCACTACACAGCCTAGTGTCTGTCCCTACGTGTCATATATTGACACCTTACTGCACCCTAGCACTCAGCACAACTATTTGATGGGTGTGTGCATGCATGTTCCACATCTTATCTGCACAGGTATCTTGTAATGTCAATAGCTATTGCTGTCCAAAGTGTGATTCTCTTTGAGATACATTTTGGAGACTATCAAGGCCAGCACAATCATAAGATTGATTGGGTATTGGCATGTCGGATGACTCTGCTGTACAGACATTCCTCTGGACTGATGTGTCTTGCCAAATCTGTGAAGATAACAGGGGGTAGGAATGTTGATCCATCCACCATAGAGTATGGGGGATTACACAACATGGGTGAGCCTCTCAAATGCATTACCAAGTATTGAATGTTGACATCTGTCCTTGGTACCCTTCGGGGCTTATTCACAAGTCCCTCAGTCCCGGCAGAACCTCACTTTTTGTGAGGGTCACGTGGAGTTCCCAGCAGGGCCATATTTAAAAAAAACGACATAACGACACCCTGCATGGTTTGTCGTGACCCTGTAAACTAAGCACAGAGGGCCTCATTTATAAGGCCCTAATGGCACACTGCACCACTAGAGCACCATTTTTTTGAACTTCCGGTGGCAGCCAATATTTACAAGGCCACGCAAAGGCACCTTGCATGGCTTTTAATTGTCTTGTGAATATGGACCGCTGTCATGCATAACACTCCGAGAAAGGGGCATTCCTTGGGTGTTGCTCTCTGTGTTCCCTTGCAACACCCTTGGAATCTGACAGAATCTGACGCATTACCAGATTAACAAGACTGGGAATGCATCAGATTCCTATGCCACCTCAGGGGTGGGGTTAATGTGTCGCAACTGTGAGAAATAACATTATTTCTCCCTGTTTTGTTATCTTTCTATGTGTTCTGCATTATACAGCACAAATAGGATGAGTAAAACATCATAGGTGTCCCTTCCTGCACATATACAATCATCCCTGCAATCAGGCTCCCTTGTAGAGGACGCATGGGGGCCTGCATCGGTGCTAGACAGCAATTTTTGCGCCAGCACAAGGGACAAGGACAGGAATGCAGATTATCTTATATATATATATATATATATATATATACATATATATATATATATATATATATATATGTATATATATATATATATATATACATATGTATATATATATATGTCACATTCCTGCCCTTTTGTTTTGACGCAGGGAGGTGCAGCAAAAAGGCGTATGGCGCTGCCCTGCACCAAAACTTAGTAAATGAGGACCATAGTCTTTCTGTCATTACTGTGGTGAATACAGCCCTATTGTGTGGAGTAGCCATACACATCATACAGAGATTGTACTGTGAGAAACAACTGTAGATCTATGCATCTGCAATGCATTTGTTAGGTATACAATCCCTTGCCATGTTCAACTATGAATCCACTACCACATATGTTTACAGATTATGGCATTGTGGTCATTGCTCTTCAGTCATACCATCAATCATTTGGTTCCTTGGTGATAGCAGTTATATCCACCTTTACATCAGTCAGAAGCGACTGCACAGCCAACAATTATCATCTTCATTTCTGTCAAAATCTGCATTTTACATATGAATTAGTCATTGGATGGGATGAACATTGAGCATGGAATTGCATGAAGCATCCAACATCACACACAATGAGCATTCAGGATGACACTCACTGGTAACATCCAGATCCTTGAAGCTCTCCACCTCTCTGGCTGTGTAAGTCTCTGGTCCACCTACAAGACCTAACATGATACATTGCATTGTGATTATAGAATACATACACTATGGTCAAAGTTTGCACATTACATGTGAATGTCAATTGGCAATGTAACCCTTCTGGTTGTAACAACTAAAATTGCTCATGTGACTTGCCTCAATAATACACATTGGTAAGGCAGGCTGAAGTGTACATACCTGTGATGAAACATAACACACATCAGGTGGGCAAATTGTAGAACCAGTTACAATGACTCTCTATTACAAAATTTCAATAGGCTAGCAGACTTTATTGGCTCCCTGCTCATAAATAACTGACAGACCACACTCAGCCATGTATAGCAATACATGTGCCTTACTCTTTTCTTTACATGTACATGACTACCCTATATAAATCATACATTAGCCATCCTTTTTCCATCATTCAGCGGAGATCGGATGTATGACATTTTCTATGTCAGACCTATGGACAAAGTCACATATCTCAGGCCTCAGTTACATCAGTAATGAACAAATGAAGTGTCAGAAATAAGAACAGATCCTGAGAAAGCATGTGACCTAGGACAGCACAAGTTAGCAGATGTCCTGGCGGTAGGCCATAAAAAGGAATGGTGCACACTTTCTCAGTTTGCGCACAGCATATCTGTTAACATGTGCACTGTGGTGCAAAAAGAGGAAGTGTTCATTAGGTATAATAGGGCTGCTGGACAGTGTGGGCGCATGACAGCCCAGTGATTGAATGCAGCTGTGGCATACTTCGTCCTTAAAAAATGTTTTGTGCGGGTATGACATTTGTGCGCTAAGACATATGTAAGGCACAGACACTAGGAGCACAAATCATCTATAGGCAAATGAGACCGACGTAAGAATTCACAAACCATGTGTACTTACCAACAATTTCACCAACTTCAATTCCAAGGTAATCCAGGACGTCATGTTCCCGGCTGATGATATCCGCCCATCGATATTTGAGTTGGTAGGTTGTCCCCTCAATCTCAGACAGCCTCTGCATATAGAAGCAAACCCTCTCCCACCTTCGCATCCACGCCTTCATCTTGAATGCCTGGATCACTATGCCTCCACTGGCTACCATGTTGGGCAGGAACACAGGAACCCACCAAACCCCTGGGCATTCATGGTTCTGACTCTTCCCTTCCCTGATATGTTCCTCCCCCAAAAATCTGACAAAAAGCCCAAAAGTACTGTGATTCCCTCACCTCTATCTGCTCCTTGTATTGTGTGTAATAAACTACCACCGGGATGTTGGCTTGATCATGTTCAGTTGGGGTAGTTATGTTACGGTGTAATGTTACAGTTATTTGGCCAAAGCTTGTCACCTTTGTAGATTGAAAAGTATGTGCACCATGTTTTTACCAAGGCTTGTTTACCCACTGTTGCTTGATTTTAACAAGGCTTGTTTACTCAACCTCCACAAGGTTCCTTGGAGCATCTATGGGGTTAATTAAAAACACCTGAGCCCCTGCATGTTGTTCGGCAGCTGCCTTCTCTGATTGTTAGGCAGAACTCGTGTTTTCAAGAGCCATGTGCTAATCATGACTCATCACTCATGACTTGTGTTTCAAGAGCCATGTCTAATCATGGCTCATTACTCATGACTCATTCCTGCACAAACTATAAAATGCCTCACGGGTATTAGTCAGCGCTTGGTTTGTTCTGGTTCTTCTTGAAGATGACATAGAGAGCGTGCTCCTGGGAATTTCCTTCAAAGCTTCTGCATCGTTGCTGGGCCACAAGAGAGGAAACAACTTTTTCAGCCTTTGTGCACTGGCAGCTGTTTACATAAGCTAAGTGGAGGAAGTGTGCTCTGTTGAGCAAATTTGTTTTTGGAGATTGAGAACCACAGTGTGTAACTAAATGACTTTACTTTCAAGAAAGAACAAAAGTTTTGAGGTTGGTCACGAGAGTGTACGGAAACACTTAAAGCTTTGACATTTATTGTGCATATGTACCCTGCCTTGTTGATTCATTTTAAAATCTGAAAAGACATCAGCACGCAATAAGAGAGTTGTGAGATAAACAACCTTCATATGTGTGTGACTTTAGTAGTATTGTCTAGTATTGATATTAGTGATTCCACAAAAACAGCAAAGGAGGTTTTCACTTGACTGTATAAATCAATGAACGTTTAGTCCTTTTTGGAAAGAGTTTTTTTGTGTGTTCATGTGTTATAGGTTTTCAGTGTGAAAAACTATACCAAGAGTGATTACTCTATGCACTATGAGACAGAGAAAAGATCCAGGCGAAGACAGCGCATTCCAGTTAGCCCAATTAAGTGGAGAGGAAGTGCTGAGTGACAGGTGATTAGCTGAGATAATAGACTGTGTGCATAAATACTGTACAAAAGTGCCCTCAACACATCACTCATCCTTGTCCTTTCCCTTATAGCTCTGGACACTCAACAACTAATGCTGACAGCGATTACCTGCACCCCACAGCATCGGGAGCCCGGCTGGACCAGGCAGCAGAGACAATATCTTTCTTCTCTCTCTCATCCAATCCACCCACCCTTTTGGGTATACTCGCCGGGTCTCCCGTGAGAGGTTTCCTGGAAGGACAGGTGGAACAGTCATTGCCCCTGCAGACAACCTGCCTTTCATGTGAGTCGTCAAGCTCTTACATAAAGTCAAGCCACAAAAATACAGGGCTGCCTGGGCGATGGACTCCCTAGGGGTTCCTTTTGAGGGTCTTTCCCAAGGCCTAAACTCTTCTGAGGACACTTCTTCCCTACAAGAGATCACCAGGGCCTTAGCTGGTTCACAACATGAAGTAGCTTCCCTTCATCAGAAAAAACAGTCCTTGTGACATGAATTACAAAGATACAGGCCTCGAGATACTCTGTGGGATAATGCCAAGGGGAGAAGGTCCAGTTATGCAGTCACCACTTTTTGAGTTTTTTTTACAAGTGGATCAACCACTACCACTGGTTCTGCTGCTACTGGAACTCCTCTGCCAGTGCAGCTTTCAGTAACCAGACCTACTCAAGTTCCTCTAGCCCTGAGTTTTTATTTGGTGACAGCGCTATGTTTAATGTCTTCCTGAACCAGTGCCAGTTGCAATTCCTGTGTCGACCGGCTGCATTTCCCAACAATGCCGCTAAAGTTGCCTTCATAATTTACTTTTTGGGTGGTAACGCTGCCTCTTGATCTGTCCCTCTGGTTGAGCGTAATGACCCTCTACCATATAACTATGGTCACTTTAAGGAGGCTATGCATAAACCTTTTGCCAAACATGTATTTATACAGGCTAGTGACAATGCATTGCTAAATATGAGGCAGGGAAACAAGGATCTGTTGACCTATATTACATCCTTCAATCTCTTGGTGGCAGAAACCGAGTGGTCTGAGGAGAAAAGAACCTCTCTTTTCTATTGTGACCTTCGGAGTGATCTGAAGGATGTTTTGGCATAGATTGTTGATCCTCCCACCGACTGTTCGGAGTTCATTGATTTAGTGGTTCACTCAGCCAATCGCTTGGGGAAATGTAAAGGTGGAAAGTCCTGTGGTGACACACGTCTTCTAGTAGTAAAAGCAGAAAGAAAAGACACCCCTAGCTCTTCTCACGATACTTCTGAGCCCATGCAAACGGGGGGGGGGGGGAACGGGGACCGTTGTAAAAAAAGAGAAAGAGCGTAAAAGAAAACTGACTCTGTGCCTTTATTGTGGCAAGGCAGGACACTTTGCCAAAGGCTTCACCAGTAAACCCAGTTTGGCCAAGAAAGCAGTGGGAGCGGTGATGGGAACTGAGGCCACTTTGTCGGGCTACTCCTCCCCGATTGTCTCTTACCAATTAGCAAACACCATGAACCCTGTACCTCGTCACCTTACCCTCATTGTGACTTTGACCCTTTCACCTCAAGCTCATAAAGGTCTTCCTATCTTACTAGTCTCAGGAGCTACGGGTAATTTCCTTGAGCTCAGTTTAGCTAAAACCTTAGGCATCGCCACGCTGTGAAAAGAAACCCCAGAATGAGTCTGAGCTGTGGATGGCTCAGAATTGTCTTCTGGTCTTATCATTTTTCAGACTAATCTTTAATCGCGGTTTGTGCTAATGGTCACTCTGAGCAAATTCAATTTGACTTAATTGATACTCCAGTTTTGGAGCAATCCTGGGCATTCTGTGGTTACAACTACATAACCCCAAGATGGATTGGGTCACCAGAAAGGTAGCCCTGGATTCCAAACATTGTTGGCTTTCTTGTTATCAAGAATCTCCTATTCTGATTATCCCCTTACACTGCGCATCATCACTAATTCCAACTAAGATTGATCCACAGATACTACCAGCACCCTATTAGGATTTTCATGACATGTTCTGTGAGCAGAAAGCTACTCAGTTGCCACCCCACAGGTCATATGACTTCTGTATAGACTTACCTTTGCCATGGAGTAGGGTTTATGCCTTTTCTGAACCAGATCCTCAATCTCTTCGAGAAAGTCTTGATGACATGTTGGCCAAGGGGTTTATACCACTCTACACCCCCAGTTTTGTCGGCTTTGTTTTTCTTGCCAAAACGGAACAGCGAACTGCTCGCTTGCATTGACTATCGAGCAGTGAACAAGGCAACGATAAACAATCGCTACCCTCTTCCATTGATACCAGTACTACTGGATCAAGTATGCAGTTCAACTATTTACACCAAGCTGCACCTACGATTGGCCTATCACTCAAATCGTATGCGTGAAGGCGACGAGTGGAAGACTGCTTTTGGGCCAAAGTTTGGGCTGTACGAATATACCATCATGCCTTTCAGCCTCTGCAATGCTCCTGCAGCCTTTCAATTTTTTATTAATGAGGTGTTGCAGGAGTTCCTCGATGTCTGTGTTATAGTTTATATAGACAACATTCTTATTTATTCTGCTTCTACTGAAGAACATGTTGAACATGTCAGAGCTGTACCTCAGCGGTTAAGGGAACATCAGCTGTTCGCTAAACTAGAAAAGTGTGTTTTCCATGCCCTGAAAATCGATTTCCTTGGTGACATCTTTGCAGCAGAAGGTATTTCTATGGATCAATCTAAAGTGCAAGCCATCCTAAACTAGGAGAGCCCAAAGTCCATCAAAGAGATCCAACAGTTCCTGGGGTTCGCCAACTTTTATTGGCGGTTCATATCCCAGTTTTCCACAGTAGTGTCCCCAATTACCCGCTTACTGTGAAAAGGTGTGATCTTTCATTAGGACCATAAAGCAGTCTCAAGGAGGCTTTTACTTAAGCTCCAATTCTTCGTCATCCTGATCCCTCACACCCCTTTTTCGTGGAAGCAGATGCCTCCCAGATAGCAGTGGAAGGTGTCCTTTCTCCACGTGACCCTGATACAGGCTGTATTCACCTGATGGCATATTTCTCTAAATAATTACCCTCTGCAGAGCAGAATTACACAGTGGCTGTTTTCTTACACATAATATGTGGATCACTTCACAGTCATCATACTATGAGTGAACTCTACTATCCTACACAAGTATGAGGCCGTACAATGGCTAGCTGCACAACAGACACACACATTAATTGCAAACTATCTACGTTAGCACACAATGTTGGTTGTGTTTGGCAGTGGAGGACTATTTGGTACAGGTTGTTGCCATACATACTATTTTAGATATATCAAATGTTGTACAGCGCTGTTTGTCACATATAGCTACATACATTTTATGTGTGGCAATCACTAGCAGAAGTGATGTGTGTGTTCAGATGTTTACTGTGACCGGGAAGTTAACTTGCTTACACACTGATAGTGCTTATATGTTTATTTTCACATAGGTACATCAATTCATTTAGTCATAATTTTGTGACATTGTGAAAAGTCATTCAAGCATTGGTGTAAATAATTTGGAGTATATGGTTCCTCGGCTGTGTTGCTGATACCAATAGGACATTCTGAGCTTCTTCCTCATCTTCCTCATCTTCCTCATCCTCATTGTCTGGAACTTCCTGCTTCTCATTGTCATTGGGCCATGGGACATTTGTCCGTACACAAATGTTATGAAATATTCAACAAACTAGTACTATTTTTCAAACCATTGGTGGGGAGTAGAGTAATTGGCCCCCCACATACCCTTGCTCCTGAAGCGGTACTTGAGGACTCTGAAAGTCCTCTCTACGATGGACCGGGTCTTGCATAGGCCGTGATGAAAGCTTTACTCAGCTTCTGTATGGGGGTATTTATGAAGATTCATAACCCACAGCTAAATAAAATATACTTCGTTGAACTACACAGAAAGTAGGTGTGAAATTAGTAAATAGTCATGGCAGATAATGGCCCCACATTCATATACTATCTGTTAGGTGTCCTGTTTGACTCATACACTTTGCCAACAGTATGAGACGTGCTATGATATTGTTTGGCATACACACAAGTTGATTTCAGAGTTGAATGACACTTTACTAGACATACAGTTGTACTGTCCTCTGTGATACACATAATATTTGTCATACAAGTGAGTGTGAATGCCATGAATATGGTGATTTATCATCAGTAACAAGAGCCAGTTTGCCAATGAGGAGTCAAATCTCTCACACTGATCTAGTGTCCTGGTTCACGACTACTATTTTCAGACAAAAGCATCACATTTGGGCCTAAAGCATAACTTTGACATTTAAATGTTGTCTGATTTTAGTTTGTTCAGGCCCCTGTTTGGCTGATATGTGTGTTTTGAGAATGACAGGATTGTTCAACCGGCAATGCACACACTACACACACCATTAAAGTAAGATCAGTGCATTGTGCCTGGCACTTTGAAGTTGATGACAGCATTCAAACCTTATTGACAACTGTTGTGGCATACTTATAGTTTGCAATATGTGGGTGAGTCATTGTTTTCTGGAACTCTGACATAAACACAAAGACAAATGATGGTTTTGATTGTTTATTATAATGCAAAAGCACTGCCACACATGGTTTGGTGATACATTCACAGGCGTGATTTATGTGAAGAAATATTGCACAATGTGTGTGTGTCTGCGAGTACCTGCAGCTGTGTGTTGGATGTGTCCATGCTCAGCTGCCTCTTCCTCTTCCTCCATTGGGTCTTCCTGTGGTTGATCTTGATCCAAGGGGACATTTGTGCTCACACATATGTTGTGCAGTATGGCACACACTAATATAATTTTGTAGGGGGACGAATAGAGTAATCTACCCCAGATACGTTCAATCAGTAAAACCTGCCTTTAAGCAGGCCAAAGGTCTGCTCAACCATATTACGTGTCGTGATGTGAGTCTGGTTGTATGCCTTCTCTGGGTCTGTCTGGGGTTTTGCATATAGGATCATTACCCACTGTACCCCATATCTTTGATTAGCTGGAATTTTTAAAAAAAGACAGTGTCAATGTTTCTGATAACTGTATTGGGTGCCTTCCTGCCCATTTGTATTATGGGTAGTGGTATTGTCATGCACTTCTCCAAGATGTGATCACATGATATGTCACTCATATCGGTGTACTGACATTTACAGGGGACTCTTCTATCAACCTTTGTGACATAAAAGACAGTGAGTAGGCAGATGTATCATACAGTTCTATATCCTGACTGTCCTGTTCATGCAGCAGAATTTGGTGGTGGCTATGTGCTGCCGCGCTAGTACACTTGATGTTTTTTTTTTTTTACCAGAAACTTTATTGCCTTTTCAATAAAGTGCAACTTTGCAATCCAGTATTGATGTATTGCATCTCCAGCAGTATGCTTAAATAAGCATAAAATCAAAGTAAATGCAGATATGTTAAACACAACACAAGGTGGCAAATCAAAGCAATATCTTAATATTGTGGGCACTCAATCCAATCCTTCCCAACCCCTCCCCATCGAACTGTATGCGTCACCTGGTGAACGGTAGGTAGTGCTATTGTTAGTGGAAGTGGGTGTAGCAATCGTTTTGTTCAAGCGGGGTGCATAATGGGAGGTAGGGGCCTTCAGGGGATATACCGTTTTCCCAGGTGCTCAGGGTGTGCACTTAATCTTGTTCATCAGAGGTAATTCTTGGCACCTTAAATCTTTCCAGTATGGCATCCCATTTGAGCGACATGGGATTTTTGCAGAACCCTCTGTATTCCTCTCTATGGATAGCCTCACTTTTGGCCTGTCCCCAGCATTCTACTTCCGCTCACAAATACTCAACCTTAGGCACCCAAGACTTCCAGTGTTGTGTCATGACTCATTTAGCCAACAATAAGGCTATATTAGCAAATCTTACTGTGGTCGGGGAGCCCCTGGGTCTAGGATGCAGATCCAGCAGACATTGCGCTGGCGTAGGCCAATAGTCAAGGCCAGAGATGGTCATCATAATTATAGCTATGTCCATCCCAAATGAGTATATTGCAGGGCAGGACTATAGCATATGTAGAATCAGCATCTTAGGCCTTACACCTAGGACATATTGAGGAGGAGGCGGAAAACATGACACTAAGCCTGTGGGGTGTTAAAGACGTCCCATGTAAAATTGTGGATTGTATGAGCTTAACCCTTGTGTTGTGAGAGACATGTATGGGGTATTCTAGTATGTGGGCCCAGTCCTTGTCTGAGAATTCCCAGATCAAGTCTGTTTCCCATTTAATTTTGAGGGGGATGAGGGAAACCCTAAGGTGCACCCTTGATCCACAGTAAAGCCAACATACAAGGTGTCTACCATGTCCCATGATGTGCAATGCTTGTAATAATTTGTGTATGAGTGGCTCAGTCCCATCAGGGGACAGGTGTTGATGGACATAACAAAGTAAACAAGCATGAGTAAGAAACAAGGTCTCAGGAAGGCCATGGGGGAATAGAATCAGTGTGGAACATAAGCGTTCCATCATGGACCACTGAGCCGATCATTAGTTCCCTATTCTGTTCCCAGGTGCTCAACCGTTGTGCTGTCAGAATACCTGAAGGAGTGGGAAGACCAAGAAGTGGGATGTTTTGGTGCAAACATCAGAACAGAGCAGTATATCTGAGCACTAGTCTCCAGTAGGCAACCGTCCCTTACCAAAGAAGCGATGTGGCCAGTGGCAGTGTTATACCAGGGCAAATTAGTTTGTGTAGTTCGCCCTGGGTCTCTTGTGCTTTAGTACATTCTATTTCTATCAGACTGAGTCTAGCCAACCAATAGGCTAGCCACTGCAGTTGTCCTGCAAGACAATAAGCTTTGAAGTCCAGATCCCACATGCCTCCAGCATCTGCAGGGAGCTGCAATTAGGCAAGACTAATCCTGTGGCAACCTGGTCCCCAGGTAAGTCCCACCAACATCATGTTCAGTAGCCTGAATACCCGCACAGAAACCACCATCGGAAGATTAATGATATAGTATAAGAGCCGCAGTAACATTACCATTTTTGGCAAGGAGAGACAGCCGGCTACAGACAAGGGCAACATAACCCAGAAGGCAATTTGCCCTTTAAGGCAATTTATCATTCATGAAAGGTTGACTTCGAGAATATCCTAACTATCAAGGTAAATATTGACACCCAGATAGCGAATGGTATGCGCAGTGACCTGTACAGCTGTGTCTCCAAACCACAGGGTGTGGACCACTGTTACTGACATGAAAGGGAACGCGCATGATTTGTCCACATTTATCAGGAGACCGGAAAATTGTCCAAAGGTGGTTAGTGCCCTCGCAATGCCTCCCACATCTCTTTGAAAGTCTTTTAAATATAATTCCATGTAATCAGCATATAATGAGATTGAAGGAAGAGCCCGATGCGTGGGGATCCTCCACTCTTGAGAGTCTTGTTGCATATACTGCGCTAGGGTTCTATTGCTAGTACAAATAGGAGCAGGGATAAGGGACAGCCTTGTTGTGTTCCGCACAGCACTTGATATGCACTTGAATTGTGGCGGCTGGTCTGAGCCCCGGCTGTGGGTGATGAGTATGACAGGTTAACCCATTTAATAAGGGTCGGTGGAATTCCAAAACGGGCTAATGCCACGAACATACAGTTCCACCCCAGAGTAGCAAAGGCCTGGGGGACATACAGAGATATACAGCTGGCATATAGATAATGATCCCGAACTGACTCCACTGTACTACTAAGCTGTCAGATATTTAAGGAGGTGCTGCATCACAGGAGAGAGTCATTCTGATCAGGATAGATCAGTCGCAGCAGCAGAGGGAGTAGTCAACAAGCTAGTATTTCACTCAGTATGTTGTACTCTGTGTTTATAATTGACAACGGTGTATGAGAAGTTCAGTAGGTGCCTTTCCAGGCTTTAAGCGTGGGGTCACTAATGCTTCCTGAGTGGTGGATGGGAGTCCACTTTCTTTTATGGAAGAGTTATATTATCTCTCCAATTGAGGGACTGAACGGGTTAGTCCACTCAATGTTATGTTTTCACACTACATGTGTGAAGGGATGGAATGTGGAAGAGATTTTTTTCTTAGCGGTCCTCCCTAGGTAGGTGGTAACATGCCAGACATGGCTTACACAGACACATGCATGGGTCAATGGTCATCCACAGATGTTGGTGATTGCTTACATTACATTGGTACAGGCCTTTGCGTGTAAAATATTATCCAGGGCAGTTGATGTAATACCATCCACACATTATGCACTCACACCTACCAACGGAGTGACATGATGTCACAACTGCCATTGGCAGACCTATGATTACATTTCACGGTGGGGGAACATTGTGTACATGTGTGACAGCATTGTACCCAAAATGTGCACACAACACAGGGATCGTGAAAATTTGGGAGTGGTCCTCTGCAGCCCAGCTACACAAATTCCTGCACTGCACAAAGTCTCTGGGAAGGGACATTACTACAACTTATTTGGGGACAACTGCACTTAAAAATTTCTTCCAAATAAATGCACACAAGTTGCCTGGCAGGTACACATTCACACTTGCATCGGTGGTTGTAGGGGTTCTTCATTGCATGCAGGATTGTATTTGTGTGTGTGGGAACACTTTCCAGTCAAGGCTGCAGTCTCAGAGGCATGGTGAGTGATGGATGTGTCCCACATTACACAGCACGCATGGGAGTGATTTTGATGATTACTTTTCATTTGGACAGTTACATGTCACCTTCCCATGAGCCATGGTTTGTCACCTTACACCTAGTTCCTGGTGTGGGATCCATTACGCGCCTGATGCAAAATAGGAGTTATATGGTGACATCCCCACAACAGACATGGAACACTTCCCTTGCACACAGTAATGGTAGCCATAATTCCTGCCTGCCATGCATTGCTCTACGTCTTTCCACCATGCAACATCTGGAAAACTGTCTTTAGATGTATTCACAGGTATGGCTGGGGATTTGCAATGCATATGTAACTTGATGCATGCTGCATGTGTGTGGAACAACCCTCATGCTGAAGTCTCTATCTGTGTTGTCTGACATGTATCATGCACACTGCCGGGGCATTATGCCAGAGCATTTATAAATAACCCACTATGGTCGACAATGACCTGGACATTGATGGGGTGGGTGTGTTTCCTGTTGCGGTAGAGATGGGCACCTGCAGCAGGCAGTAGCAACTGCACATGCATGCAGTCCATGGCACCCAGCCATGTGGGAACCCAGTGATGTCATAAAATCCTTGTTTGATCTCCTGCTGAAGTTGCTGGGTATTGGGGAAGAGAATGATGGCATCCGGTACGGAGGGTAGAAATGAGGAGAATGATGCCTCTCAGCCCCTGCGAACCTCTTCTCAATCTGTTTTTGCGGTACCCAGTTTCTGCCGCTCAGCCATTTAAAGGGCGCTCTTTCTCATACCTGGGCCCGGAAATATGGGATTCTTTCGCTGAGCACCTGAGAGCTTGCACTTCACTGCTTGATTTTCACAAATGCCTGAAGACGTGGCTTTTTAAGCTGTGATTTCCTTCTTCCTCTGCTAAGCCGTTGCACCGGAAAACCTTTTGAGGTAGCTGCGGTATACAAATCCTTTTTAATAATAATAATGGCTGAGAGATTCCAGCCACTCAGGCTGAATTTATCTGGAAGGACCCTGAGGCCAGCATGTGAAGTACAGTCAGGAACTTTGTATGTGGAGGGATGTTGGTAACCCTGTCCACTGTTGCCTGGAGTCTTGGTGCAAGTAGGTGTAGCAGCTTTACTATAGACTCCCCCCTCAGATGGTAATAGATAATTACCTCTTCCTCCCTGAGTTCAAATAGTGTTGCACCCTGTTGATATATTCACTTCTTTCTCCTGCACTGCCTATGTGGTGCAGGTGGTGGTGATGGTTGAGGTGGTGGTGATGATGATGGCGGTGGTGGTCTTCTTGGGGCTCCAAGCTGCAGTAGGAGTAGGTCCATGCTGTCCTAGATCTTGCCAGAGTGTTTTGGGTATGTTCCTTTTATGTATCAGTTCCAATGCGTAATTTTTATGGCTGCTCTCAGGACGTGTTCATTATTTAATGCATTTGAGACTCTGCACGTCTTTTCCCAAAGAAGTGTAATTTTTTGATTTTTTTTTTAAATACGGCTGCATCAGTTTTGAGTGTTTTTTTAAGAGGGTACGCCTACCTTGCATATGATTGTCATTACCTGACACAGCTGTATCTGGAGCTTGGAAAAATTGATGCAGGGGAGGAAAAGTGATGGTAGAGTCCTCTAGCATCATGTTGTAAATATGGAGCTAAGAATGGGCCGCCGCTGCTAAATAAAATGACGCAGAGGCGGGGCAAGCTCCTTGTAAATGAGGTTCTGGGTCTTTACTTTTTCTCATGTTTATTTTTTTTCTTGCAACTGGCACATGAAAGCGAGTAGACATTTGAAAAAATATGATTAATATTTTCTCACATAAATATTTCTGAGCTAATTTGTTTACTAATGAACACCTATAGTGTGTTCTCTTAAAATATAATACATAGAAGCATATGAATGAGACAGCACTTCATGGCTCTCGTGGATATCACCTAATACCTTCTTTCCATCTTCATCACATCTCTTCCCCTACAAACATCTGTAAAGATGGTTTCTCCTGCCCATTACAGACACAGATCGTCCACAGATACAGAACAATGTATACATTTCTCATTATTAATAATTGTTACAATTTAATGAAAGTTTGAAAAAATATGTTAATTTTGAGGAGCATAAAGATAGTATTTATTTAGGTCGAACCTGTCGATATGCCTCCTTAATAGGAAAATAATTGGTCAGATATGTTGATACTGCTTACCAAACTCTCTGGAAAAGAGGGAGACTATGGCTCTCTGATGTCATCTAAGATTTCATTGTTCAACAATGTCAGATACTGAAATGACAAAACTTCAAGGTTTTCTGCTACAACTATGTTATTAACTATATCAGATCATCTTAAACTTGGAACAATCTTCAGATCATGAGATCTTATGCCTTAACAAAATTCTTCTGGCTGTAGGTCATTAGCTACTACATTGTTTCAGACACATCGAATATTTAACGCTTCCAAAATGGACATTCTCAGTGAATCAAGCCAAAATTATGGCCCTACATCTGCATGGCCTCAAGAGATAGGCATACCACCCACGATATCAACAAAACTGAAATACTTCATTTTAATCATGGATTCAAATTTCTCACTCCAAAGTTAATAACATGAGCACATACACTTATATGATGAGTACATTGAAACACATCTTCCCTTAGTTAGGCTTTTTACAATGATACAGATATAGACAGTTCTGGTGCCATCACGTCTTGATTATGTAAATAGGTTCTACTAGATTCTCTCTAAACCACTAATACATAAGCTACTTATAAGACAGAATGTCACAACCATATAAATTCTAGACCTGAATAGAAGGGAAAACATTATCCATGTCTACAAAGCCCTGCACTGGTTGTCATTCTCAAGAAAAACATCCCCGTACTGCTCACATGATGCAAAGAACAGGACCAATATTTCTGCAATCCAAACAGAAGCTTTGGAGTCCAAAGAGAAATCTTAGATTTAACTAAAAACTACATTGATAAAGCTTTGGAATACACACTTGAAGAGAATAGGGATGGTCAGCAGCCATTTTAAATTAAAAAAAGCAATAACAATGCGACAGCTCTCAGAGCGAATATTTAATAGACTCTCAGGCTACAAGCCATGCATTGGCTTCCATATGCATTTTACCTAACAATCCAACACATTTTTCTTGTATTACCATTGATGAATAAGGTGCTGCTACGTGATGTGATGACAACTGAGCCGAGCTCCCAGCCTAATGAATAACATAAAAATATACAAATCATAGGTCTCACCGCAACCAAAACTCTTATTACCATGCAAAACAAATGGAGTAACAAGTCATTTGACTGTCCAAAAAACATATAGTGGTCCCAATGCCGGTTTAGGAAATGGCTCTACAAATGCTTCAGTACAATAACTTCTAGTTGACTCCTAAAAAGACTTTCAGACTCTTCTGTTGCTCATAAATTCCCTAAACCTCTGTCTATGTGGGTGTAGTTTTTATCATAAATTCCCCAAAACCCTACATAGGTGGGCATAGATTGTATGTTCATAATTTTAAATTTTATACAATGGAGACTCATGCTTTGTTGAGTGGTGATATTAGCATAGTTTATTGGAGTGTAATGTAGCACAGACTTTAGTCCCTCACGTCACAGTGATCAAATATATGTGACAATGTATGCATTATGTTAATCAAAGTACTAATAGTTTGAATGTAGAATGATGCATTGAGAAGCTATGATCAAACCCTTCAGGATTTTGTGATTTGTGATTTGCCAAAAAATTGCGAAATCCTTAGTTTTGTCAAAAGCCCACGCTTTTTAGAAAAGTGCCCATCAAATTTGAAGGAATGGCAACCCTCTTTGAATTGGTCCAGTGGCTCGCCAATGGGCCAATAGAAGGAGCATCTCACAGCAGGCAGGCGAGGTGGTGTTTGTATATTTCCTCCTCACCTGCCCTGTCTGCTGTTTTCTATTGTTTGTGGGCTACATATGATGATGGACAAGGACGGAGGATCACAACAGAGGAGCCTGCAGGTGGAGGCCTGGTGCCACAGGTAAGGTATCCTGATCCTGCACCAGTGCTATTTTGTACATTTGCTCACCTGAGGCACCTTAGGGGCGCCAAGAGGGGAAATGTAACAGTGTTTTTGGCCTACTGCCCACAGAGCATGGGTGGCAGTCCGAGGGCATTTCTGTTAAAAACAAAAAGATTTAGGGCCCACTGGCACGGGTGGCAGGCCGGTGGTACATATATGTATTTTAGGGCCTGCCATGCACAGGATATGAGCGGCAAGCCTGGGGGAATTTCTTTCTATTTTAAAAGTTTACAGCTCACCACCCACAGTGCATGGGTGGCGGTCCCTAGACATTTAAAAAAAGAAATGCCCCTGGGCCAGCCGCCCATGTCCAGTGCGCGTCAGGCCCTAGAATGAATAAATGTCTCCCTCCTGGCCTGGGGGGGGCATGTCTTGTTTAGTTGGGGCCTGCCGCACACAGGACATGGATGGCAGGCTCAGAGGCATTTATTTTTCAAAAGTGTATAGCCCACTGTGCACAGACGGTGGGCCCTAAACATTTTTAATAAAAGAAATGGCCTGGGTCCGCCAGCTATAAGCAGAGGGCCCTAAAATAAATAAAGGCCTCCCTGTGGGCCAGAGGGGCATTTGTTGTTTAATTAGGGCCCACCGCACACAACAAGAGGGGTGGGCCCAGGGGCATTTTTTTGTTTTTTAAATTGGTACAGCCTGTCGCCTACTGTGCATAGGTAGCAGCCCTGTGGACATGTATATTTTTTAACATTTGTATAAGGCGTACTGCCCACTGGGCAGGGGGTCCGGACCCTGGGGGCATGCATTTTTTAAGATGTTTAGGGCCCGCCGCCCACTGGGCAGGAGTGGTGGGTCCTGGGAGCAATTTTTTTTTATGTTTAGAGCCTGCCGCCCACTGGGCATGGGTGACAGATCATGGGGGGATATGTATTTTGTTTTACATTTGTATAGGGTATTTTTCTTTCAATGTTTAGGGCCCACTTCCAACTGGGCTTGGGTAGTGGGATCTGGGGGGACATGTATATTTATTTAACATGTGGATCGGGCCTGCTGCCCACTGGGCAAGGTTAGCGGGGTCCTGGGGGCATGGTGTTTTTAGGTTTATAGGGCTGGCAGCCCACTGGACAAGGGTGGCGGGCCCTGGGGGGGGGCATGTATTTCTTTTATTTTAGGGCCTAACTCTCTTTTGTTCTTTTGTAGAGTCTCAGAGAAAAGAATCTGCTGGTTCTAGAGCCACTGGGTGGTCTGGTCACTACAATATATGCTTGATGCTGCACAGCGCAGGTAAGATTTGGTTTCTGTACACTGAAGTGATAAATAATGCATATGCTAAAGCACAGAACCTTGAGGTCTCCATTCAGATTTGTGAAGTCTTACTTTCAATTGGTAGGAGGATGCATTTTGCCTCATGTCTATCCCAGACAAACATGCAAGTGTCGAAATGGTCTGCTTTTCAAAGGAGTAGCCAAAAGTCAATTCAAGGTTTTGCTGAGGTATTCTGTGCATTTCTGTGTTTCTTTTCTTTTAATGTGTATTCATGTATTCATTAATTAATTTATTTATTTATTTACGTTTCACAAATGAATACACTCCTTGTTTTTTTTTGGTACACATGATTTAAAACATTTGGCCAAAAGGCATCCCATATACAATTGTTTTTTAATTGTTTTGTTTTGGGGAAGGGGGGGGAGCTAATTGTGATTTCGAACCATGCATTCATGTGCCATTCTTTTTACATCTTGAGTTCAGATGTGTCCACTGCATAACCTCCCCCCAATCCTTGAAATTGTCAAGGGTTTCAGGGAATTGTTCTTCTTTAACTCTGCGTTATTGGCTTGTTCCCAACTGTTTCATATTTTTCATTCCTTGGAGCCACCGGCATAGCATTGTGCCTGGGGTTCAGTGTTTATTTATGGGATCATCATGTGGAGTTTAAAGGTAGCATGGTGGGATAGGTGGCAGAGTAGTGGGGTCGGGTGATATAGAAAAGGCCTTGTCTGCTCGAACTCTTTTTTTGTTCTTTTATAGAGCCTCCGAGGAAATAATCTGCTGGTTCTAGAGCCGTTGGCATTCTGGTAACTACAATACCTGTGTACCTGAGTAATGTCTGGTAAATACAATACCTGTGTATAGCACAGGTATGTCTTGGTTTTGGTACACTTCTTGGGAGATAAAAATTGCATATGCTAAAGCACAGAACCTTGAGGTATCCATCCAAATTTGTAACTTGCAATGAGTGGAAGGAATGTGGGGGGCCCCACACAGTTTACATCATGTCTATCCCAGGCAATCCTTGCAAGTGTCGCAATGGTGCACTTTGCACAGGAGTAGCCCAATTTAAACTCATGGTTTTGTTAAGGAATTCTGGGCCTGATTACAACTTTGGAGGAGGTGTTAATCCATCCCAAAAGTGACGGTAAAGTGACGGATTTACCACCAGCCGTATTACGAGTCCATTATATCCTATGGAACTCGTAATACGGCTGGTGGTATATCCGTCACATTTGGGACAGATTAACACCTCCTCCAAAGTTGTAATCAGGCCCTCTGTGTGGTGCTGTTTTTTTTCAATTCGTATTTATGTGTTTATTTATTTATGTTTTAAAAATGAATACACTCATTGGGGTTTTGGGTACACTTGATTTAAAACATTTGGCCAAAAGGCATCCCATATACAGTTGTTTTTTTAAATTGCTTTGTTTGGAGGGGAAAAGGGAGTTTGTTCAGGCCGTTTGAAACAGCTTTTGGATTTTCCTTACTCACCCTTAATGCACTGTTGCTGCTCTTATCTCTCCCCCTCCCCGAGTGCAGAAGCAGGGCTTGATTTTCAAAGTATGTGTATGTAAATTTGTTTTGAACGGTTTTAGGCTTCTCTTACTTTGCAGGTGGCTCATCCTTCCCTTTTTTGTCCTTTGTCAGCATTCATCCAACCTCATTTAAAGTTTTCCATTGTGGTTAAATTTCAGCTTCCTTTGTTATTTATTTTTTTAGTTGCCTTCCTGAATGTATTTAGACTCTCTGTATGCACCCTTGCTTCAAAAAGGTGCATGTTTTTTTCCTTTGCAATAGGCCATGTTGTGTTAACACTGTGTTTGCTCAACTTCATTTGAGGGCTGCTGTTTTCCATTGTGGTTTTGTTTCCCCAAGTTTGTATGTTTTTCCTTTATGTACAGCCACCAGTGTTAAATTTGAAGAAACACCTGATGTTGAAGGACAGTGTGTTTTGAATGTTTTACTTGCAGTGGTCTCTTCACTGCGTGGCCATCAAATCCACATCCAGCAAGCAGACACAGTGTTCCTCTCACAGTGCAACCATGGAACTGTAGCATAAGCAGTTGTGAGTGTGCTCATAGAGTACAACATAGCCATTCAGGACGTTATTTCTTTTCATACAGACAATGTGGCATGCACGCTCAGGGCATACAATACTCTGTTGAGAAATCTTTATACAAACTCCATACATATCACCTGCTTGACACGCATAATGAACCTTGTTGGCAAGTCACTCTGGAAGCCTTTTGTGGAACTAAATGCCTTACTCCTGTACTTCTCGCAAATCTTTTACATGGCTGGTAGCAGAAAAGGAAGGTACCTGCAACACCTTGCTGAAAACCATGGGATTAAACCATGGATGGCACTTGACCCTTGCAATACCCACTGGAATTCTTGGATTAGTTCTGTCTAGTACCTCTGCAAGCACGTTGATGCTTATGCTGGGTTTCTCCAGTCTGAGATGCAACTCTGCATCCCCTTAAACAGAGGATTCTAAACAGCGACCAGAAAACTATATTAAAGCTCAATTGAACATTGTGGCAGAAAAATTTCAGAACATTTTAAGTCTTATGGACTTATTCCAGAGTATAAGGACTGGTTGAACAGTTCTGCAGAAGTTGAGTGAAGCAACAGCATCTACAAAATAATTTTGTCAGCCAGACGTCGGCTCTTCCCAGAACAATCAATCCGGGCATTATTGTTTTTATATTATAATCAGCAGCATAATATCAGGCTGGAATTCGGGTGCTCAGATGAATTGTATATACATGGCCAAGATTAAAACCTAAGGAGACAAGCATACTGGTTCCATAGTAATCATTCCTTAAGATGTTTATGTCATACGTGTAGACCTTGATCAAAAACAGATTGTCTCATTTGTAAATAAACATATCATACATAGGCCTTCTCATTGAAAATAATTAAAATAATTTTAGCCACAAAGTACATACAAATCCATAGGTATTGAGAGCACGGTGCTCAAGGTGAAAGGAATGTAAACATAAATACTACATGATACATATAGCATACAGACCTGGCAGCATAAATACTGTACACAATGCCTTGGTGTAAACTTTCATGTTTTAAAATTCCTCCTAAAAATAAGATCCCTATGTTTAGTGCTTATAGAATTGCAAAATAAAGTGCCACAAAAATGCTGCAAAATTCTCATATTTGTGCAGCAAAATTTGCTAAAACAGGCCGCAATATAATGGGAGTCTGTACATTCGTCTTAGACTACTAATTGAAACATAAGTAGTATTGAGATTAATTTACATTTCTGAAAAGTTAACCTGTCATCATGTTATATTTTAGAGTCTAAACTAATGGTCTGTATTGAAACAATATAGAATTTCTTATAATAAATGTTTTAAATACATGTGCAAAAGTAGAGAAATGCAGTTCAGCATCACACTGACTGAAATATGTTGAGTCATTTTGTTTAAAGTTACTCTAATATGAATACTACTGAAAACTTATTAATTATTTGATTGTATTAAGTTGCTGTTTAATTCACTTGCATTAGCCTTAGCCTAAGTAAGGCCTAATAGGCCTTACTTCGTGATTGTGATTTGTGATTGTGCAGAAAGTGTCAAGTCATCTTGATAACGTGTACCTTTCTTTCTGACTTTGTTCCCATGGGAAGACTAGTTTGGTAATAGATGTCTATTGTTCTACACATAGAGAGTGTGAGAAACCAACCTTCGATGTAGAACATCCTTGACTGTGGACTGACAATTTAAACATTTGTTTTGATCATGCGTGGAGCTATACCAATGGACGCTGCTCTCATGACAAACCTGTGAAAACATGTGGATGTTTCAAGTTGGAGTCACATGATTGACTTCTATTGGATGTTGCCTATTCAACGTCAAATGAACTATTGCATTCACAAATGAGCTTGCCTTATGAACTTTAAAGTATTGATGATCAGCTGGATTTTGGTCAGAATCCCTGGAGCTCCGAGAAAAATCCTTTCACCCTGTGACCTGAATGCTGAGCCCCTTGCGGGGTATCTTCCTCTCTGCCCTTGCCCCCTTGAAATGCCTCGCTGAACCTTTGAGAATTTCTCTCTAACCCTCAAAGAAGATTCTTGACTGAGTTTCTGATATGCTGAAGCTTTACCTTTTTACCTACTTTTTGCCCATCTTAGTAAACTGTGCACTAACACAAGGTGGGTAAACCTCTAAAAAAAAGTATATATATTGATAATTGTGCTGAATGTCGATCGCATAAGAACAGCAACACACAGGCATTAACTTATTCACCAGCCCATCGTACTTGTCTGTACCTGTCTCTCACTTTCTAAAATAATTAGTTATAAATATGTGTGTGTGTTTATATATGTGTGTGTGTATATATCTATAAACACACACACATATATAAACATATATTTATTTTAGAAAGTGAGAGACAGGTACAGACAAGTACGATGGGCTGGTGAATAAGTTAATGCCTGTGTGTTGCTGTTCTTATGCGATCAACATTCAGCAGAATTATCATTACAAGAGCGTCCCTTGATTGCCACTTGGAGCTCACCACACACTGAGGGCATCCCAAGTGAGGGACCACAAGAGATGACCACCATTGGTTCTCCTCAGATAGCTAAATATTATATCATATCATACTCCTGTATGCATCCAGAACCCCTGTGTGTCCGAGTTTGTGAAATAAATTCACAAGTCTCTTGTATGAGGCTGAATTTATACAAGATAGAATACAAGGATTCGGATTATGCTTCAAGATAGCATTTTATTTGCTGCAGCGGTCACCTCCAAATAGTATCAAAATGAAACCCATTGGCCAAAGCAACTGAACTTTCCCTCAGTCTTTGATGTCTTTTATTGCAAACCACCCCCACTTTACCACACTATACATGTGTCACAATTTCCAGACGCCTTCGAGCTAACATTTCCTGTTGCACCTTTATACCACAAGAACAGGATGATCCAAATACAGAGATAACATTTCTAGAACATAGGGCGGTTTAAAAACATCTACAAAGTTTCACATCTGCAACAAATCAAATTAAACAGGTGATGAAGGAATACAATTTTGTTCATAGCACAGAACAAATGGACAAAATGGAGCCCTCATGCCAAGTTAAGAAATCCATTTTTCACAACTTGAGACTTTGGTCTCAGTCATCTCTGTGGACCAGGTGATGAGCTGATCCTCTGGCACCACCTACTGGCCAGAGCTAATTTTTTGTCACAATGATATTCGTGTTATGTGTAGGAAGGTACATGAAAGAAAGTTTAAAAATATAGGTTATTTTTGGCTTTTAGAAATTGCATATGACAATTTAACTGCTCAATGAAGTTTGTTTTTGCCTATAGCGCTGGGCTACGGAATATATGGCTTCATTTTAAAATATAAGTGTTTTGGGTTTCTGTAATAGCTTATTAATGATGTAGGAGGGCTAGGAAGAGTTCTCATAATTATGTGACAATGTGGTGTTAGTGCAGGAATGCGGGAAAGACTCACAAATTCTGTTAGTGTAACCCATGATGTGTGGCACTTGGCAAGGCTGAATTGTAAATGCCTTAACCATACATTATGCCCAAGTGGGATTATCTCATACATGCGCAAATACCTGACACATACATCATCAAACCAATAAGACCCAAGGGGGTCAAAATTAAGAAGACCATAAGGTAAAGATACATAACAGATTCCAACAATATTACTTTATTATCCAACCTTGACAGAAATCACCTCAATTCTTTGATAATGCCAAATATTTTGCATCATTCACACATAAGAAAATAAGATTGATAGATGAAACCTAGAACAAAGAGAAAAGATAAGATAAGGAAAGGTAGATAGATCCCCAACCCTTTGTAGGCATAAAAGATACACAAAATACATGATTAGTACCGATGTAAAGGATGTGGAATACTGTTCATCAAAGAAAAAGATCCCAACTATTCCAGTGCGATCTGTTCGCCTAAAACTTAACAAGGACACAGTGAAACAGACCACAACCCAAACCCCCAGGGAAACAAAACTTGAGGCACAATATGGAGAATGTTAATCACCTATATATAGAAATCTCTTCTTCTGTATTCATTTTGGTACTAAGTATAATTAGAACATTGGAATGTTGTAAGCTCCATTGAAAACAATGGAGTGCTGCGGGCTTTTACTGGCCGGTAAAAGCTCGCAGCGCCAACATTCCAATGTTTGCTTTGTTCACAGCAGCAGCTGTGAACAAAGCCTCACGGAGCCCGAGGGGATTTTAATCCCCTCGGGCTCCGTGAGCAATTTCTTTTTTTAAATAGAACATTCTGCCCTGAGTGGCAGAATGTTCTAATAGCCTTAGAACCCGCCGTAGCGGGCTCTACCGGCTATTAAAGGCCCTTTCCCTTGTTAAATGCCCTCGCCTTCGGCTCGGGCATTTAACGCGGGAGCGGGCCTTTACTGGCCGGTAGAGCCCGCTACGGCGGGTTCTAAGGCTATATTCCCACCCCTGACTGAAGCTGGAAACGTATCTATGGCAAAGAATCTCAGCATACCACTTGTACCATTATGTAGTATGGCATAAAGACATGCTACTGGGGTATTGCCTGTCTGACTTTTTTACGGCATGCATATGTTCCAACACTTGGTTTTTGACTGGATGGATGAGGCTACCTATGTACATATTGTTACATGGGCATACCAGAGCATGCACATGATAATTCTAATGACAGCTAAGAAATTTGTAAATTTGTCTGTCTTTGCCTAAGAGTGGAGAAAAGTAATGTTTAATATTCTGGCTAGATATAGAGGCCTTGAATTTGCCACATATTTGGAAGCCTTTGGCTGTCACACCAGAATTGTTCAGTTTGGATACCTCTTTGTTCCTGCTGAGTATATTCTTCAGGGACACCTCTCTCCTGAATGTTATTTTAGGGTAATCATCTAGTAAGTCCTAAAAGTATTCTCTGTGATTAAAACATCCCAATTATTCTTCAGGATGTTCCTGACTTCCCTGGCTTTATGGTTGAAGGTGATGATGAATCTCATCTGTTTCACTGTTCATGTGTTGGGAACTGGTTTATATGCTAGCAGACGTTCTCTGCATGTGTTCTGGGCCTTAGTAAGAGTAGTATTGAGTACAGAATCATTGTACCCTCTTTCTTTAACTCTGGAAAGAATTGTCTTGAAATCTGACCGGAATGCGACATCAGAACTAAAGTTTCTGCGAGCCTGCAGAAATTCCCCTAAGGGAATACTGTTAATGATGCTTTTCAGATGGGTACTTTTAGCCTGTAGCAGAGTTTTGCCGGCTGTGATTTTTCTGTGCCATTTTCAGACCAGTTTGTTCCCTTTTATCTCCACCTTGATATCCAAAGATTCTACACTCTCACTGCTGATGACCCCTTCAAAATTAAGGTTTAACTCATTGCCATTCAAGTTAGCAATAAAACTCAATGTCTGCTCTTTGGCACCCTTCCAACTCAGGAAGAAATCGCCAATATAACAAGACCACATACCAATGTAGGAGTTATGATCCTTCAGGGTTTTGGACACCTGCTGCTTCCACCACCCCATTAAGAGGTTAGAGTAACTTGGGGCAAAGCAGGTGCAACATCACCGTACCCTGAATCTGCCTGTACAGTTTGTTATTACACCAAAAGAAGTTGTTATCAAGACACAACTGAATCATCGGCAGAATCATCCGTGTATGGAACAGCAAGGATAATGATTTTGCCCTGAGAAGGTGACTACAGGTAGTCTATATACGATTCCGTAAGAACACGCAGGGGTAGGTTCCAGACAGAGGGACAGTCACCGCACAATAGCGACCATCCAAGGCCTGTTCCTTCCCAAGGAGCCCTTCTTACAACTGGGGACGGGCGACCTTTTTGTTCTTTTTTGATCGACTGACAGTATACTCCAATGTAAGTGACTGTTTGTTAATACATATAAAAATTAATTCTTTGTATCTAGTTAGACCTAGTAGTGTCTTTACTAACTATGGGTCAGGAGAAGTCCCTTTGTTATGATGGTCCTGAAGAAGCGTCATAGGATCTGTTTAGACCGCTGGACGCGAACATGACCAGTGTTTAGGGGAGACGTGATAATTTCCCCGTCCCCATTCACTCAAGAAAGTGTTTGAGCAATACTCCTCAATTTACCACTTTCACTGTGTTTTTAATCTTGGTCTAACCCCTTTCTTTGGTACAATAAACAGTGTTGGTTTTTGGGGTTTAGAACCTATTTTAGCCTTTCGTTCTCCTGCCAGAAATAGTGCCTGACTGAGGCATTCTCCTGAGAAAATTTCCACCACGGCAGTCACCAACAAAAAGATCTCCAGCAAAGAGCCCCCTAACGGGCAGCCCGTCATACATTGCATCGCCGGTCTGATGAGGAGCACCCCGATGATGAAGCATGACATCCGTCAGGATGTGTGAGGGCTCTTGCTCCTGAACTTGAAGGTTCTTGTCAACACCAGGGCAGTGCGCGCTCTATTGGCGACTACAATGCAAAAACCTAGCACTCTCAAAACAACGTAATTTATGCATTGTGCTGATATGTTGTTGTTTAACCATTTGCATTGCAAAGTTCAATCCTGAAGACTTAATTTTAATGTGCTTTCAAATGCTGTTCATTTGCAATGTATTGCTGCAGGCTTTCAGAGTGTGTTAGGGTGTGGTCCCTTTCCAGGGCCTTCTAGAGACTTTCCCTGCAACATGCCTGGGTGTGGTTGTGGGCTAGGACTAGACTCTATAAAAAGGAGCCAGCCCAGCTCCAAGTGCTCACTATTCAGAGGTCCCAATGCAGAGCAGCAGCTACTTCCCAAGCTCCTGTCCCGGTGGCCTATTTGATCTTCCAGACATCTGACTTTCATTCTTCATTTGGAGATCCTTGTTCTGGGTGGTAAGACGGTGGTTGGGCTGGCCTCCCGGCGCCGTTATCGAGAACTCTCATGTTCTTGGGCCTAAATCTTTTATGATTTGACAGAGTACTTTGCGCGTGTGAAATATGCGCTTGAGTGTTTGTGACATTTGCAAGGTGACTTGCGAATCAGCAAGACGCGCAATTCGTTTCATGATAATTTAATCTTGTTATTCATTGCACACTACAATTTCTTGACAGTTGCATGGTGGCTTAAGAATTGGCAAGACGCGCAATTCATTTTATGGTGTTTTAACTTTGTTATTCATTGCGCGCTACCATTTCTTGACATTTACATGGTGGTTTAAGAATCGGCAAGACGCGCGATTCGTTTTATGGTGTTTTACCTTTGTTGTTCATTGCGCGCTACCATTTCTTGACATTTACATGGTGGCTTAAGAATCGGCAAAAGACGCGCGATTCGTTTCATTGTACTTTGATCTTGTTATTCATTGTGAGCTGTTATTTCTTGGCATTTACATTGTGGTTTACGAATCAGCAAGACGCGCGAATCATTTAATGATGATTTGACTTTGATATTCATTGCGTACTACCATTTCTTGGCTTTTTACATAGTGACACTCGAATCGGCAAGACGCCCAATTCTCTCCTCGAGTTTAATTCATGTTGTTTATTGTATGCCACTATTCTAAGATATTTATCATGTAATATTCGAGTTGACAAGTTTTGTGATTTGTTTTTCCTGAATCCATATTGTGTTATTCATGGTGCACAATCCTTTTATGGTGTTTACGATATATATATAAATCTACAATATGGGCAATTTGTGTTGAAACAATTTTAAGAGTACACAGAAGATCAGAGTTTCTAGATGCAATATTGTATGGTCCTAGTATGCATTCTCAAAAAAGGATTTATATGACTGGTTTAAAATTTAGTCAGAATGTTTTTCTGATTCTCATGTAAAGGAAAGTACTTGAATAAGAAAGTTTTCATTTAATCCATCTTGATTCCCTTACAGGTATTCGGCCATCTTGAAACATAGTCATTTTAAACTTAATTCTTAGATTGTTCATGTTTTCAGAATGAATATGCTTAGAATCATAGTCTAGTATTGATTTCAGGAGATATAGGTGGTCATTACAACCGTGGCGGACGGTGTTAAGGCGGCGGTAAGACCGCCAACAGGCCAGCTGTAAAAAATTTGGAATTACGACCGGGGCGGAAACCGCCAACAAAGACAGCCACTTTAACACTCTGACCGCCACGGCGGTACAAACAAACAGCGCGGCTGTCACCGCCAACAGACAGGCAGAGGACAACGTACCGCCCACACTATTATGACAGGCCAATCCACCACCTTTTCCGGGGCGGATTCACCGCAGATAATAACACGGCGGAAACAGGATTTCGAAGGGAAAATGCTCACCTCTACACACTCCACGAGGAAGGAGGACACCATGGACCCGGAACTCCAAATCCTACCTACGATAGTCCTCCTGCTCCTGTACCAGGAGCACCAGCGCCGGCGGCGAAGACCACTGTGAGTACTGCACCTACGACACAGGGGAGAGGGGAGGCAAAAAACAGGGACACACACACGCAACACCCCCACCCCCACCCTCACCCACTACAACACACACACTACTACATATCTATACATTATAGTTACACCCCCCAACCTCCCCGGAAGAATGCAAAGACAAAAGGAAATGAGTGTAATCATTGTGATATATTAAAATGCAGTGCGGAAAAATATACATATATGCACCATTAACAAAATACACACCAAGAATAGTAGTGTCCAGGTATTGCACCATTCATAGTCCGTGGACAACTGGGCCAAAAATGCATGGGCGAGGCCCACACTCGATACCAGATCAAAACAGAGAGAGCACTGCAGGGGCATCAGATAGAAATACAACAGGCACCTCACCGGGAAGGGGAGGGGGGGTACCTCAGCCGGATGAGTGCACAACACCAGATCCACGAGGGGGCTCCATGCCCACTGCTGTATCCTGGGGAGTGCAAAGCCACAGTCTCTCAAGTCTCTACAGTGGGTGGTTTGCCCACTGCTGCATCCTGGGGATTGCAAAGCCACAGTCTCTCAAGTCTCTACAGTGGGTGGTTTGCCCACTGCTGCATCCTGGGGAGTGCAAAGCCACAGTCTCTCAAGTCTCTACAGTGGGTGGCTTGCCCACTGCTGCATCCTGGGGAGTGCAAAGCCACAGTCTCTCAAGTCTCTACAGTGGGTGGTTTGCCCACTGCTGCATCCTGGGGAGTGCAAAGCCACAGTTTCTCAAGTGGATAACAGTCTCCACTGGTTCTGGAGGGGGACTGGTGCCCAGAGTGCTTCATCCTGTGAAGGACAGAGGTAGTGGATGCATGTCTCCACTGGTTCTGGAGGGGGACTGGTGCCCAGAGTGCTTCATCCTGTTAAGGACAGAGGTAGTGGATGACAGTCTCCACTGGTTCTGAAGGGGGACTGGTGCCCAGAGTGCTTCATCCTGTTAAGGACAGAGGTAGTGGATGACAGTCTCCACTGGTTCTGGAGGGGGACTGGTGCCCAGAGTGCATCACTCACCCCGTGACGGTCCCAGTTGTGTCAGTGCCCCAGCCGCTTATGGGCTAGCGGTGCTTGAGTTGGCGGTGCCCTGTTCAGCGGTGCTTGCCCTGTTCAGCGGTGCTTGAGTTGGCGGTGCCCTGTTCAGCGGTGCTTGCCCTGTTCAGCGCTGCTTGAGTTGGCGGTACCCTGTTCAGCGGTGCTTGAGTTGGCGTGGCCCTGTTCAGCGGTGCTTGCCATGTTCAGCGGTGCATGCCCTGTTCAGCGGTGCTTGCCCTGTTCAGCAGTGCTTGAGTTGGAGGTGCCCTGTTCAGCGGTGCTTGAATTGGAGGTCCTTCATGGCCCAGCGGGTCTTGTGCTGGCGGTCCTTCATGGCCCAGCGGGTCTTGTGCTGGCGGTCCTTCATGGCCCAGCGGTTCTTGTGCTGGCGGTCCTTCATGGCCCAGCTGGGCTGTGGCTGGTGGGGCCGTCCTGGGCAGCTGGGCTGTGGCTGGCGGGGCCCTCCTGGGCAGCTGGGCTGGGGCTGGCGGTGGCCTCCTGGGAAGCGGGGATGGGGCTGGCGGTGGCCTCCTGGACAGCAGGGATGGACTGGCGGGGCTCTCCTGGGCAGCGGGGATGATGGTGGTCTTCTCCACCTTGCTGCTCTTCCCAGAATTGCTGGGTTTCTTGTGTCCCTTCCCCACTTTGGGAGGTGTCACAGCTGAGTCCACACTCCCACCGGGACCCTTGGGAGCGGCTTGGGTGGCTGGAGTATTCCACCTCTCCTGCCGGGCACTGGCCAACTTCTGGTGCTTCACAGGGAGGGACTGGCTGTGCTGTGGCTCCGTGACACACTGGCTGTCCTGGTGGCCGGTGCACTCCACATACCTGTGACTACAGGCACCACTAGTCCCAGAGATGTTGTGGCTGAGGTGCTAGTACGGGACCTATGAGATGGACAGGGTGGGGGAGGGGTGGGAAAAAGGTCAAGGCTGGACAGGAAAATTCTTTTGGACACACTGGGACGGGTAGCTTGAGGGGGCTTGGGAGTGGAGGAAGAGGTGGTGGTAGTAGGAGGTGTACATTTGGTGACTTTGGGTGCAGGTGCATGGGCTGGAGGCTGTCGTGAGGTGGATGGCTGTTGGGTGGGTGTGTGCCTGCGTTTGTGTATCTTCGAAGGGGGCGTCACAGACACACTGGGAGAGGACACAGGGGACGTGTGAATAGTAGTGGGGGTGGTGACTGCACGTGAGTGGGGTGTGCTGTTGGGTGAGCTGGTGAGGGACGTAGTGGCTGTAGAGGTAGTGCATGCAGGTGTGTGTGTTGACAAAACTGGGAGGGAGGAGGGAGACGACGAGGAGGGGGACACAGTGGAGGCAGTGGATGTTAGTGTGTCTGCATGTGTCTGATGCTTGCGTGAGTGCCTGTGGGATGTGTGGTGCTTATGTTTGCCTGAGCTTCCCTTGTGTGGTGAGGTGTGTGCAGGCTGGTCTGATGGTATGCTTGGGATAGGCAGAGGTAGAGGGGATTGGGTCTGGGTGGAGGAAGTTGGAGGGGGGAGGCTAGACACAGGGACAATGGCTGCCATCAGTGCTGAGGCCAGAGTTTGAAAGGCTTGGTGAAGGGCCGCCTGACCAGAATGAATGCCCTCCAGGAATGCATTGGTTTGTTGCAACTGCCTTTCTACACCCTGGATGGCATTTAAAATGGTAGACTGCCCAACAGTGAGTGACCTGAGGAGGTCAATGGCCTCCTCACTGAGGGCAGCAGGGGTGACTGGGGCAGGGCCTGAGGTGCCTGGGGCGAAGGTGATGCCCACCCCCCTGGGTGAGCGGGCATGGGGCGAATGCTGAGGGGCTGCTGGGAGGGTGGTGCTGGTAGGGGGGGTGGCGGCTGTACCTGTAGATGCGGGGGGCACAGATGTTGCTGCCACCACAAGGGAGCTCCCATCAGAGGACGAGTCTGTGTCGCTGGTCTCAGCTCCTGTCCCCGCCGTGGAGCTCCCCTCGCCCTCCATCCCACTAGTGAATTCTGAGTCCGTAGTGTGGCCCTCCATGGCCATGTGGGATGCAGCTCCATCGTGCTCTTGTGCCACTGCTCCTCCGCCTGATGATGCTAATGCACACAAGAACAGGGAGACCACAAAAAGGGGGGGGAAACAGAAGAAAGACATGTTGAGTGCATGGATTACTGCTACCGTTGGCGGACAAGACAGACACAGAAGCCCCCTACGCCGCGCTCTTGGGCTCTACAGTGAAATTCCTGGGAAATGGCCTACAAGGCTATGGACGACATCTGCACACATAGATGACACAGGGGCATGTATAGGTGTACTTGGCATTCTACAGAGGTGGGGTGGGGGGCCACAGGGCCATGCCTTATGGAGGGGCCTAGCCTACGGAACTCGCCCTGGCCTAGGGAAACCCACAGCCCTCCTCCCCCACCCAGACAACTCCACTGCGCGCAAAGTCAGCAGAATGATAGTGTACTCACCCACTTGTGTCTGCTGTGATGCCCTCAAGTGCCCATCCAACTCCGGGTAGGCCACCGCCAGGATCCTGAACATCAGGGGGGTCATGGTTCGACAGGCACCCCTCCCACGTTGGGAGGCCATCCCCAGCTGAGCCTCCGCCGTCTTCTTGCTCCAGCGGCGAATGTCCTCCCATCTTTTCCGGCAGTGGGTGCTCCGTCTGTGGTAGACCCCCAGGGTCCAGACGTCCTTGGCGATGGCACGCCAAATATCTTTCTTCTGGTGGGCGCTGACCTACATGAAATGTACAGGGAAAGAAGAGAAGTCATTACCAACTGCACCGTCAAAGTGAGTGGCCCCCATCCCTACCCTTGCCATGTGGCACATGCACCCACCGTCTTTCATTCACGCAGAACTCTGCCCCCTTCCTTCTTACATCCAGCCCTCTCCACACAGGCATAGCCCATACAACATGCTCCCTGTGTACTTACCTGTTTGTCTGGAGGACCGTAGAGTAGCGTGTACTGGGGGAGGACCCCATCGACGAGCTTCTCCAACTTCTCCGATGTGAATGCAGGGGCCCTTTCCCCAGATGCACGAGCCATTGTCTCTTCCAGACAGAGGTCACAGCAGCACTTGCAGTGTAGGTCCTCTCCTGTCAAAGATCAGGTATCAAGTGATTAAACAGATAGAAAATGGCGGTCACGTCCGCGGCGGTCATGTCCGCGGTGGTGTGTACCATCACCGTCAGCGTACAACGTCATTGACTCCTGGGACCCATGGGGTCCAATGTTAACCAAGGCAGCATTGCGCCCCGGTCTCCGACCGCCTACCGCGACGGTGTACACCGCCAGCGCAGTTACCTCACATCCCATTGTCCCACTTTAGAGGTCAGACAGCCGCCATTTCAGGGGCCCACATGGCCTCATTTCCAACTGTGTCACACATACCTAGGCCTAGTCTCAACACACATACAGGCCACATTTTGTGTAAGATTGGTGTTCTGTGTAAACTGTGGGTACGTACCTCTGAGTTGTTTGACTCTGTGGTCGCTGTTGTCCTTCATAGGCACCGTCTGCTGGGACATGTGAGGAGATGGCGGAATCCTCCTGTGTACCGACCGCTGGTGGACCTGTCGACATTGGAGGAGCGACATTTGATAATCACCTACAGGTTTGACCGTGCCACAATCCAGGAACTGTGTACCCAGTTGGAGCCAGACCTGCTGTCAGCAATCCGCCATCCCACAGGAATCCCCCCTCAAGTGCAGGTGCTATCAGTGCTCCATTTCCTTGCAAGTGGGTCTTTTCAAACAACTGTGGCCATAGCATCAGGGATGTCCCAGCCTATGTTTTCAAATGTATTGTCCATAGTGTTGTCTGCCCTGCTGAAACACATGCGGAGCTACATTGTTTTCCCTCAGGTGGAGGATTTGCCTATAGTGAAAGGTGAAATCTATGCCCTTGGACATATCCCCAACATCATAGGTGCCATTGATGGGACCCATGTGGCTTTAGTCCCCCCCCCACAGGAGTGAACAGGTGTACAGAATCCGGAAGAGTTATCATTCCATGAATGTACAGATGGTATGTTTGGCAGACCAGTACATCTCCCATGTGAATGCCATGTTTCCTGGCTCAGTGCATGACACCTACATCCTGCGGAAAAGCAGCATCCCTTATGTGATGGGTCCACTCCAGAGGCGCCGTGTGTGGCTATTAGATGAGCCCCTGGAAGCAAGACAGTGGGAATGGTTGTCTGGGGTTGTCCCTACAGGTTAGTGTGTGTCTAACAGTTGTCCCTCACCATTTGCAAGTGACTCTGGGTACCCCAACCTGTCATGGCTACTGACCCCAGTGAGGAATCCCAGGACCAGGGCAGAGGAACGCTCCAATGAGGCCCATGGGCAAACTAGGAGGGTGATCGAGCGGACCTTCGGCCTCCTGAAGGCCAGATTCAGGTGCCTGCATATGACAGGTGGATCCCTATTCTACTCACCAAAGAAGGTGTGCCAGATCATCGTGGCCTGCTGTATGCTTCACAACTTGGCTTTGCGACCACAGGTGCCTTTTCTGCAGGAGGATGGTCCAGATGGCGGTGTTGTGGCAGCTGTGGAGCCTGTGGACAGTGATGAGGATGAAGCAGAGGAAGAAAACATGCAGAACAGGGACTCAGTGATCCAGCAATATTTCCAGTGAAACACAGGTGAGAATACATTCCTGCCTACTACATGTACTTTTACACTACTACCTCTATCCTGTCTGTCGTTTTCACCAAGTGTATGGTCACTGAGTTGTCACTTTCCCTTACGGTTTCACAGGTGTGGGTCCCAACGTGTGTCATCTGCTTAGATTCCTCATGGACTAGAGATGTGTGACATAGGTATGTTGACATTACTATTTCAAGAACATGTTGTCACTGTAATTGCAAATACACTATTTCGAAATCACAGACAGACTTCAGATCTTTTTGTGCTTTAGGTGTGTTTATTTAAATGCAAAATATTGGAGGGGAAGTTAAATGGTCTGGGGTGGTGGCGGAGGAGTGTCCATTGCAGAGTCCAGTCTATTAGTCTCACAGGTGCATTGCCCATATGGGCATAGGAAGTGGAGCTGGGGCAGTTTAAATATGGACAGGGTGACAAAGTGGGACAGTGGGATGACAATCAGGGTGGTCTCATTTCTTGGCGGGGGTCTTGGCATTGTGCCCTGTCTTGTTCCTGGATCTCAGGGACCGTTTGCGGGGTGGTTCTCCATCTGCAGGGGGTGGGGTGCTGGTGTGGTGGTCCTGTGGTGGGGCGTCCTGTCCACTAGCGCCGGTGGAGGTGGTGGGCAGTTCATCGTCCATGCTAGTGTCAGGGGCCCCTTGGAGTGCCACAGTGTCCCTCCTGGTTTTGAGTACTTCCTTCAGCACCCCTACGATGGTGCCCAGGGTGGAGCTGATGGTTCTGAGTTCCTCCCTGAAACCCAAATACTGTTCCTCCTGTATGCACTGGGTCTCCTGAAACTTGGTCAGGACCGTTGCCATCGTCTCCTGGGAGTGCTGGTATGCTCCCATGATGGAGGAGAGGGACTCGTGGAGAGTGGGTTCCCTTGGTCTGTCCGGCCCCTGTCGCACGGCAGCCCTCCCAGTTCCCCTGTGCTCCTGGGCCACTGCCCCCAGGTCCCTGTTGTTGTTGGGGTGGTGGGTTATCCTGGGTTCCCTGTAGTGGTGGACACACAGCTGATTGACGTGTCCTGGGGACCGAGGTATGGGCCTGCTGGGTGGGTGCTGTGCTGGTGTTTCCAGAGGGGGGAAGGTCTGTGGTGGCCTGTGCCTGTGTGAGGGGAACCAACTGTCCTGAGGCCCACGATGGTCCGGGCTGGTCATCTAGATCCAGTTGGACAGAGGTGCTGTCATCACTGTGGGCCTCTTCTGTGGGTGGAGTGGACATGTCTGGACCCTCCTGTCTGGTGACATTGGGTAGTGGTCCTGCAGGGGTGGAAAGGCATGATTATTGCATCTGTGTGTGTCATGGTGTGCAATGGGAGGGTGACTGTGTACCCCAGTGCTGGCATTCCTGTGTGGGAGCTTGTGTGATGATGGTTTAGGGGGGTGTATGGATATGTGCAGTGGGCATGCTTTAGTGATGGGTGTCCATGCTTTGTTGTTGCATGCAGGGCTTGGTGTTGGGATGTGTGGTTTGTGATATTGGTACATTTGTGAGGAGTTGGAGTGATAGGGGTGAGGGCGAGGGTGGGGGTATGCCATAGCATGCAGGTAGGGTGGGGGATGTAATAGTTAAGATTTGACTTACCAGAGTCCATTCCTCCACCAACTCCTGCGAGGCCCTCAGGATGCAGAATCTCCAAGACCTGCTCCTCCAATGTTGTTAGTTGTGGGTGAGGACGTGGGGGTCCGCCGCCAGTCCTCTGAACCGCCAGGTGGTGT